>NC_132989.1:21112256-21737256 GCF_048564905.1 Vicugna pacos | reverse complement strand
AGGAACAACAAGTGCAAAGGCCTGGGACAGAAGCAGGCCTGATGTGCTGAAGGAAAAGCAAAAAGGTCACTATGGCCAGAGCAGGTGGAGTGAGGGGG
The DNA here is from genome assembly GCF_048564905.1 of Vicugna pacos. Classification (NCBI taxonomy): domain Eukaryota; kingdom Metazoa; phylum Chordata; class Mammalia; order Artiodactyla; family Camelidae; genus Vicugna; species Vicugna pacos. The sequence continues at coordinate 21,737,158 of NC_132989.1, read as the reverse complement.
GAGAGCCGGAGCTGCAGTCAGACAGGACCTGAAGACAGATCATATAAAAAAGCGAAAATCATGGGTGGTCGGATAAAAATTTAGACTTAAAATACTCAGACTGTATCACAAAAGCTTAGAGGCAGAGGAGAAAGGTAAAGCTCTTATTTTACACAGGCGAAATGAAAAGATACAGAATCACTGCTGATGCTGAAAAACAGGAAAAATGGACTCAACTTTTTGCCTGGCAATAAGATAAAAACAAACAAAAGGTATATATACAAGAAAGAAAGGGATGAAAAAGTCATTTCTGTGGAAGATATAAACTCTATGAAGAATATAAGACAACCATTAGAAGTTATGAAGAACTGCTAGAACTCATAATTCAGTAAGGATGACCGATAAAAGACAAGCATACGGACTCCCTTTTACCAAAATAGGGCAGCCCCATTTAAAGGAAATACATTTAAACACTAGGGAAGGTAAAGGGACCTAAACGGAAATAAAGTTTCTATACTTCACTTGACCTGGTAACACAGTTAACATTAGGCTGGGATAAGTTATATGTGTACAAGGTAACACCCAGGGCAGCACCTAAGCAAACTGTATAAAGCAATATACTCAGGCATTGTGAGTAAATCAAAATGGAATTTTAAAGTATTCAAAGAAATCACAGGGAATTAAGAAAGGAGAAATGGAAGAAATATACAGAAAACAACACAATGGCAGACCTAAGCCCAACATATTAATAATTACCTTTAATATAAATGCTCTAAATCCACCAGTTAACAGAGAGTGGCTGTAGCGATAAGTACCTGACAATTGAGTCTTTTTTCATTTTAATGTAAGCGCCTGACGTTAAGCTTTTGATTGCTGAGGCATCCATTTCAAAGACATCAATCTTGAATAAACACATTGCCAGCCACACAACTAAAGAGCCAGGCCACCCCTCCGTAAAGTTCCCCTCTTAGAAAGCCCTGGATGACCTAGGTCATTTGAGTGACCCTGCTTTTCCCTTAGTGCACTTTCATTCCCGCTCTTGTGTTTTAAATTCACCAATAAGGAGTGAACCCACGAAACCCTAGGCAGCTCACCCTCAACCCCAATAAAGGCCCAGGGCTAACCGACGGCCCCCCCACCTATCTCCCCGTGACCTCGATGTGTAGGCCAAGGCACGTTGTTTTTTCAAGGTTCTCTGATGCTTGTTGCTGAGGTTCATCTTGCAATCATGGTAAGAATCACAAAGGCTGGTCCGTCCAGCCACAACAATAGCCTGGTGAGTGCCCCCAGGCATTCCTAGGACAGCATCACTAGGCTGAGACGGGCACAAAAAACTGGCAGAGTGGATTAACAAAAGACCCAACAATATGCTGTCAATAAGAAACTGTCTTCAAATACAAAGACACAGGTAGGCTAAATGTAAAAGGCTGAAAAAAGATAGGTTGTGCAAACATTAATTAAAAAAAAACCTGGGAGTTAGATTTACAAATGTTAGCCACTATATATAAAAATAGATTTTTAAAAAAGTCTCTTTTGTATAGCACAGGGAACTATGTTCAATATCTTGTAATAACCTTTAATGGAAAAAATATGAAAATGAATATATGTATGTATATGCATGACTGGGACATTGTGCTGCACACCAGAGACTGACACATTGTAATTGACTATACTTCAATTAAAAAAAGAAAAAAAAGGAGTGTGGCTATATTACTATCCAGTAAGTAGACTTCAGAGCAAAGAAAATAGCTAGAGATAAAGACAGTCATTACATAATGATTAAAGGATCAATCCACCAGGAAGACGTAACAATTCTACATGTGTGTTCAACAAACAACAGAGCCTTGAATGTAAGAAACAAAAACTGATAGAGATGAAATGAGAAAACTGAAATAGCCAAGCCACAATAATACTTCAAGACATTAATGTCCTATCCCTGCAATGAGTAAAACTCTATATGGAAAATCAGCAAGGATACAGAAAAAGTGAACAGTAAGATCAATCAACAGGGTCTAACTGATATACATAGAGAGAGAGAGACAGAGAAAACACTACACTCAAAAACAGCAGAATAATTTTTTTTTTTTGAAGTGCTCACTGAACACCCATCAAGAAAGACCATATCCTGGGCCATAAAATAAACCTCAACAAATTTAAAGGATTAAAATTATAGAGCATGTTCTTTAACGATAGTGCAATCAAACTACAAATCAACAACAGAAAGATAACAGGAAAATATCCAGACACTTGGAAACTAAAGAACCACTTCTAAATAATGTGTGGGTCAAACAGGAAGTCTCAAGAGAAAATTTAAAAATGCATAGAAATGAATTAAACCGTAAATACAACATATCAAAATTTATGGGGCACAGGTGCCAAGAGGGAAATTACACTGCTAAGTTTACATTAGAAAAGAAGAAAGATCTCAAATCAGTAATCTAATTTCCTACTTCAAGAAACTAGAAAAAGAAGAAAAATACCCCAAAGCAAGCAGAAGGCAGGAAATAAAGAACAGAAATCAATAACAATGAAAACAGAAAAAAAAAAGACACAAAAAGCTGGTTTTAAAAATAAATCAATAAAATAGATAAAGCTCTAGAGACTGACCGAGATAAAAAGAGAAAAGACATGTATCAGCGGGATCAGGAAGGAAAGGGACACTGCTGCAGGCCCTGCAGACAGTCAGAGGATACTAAGGGAACACTACAAACAACTTTGTCCTCACAAACTGGACAACTTACAAAAAACGGACCAATTCCTCAAAAACCATAAACTACCAAAACCCAACCAAGATGAAACAGATAACTTGAGTACTACTGAAATCATTTAAAAAACTGAATCCATAATTAAAAGGTTTCTGAACAGAAAATCTCCTGGCCAGAAGGTTTCACTAAGGAATCCCACCAGGCATTTAAAGAAAAATTAATGCCAATCTCTTCCACAATAGAAGAGGAGAAAACACTTTCTACTTCATTTTATGAATGCCAACAAATTATCCACATTAAATGGTTAATTTTATGTTAAATGAATTTCACCTCAACAAAAAATTTAAGTGTTTAAAATGTTTAAAATCACTAATTAAATCAGCAAAATTTGAATACAGATTGTATATTAGATAACAATATTAAAACAATGAGTAAGTTCTTAAATGTGATAATTACACTGTGGTATTGGAAAAGAATGTCCTTGTACTTGGAAGAGGCACACTGAAGAATTTAGGGGTAAAGGGCCATGATGTTAGGGCTTTATTTCAAACAGGTCAGTTAAAAAAAAGTTCACAGCAGCATTATTTATAATAGTCAAAAAGTAGAAAACCCCAATGTCCATCAACTGATGAAAGGAAAAATAAATGTGGTCTATGTATACAATGGGGTATTATTCAGCTATAAAAAGGAACTGAAGCACTGGTACCTGCTACAACATGGGTGAATTGTGCAAACATCACGATTAGTGAAAAAGCCAGACACAAAAGTGTATATATTGCATGATTCCACTGATACAAAACATCTAGGATAGGCAAATCCATAGAGTCAGAAATTAGATTAGTGGTTGCCAAGTCGGGGGGGAAAGGAAGTGGAGTGACTGCTAATGGATTCAGGGTTTCTTTTGTGTGTAATGAAAAAGTTCTAGAATTAGTAAAGTGGTTGTACCATTTTGTAATATACAAAAAATCATGGATGTGTACATTTCAAGGGTGAACCTTATGGTACATGAATTGTATCTTACCACAGTAAATAAATAAATGCATTTGTACATGCAATGGACTACAGGTCTAAAACTATTAACCTTCTAAAAGAAATCAGAAAAATCTTCACAACTTTGGAGTGAGCAAAGATCTCTCAGAAACAAAAAAGTACAATGTGGTAGGAAGAATCCTGTCAGCCTCCTAGGATTTTCTTGGCGTTTCCCTCCTAGTGCACACACCCTGACCTATTCTCGTAAGCCCTCTGAAACAAGGCTTCAGAGCTCAGAGATGAGACAAGTCAGAGAGATCTGAAACCGCAGCAGATACTCTCTTGTTCTTGAAGAGGCGAACTGCCATGCTGTGGAGAAGGCCATGTGGCAGGAAGTAGTGGGCAGCCTCTAGGAGCTGAAAACAGCCATTAGCTGATGACCAACCTATGTCCTACAATTATAAGAAACTGGATTCAACCAAACACCACATGAGCTGGGAAGAGGACACTGAGCTGCAGAAAGCAGCGCGGCCTAGCCAGAACCTTGATTTCAGTTTGGCGTGACCCTGGGCAGAGGATCTAGCTAACTTGGATTCCAGACCCACAGAAACTGTGAGATAATAAATTCATGTTGTCTTACATATGTTGTCTTAAGCTTGTGGTAATTGGTTACACAGCAAAAACCACAAAATAATACAAAACATAAAAGAAAAATCTGGTAAAAGAGGACTTAATCAAAATTAAAAACTTTTGTTCTTTGCAAGACACTGTTAAGAAATAAAAAGACAAGTCACACACTGGGAGAATATGCCTGCAAAAGCATATGTGATAAAGCACTAAGCATCCAGAACATACAAAAAAGTCTCATGAGCCAACCATAAGAAAACAAACAATCCAATTTTTTAAAACAGGCAAAAAATTTGGACACTTCACCAGAGAAGATATACAGATGGTAAGTAGCACAGAGAAGGATGTTCAACATCATGAAGTCATTAAGAATATGTACTAAGAAGTAAATTAACTAGGAATTAAAACCATAATGCCAAATCCATTAGAATCACTAAAATTAAAAAACACAACTGGAGATAACATAGTGCTCGTGTGGATGCAAAGCACCTGCATCTCACACAGTGATGGTGGGAACAAACAAAAATAGGTACAGCCACACTGGAAAGCGAAGTGAAAACAATTTGCAGTTTCTCATACAGTTAAACACACATTTATTTCAACATATGACCCAACAATCCCATTCCTAGATACCTGGCTCCCCAAAATAAAAACAGGTATGTCCAGATAATATCTTGTATGCAAGTGTTCCTACTGTCTTTATTCATAATTGCCAAAAACAGGATTCAACCCAAATGGCCATCAACCAGTGAATGGACAGAAGGAAATCCTATTTAGCAATAAAGAGGAATGACCACACATGCAAATAACATGGACACATCTCAAATATATTACACTAAGTTTAAGAATCCAGGCTTCAAAGACTACTTAGTCGATGATTCCATTTATATGACATTCTGGAAGAGACAAAAACTGTACAGGACAGAAAACAGATAAGCAGTTGCCAGGGCTTAATGGTGAGGAGAAGAGATGGACAAATGGGCAGGAAGAAACTTTTTAAGAGCGATGAAAGTGTTCTCTACCTTGACTATGAAAATTACATGGCTGTATACATTCGTCAAAGTTCATAAAAGTATAAATCTTACTGTATGCAAATTATACCTCATTAAACCTAACTAAACAAATTGTATCTTCAAGGCCAATAAAATACATTAGTAAAAAGCTACAAGTGACCATGAAAGAATATAAGAAGTTCTTAGTAATAAATAACAATAAAGAAAATAGAAAAGAATCCAGAAATTGTTGGGAAATACTTAGTATATGCTAACGTAAAAATTCAGATCAATTAAAAAAGTATGGTCTAACACATGGGTTGATAAACTTTTTCTTAAATGACCAGAAAGTATTGTAGGCTTTGTGGGCCATATAGTTGCTGTTGCAACCACTCAACAATGCTGATGTAACACTAAAGAAGTCATAGGCAATATGGAATCAAATTGGGCATGGCCATGTTCCAATTTTTTTTAACAAAATTATTAACAAAAATGGGTTGGCTACAGTTTGCTGACTCCTTGCCTAATCAATAATATTCGAACAACTGGCTCCCCATTTTAAAGGAAAATAGTTAAATCCTAACTTTACACTATTCACAAAAATAAATTCTGACACATTAAATAGCTAAATGTTAAAAACAGAAATACAATATAATTTTGAAAAGCTGAAAACTTTCCTAAGAATAGCACAAAATCAAGCTGGTATAATGTAAAAGACAGACTGATCTGAGTACATAAAATTTTGGTTTTCCAATGCAGTGAGAATAATCACATAAAATATGATGAGAAACAAAAATTTCCATTTCCAGTAATCGGGCCAAGTCTCCCATTAAAAAAAAATATCTAAAAATGCTGGTACAGAATTTTAAAAATCACCCTGAAGCACAGAAAGAGCTCACAAGATGGTGATGAAATGCTCCAGAGAATTAAGCAAAACACTGGAGCTTTGATGGCTTTGTGCAGCAAAGGTGCACAGGTGTCAATATCCAGCTTCTGCTTAACGTGGGGAGTTTCATACAAGACTGTACCCTCATTAGCTGGGAACACAAAAGGCTGCATCCTCAGAGTAAAGGTGAGCCCAACAGGCTTACAGTCAGAAGCCCTAGAAAGCCTATACTCCAGGCACAGGGAGAACCAGACACAGATCAAGCCTTTCCAAAACCACAACTAAGCCTCAGCCTGGCTCACTCTTCGGATTAAGGTGATAAACCCTCACTCTTATCTGTCTAGAGAGGAAAACACAACAGAAACAGATTTATGCATAATCTAGACATTGGAGCTAGCCAATAAGGACTTTAAAGTAATGATAGTTAACACGTTCAAGAATGTGGAGGGAAAAAATAAAAATTAAGATGGAGCAGTTTACTACAGGATTATAATTTATTTTTTAGAAATCAATGAATATTCTAGAACTAAAAATTATTTTAACTGAAATTAATGGCTCAACAGATGGGTTTAACTGAAGAAACAGGAGTGAGTGAATTGGAAGATAAAAAGGTCAATAAAAAAGATACAAACTAAAGCAGAGAGATAAACGATGAAAAGTAACAAAAAGAGTGTAAGGGACATGTGAAAAGATCCCACATTAGTGTAACTGGAGGCCCAGAAAGAGAGGAAAGAATTGGACAGAATCAGTCAACAACATGGTGCTGTGCGTGTAAAACCTTGTTAAGAGGATAGATCTCATGTTAATTGTTCTTACCACAAAAAATGAAAATGAAAACAAGGGGATATAAGAAATCTTTTGGAGTTGATGGATATGTTTATAACCTTAACTGTGGTGATATCACAGGTATATGCATATGTCCAAACTCATCAGAATGTATACATTAATTATGTGCAATTTTTTGGTCTATTAAATCCTACTTCAATAAAGCTGGAGGTGGGGGAGGGGGGAGAAACACTAACTATTAAGTGTGACTTGGAGCATGGGAGGACCCCAAGGATTTTGGTCTCAAACAGAAGCCTTAGACATGTAGGCGCAGAAAGTAAAATATTAAAAATAGCAGAACCAAAACAAAGAAGCCCCCTAACACACACACACACACACAATGGAACGCTAAATGTGATTATCACTGGCACTGAACTTGAAAGCAAAATAAAATGCCAACAATTAAAACAAAACAGAAACTGGGCAGAAGCCATATTTGAAGAGAAAATAGCTGTGAACTTTCTCAAAGCGATAAAAGATGTCAATACACAGAATCAGAAGCTCAGAGAACCCCAAGTATAAACACAGAGAAAACCACACCATGGCACATCCTAACAGTCAAACTGCTAAAAACTGGAGTAAAAAAAAATTCTTGAAGTAGTAGGAGGTGGACCATATTACCTTCAAATGAAAAACAAAAACACTGACACAGTGTAGTTTTTTTTTTTAAGGGAAAACAAAAAAGTCCTTCAAAAATATAGGTGAAATAAAGATATATCTAGACAAAAAGGCAGAACTTATCACCAGTAGACCTGAACTAAAATAAATAGTAAAGGGAATATTCATTCAGGTAAAAGAAAAATTATCCCAAAAGGAAATACCGAAATGCAGGTACTGATATTATAAAATAAAAGTTAAAATGTTTGTGGGATTTAAAAGATATGCAGAATCAAAACAAATGACATCAATAATTCAAAAAAAGATAGATAGTGAATAGTATTTAAATGTTGTTTGTTTTAGTATCTGGAAGGTGGTAAAAGTTATAATTTGTATTAGATTGTAGTAAGTTGAGCACATATGGTGTAATTTTCAAGGTACCCACTAAAAGGACAGTTAAAAAAAAGTGTAACTAAGAATAGGGGAAATGTGAAATAATGAAGTTTTAAATGAATCAGAGAAAAGGATGTAAATTGGAAAAATCAAACAAAACAAATAGCAATATGGTATATATCAATTCAAGTGGATTAAATACTTTGCACTGAAAAGAATAAGATCAGACTGGATTTACAAAAACACAAATGCTAAAAATGTACTGCTTACAAAAAACACACCTTAAAGACACAGAAATGTTTGGCTACAATAGTGGAAGACGACATACTAACCAAAAGAGAGCTGCTGTAGCTATTACCAGTATCAGATAAAGATTTTATCTCTAATAATGCTACTATCTCGAACAGACACCTTTCATAGTGATAAAGGGCCAATCCACAAGGAAGAGATGACAATCATAAATGCAAATACATCCAACAATTTAGTTTCAAAATATACAAAGTAAAATAGACCAAACTAAAAGAAGAAAAGGGCAAATCCATAACTACAGTGGAAGAATTAACACCCTTGTATAGTAACTAATAAAACAAGCAGACAAAAACTTGGAGAGGATATGGAAAAATCTGAACACATCCAACAAACTAGACCTAATTGATATATTAGAACAATGCAGCCAGCAACAACAATTACTTTTCTTCATATGTACATAGCACATTTACCAAAAATTACCACATGCTGGGCAAACCAACAAATTTCAAAGGACAGAAATCACTCTAAATATTTCCTCTGACCACAACAGTATTAAGTTGGAAATCAGTAAAAAGATAAAGTTCCCAATTATTTAGATATTGAATAATATCCAAGTAACTCTGGAGCCATATAAGAAATCACAAAAGAAATTAGAAAATATTTTGAACAGAATGAGATTAGCATATTACATACAACAGAGGAGTCAAACAGAAAACACAAAATAAGATGGTAAATTTAAATCCAAATATTTCAGTAATTATTTTAAATGCAGACAGACTATATATTCCACTTAAGATCAATATTGTCAACTAGATTTTTAAAAAAAGAGTCTAAGTATATGCTATATTTATAAGAGATAAATATCTAGAATAAGTACAGAGAAAGGGTGAAAAGTATGAACTTTCATCAGGCAAATTCTAACCAAAAGAAAGTTGATGAAGTTACATTAATATAGACAAAATATTCTTTCAGGCAACAAAAAGCATTAAGAAGATAAACAGGGACACATTGTAATAAAAAATTCAGTTCATCAGGAAAATATAAGAATTTTGAACTTGTATGCACCTAATAACAATGTATATTTATATATTAAGACACATAAATGTCCCAAAGTGATCATCTAATCATGAGCACACAATAGACAAACACAAGTTGGGAGACATTCTACAAGTTAACTCGTTTATACGCTTCAAAAATGCCAAGGTCACGAAAGATAAAGAGCGAGGACCTATAATGAGGAGTCTGATTCCATTTTTTGTCCAACTGTTGACAGCTGTTAAGCCTCACCCCTCCCACTTCCCCTTGTGCCCCTCATCTGGGCAAACACAGAAGCCTCAGTGCTTCCTCCATGGTGCGAGTGGCGTTTCCAACTACACAAGGTTCTTGTGCAGGAATCCCAGTCTGGCCCTTGCCCAAAGCACACTAAAAACCCAGGCCAGGCTCCTTTCCTTGCCCTTTCAAGTCATTTCAAACCTGCTTGAGAGGACTGTCCTGTTCTTCCCAGAGACCTCAATTATGTAAGTTAATAAAACTTTTCAAACTCTCCTGGTATGTGTAGTGGGGGTCATCATTCTTGAAATCCAACTCAAATTTTACGCAGAGGTCCATCTGTCTTTGCAGGTGACCATAAAAGGAATTATTCCCAATTAAAGAAGATTAAAGGACAATTAAATGCAATGCATGATCCAGTATTTTTTCTGTAAAGGGTATCCCTGTGACAACGGGGAAAATTTAAACATCAGGTTAAATAACAGTATTACATTAATGTTAATTTCCTATTTTTGTTATTTCATTATGGACCTATTAGGAAATGCAAACTGAAGGATAAAGAGGCATCAGGTGTGCATGCTTCAGAAAAAACTGATAAACACACAGAGACAGAAGGATAAGGCAAATATGGTTAAACGTTAACATCTCAGGAACATAGTGAACTATGTGCAGGAAATTTTTTGTATTATTCTAGCAACTTTTCTGTAAGTCTGAAATGTTGATATAAAAAATTAAAAGAAAAAATAAAGCAAAAGCTGACAGAATTATAATGCTAAATCTACAAAGTGAGATGTTTTAACCATTTCTCTCAGTAAGTGATAAAATAAGCAAACAAAAAGTAAAGATAAAGAAAATTTAAGCAACACAACAAACAGGAACTAATGGAGATACACAGAACACTTCATGCAACTGATGACCACATACATGCATTCAAGTCCATAAAGCACATTTACAGTATTTAACAATATTCAGGGTCATAAAGGAAAACTCTACAAATCTCTTAAGACTGAAATCACAAGAGCACTGACCAAAATGCAAACAGCTAGAAATTAGTAAGGTATTTTTTAAAAACCCGAGAACTTACTGTGGTAGACAGAATAATGGTTCCCCAAAGATATTCACGTCCTAATTCTTAGCAACTATTAAGATCAACCTTACATACAAAAAGCACACTGCACACAAAACTGTACGATAAAGTTGAAGATCTTGATTATTCTGGATTACCTGGTTGGCCCCTTATAAATATCCTTATAAGAGGGAGGTGGGAGGGTCACAGCCAGAGAAGAGACATGATGACAGAAACAGAGGAGAGAAAGAGAGAGAGAGGTGAAGATGCTATGCTGCTAACTTTGAAGATGGAGAAGAGGCCCTAATTCAAGGAATGCAGGCAGCCTTTAAAAGCTGGAAAATGCAAGGAAATGGACTCTTTCCTAGAGCCTCCAGAGGAAACACAGAGTTCTGTCAAAACCTTGATATTAGGACTGTGGCCTCCAAATAAATTTGTATTCTTTTAAGTCACTAAATCTGTGGTAATTTGTTACAGCAGCAATAGGAAATTAATACATTCTATTTGGAAATAAAGCATTTCTAAAAGCCCACAAAAAGAAATCATAATGAAAATCTAAGTTCATTGGACTGAATAATAAAAATGCTTCCTTGTAATGGACTGACTTATGTTCCTCCCAAATTAATATGTTGAAGCCCTAACCCTCACCATGCTTCAGAATATGACTCTACTTGGGACAGGGTCTTTAAAGAGGTGACCAAGTAAAAAGGAGGCTATCAGGGTGGGCCCTGATCAGTCTGACTGGCATCTGACACACAAGGAGACACCAGGAACGCACGCACGTAGGAAAAGACCACGCGAGGACACAGTGAGAAGGCAGCATGAGCAACCCAAGAGAAAATACCTCGGAGGGAACCAGACCTGCTGACACCTCAATCTAGGGCTTCTAGCCTCCAGACCTGTGAGAAATAAATTTCTGCTGCTTAAGCCACCCAGTCTGAGGTGCATTCTGGCAGCCCTAATAAGCCAGTGCACTTCCTTCAAAACTTAAGGGCTGCACCTAAAACAGTAATTTAAACAGAAACTTACAGTCTCAAATGCATACGTGAAAAAAAAAAAGCCTGAAAACGAATGTGGTAACTACCCATTTCAAGAAATTAGAATAAGAACAATAAAATAAACCGTAAAGAAAAATTTTAAAAGAAAATACAGATAAAAGAAATGAATGATCTATAACAGATTAACAAAGCCAATAGTTTTTTTTTTAAGACTAGTAAATTAAAAAAACCTCTGGTGAGACTGATCAGTATTTTAAAATGAGAAAGATAAGGCATAAGTAAACATTGTAGGGAACAAAAAACAGGACTGAACTAAATATGCTTCACACATTAAAATGAATAATTTCATACAAAATATGCGAGAACTTAGATGAAATGGAAAACGTTCTAGAAAAAGGTAATTTACCAAAACTAACTCAACAAGAGAAAACTTGAACAGGCCCTGTAACTATGAAAGACATTAAACTGGTAGTCAGTATTTCCTAGGAGAGACCCATATGACTTTGCCAGCCAATTATTTCAAACAGTCAAGGAATAAATAATTCCTCTAATCTTATGCAAAAATTCTTCCATAGGATAGAAAAAGGAAATAGTCACACTATGAAGCTAGCATAATCTTAATAGCAAAATGTGAAAGAGCAAAAAAAAACCATAGATTACTTTTTCTTTTTTTAATTCTCTTCTCTTCTGCTTTTTTGGTTTTATTTTTTGAGGGTAGGTAATTAGATTTATTTATTTTATTGGAGGTATTGGGGATTGAACCCAGGACCTTGTGCATCCTAGGCAGGCACTCAACCACTGAGCTATACTCTCCCCCTAATCATAGGTTACTTTTATTCATAAACATAGGCACAAAATTCTTAAAATACTAGCAAACTGAATTAAGCAATATGAAGTAAAAGGATAATAAAACATGCCAAAATTGGATTTATATTAGGAATGCAAGATTAGTGTAACAATAGCCAATTATTATGCTTCACCACAATTAGACTGAAGGAGAAAAACTATATGATAATCTAAATAGTACAAAAAAAGCATTTGATCAAATTCAGTACCCATTCATGATAAACACTCTTAGCAAAGTAGGAATAGAAGAGAACTTCCTTAATATGACAAAGAGTGTTTACCAAAAGCTGAAGGCAAAAACCACACTTAAAAGGTAAATGTTCAAAACTTTCCCTTTACGATTAGGAGCAAGAGAAGAATATTCATCATTACCACTTCATTCAACAACAGTGGCTGGAGGTCAGACAAGAAAAAAAAAATTCTAAGGATTAGAAAGGAAGAAATAACACTTTCACTTGAAGATGATGATTATCAATATAAAAAAATCGAAAAGAATCTATAAATAAAGAACTTTAAAATTAATAAAAATATGAAGTATCTAGGAATAAATGTAATAAAATTGTGTAAGACCTCTATGGAGAAACAATAGGTTTACTGAAAAACATTAAAAATGACAAGTAAGTGAATATAGATTTAAAGATTAAAGAATTTAAAGATTAAAAAACTTGGTAACAAGATGTCAATTCTTCCCAGATTGTCAGTCAGTCATATAGGGTCAGTAGAATAAAAATTCCAAAAAGTTTCTTTTTTTACACTGACAAGCTGACTCTAAAATTTCTGTGGAAATACAAAGAAGAAGAGCTAGGACATTCCTGGAAAAGCAGCAAAAGATAGGAGATCAATGCATTTTATAAAACTGTAATAATCCTGACCATGGTTCAGGCATTGGGATAGGCAAAATGAGCAACAAGGAGAGCAAAGTCCAGAAAACAGACCCAGGCATAAAAGAGTAACAGACTGGGCGCGTCCGACTCCCCAGTAAATGGGACTGGAACTACACGTCCATATGATGCGAAGAATTCGTATGCATATGCAAATAAATCAACTACACGTCAATGAAAAACCTTAATGTGAAAGGAAAAATTATACAATTAATTTTCTTGATGACCAAAGGATTTCTTAAACAAGACCCAACATGCATTAGCCATAAAGGAAAAGACTGGTAAACTATGCACTTTACGTAAAGAACTTCTGTTCATTAAGATACTGTAAAAACAAACAAAAAAACATGAAAAGCCACAGAGTCAGGGAAGGTGTTTGTGATACACATAACAGACAAAAGATTAATATCTAGAATATAGAGTGGGGAGGGCACAGCTCAGTGGTAGAGTGCATGCTTAGATTGCATGAGGTTCTGGGTTCAACCTCCAGTACCTCCATTTAAATAAATTATTTAATTAACTAATAAATAAATAAACCTAATTACCTCCCTCCCCCAAAATAAAAATACATAAAAATTTTAAAATATCTTATTAAAAAATATCTAGAATATATAAGAAATTCCTTTTGTTTGGAATTGTACCATTTTGCAACCCTAATTAGAACTAACAGATCTATGCACTAAGAATCAATAGCAGCTAACATCACAGAAAGGACAGCTACATATTATCCATCTTCTGAAAAGGAATCTAATACCTATTTATGAAGAAGTCTTGGTGAAAGACAAATGGAGCCTGGTTCTGATTAAACCTCTAGATCCAAATACCAATTTACAGCAAATACAGAAGACAGAAAACTCCACAGTACACTATGGGAATGCAATCACAAAATTGATATGGGGAACTCCAGACAACAAATGATACAGTTATCACAAGAAATGAATTTCAAGGAAAAAAAAAAGAGAAAGAAGAAAAATCAATGATTTAAGAGACAAAGAAGACATTTAAAAACACAGGTAAAACTAAACTATAGTATTTAGGAATATAAAACTTAAAAAAAATGAAATTACCAAAACCTTAAGTCAGGATTATGGTTTCTTTTAGAGGGGAAGAGGCACATGGATGTTCCTAGGGGCCCCCTGGGAAGTTTCTGTCTCCTGACACAGAGAGTTTCAAGGGTACTGGCCTTACAATAGTTCACTAACCTGCATGTCTGTTTTATGTAGCTTTCTATGTTTTTATTATATTTAACAATAAAAGTTTAAACATGGAAAGAAGATCTAAAAATTAGACAATGATAGTTTGGAGTAGAGAAAAGAATAGAAATCAAATTCTCATTTTCATAGTAGGGAGGCAACAGATAAAATCTTCAATTTATTTTTTAAAAAAGGCAAAAGCATAGTATTTTATTACCATACAATACAGAATGATAAATTCTTTTTTTAAAGAGAGGTTTAATACTCAGGGAAGAAATAAGGCATGGCCTAAGGTTATAGTAGAGATGGAGACAGAAATAGATGAATTTAAGAATTATTTAATAAAAAGAATCAAGTAGGCGTGGTATAAACAAATACTGAACTCTGGTTAGATCTGTTTCAAAATGGTGTGAGTTATCAATTCTGAAGTCACTTAATGAATACTGTAGGAGTGAGCAAACAAGTAAATAGGTTGTGGATGACAAGAGCCAGGTAAAAGGAATCTACGCTGTGTGAAGTCAGGACAGTGGTTATTCTGAGTCAGGGTGGGATGAGTAAGGGATCAGTTGTAACTGGAAGTGGGTATGAGGACTTTCCAGGTCTTAGTAATGTTCTGTTTTTTTATCTGGGTGTTGATTACATGGATGTAAGTTTCATTTTTAATTTTTGTGAAAATTCATTGACCCAAATACATACGACTTGTACACTTCAACTCGAAATAAAGAAGACACACACACACTTCTGATTACAACATAAACGTGTGTGTGTGTGTGTGTATAGCATAAGCAAAGACTACAAGGGAACATGGATAAATTAAGATAGTTTGATTTGTTAACATAGTGAGATAATGTAGCTATGTGTCTATGTTTAAAACTATCATTCATCAGGGAACTATGAGAAAGGCAAGACAGGCATAGGTCTGAACACCACCTATAATGTTTTCACATCCTTGGACAGCTGGCCCTGGTTCAGCTTTAATACTGGCGGAAGTAGGGATCCCACTGACAATCAGCAGTAAAGATAAAGAGTCAAAATGTAGACCCCTTAGGATACTCCAGTTAGCATCCTTCCCAGCCTTGTTATAGGAATGATGCGTTAATTTAGCATACAAGTATTAAAGTACTTCACATATACCTTTATCAATGATTCCAGCCCTCACTTTTACCAGAGCAAGGATGGAAGCCCAGAACAAAGGCCTCATACCACATCTGAACTAAAAGTGACATCAAGGGCTGAGTAATTTCAGTTTAAAGAATTGTGTGAAATTCATAAGGGTCAAAAACAGAAGTGAATACAGACAGCACTTGAGCAGTGAGGGAAGGAGAGTCTTATTTGCAAATAGCTGTGATTCTTTGCTGACAAGAGGAGAAAAGAGACCCTTATCACTCAACTGACTCTGGCTTAAAAAAAAAAAAAAACTACGTCAGTACCAGGGTATGTTTCTAGCTGCTGCAACCTTGACCTCTTTAGAAGATTCTAAGCACTTCAGCTAATGGGAACTACAGCTTCCAAACTAGGCACACGGCCAACCTAGTCTCCAAGGACCCAACTTTATGACTGTCCTGCCAGCCTTGCCAAGAAGTCAGCCCCTACAACTTCCCTTCTGTAACCTGTGCTCTCCCCCAGAACAAGGGAATAGACTGCCTGCTGTGGCTGCTAAAAGTCAGAGTCACTGACCCATTTCCGAAAGGGGAGAAAGAGCATCGACAGTTTTCATCTCATCATCTGTATCTGAGTCTGTCTCTAGGGTTATCTCCAGCAAGGTCATGGAGAAGAGTGGAGATGTTAAAATCCTGAAGCCATGAAAGAATTTTCACATGTGCCCATCCCCAACACAACATATTTTTCCTTTCTGTAAAATGGTGTATGAAGTGTTACTAACTAATTAAATCTAAACAGGGAAAAAGGCTGCCACTGAAGTAAAAAAAAGTGTCTGGGAGATAAAGCTGAGGATCTAGAATTACCCTGGGGATGCAGCTATTACAGAGCAGGTACAACTTCAGAATGAGCAGGTAAATTCGGTATCCCAAAGCTTAAAACCTCTCCTTTAGTTCCCAGGAAAGAGCACTGTCCACTTTGACCATGACCTCTGCTGAGAGCAAGCTGCAAACTTTTCTAAAGACTTTAGTAGATAACAGGCTATTACGTTAGGATAAACAGGCCACTCTCCTAGTAAAAGACTCCAGCTTCTACTCCCTCTGAAGGTTGCAGAGCATTGCCCCTACACTTCTTCTCCCATCACCTCGGGGGAAATCTCAAAGGTGGGAGGCTCTGCTGTGCGAAGAAGATAAGTCTGACTCTGAATCTTCTCAGTCCCAATCTGAGAGATTCTCCCTCTTTCCTAAAGAAATTAAGTCTATACACAAAATGCAAGATAAAGAAATAAGAGAGAAACAGGGCAAGCTGGAGAGGGAACTTACAGAGACATCAACCCATTGCAATGTACAGACTTTAGCTCTGATTCAGATGAACAAACTTAAAAAAATTATCTTAAGATAATTTGAGAAACAAACACTGACTGGATATGTGATGATACTAAAGAATTTTTTAGATGTGATAATACAATTCCTTTTTTAAAAAACGTTCTTATTTTTTGATACACATTCTGAACAACTTAAGGATTAAATGATATGACTAATGAGCATATACTTTAACTGGGGTGGCCAGGAGGAGGCTGATACAGGTAGATGAAACAAGACTGGCTATGGGTTAAGTTTTTAAACTGCGTGATGCAGACATAGGTATTCATACTATTCTCTCTCTCTCTCTCTCTCTCTCTCTCTCTCTCTGTGTGTGTGTGTGTGTGTATTATATAACTCTGTGGATTTTTTTTTTCACATTTTCAGAAATAATTTTTTTAAGTCAGGTTGTTTCCCTAGCATCAATAGGGCATCTGATTCCTCTCAGACAACTGAGTGAAAAAGATACCATTTCTTCTTAGCTGATTCTTTGAGAAAACCAACCTAAACATCTCTGCAGTAAAAACCACTTAAACCCAGGCTTAGATTCTTGATGAGACAACAGCCTGTTGTCTCAAAACCAGAACCCCGTCAAGGTTAGCAGGTATCCCGTATTAGCCAGGCATCACTTTGTTCTTCGCTCGACTGGCAGGGACTTGCTGCATCTATTGCTCAGGATGCAGGCAGCCTGCAGCAAGGTGAGTCCCTGATGAACAAGTGCTGAGTAAAGATCTGTAGCCCTGCCTCAGCCTGTCTCACTCCCTCCCCCAGTCAGACTCCTCCCTTGCTGAATTTTCTTTTTTTTCCTGCGTCACAAACACAAAATGGAGTTAGCTGGGAGCAAAAACAATCTGTCTAAAATGGCTGAATGCAGCAGGGAGTGCCAGGCACTAAAGCAAAGGGAAAGGGCGCCCCCTGCTGTCCAACAGAGGGACCCTATTTTTCTTTCCTCACTATTTTTGCATATGTCAAAAGAATCAATTCTACAGAGTCCAAGCTAATTTTGCCATGAATCTTGATACCTAGGTTGAATTCTAAAATTCAGAGAATAAAAACTGAGGCATAAGAATGGAAAATAATTCTCAGTTTCTAAAGGCAGAGCAGAGTCAAAGCACAAAATCAGCAGGCTGAGTCCCAGTTATGTTTTGGTTATGATTAGTAACAGTTTCCAAGGAAGGGAGGTCTGTCTCAGCACAGTATTCCCCAACTTCAGAATGAGCTAATGGACCCCGGACCCCACAGCTATAGCCATCACTTCCCCAGGAATTCCTGTTGCAGGCTTCTCTCAATGAAGACCACAAACAGGAAACGGAGGAGTGGGGAGTTGCCAGACATCCTGGCAACCAAGTTCCTTAGAATCGCAGGTGGGAGTGACCAAGTGGGGTAGGAAAAAAGGACTTTGGGAAAATACCGCTGAGAACACAGCTCTAAAGCCACTTATACCTGAAGGGCTGAAAGAGCTATAAAGCAACTCCACCTATCCCTAATTCTCGCTCACTGACTCAGGACCACGCACCACCTGCTCTGCCCAAGACGCAGCCTGCGGCGTTTGTTCCTGTGCTAAACGCAACACCCTCCATAATCTCATGCTACAGCTTCCTTGAGTAAGCCAAGTACTTGATGACTAAAAGAGAACATGTGAGAAAGGTGGAAAAAGCAGAAACATGTTGAAAAACCTGCAGATGCAAGGCACCAGTGGTTTCCCCTTCTTAAATGAAGCAGCACAAATGTGCGAGTTTATCAATGTCCGTAAAGTGAGATAATGGCAGCACATACAACACATGTGGGCACAGAATCATAAAAAGAAGCTTAAAAAAAAAAAGTGGACTCTGGTACCACTATAGTTTTCTCTAAAGAAATAGGGTCTTTGTGGAAGAATCCTAGATCTCCTCAGCACATCCAAAAGTTTGGAGTACTTAGTAAGATCTCTAGGAAATAAACTTTCTGTGAGGATAAGGTAGCTATGGAATCACCAGCACACAATAAGCCACATCTATTAAGCTCTGCACAAACTCTTTGATTCTGGGAAGAGGACAGAGCAAGAGGGCCCTATCATGCGCTAATGTAAGAAGCTGCCCGTGTGGCGGATTTTTACTTTATATTCCTCATAGCTGTGATATACACGGGGAAGAATTCAGCACCTCAAAGCCATTCATAGGTACACACCACTGTGGGGAAAAAATAGGTTTACAACATGCCAGGTAAACAGCTGTTATTCCTGCCCAAAGGTAACCAGATTCTTACTACTGACCCCCTGGCCAAAACAAATACCCATGTGCTAAATCCCACAGAACTGCACCGTCACGGACGTGCAGGCTGTAAGGAAGGATGGAGCAGGTTGGCAGAAATGGAGAAACCTGATGTACAAGAACAAAGCCAGACAGAAATCCAAATGTATAATAACCAAGTGCCGAGAGTTAAGAAGAAGGGGGCAAACAGAAGTGTGAAAGGGTGGCAGAAAGGCAGTATTTGGAGTCTGGGCACTGCACAAGCATTTGATCATTCAGACACAATACACTCATTGAGCTCCTCACAGACGCTTCCCTGCACACCCAGGATGCTGACTCAGTAAGGGAGTGCGAACAACGAGATCAGCCTCAGAGACGTGGGTGGGTAGGGGCTAGAAGGACAGACACTGCCCCAAGCAAGTCAGCAAAAAGGGAGGACAGGTTTACACAAGGGAACAGGAGGGCGAGAGGGCAGGAGAAAGGCATCAAAGTAAAGTGCTGGGAATAAAGTCTTTTTCTTTCTTAAAAAATGAATCAGCAACCAAATACGGGATTAACATATTTTTAGATCCTCTTTTAACCTATATGTTCCCTTCCATCTCATTTTATCCCTTGAGATTTATTTGTCGAAGAAATGAGGACACTGGTGGAAAGCAAAGGGCACGGGCACAGTGCCAGGACAGTCCTCAGCAGTGGGCATCTCAGGTTTTTCTGAACATGCCTGCCTTCTTGCCACTCCCTTCAGCAATGCTGGATTCTGAGCCCAACAGACCCGGTGTGAAACCTGGGCTTGGTATTTACTTACTATGAGATCTTAATAAGCAAAGAATGTACTAATTCTGTACTTCATATCTGTTGGATATAAAATGAAGATAATGCCTATTAGGTAACATTGTTTTAATAATTAGAAAGAAGAGGTGATAAGCCTCTGTCACAGCGTTTGACATAAAATAGGTATTCTCGGATAAAATGGAATGAGAAGGCAAAGTATCTTCATCTTTTTCTAGGCCCTGGGAGCAATTTTAATCTCTGCAGGGCCTCACCCCCGCGCACCTAAATATGGAGTAAACTGCAGATTTCTAAGCTGTTCTCTGTAACAAAGGATCCCAGAAATACCCTCCATTTTATTCTGGGTACTGGGAGGGGAACTAACAGGGTAAAAGCATAAACAGAGAGAACAGATGGAATAAACACCCAGCCCCCAGCCTGAGTCTGCAGATGCAGCTGCTGGCTTTCGTCACACTGCTGTTTTTTTCCCTTCTTTGTTCCTAAGGTGGAAGCCAGGAAAGGGTGGGGAAGAAGGGGGGAGAAGGGGTGGGGATGAGGGCAGGACCGTCATCACTGTTACAGAAAGTCACCTGATGGTCTCCTCCAATCCCTGGTCTCTGACCTCACAATCTGGAACCCGAGCCAAAATAGCTCAACTGCGCTCGCCCCGTGGCTGGAAAGAAAAATGCAGGCAGAGTGGCAAGACGAGCAGAAGATGAAAAGGGGGACATTCTTCTTGGAAGGATTTTAGCAGTTTTTCTTGAAAGAAACACATACAGACAGAAAGGCAGGAGAGTGTCTTATCATGTAATCTAATAGATTCCAAAGAAAAAAAATCACTGACTTATAAAACAGAGTAGGGATTCCTTTGGATCGGGGTGGGGGTGGGGGAGGAAGGATCCATCCCACCTTGCAGACATGGGGTTCCCAGTACCCTTTTGCTGTATAACGGGTTCCCTCACCCAGGGGAGCTGAAAGAAGAACAAACGGCTTTTTAAGTTATAATCTGACTTTTCAAAGAGAAGCAAGCTAGGATCATTCTGGAGAATGAAGTAAGAGGTGCTGTTACCTGCTCTATACAACTGGATATTAGCACTCTGCTCTGAAGAGATTACGTTATTAGTTCCAAATACTTCTAGAAACCCCTTTGAGAGCATCCTGGACAATGGCAAATTTCCTTAACCCTTTTGTCTCTCCTATTATAAAAATGAGATGACCACAATATAGAAAATTGAAGGAAAAAAAAATCTAGCACCCTGACAAAATCTGTTACAGTATTCTGGTATATTCCCTTTCAGCCTTTTACTTCTGCATTTTTTTCTGCAGAACACAACTGCAATACAGATTGTATATAATTTTCCCTTGCTTTCCCCACCTCACACTGTATCATGAGCATTCTCCCACATTGTCCCAAAGGTGATGGGCCAGAGTCATAAAATGACACAGTTATAGGATACTAAGTCCTACAGCAATTATCTCCAGAACAAAAACTGTGTAGGAAGCAAGGAAAAAAATGGGGTAGGTCACCCCTTTCCTTTGCAGACCATACCCTTTTATGGGTAGTGCCCTGTGCTAGTGACAAAGAGCTCTGCTCCTGCTTCAGTGAAGTAGCTGGAGGTCTGGAAGGCCCCCTGAAACGTTCAAGTCTCTCCCCACCATACCACGTCGGCTGGAAGGCTCCAGTGCATGTTGCTGTCCATCTGGAGATGGTGTGGGCGGGTGACTGTTCTGTCGTTACGGGGGAGAGTTTGCAAGGAAAGCAGGGAGAACAAAAGGACAGGTGCAGCCTACGATGCAGCCAGATCGAATGGTTACTGCAGGGACGATTCCAAAACGGGACAGATCACCTCAGTACTATGTCTATTTCTGTTTTCATTTCATTTCATCCTAGTGTTCATTATAAAAATGAAAACTTCGAAACTTGAAAAGCTTTCTCTAAATAATGAGAAAGATCTCTATGTACTAATAAAAATCTCCAGGATATAGAAGTATGGTACAGAACGGTTTAGCTAGTACGTCACCTTATGTGAGGGGAGGATTAGAATCTGCATTAGTGTTTGCTATCACTGCGTTATCAAAAACACTGAAAGAAACTAATAAAAATGGTTACCTCTAGAAGGTGGGGCAGGGGGAAGGTTGGGATGGATGAATCCTAGGAAAGGAATATCATCTTTTAATATCATCTTGACTTCTGAACTACTTATACCACCTACCCAGAAAAAAACAGATAATAGAGAAGCAGAAAGAAAAGTCCCAGAGGAAACATTCCGTGGTGGAGACACCCTCTGTACTCCCTGAAAATTAGCTGGTCTGTAACCTCATGTTTGGAGGGCGATTTGCCCCACATGAGCAGAAAAGCAAGCTCAGATCCGATGATTCCCCAAAAGTATCAGGGGTCCTCAAAACATTGCGTTTCCCTTGAGGCAGCAGTGCTGGGCTCCATATGGAGCCCAAGAGCAGTGGATCACTCTCCTGCAAAGCCCACCCAAAGCCTAGCTCTGCTCTGACATTTCCCTGAGGTCCCCATCCTCTTCCTAAACACATCACATTTCTGATCCCCACCAACTCCACGTCTCCACGGTGAGAAAATAGCAAAACTTGAACAAGAATTACAGCTGCACAGCTCCACAGCTGCAAAGCTCTTCGTCGTGATCTGGACTTCCTCCAGCTCCTCACAACTCCATCCTTGTGCTGTGGGCCTGAGAGACCGCTCATCATCTGCCGTGCATCCATCCCCTCCAGCCTAGTCAGTCTCTAAGTGCTTTCCAGCTACTTCACTGACTCCAGAGAACTTCCTCAGAATGTCCTTCTAAGATGCCTATTGAGACCTGGCTGGCTGGGAAGATGGAAAGAAAAGAATTTTTTAAAAGCAAGTGCTCCTGAAGTAGAGCTTCAGTTAATAGAAAATGTCAAATTGTTTCCTAATTGATCTTGCATGACCTCCATAAAAACAAGGATAATTGCACAACACCCACTCTGACAGAGACATCAAAATATTATTATGAAAAGAAGTAGAAAGCAGCTTCTAGACATGGCAGAGAGTGGGAAGGCAGTGAGAAGAAATCAGAAAAAGAAACACTGAAGCAATGGTTCCAGCTAGACTGGTATATCTATAACAAAATCACATGAGGAGCTTGTTAAAAACGTAGCCTTTTACAGTCCTTGTAACTTCACCTCTCTGGAGATACAGCCCAAGAATTTACGTATTAACAATCTCCTCATGTAATCCTTATGCACATTAAAGTTTGGGAATTAGTGGTAGAAACAGACATTTAAGTATGGGGACTAACTGCACCAAGATGAGAGAAATTTAGGCAATGCTGATCCCCTACTAGATGGCCTAAGTCTCAGACAATGCCTTATAAAAGGACATTTAGTCAGAAATGAAATCCAGAATCTGTAGGTAACGGGAGATGGGACCTTAGGTTTAAAAGATACAGTTTCAGTCTGTGCCTGTCAGGCACAAACTAAAGTCTGAATAGCTAGAAAGAGGCTCTAAAACTGGGATTATTTTAAGATAATCAAGAGTTAACAAATGACAGAAGGGTTGACTGTAAAAACCTCTCTGCACTAGCAATCTATTCAAGGTAGGCTAGGGGAAATTCCCTGAAGGAAATTAATTCAGTATAACATCTCTGGGAAATTATCAGTATATAATCAGCGGATAGTTCTATTACATGCTTGAAGTAGCTATTCAGTAGAAACTGAGACAGAGATGGTATTACGAATTTGTATGTAATGGGATTATAAATATATATATAATGAACAACCAAGCTGATAAAACATAATCCTCTCTTTAAGTCCTATGCTTTCACGAAGCTATCAGACTAAAACAAAAACAAAACCAAAAACATTCTCCCCAAAAGACCACACTGCTCCTATAAAAATACAAGCTGCAACGGGAAAACATCCTTTCCTTAAAGGGCAAGCTACAGCTTCCTGTCTTCATTTACTGATCAGTCCTCCAAGTGAATTTCCTGACAGGTAGAGGGCAGCACACTAGGCAGCATGTATGTGAAAACACCAGAGGCTGCCTCTCTCTAACGTGACTGCGTCACTACCAGACGTGACTGCGTCACAACCAGACGTAACGATGACACATCTAAACTAGAAGAGATCCATGTGCCACCTGGTGGCGAAAGAGGAGAATAGCACACTGCAGATACAATATATCACATTCCTCTAGTTTAGAAGGAATTAAAGTTTAATTATCTTTATCTGATAACACCCTCTCTTAAATCTCCACCAGTAAGTCTTCCATGGACTCTATATCAGCAGTCTTCATGCAAAAGATTTTAAGTTTTGCACCAGTTTAGCTCCATATCCCCAATTGCTGGTTGTAAGCAAGCAGCAACTCCCAATACCGGGCCCCAGTGAGGAGCATGAAACTCAGACCCAAACAAACAACATAAGAACTTAAAAGCTGTCAAAACAAGAGTTTGAGATGAAGGCAGATAACATCAGACAGCTTATGCAAGAAAAAAATATATAGCAATAAAACCAGAAGTTTAGAACTGAAAGGTATCTTTAGATTTATCTGTCTCACTTTACAAATGAGGCAGGAGTCAAGGTATGAAGAATAACCTTTGGTTCAAACTCATTAGTGGTCAGATTAAAACAAAGTAACATTTGCCCTGTCAAAAATTTTGACAGATTCTTATTTTTGGTGGAAGTGTAAAGTTGTACAATTCTACACCTAGTAATTTGGGCCTAGAAATTTTATTTTTAAGTATTTACTGTGCACAAACACAAGTATGGAGGGGTAAATATAAAATGTTTCTGGCAGCATTGCTTATAATATAAAAAAAATAGTATAATTTAAATTCTCAATAAGGGATCAGTTGTAAACCTTTGCATTATTCATCTGAAAGAATTCAACTACCCACCAGAAATAATGAGGTACATCTATATCTACCAATATCGAGAGATGCTGAAACCTGTCAAGCAAAAAGCAGAAATACCACACAGGATCACATACATTACACTAAACATGTATATACCCTCACATTTCTGTAGTTTTATCTTTTAATTCTCCTGCTCCTTAATTTTCCAGTAAGGTTTTATTTGAAAATTTCCACATTTCCCCCCCGAAATAAAGGAGAAAGGGATTTTGCCCCTTCCTTTATGAGGACAGCAGATGCATATGAAAGGTGTGGTTAACCACGGTCACTGTGAGAGAAGAGAGGGAGATTTTATATTATCAGTGTACTGTATACATCTGGTGAAATGAAGGTATCACATTAGCCCAGAAACTGGCTCTACACAGGGACATGGTCACAGAGAGGAAGACACAGAAAGTGGGTAAAGTAACGGTGGGAGTCTGTGCAAGTTCCGCTTCTGATTGTTTCAGTTTTCTCAGTGAAGCGGAAAGAAAACGTCCTTAACTGAGAAAGAAGATGAGGGAGGTTTTGGGTCTCTGAGGAGAGAAAAGGTATGAAGTAATCATTTAGGAGAGTAGGAAACCGAATGGACTAGAAACGTTTAATATCTGACTACCTGGCAGGGCCAAGCAACACTGCAAACTGAGCAGAGGAGAGAAAGGAGAAAGACCAGTGAGGAAGGAGAAAAAGTAAGAGACTTTGCTGTCCTGAAAGCCACGTGAAGATGGTGTATCAAGCAGAGCCAGTTGTATCTTATGCTCCAGCGTGTTCACTTGCACAACTACAGGTGCAGGACAGACAGAGATAGAATTAACCAGGATTGTGGTCTTGTGAATCAAATACAATAAAATGAGAGAGAAGTGATGGGGGAAAGCTCCTAGGGAAGGATTATTATAGTGATTAATGATAATTTTACCTGAGGAGTGAAGTCTTCAAGAGGGTGAAGGGCAGTGAGAAAATGAAAGGATAAGTGGGGTGGCATCCCGGTGGGGCTGGAGGACTGCTGGGGTCGGAGTACTAAAGAGAGAGAGGTAAAAAGACAAAAGGTGGGTGGAACTGAGATCACAGAAGGGCAGCTCTGGTGATGACCAATTACATAGGTGCTGAGATGGAAAACAGATCACTGGAAAAGAAGAGTACAAGGAATTGTGAGGCCAGAATATTGGCAGGGTCATGACCCTTTTGTATAGTAATTGCTAAAAATTTAGACAGAAGAACTCAAGTACTGCAGAGAGTGGTCAGGATCCAACAACTAAACTTGCTGAGAGGGAGGAGTAACTTGAGGTGTTAGTAGATGACAGCACAAAGAGAGGGACCAGGTGACATTGTTTGATGCCATGAGATTCAAAATTAGGACATCGACCCCATCTCCAGGTCTAATGGGGTGAGGTTTATGGGAGAAAAACAACACATGAGAGGGCAGGAGGGAAAGCTGTGTTGAGGGAAAGCCAGCTTACTGTTAGAGCAACAAGGTGACGTTGATGACAGAGGAGATTTTGTTAGTAATGGACCATGAATTTCAGACTGCACAGTGCAAGGGTTTCAAGAGCTCAGAAGGGATGGGAGGAGAAGGAAGAACAGGAGACACACAGAACCTTACGGGGATTCGACTATGGGAGATGAGACTGACCTGAGAGTCTAGGGCTTCCTGTGGTGAGTGACAGAAACCAAGAAAAATGGCACAAGATTAGATCCAGTGGATTCAAGGCAAATAGTGATGGTAAGGTTTGGAGTACAGAGGCATTCGTGAGGGGGTACCTGTGGTTCTTCTTTTACACCACTGATGATGGGCGATCACAGCCGAGGAGGTGTAGTACTTATTCCATGCACAGGATTCCTCATAACCCCAGGCAATATAGGTAGATTTATGTTTTTAAATCAAAAGGGAGTACTATCTGGTATTACAGAACTTCCCAACTGCTTTGTGCTAACAGCCTGACCCTACTCAAAGCCCAAGAGCAGTCAGTAATTAAAAGGCAAATGCTCACTTGAATAGCACTTCTGGCCCTAGTCCTGTGCACTTGAGAAGAGAAGGGAACGGGTGAAACAGACACCCTTTCTGCCAAAGACTCACTGAATAAGATGGGGCATGTTGAGCGCTTACAAAATCTTGTTTCCAGAGGTTAAAGTTGCAGGAGCTGTAAAGATTCACTAGGATTTCCTGATAGAGATCCAACTGGGTGGATGCTTCCTAGTGGACAGAAGAGGGTCACAGGAAGAAGGAAGAAGACCCTTGGATCCCTTTTGGGAAAGAAGGGATTGCTTTTCCAACACAGGCTCCTATTGCAGCCTGAAGCCTTAAGCACGAATGTTCTGGGAGAGCAGCAGAAAAGCAGACTTACCTATTGTCACCAACAGTTCTGACCTGACAACAGTATAAACCTTGGGATCTGGACCCACAAAGTCAAATCCTAATCAGAATACTGTTATTGTTTATAAAATTCTCAGCTTTTGGTCAGGATCTTACTTTTTAGCCAGAGTTCTTTAATTAGACATTAACCACTTGGAGAACTGCTCTGATGCTCAAAGTTCCTGTAATATACCCCCTACTTTAACAGGGAGAGGGTCTAATGCTACATATCCTCCACTGCACACCTAAGAATGATTAGCTTGTGGATCTAATGAGTCCAAAAGTTGTTTGGAAAGAAGGAATAAACCTAAAAAGAAAAACATCACTGTATTTAGGACATCACTTATCTCTTATCATGACATGTTTTAAGAGGTGATATTTTTAATGGGATCATGTTATTAACAAAAGAGTGTACGAGTTAGAAGGAAAGCAGAATGAGAAACTAGTAATCTTGTACATGCAAATAATGACCTGAGGTCACCACAGTGATGAAAATGGTCTCTAGCAGAAAATGAAAAAAAAAAATTTAACTACTGAGTATGTTCCTGAGGAATTCAAGAAGCAGAAAGTGAGAGTGGAAAAAGGACTAGAAGTTTCTGACAGCAACTGCCTATCAACTCTGAACTCAAAATATTCTCTGGCAAGGAATAAATCAACAAAGTAAATTCCTGATTTATAGAAGTCAAGAGTTCAGAAACAAGAGAACAATCCTTAAGAGAGAAAAATGTGTAAAAGAACCTGTAGTATAAGTTAGAAGACCAGTTCCTCTCTCTTAGCTCTTCTCTTAGTGAAAGGCACACATTTTCCTCAACTTTAATGAAGCAGTCGCTGGAGACCTTTGACTATAGGGGGCAGATGCCAAGGTGGATGTTTTTTCAAACGTCCATTCTGGGAGGAGCCAGTCCGTACATGGGAGGTTTCAAGAGTCACTAAAGCATAAGGGAGATACAGCAATGTTCAACAAACAGCTGAGAGCTGTGTTTAGCAAGCAAGAGAGGAAATAATGCAATATTATGAAAACTGAGTGTCCAAATAATTTCATCAAGACGGGCAACTACTGGGCTAAAATTATCTAAGCAAGACTTCTACTGTACTAGATGTGCATGTCCTGTTTCTGCAGCTGGATTAGTTTTGCTACAGGTGAATATACTGTCATCAGAATATGGCTCTGTCTTTTCAGCCCTCAGTATCTGGTATCTTACTTTCTCTAATCTCATGTTGTCCCTTTTTTGTCCTCCTAAGAGTCACTGCCAATTCAAGAATACTTGAGCCTGAACGAATGAGGTGGTGGCAGAAGCCAGCATATCCCCTTCTTCCAGCTTCTGTCTGGATCTAACCTTTCAGAAACTCTTAGGGCAGGGACATACATACACTTCTGGGCAGCAGGGGGCTCGAGCAAGGACTCTGCAGGCACGAAGTCTGGAGTCTGAATCCTGCCTCTAGCACTTACTATAGGGCCTTGAAACAGTTATTTAACCCATGTCTCTGCTTCTTCATCTGGAAGATGAAATATTGATAGAGTGGTAATGAATATATTTCTATCATTTAATTGTATCATTAATATTAAGACTATGAATGAGACACTTGGTAATTGAAACTGGCTACCTACTTTAAAAAAGGTTTTAGAACAAAGGTTTTCTGAAATGTTTAACGAGAGATGTTTAAAGCACTAGAGGGAAGGTAAACCTTGCCTTCACACTGAGGAGCTCTGAGTCCTCATCTGTAAAATTTCTAGAGCTTAAAATTCCTTACCTGATAAAAACTAAACTCTAAGATGACGCCTAAAGTCTTTTCTACCAAAGTATTTTCTGGGGACCGTGTTGTAAAAGAGAAGCCACTTGGGAAGAGCCTGTATTAAATCTGCCAGCCAGAGCACCAGGAGAGGGAGGCTCAAAATTGCATCAGGAAAGGCAGGGCAGGTGAGTACCCGATCACGGTGGTTGTTGTGGCACTGGGTCCACAGGCAGAACTTCTATCTGCTACTTGTTGCCCATGCATATGATGTCAAAGCAACTATTCTGTCTCCAAGAAACACAGATTAGAACAAGCCCTGACATTCAAAAACTGCCTGCATCACCAAAGATTTACGGAGTAATTCAAAGGGAAACATTGAAGAAAAAAATAAATCAAATAACATTAAAGTCAGTAAAACACTGAATATCCAAATAAATAATTTTTAAAGGGAGAGGTATTTGTTCCTTGGGAGAAAATGAAAACATACAGATGTAGCATGGTTGATGACAAGCAGGAAAATTCTGTTGCATGTGAGTGCTGCAGGTAACTGTTAGAGGTGGGTAAACCGTAAGTACCTCATCAATAGGAAAAAAAAAAAATCTCTCCCAGAAGTTTCTTAAAATGATTAGGATTTAAGATGTTTGGGAAATTGTTCATGATTTAACAATTTTCAAGAACACCTTCTCTAGTGCTTCCTGACACTAAACTAAACTAAATTGACTAATTCATACTTAACTCCTTTCAGATTAAAATACAGAGATTTCTAAGAGTAATTTAAGGGGGTGGGGGGTGGGAAGTCAAAGCTGTCAGGATGTTATTAGAATCTTTAATGAAAAGAAAGTCACTTCCAGGGCAGAACTTGAAGACTGAAGTAACATTAAAAAGTTTGGTTGAAAATAACACTGTTGAAAATAAGAGAAGTTGAGATAAGGTCTTGCTTGGGTATTTAAAAAATACTATATACCAGTTCACAGTGGGAAAATAATGCCAAGGAAAATTACTAAACCACAGAAAGCCCACTACAATCAATAGCAATACGAATGCACAGGATAAAAGGAGGATGGTGACAGAGCAGGGAGAAAAAGGGACCTGGTTAGTGTACATTTGCAGCAGCACTCAGAGTACAGCCACAAGAAAGAGACTTACACCAGAGCCCAACACAGGGACAGATTCTGTGACCTTGCAAATTAGCAAATCACTGGATCTTGATTTTCACTGTCAACTAGTCTTTGCTGATGTTCTAGGGTAGTATAAGTAGTCATCATCACAGCTTTTTAACTCAGAGTGTGGAAGTAATTCTCTGGGCTGGATTTAAGTTCAGAGGGTGACAGTTCTTTTAGAGGAAAAGGTGACTTTACCCTGAATGCTAGGGCACCAGGACAGGCCTGAGCACTGTGATCTCACACTCCTAGACACACACACATGTAACTAAGGGCTGCCAGAGGCACTCAGCCATCTGCTAGGCTCCCTATTAGAACAAAGTGCAGCCTGGGCCCACCAGATCACTTAAGGAAAAAGTAGTAACTGTCTTTAAAAAATGCTTATTTACTTGGAGGACGGAGGCAATGCTCTGAAGTTGCACTTAATTTTCATCACTAGGGTTATAATAAACCTGTAAATAAACAAAAAAGCTGGAAGAAGATGGAAATACAAAATTATTAGGCTATAACTATCATTAAGTCATGACAGTATCTTTCAAATATTGTACCCCTCCAGGGAGATAACCTCAAGTGCCCCATCATAAGACAGCACAAAACCACAAGAATTAGGAAGTGAAGAAAGAGGGCAAAATAGATCAGCTCTTCAAACATAAAGGGGAAGATATGAAAGTGAAGAAGAAAAAAAGCAAGACTATACATGAAAAGACAGACCAGAAGTCAAGACCCCTGGATCTGGTCATATAACCCTGGGCCAGCTACCTAACTAATCAGTCAATGTATGCTATGGAATGGAAATAATATACATCCTGCCTATCTCATAAGGTCTCTCTGCAGGTCCAATAGGGTAAAATATGTTACAGCACCTTGAAAATTGTAAACCACAACACAAATGTAAGGTAACAGTATTATTACTTAAGTTGTCCCTCATTTCCAAAGAAAGAACAAGAATACAGTAGCTTCAACTTAAAATATTTTTCTTTCCTGTCAGTTAACATCACAGTTACTGGTCCTTCTGGACTCTAAAATAAACAAGCAAACCAAAAAAAACCCAAAAAACCAAAAAACACACCAGCAAAAGAAAAATTAATTCCAGATTTCTAGTCTTACTTTTCTAAAGGGAAATTCCTTTATATCTCTTTCATTTTTTTCCCTCTAATATTCAAGAGACTCAACTAAAAGGCTCTTCTGTATTCTTACCTTTTGAAGCTGCAGGAACAAAGGGCCAGGAAGGAGAAAGCATCAGATATTGGGAAGAAATGGAAAAAAGAAAAGGAATCACATGTGGTTCTGTTACTGCAGACCAAGTCTTATCAATTACATATACAGATCTGAAGATGGTACCTTAAAGGCAGTGCCAGAATCCGTTTCAAGATTATTATAAAAATGGGCCCAGACTGAGCTCTGTCACATTAATCTCATATTCCCCACAACTTATACTGACATGAAGTACCGATATGCAAAAAAATACGGGGAAAAATACTTACAGGTAACAGTTCTCTTTCCAAACCCCCGCATCCCCAGAATACAGAAATAGCTTGTCCTCTTTGGAATAAGAAACCCCAGCTCTCTTCAACCCTGACTCAGGGAAGGGAAAGGAATGGGAAACCCACTTGGTGGATGTTCTAAGTCCTACACTGGCCCTTTGCACGAAAGAGGAAGGGACTCACTCTTGGTCTGGGCAGAGAAGGTAAGGGTAAGTTTGGCGAAAAGGTCATTGTTCTCAAAGCGGTCCTCCTTCACCTTTGTCCAAAAGCAGTCCTGGGAAAGGTCCTCAGCGACAAACTGTAGACACAAGCAGGTGTTAAAAGTTACTAAACTGAGCTTCGCACTTTTCATTTTAAAAAACTGATTAAGATGCAAAAGAGGCAGCTGGCTGGTTACTGCCAATGTCTTACTAGAATAAGACTAACCTGAGATACAGAGAATAGCTACGTAAGTCGTGGTGGGACCAGCAGATGATGATTCTACTTTGTTTACTGGTGATTATTCAAGAAATAGATCCAGTTAGGCTGCTTATCCATCTAACCCCAAATCCTCTACTTTTGGAAGCATTATGGCTTTATTTTGCATCTTCCCTTGCTCTACATTAAATTTTCCCCATCAATGTGGCTAACTACCAAAGTTGTTCATTTTATGAACAAATCCCTAAGTTCCTTTATTGTACCTCAGTTTCCAGAAGCACAAGGCTGACACAGAATCACAGGGGTCTCACATAGTGGGAACAATACTGTGCCATGTAAACATATTCTGTGTAACTCACTGGGGGATGGTGGTAGGAGGTTGTATCCGTAAATCCATGACTTTTGGATCAGCAAAATTATCAGTACCTTGAAGACGTGAAATGACTATTATCAAATTGTATATTATCACAGCACTCATACCCTCAGAGAAAAGGGCAACAGCATTAACTTACGGGTAAGTTTAGGTTTTGTAGCAGAGTACAGGGCTCAAAGAACTCTCCCAAGTGCTATCTGGCATATAGGACATGCCTAATATCTTTTGAACAAACATATGCATGATTGGAATTTGAAGACAGACAGGAGTGAACTGTAAGAGAGGGAAGGCCAACCATGCACAAAATACAAAGTTGGAGATCAAAGTGTTTCTTAAAATCTGATGAAGAGATGGACAGAAATTCTCACCTTGGACCAATTTGGCCTCCGGAGCTGCACCTCTGGCTTGTAAAGTTTCTTTGGGGTTAATCCAAATGGCAGAACTGGGGCTGCAGGAACTCCAAATCCAAAAGGTAGAGGTGGAGGAATGCCAGGGCCTCCAGGAAATGGAGGGGGTGGAGGGATTCCACCAGGAAGAGGGGGAGGGGGAGGTAGCATTCCTGGTCCTCCAGGCAAGGGAGGAGGAGGTGGGGGGATGCCAGCACCCCCAGGCAAAGGGGGAGGTGGGGGGATGCCAGCACCCCCAAGCAAAGGAGGGGGTGGGGGGATGGAAGCACCCCCAGGCAAAGGAGGGGGTGGGGGGATGCAAGCACCCCCAGGCAAAGGAGCGGGTGGGGGGATGGAAGCACCCCCAGGCAAAGGAGGGGGTGGGGGGATGGAAGCACCCCCAGGCAAAGGAGGGGGTGGGGGGATGGAAGCACCCCCAGACAAAGGAGGGGGTGGGGGGATGCAAGCACTCCCAGGCAAAGGAGGAGGAGGAGGTGGTGGTGGTGGAGAAGCAACGGTCCCACCCGCAGAAAGAGGGGGTTCAGAGGCTGTGCTAACCTCTCCTGGTAAAGAAGGGGGTGAGGGTAGAGTAACAGCGCCAGAGTCAGCAGGTAAAGGAGAGGCAAGAAGAGCAGTAGCACTGCTAGGAGGAGTCGCTGCAGTTACTGCAGCAGAAAGAGAAGCCATTTCTTTCTTGGCATCTTCCAGCTCCTTGGACAGCTTGGCAACCTACAGAAATAACATCAACAGGAATACTCCTCAGTCCACTTCAGGGACCACTGGGGCTGGAATGCATCTAAGAAATTACTTAATCCCAAATTCTCATTTTACACAAGAAAGGAGTAAAAGGAGTCAGACAGCTGTAAGGCTCCACCTAAAGTCACACAGCTATTCAGTGACAGAGCCTTAGTCCTTCAGGCTCTTCGTCCAGCAAGCTCTGCATTAAAAAGACAACTTCAACATTTATGTTAAACTCTCCCTTCGATTAGAAAATGCAAAAATCAAGTAAACCAAATATTCTAGTTACATAATTACAGTATGTGCTATACAAGTAATTATATAACCACATAAATGATCAAGGTATCAGGTATCACAGATCATTTCAGTATCTGTAACTGCACCAAGTGTCTGGGGATAAATCTGACTAAAATAAGGAGAAAATCAGCAAATATGAGAAGAGTTTACTTAATATTTACTCCTGAATTTATTAGAAGGCTATTATCTTTATTTCTGGGTAGCACTGTGACTCATTTTATTCTTTATGGTGTTCTGTATTTTTCCAAATTTTCTATCTTACTTATTACTTAACCCCAAAACAAAACGGTTAATGATTTAAAAAATATGCACCATCTACCTAGATTACCTAGTAGTATCTGAACCCTCCCTGGGAGTAAGATGACAGAGTCCTGCTCCAACACAAGCTCACCCTGAGGCTGCTGATGGCAGTTACAGGTCACGCTGCCCTCCCTGCTCGGACATTACCTCTCCTGTGAGCTGAGACACTTCTGCTTCCAGGTCCTGTTTCTCTGTGGCAATTTGCTGCTTTTCAGAATCCAATGCATCCTTTTCTCCCTGAAGGTCTTGGAGCTTCTGCTCAAAGTCACTTTCCATCTTTTTCATTTCCACCTGTAGCTCATGTCGGGCTGTTAACTCTGAGTCCAGCTAGAGGAGAAAGAAATCAGGCTCCCGGTAAGCTCTCCAACTCGGCAAGAAGCACAGTGCTTTTCCCCGTGGTTCCCTGTTTTGTGCTAATTCTTGATCTACTGAGCTCACTGACCCAAGGAATGCTTGGGAAAAAAAGACCGCCATGATTCTGACCCTAAAATCAAGGTTAAAGGAGGGGGAAACCAGGGATTATTTCCATAGTCTGTCTACACTTGACTTATTAAAAAATAAAACAAAACAAAGATTTTAAAGACATTTAACCAGGACAGCTAAGGTGTACAATCCCAGCAGTCTCAAGGATCAAAAACTTATCAACAACAGGAGTCCTTAATCAAAGAGAAAAAGAGAGTTCAGACATATTCCAGTTCCTACTGTTTTGGATAAGAGGCCTGAGACGCTAAGCAAGCCCGAGTGCTGCCAATATTACACGAGTGCCGCCTGTCTTTCCTCCTACTCAGGGGCCCAAGAACTGTGCAGACTCACAACTCACTAGCTCCTCACAAGCACGTCCGTACTACTTTCTCTGCCGAGCAACCTATACCAGAAAGGTTCCCCTAGGAACTGCTATTGTGTGCTGAACGCTTGCATAAAAATATCACACGTAAATGTTTCACATTTCACATTTTCACGTGTTTCACATGTCAGAGAAATTAAAATCCTTAGATAAAAAAAGAAAAATATACCCCAATTATTTTTGATTTCTCATACATACCTTTTTTTCCAGCTCTGTAGCTTTGGCTTCAGATTTCTCCACCTTTGTTTTATCAATCATTTGATCTGAAAAGAAAGTGAAGAGTCAGGAAGTAAAGCTCCCAATTCTCGTCTTCCCCTCTCACTGCCTAAGCCTTTCCACATAACCGAAGGGCAGCCTTTGTTCCTTCTGTTTACTTTCCTTACCTTTCTTAATGTTTTGCATTAGACAAAGATACGGACTTTCAGTTAAGTTCAACATATAATTTCTGAGTACCTGTTACTGCAGTAAGGCCACCACGCTGGGTGGCACAGAGAATGCCTACAAGTAATACTTATCAATCTCTGAGACCAGCAGGAGTCACAGACAACAGCTGAAGTCCTTTGAAAGGTGGGGTAGTGTGTAAGTAATAGATTTTTTTTAATTATGCAGAAATAAACTAAAGGCCTGTTTTTCTTAGCAGAGATATTAGTTATTACCTAAGAAAGGACAAAAATGGAAAGACCAGAAGGCTACAAAGGTATCTTCTCTGAAATTTTCACTGAAAGAAAGATACAAAATGAAAGGTAGATGCAATGTTTTAAGGAACCAGATAGACGAATATGCTTACCAATCAATCCCTCGATATCAATCTGGAGGTGCCGGCACTTGAAGTCAGGGTCAGCCCCATTCTTATGCAGAACTATCTGAGAAATACATTCTTCAATCAACTTATAGTATTGCGGTCTACAGAAGAAAAGAAACAAGGTTATTAAAGGAAAACCAAAATACAATTTTGGTATTCAGGATCAATAAAAGTTAACTGCTTTGACAATAGAAGGACCTGAGGATAAATGTTGGAAAGACCTTTTCAGAGAATTAACAGAGCGTTGCTGCCATGCTAAGAAATCCCCCCTCTTCCCTGTCAGCTACCCCATCTACTTCAGATAATCAAAACTTCTCGGCCACCTGCCTCCCAGTGCACATCCTTTCCCACCTAAAATTCGGGCTAGATCCTGCCTGTGATGGACAGTACTATTACTGAATCTACTCTATTGCTTGAATCTCATGTTCCAACATGAAAAAACTTTTAATTGCTGCCTTCCTTTGCTATCATCTTCACCCCACCCACAACTGCACTCCAAAAGGAGGGCAGTTCACCTTACACACTCTGATCTCTTCCATAGAGACACCTTTCAGGTGGATTAAAGGGACAACTGACAACTCCCTTTATAGCTGAGACTAAAAAAATAACTCTAATCCATGTTTTTGTCTTTTCCTTGTCCCTTTACAGACAACCTTTGAATTTAAGGGTTCTGCTATCTCCACTCAGGCTCAAATTCAAAACTTCCCACAGGTATCCCACCTTACCTGGCCTCATAGTCATTTCGGACTAAGAGTAGGTGTTGCAGGATGGACAGGAAGTGTGGCTCTGCCTTTGAATCCTTCACTGTGTTTAAGAGAATCTGGAAGACTTCACTGAAGTCAGTGGAAAAGGAGACGAGGCTAAGGAAAGCATGTATCTAGAAACTGCGTTTGACAGGGAGCTTGCCCAAGTCTTAGGGAAAGTAGCAAGATGACACTTCTATTCTAACAGCTGCTCCTCCTGCAAATCCTGCCCAAAACTTTAAGCTCTATAAACTTCCTTTGGCCAGGGGAACCAGTGAGTTGGGTGGTACTATATACAGAAATAGAAAACTCCTAGTATTTGGCTTGAAATTCAAGCAGTAGACAGAAACGAGAAGAAAACTGCCTCAAAGTCACGTGTGGCAAATATCAATAGGTAATCAAATTATTCCCTCTGTCAGCCTCAGGGAAACATACAAGGGAGCATATTACAACCCCACTCCCTGACTTACGTATGTTCTCCAAAAACCAGCTCTACGTCTTAGTAAGATAAGCTTCCATGTTCTAGGATGTCCACACTAATTTTGATGACTACTTTCATGCTAAGCATTCCTCAGGTCACTTTTCCCAACTTTCTTGGTCCATGCTGAGGTAAATAAATCCAAAGGCAATACCTGCCTGCCTTATCTACTGAGAAGACACACAGACAAATGCCCTGTTCTGAGTCATCAACCCCACAGCACTCCACACAGGGATCTGCAACAGAATACAACTTTATGTCTTGTCTGTCTTCAAAAGAGTAAATCCTTAGTCAGCAAAAGGATATTCCATCTCCATTCGAATGTCATCCAGCCGTCCCTTCAGGTCATAAGAATCTTCTTCCCCTTGTTCATCAAACACAGTTAACTGCACTCTCATATCATCATTTTCAATCTCTCGAAGGTCCTGTCGATGACAAAAGTATAGGTCAGGGATCCCAGAAGCATCCTATGCTGGCTAGAAACCCAGACCTTTCACCTGGTTTTTAAACTGCAAACCAAAGTTACCGCAAGGATGACGGGGCTATGAGAGCAGGATGAAAGGAGCGCAGCCTCTCCAGTGAAGTGCAGCGTCTCACCTGCAACACCTGGTGCAGCCCCAAGCGCATCAGTTCACTTCGGATGTGAACTCGGAAGTCAAGTTCTTCAGCTGGTGTGATGAGAGCGTTGATCAGCTGTAGGCATCCCACCTAAAACAAGGAAATTCAGGAGCAATGTCAACGTTAACTCCTAGAGATCAAGATTCCATTCTCTTTACATGCTCTCTGAGGCCCCCCAGTATAACTACAAGACACAGTACAAAAACTACAGAAGGACTTTCTGTTACAGCAGTACAACCTTAAACACAGGTCTGGAGAGCTCAGAGGTCTAAAGGATTCCAAATATTTGACAGTATAATTTGTTGTAGGCCTTGGTATTCCTAGCTTGTAAATAAATACCATGCCTTTTTTCCATCTCATAATGAGGAAAACAGTTCTCTCTCTGCCTTCTTGGAGAGAAAGATAATAATTTCCCTTCAGAAAGAATTCCGAAATACAAAATATATAATTGGAAACCACTCCCTGTGTTCTCTTAAAAGGTCAAATGAACTTAAGTCTTTCCATCTTGAATTCTACTCTTGGGCCCAGTTTCAAGGGGTATACATGCCTTGAGAGCAATGGACGTCCCACTTTTTAATCCATCCAGCAGTGGCTGAAAACGTTCCACCTCATCCATCTCAGCTCTTTCTGTCATCGCCTCCAAAACCCTTTCATTCCTGCCCAAGAGAAAGGAAAGGGAGAGGACTGTCCAGGTGTGCTGACACGGACACTCACAACAGGTAGATCATAGAGGGGCACAGATCAGTTAGGAAGTGGGCATTATCAATGTTCTGGATTTCTCACATTACACTTCCCACCACCTAGAGCAGAAGCCAGATCTAGACCTCCCTAAAATCCCCCCCTGCACTCCTATCCACGTTTACCAAATTAAGTCCCTTTTTTCATGGAGTATAAAATGGTACAACTTTTGGCAGGGCACTTAACAGTACCAATTTTTAATGCACATTAACATTGGTCTACTTCTAGAAGTCCAACCAGCATAAACGCATACATGTGAAATTATACATGTATAAGGAATATATGTACAAAAATTGATAATCAAAATTCTTATCATCTACAGCAGGGGCCAGAATATGCCAAAAAAAAAAAAAGTCTAGCAATGAAAGAATTGTTAAATAAATTATGGGATATATATAGTATGAAATGCCAAACAGCCTCTAAAGATAATAAAGTAGATCTAGAAGTACTGCCATAGAAGAATGTCTAAGATCTGCTGTTAAATACAGAAACAAGTTGAAAAGAATTAAGTGGTATGATTTAGCTTTTGTTAAACCAAACTCCTCCACAACAATAAAAATCTATCCTATACGTGTGATTGGATTTATAGGAATAAGCCATCTTTCCTTAATTCCAAGATACCATATTTTGGAGTGGCAGGTGTGTTAGAATCTAGGAAATTCAACATATTTGTCTGTGCTAGAAAACAGTCTATGAGACTGTACCACATCATTAACACTGGTTACCTCTGCAGAATAGGATTTGCCAAAGGAATGGGCCTGTTAAATTTTACTTCACATATTTTTATGTTGTTTGAATTTTTAAAATAACGTTGTCACTCCTGAATTAAAAAAAAAAAATGTAAAAAGAACCCCCTGTCGACGGATACAGACATTACTGGAGATCTATACCTCTGTAGCCAGCAGTACACTCAGAACGGCCTCCATCTCTTATTCTTTCTTAAATATTAAGATTCACAGTGTTCACGTAAGAAGTACAGTCTTACCTAGTATTTATGACTAAGCGGACACCCAAACAACTCTATATTCCTCTAGACTAAGGAAGATGATAAAAAAGAAAATTGAGAAGAGAAGTAAGTCCAGTTACATACATGTCCTCCGGCTGTGGCAGGATACAAAGAGCAGAAAGCAACTTAGCTGCATCAATCATCATGTTGGGAACAGCAGGATCCATGGCTCTGACCAGCAGCAGAATTCCTTCTTCTGTCTCCAACATGGTCTTGATTCCAAACTGGCAGGACAAAAACAGAAGGAGGGGAGTTTAAAGATGAGAGCATCTAACTAGGAACAAGTTTAGCGGTTGTTATGAGTTGAATGATGTTCCTCCCAAAACTCTTTTTTTTTTTTTTAATTTTTTTGTTGAGAGGGGAGGTAATTAGGTTTGTTTATTTATTTTTAGAGGACGCACTGGGGACTGAACCCAGGACCTCATGCATAATAAGCATGCACTCTACCACTTCAGCTATACCCTCCCCGCTCCAAAAATTCTTATGTTGAAGTCCTAACCCCCAGAGTCTCAGAATGTAACTTTATTTGGAAATAGGGTCATTGGCAGATATAATTAGTTAATTTACAACAAAGTCAGACTACAGTAGGGTAGGCCCTTAATATAATTATTGTCCTTATAAAAAGGGGAAATGTAGACACAGACATGCACACAGGAAGAACACAATGTGAACACAAAGGCAGAGACTGAGGTGATGCATCTACAAGCAAAGGAATGTCAAAGATTGCCAGCAGGACACCGGAAGCTAGGAGAAAGGGATGGAAGAGACACTCCCTCACAGTCTTCAGAAGGAACGGACCCTGTCAACACTGTGATCTTAGACTTACGGCCTCTAGAACTGTGAGATACACTTTTGTTGTCAAGACACCCAGTTTGTAGTACTTTGTTACAGCAACCCTAGCAACTTAACACAAGGGTAGAACACTTTTCCAAATATAGCTAAGCAGAAATGAGCATAGCAAAATAATGTTCTAACAGACACAACAGATGTCCACGTGTTTTAAGAATAAAAACCTTTGATTCTTATGTTTCTTTTTAATGCCCTCCCCCATCCAATGAAATAATTATAACAAAATTAAATAGTGAGGAAGATAGACTTGCATTCAGGAACAAATAATTGTAAGCTCCTTAGGATTAAATACTAAAAAGAAAAGGATGAAAAGATTCTACAGTAGGAAAAGGCTGGGGGAAAAGAATGACAAATAAGTAGAGAGGAAAGTAAATCTTCCAAAAATAATAACTATAGGTTAGGAAATTCAAGAATTAGCAGAAGATAGACAGACAGACAGATAACCAAATCAATACACTGTACACCAGCAATTAACACAACATTGTAAATCAACTATACTTCAATTAAAAAAAAAAGAATTAGCAAAACAGTATAAATCGGAAGAAAATTGAGCCCATCTTCTGAAAGAGACATTAGAACTGGGGAAAAGATCCATAAAAGCACGTGTATGTGGCAATCAAAAAGTTAAGACACTACGAGGGCTGAGTATAGCTCAGTGGGAGAGCACATGCTTAGCATGCACAAAGTCCTGGGGTCAATCCCCAGTACCTCTGTTTAAAAAATAATTAAAAGAAAAAAAAAAGGTACAATACTAAAAGAGAAAGAAGTCTTGAATCTTACATTCTCAGCTCCTTTTTGAGTTTGCCAAGAGAAGAGAAAGAACAGGGGTCGTGATGGGGGTTGGAATGAGAATGGGAAAAATCTCACCTTGTTGTTCATAAAAGCTTTCAAGCAGCGAATGATCTCATGCTTGTTACGGCTATCGTAGCTTCTGTGTGCAGAAGACATAATCAGTGAAATCCCTTTATTCTACACCCCTTTCCCATTTGACTTTTCAACCTTCTAAACAAAGGTCTAGGAACACCCCCAACAAGCAGCTGAATAAATTCTAGCACACAGGACTTTGCCCTGAGACACTGGCAAAAACAGGTAGCTGAAGAAGAATCCCCATCATCAAAGACCATTGGTTAACCCTGTTACAAACTAAAATCTTAACATTACATTAAAATCTTCCCTTTAATTCCCCCTAGGCTCCTACGCGCTAAATTCTATGAGGATAACATCCTGTCTATTACTGCCTGCCTCGCTATGTCAAAGGCTTCAAGTCTCTACATCCCAGGAGGTAGAGAAATCACTTTGGGTCAGGCTGCTTTAAGGTAGCCTGACCTAAGACAGTGCATGGTATCCCCCCAATTATTCCAGTCCTGAAGACTATCATAATGCTAGTTCCAAACTGATCAAGTGTATTATAAGACTTCCAAATGAGATATGACCCAGACCAGATCACAAGGAAGTTCTGGACTAGACCAGACCGTATTTCCAAACTGGATAATAATCTGTGCTGGGAGACTCGTATCTGATGTGGTATATGTCTTATGTAATTCACTGTAAAGTGTAAGTTCTTCCTCCTTTTCCTGTACCTATAAATCGTCATTCAACTTCTGGTCATCCCTACAATAAACCCCACCCTTAGCGAACAGCATAATGTCCCAGTCCATAACTTTACATTTAACTGCTATTTTTCCCTTTAGAGCAAACAGCCAAGTCCCCTACTACCCTCTACCTAGATGATGCCAAGACTTCAAAGTCCTCACCCAGCAGTCTCCTCTTTCTCGTCATGAAGTCGTTTCAGGATGTCCAATAAGGAGGCTAGGCCCTCAGCACCAAATGTCTGCACCCAGCTGTAAGGAACAAAGACAACGTATTATCAAATCAAATCAGTAAATGTTTATTCACCAAAATAAAGTGTATCCTGGCAACTCTTCACTCTGAATCCAGAACACTCTCATACTTCCCTGACTCGCTTGATCTTTAATCCCCACCAGTGAACTCTAACATTGGGCTCTTACTCCTGTTACCACCTCAGAATCCTCACCTAACAGGGTTGTTGTTGAGGGAGACGCGAAGGGACTCCAGGCAGCTGAGCAGAGGCATATCCCGCAAGCCTGACCTCAACTCCTGAATGTACATCATGGCCGACCTGGAGCTCTCCTTCTGACTCATGCCCTAGAGAGGAGCACACAGAGATCAGTAAACACTGGATCCAGTCATCAACGGGCCTAGTATTAGTTAACACAAGTTCAAATAATATGAGGGCAAACACCCATCATACACACCACCGGACTATGTGAGACTCAGAATTTCCATCCCATTACCTATACATACTTCATGAAGATTGAATCGGGTAAAAGGTATGTAAGAAACATCACTCAAATAAGAGTAAAAAGTGAGTAGGCTTATATAACAGGATGAATGATACAATATATATAATATATAATAGATACATAATAATATGATAATAGAACTAACGTGGACGTAACATGTCCTACGAAATTGGCAAAACAAACAGGTCCAAGATAAAGGTACAGCCCGCCATGTCATGGGTACCCGCCCCAGGACTCACAGCCTTGGAGGTGTGCAAGTACTGGGACACCATCTCTCTCTTGATGATAATGTCCTTCTCCCTCAGAGGCTGCTGTTTCTCCTCGTTCAGGTTCATATCCACCTAGCAGAGGGAGAAAAAAAGGAGGAGGGAAATTGCCTTGAATTCCTTACAAGTTTTCAGTCTTTAATATTTATTTAGTATATTTAGTGAAGAGATGAACACATTAAATGCTTATTAAATAAACAAATTTTTCTGATCCATAGAGATTTAAGCTATTACAGATGATGAGAATTTCTCAGGGATGAATGTGGTTAACACTTTAGTGTAAAACCTCAACATTTTTGTACACAAACACAACTTTTTTCCTAACAAAAATGGACTCGATATAGGGGGAAATTCTACTTTGTATTATAGAACAAAAGGAAACATAATGTTTTCTGCACTTAGGATGGACCTTAATAACTTCTTCAGACTGAAGCACTAGATGACTGACGTCATTCAAACACCAGCAAAATCTGCATCTAAACACCCATTATCCTGGTTAACTAAGTCCCTGGACTAACTCCTTCCCTATGAAGAAAGAACTGGAAACTCTATGACAAAGCTCCTCAACAGACATAACCTGAAGTGTGTTATTGGGGGAAAGGCTCTGCTTGAGCCTGTTACAGGCACAACCATGTGTCTGAGCCTCCTATCTCTGTGAGCACAAGTTTAACCCTAGAGTCCAGAGTATTATTTAAAATGGGTGAAGTATAGGAGAAAAAAGTGGGTAGGGTATAGTCAATTTCTTCTCTATGCGTGTGCTTATGTGTGATGTGTGAAAAAACATCACTGCCTCCAAACAGCAATTTTTTTAACATTTTTTATTGATTTATAATCATTTTACAATGTTGTGTCAAATTCCAGTGTTCAGCACAATTTTTCAGTCATTCATGGACATATACACACTCATTGTCACATTTTTTTCTCTGTGAGTTATCATAACATTTTGTGTGTACCAAACAGCAATATTAATTTGACTTTTTTCTGACTCAATTCATAGTGCTTTCTTCCTCCTTTTACAGGTAAATTGAACACGTAAGTTGCAAAATGGTGGCCCTCAGGTTGAATTAGACCCAAAGATAAAGTCTAATTTGTTCAGCTAGCCCAACACTTTAAACTTGAGAGACTTCACATAAAAATATGAATTTCTAGCATCAAAGGATGTAATCATCAAATTTCAGATTATGGGAAACTCTACAGGTCAAACAATTTCTTCAACAAATTTTTTTAAGCAATAACAAGGATAAAAGAGGGAGGAAACCTATACCTCATTCAGATAAAACTTACCTGGAATTATGATTTGAACAAAAAAACTGTTCTTTTAAAAAATGACCTAATTGGGGAAATCTGAATGCTGGATATGATATCTGATGCTACTAAAGAATTTTTTTTTAAATTACAGATTTCTGGCTCTTTTTTAAAAATAGAATTATCTACCACGACTGGGCTAGCATTTCCAACTGGAATGCTATAAAACCTACTGGAACTGAATTGTGGCTGGCCTTTCTAACAAAAATGCCAAAAGTCCTTCATTTTACCA
This sequence comes from Vicugna pacos, assembly GCF_048564905.1. Classification (NCBI taxonomy): domain Eukaryota; kingdom Metazoa; phylum Chordata; class Mammalia; order Artiodactyla; family Camelidae; genus Vicugna; species Vicugna pacos. The sequence goes on along the minus strand of NC_132989.1, from coordinate 21,692,904 downwards.
CAGTTCCTTCTCCTTTTTATCATCTTCTATCTAGCCTGTTTAACTTATTTATTCTATCTCCCCTGGCCTTAAAGACATCTAAATTTGCGATCCAAGGCCAGGAGATTATCTTGATAGATGACACTCTTAGACTCTTAAGGCACTTGGATTATTATGAGACAAACTGAAAGCTTCAGTGAAATATAATGATAGTAGTACTCAAACTGGTTAAGTATTGACTATGTACCAGGCTCTGTGTTAAGGGTTTCAAGCCCATGCTTTTAATTAAGTTAGACCTGCCACTAGTCTCTATTTAAATCTGAGATCGTATGTCTAAGTCAATACACAGGTCTTATGAAACCTTATAAGCAGGTACTCAAAACGTTCTAAGACTTGTCATCATTAGTGGACATTCCGTGAGTGTCCTCCCCACTCAGTGTTCCTCACTGAGGCCAGCAGTCAGTCACATCCGTGCACAGTTCACTACTGAACTGACCTCAGCAACAAGCTAAGATCTTCTAGCGATTACAGCATCAGAATTCTCTTTCCAGAATCATCACTAAGTAGAAGACCTTGGGCAAACAATGCCTTTCCATTCCTCAGTTCCTTCTTTGTATAGGTTTTGTTGTGAATGTTTTAAAACTTAATCTACTCTGGCTAACCCAGAGGTGACTGCCACACTACCACATGAGTTGGTAGCTCAAGTGCTGCTGGACTAAATAAAGGACATTAACAAGGTGGTTAGTGATCAGATAATTCAGTCTTATTCATAGATTCCTATCTTACGTAGTGGATAAGCATGCATTTAGTGCCCTCATTAATGGGATTGCTATTAAGTTCTTTGCTAAGCCTGGAATTTTTTGTAATTAAGGGCTAGTTAAGGGGGGACTGCACATGAAAAAGGGCCCACCGTGCCCATAAATGCATTTTCAAGAAGCAGCAATGTTTTGGGGTGGGAAACTTACCAGCATCTGTTCAAAGAGTACTAGAACTTGCTCATCTGAAACATCTTGCAATGACTGTGCTGTGGGATCATCACCATATGATAAAGAATTTCGATGTGCAGAATTGGGCTTTTCTTTTTCCTTCTTAATTCTCATGCTGGTAAATCTCTCCAGCTAAGAAAAAGAAAAAAGTATTAGCAGTGGTCCATTTTTATTTACACAACAAACCTCACATCAAATAGCCAACTCTCTAACCTCTTATATGTGCATGGTTCCTTCTGTCTGTGGGCAGTTCAAGACTCCTTTGAGACGAAAAGAAGCCAGGCTTCCTTGTATCTAATTTACTATACTGACTCTATCGTCTCACCTTCATCCAAAGATAAGAGGACTGAAGTATTAAGATTTGGAACCTCTCTAAAAAAAAACCCAAAAACTTGGTTCTTTAGCTCCCCTGCCATTTCTAAGCTCTCTAGCAGCATAGAAATGAAAGCAGCTCATGTGCAAAGTGCTCAGTAAAATGTCACTTCCCTCTCGCTCTCCAACAACACATGTGGCCCTCGGAGGATCTCTCCCTTTGAGAGGTGAATGTGACCATAGATTTTAATGGATATAAGTCATATACAATAAACAAGGAAATGCCTTAAAGCCAGGAACCATTCTTTTTTTTTTCTTCCGTACACTCCACAGCACTTGTGTTATGCAGACAACAAAAGTGCAAGACATATCCTCCAAAATTCCATTCGGAAGGAATACAGTCTACTTCAGGGGTGTATATGCCATCTCTCTGTCAACCAAATGCTTATAAACCACTCCTCAGACCTTACGTACAGATGTTCAGTTCAGAAAGAGGTACTAATAAGCTGCAGCTTATTGGCATTACCTGTTTGAAAATAACAGTAAACATCTGCAAGCATTCTGGGGCTTGCTTCAAATGATATGAGTGGCATGCAGACAGCAAGCCAGCTTGGAGTTTAAAGACCATGCCTAACCGTGGAAGCCAACGAATATGCCAAGGCAGTGCATGCAATGGGCCAAACAGAGCAAAGAGTTAGGAGAAAGCTTTGGGATGACTTCAGAATAGAACCCATATCACGGTTGCAAGTTATAGAAAATCAAAGTTATGGCAACTGGTAAATATCATGGTGTAGGAAATGAGCTAGAACATGCACATGCTGAACAAAATTCCTTACCTCATCTGCCATGAGCCGCTTCAGAGTCTAGGAAACAGGAAAAAGGAGGGAGAAGAAAGAGAAGAGAGATCAGTGAAATGTCAGGAAACCTCCCAAACAGCAGATGGGTTGGGGAAAAAAAGAAGAGAAAATAAGTTCAAAGAATCCAGGCTCCTTCACACAAACTAGAAGATTTCTACTAGACTACTCCTTAGCACATTGCCTTAGGTAAGGGGCAAGAGGAGTTTTAAGGTCACTGATATATAATAACTCTTTTGGGGGAAAAAAAGGCGGGGAACTGAAAAGACTAAATCTGATGACTGATAAACCTACGAAACGTGCTCAACTTCATTAAACAAGGAAGTGCAAACTAAAACCACAGAGATATCATTTCACACTCTAAAGATCAGCAAAAACTGTCATATGTGGCTAGTCACAGAGCAGCAGGGGCTCTCACAGCGTTGGTGGTAACGTGAACTGCCAAGGTCACTTTGGAAAACAGTATGGCATCATCCAGTAAAGCTAAATATGCAGGCACACTACAACTCAACCCATCAATTTCTATAAATCTACCCTTCAGAAACTTGCATATATGTAGCAGGCTGTGTTTAACAAGAATGTTCACGGCAATGCTGCAATATCTAAAACGGAGAACAACCCAAACAGCCATCAAGAGCAGAATGGATATCCTGGACTATTAGTACGGTGGGAAACAATTCCTCAGAGAAAGTGAGTGAATTTATTGCTACTCACAAACATAAAAGTGAATGTATTATTTCATTTACATTGATTTTAAAAACATGCAAAACTAAATTATGTAATATAGGAAATTAATAAAAGGAATAATGACCACAAATGTCCAAACAGTGGTCACTGGGGGGGTGGGTGGAAGAGTTGTGATTGCAGAAGGGGAGCGGGAGCTTATGGGGTGCTTAACAATAATATTCTACTTCTTGATATGGATGATGGTTACATAGTTGTTCAATTTATAATTATTCTGTATGTTTTATATTCTCTTCTGCATATATGCTATACTTTACCCCAAAAAAGTCTGAACAAGCAAGTGTGGGAAAGCAAGAATTCTTCATTTTAAAACTTAATTTTAAACTTCGTTTATTTTTGCTAATGTCCTTAGATGAGTATCGTAAATGCCTCTAACTTTCCTCAACTAATGAAATATTAGTTTTGATGCCGCCACAAAGCTACTTTACTAATCTTTCTACAGACAAGAAAAATCTATGTCATTACATTCATGTTCCCCATGTTAGAGTTAGGTTAAATGCAGCGTAAACTGTGAATCTTAACTTTGCCCTCTACGGTCGAGAGTAGGTCAAGCTTCTGCTGATGGAATGCTAATCATTTACCCAAAACCGTAGGAACCTTGCTCTGTGTCAGTGGGATCTAAAGTTACTTCTGTGTGTGCTGCTCACTGGGCAGCAAAAGCAGAAGGAAGATGAGGCAGAGACAGTAACACCCAAGGGACTCACAGTTCCTTGTGTCTCCACCCTAAGTCACCTGGCCGACAGAGGTCAAACAAGCCACAGAAAGGGTAAGTGTGTATAGTTAGGATGCCATCGCCAACATTCAACGTATGTACTCCAGAACCTTGCCCCCAAACTCAAAATGTTTTCTCCAAACCAAGCAACTGGGATAAATATACCACAGGAAACAGAACCTGGGTCTAATGAATCAGTGCCAGCTGGATTGTTCACAGCTGCAGGTTAAGTTAAAGAACAGGAAACCAGAAACCTTTTGTTTCTACCTACAGACACTCATTTCTCTTCTGTCCATCCCCACTACTAACGTGCACAGCACTATGATCTCCTGCTTGATTTATTCCAATAGCCTGCTAACTGAGCTCCCTGCCTTCAGTCCCATCTGCCCAACACCAAATCCATACTCTATGCTATATCCAAGAGTAACCTTTCTAAAATGCCAAGCTGCCCACGTTATTTCCCATTCAAAACACTGTAATAGATCCCTACTGCACTCAGGTTAAAATCCCCGTTCTTCAGCATGGCCTATGACACTTTGGGCTTCTTTCCCTCGACCCATCTCTCAATAAACCGTCCACCTCAAACTATCTTCAGGGCATCCTGAACTAGTTGCAGGCCCACAAACTGATCGTGCTATCTCACCACCCCAGACTTTCTCTAGGCTGCTGCTTCCCTCAGCCTAGACCGTGCTTTCAAGGCTAGCTCCAACAGGCCCTGCAGGGTGGTACCACCTCTAATTACACAGGTACTTCTCCTTGTGTTTCTGCAGAAATAGGTGCCTGCCTGTCTCACAGCATCAGTAATGGACTCCAACTGTCTTTTGATTGTCTGCCTCCTCTACCCCTTTCCAGACTAAGTTCCTTCAGGGCAGAGCCTAAAACTTAGTCATTATACCGCCTATGAATAAATACCATAATCCAGGGCTGCTCTCCTCAAATAATGATCCCTGGAGAAGTCTTCAAATCTATTCCACCTCTTCACTACATCAATGAAGAAACTGAAGCTTAGATAGGTAGAATAAATCACTGAGGTCACATGATCAGGGACAAGCTGGGTATGGAAATCTGGTCTCCAGATTCCAAGCCCAAAATCTTTGCATTCCCCAAATTCTTCTGTTTTGTTCCCATTTAATGCCCACTAACTGTTGCCTTTAAATACAAAAGTAAATAGACATTTTCTTAAGAAGGAAAAAAACAGTTTCTCTTGTTTTCCTTGGTGCATCATTAGAAACAGATTCTAATGTTAATTCTTAAAAAAAATTATCCATGTTTTAGTGATCACTTAGAGCAAGGACAGCAAAAATGATCCATGCAGGATAAAAGCTGCATTTCCTCAACTACTCCAACAGAGGGCAGCATCTGCCAGCAAAGTGAATCACAGTACAGGCAAAATTCTGTTTCAGAACCCAACAGAACACCCAAACAGCAAGCTCAATTCTGTTACTCAAACGGAACTTGCTGCTACAGTACACTGAGGGTGTATTAATTTACTTATTAAATATTATGTGTGTTTCCTTACCAATCTTATGCATATAGTTTACAAGTGTAAGCTCCATTCAGTTTTTCATTAATGGTATCATTATTTTGTGGATTCTCTGTGGTATGTTAAGAGGTGCCTTAGCTCATGAAAAGTAAAAAGGACCAAAAATAGTGGAGTCCAGGACAGTAAACGCTACTGGAGCTGTATTTATGCCTTACGCCTCAGAGGTTCAAGCTCTTTTACACAGTCTCTAATGACCCTACCTACTTCTAAATGCTTCCATTCTCAACATTCTCCTTGTTTGCTATCAATTTTTCCTGCCGCCAAACTAAACCCTAATTCTCTGAGTCTCTCTGCAGTAAATACTTCATCTGCCTGTCTCTCCTACTAAGTTTTCCATTAAGACTATCACTAAAACCTTTAAGTACAAGTACAGATACTGGAGGAAGCAGATTGAATGAAAATTTTAACAAGTATATCAAAATCTGCTCATAAGTACAGAGTATTAGGAACTTCCAGGTAGAAGATGGCAGACTGAATCAAAGAATGTAATTTTCCCCTTTCCTGGAACTCTTCTACATCTGCAGAAAATGAATTTTTAGAAAGAAAAGAATGATGATGGGAAGAAGCCTACAAGTTTATGGAGAACAAGAAAAGCCATAATTACAACCAACTTTTGAAGCTGGGAGATAAACAGGACTTAAAACCCAAAAGACCTATGAAAGCTGAGTCCTAAACCAGAAGTAGGAAAAACCAATAACCAATGCAAATTGTACCTAAGGATCCTCAAAAGGCTCCAGAATCAGCAGCACTAGGCACATGGAGAAATGCGGGGTGGGGGTGGGGGTGGGGAGGGGAGCAAAAACCAAGAAGACCGGTTGAAAGCTGTTTAAGAAGCAGTAAGATCTATAGACCCTCTGGTTACCCTCAAGACCCTTCCCCTATGCCATCAGGAGACCACCCTCCCCTACTCCAACAGAAGTCTGGAAATGTATTCTTAGAAGAGGGTAAAACACAGATATCTGGATTGGGGGATGCCAGGCACAGCTGTCGGCAGGAATCCTTTATCAAAAAGAAGAGGAAGTTAATCTACATGCACTACATGCTAAGACACCAGCACTTTCCCTCTTCCAGTTTCTCAGGACCCCAGCACCCCGAAGCCCTTACCCTTGAGGTAAAAGGCTGGAAGAGCCTTCTCTGGGGAATTGAAAATGACCTTAAGCTACTGACACAGTCCAAGTAGATCACCCTAGAGCTCTGCCATCCAACATGGGGGCTACCAGCCACCTGCAATTACTCTGTAACTACCCAGTGCTTCTAATGTGGCTAGTGCAAATGAGGAAGGAATTTTTAATTTTATTTAATTTTTAAAATGAATGTTTTATTGTTATTATTAAATAAGTAGGTTTGGAGCAAGTTAGGAATGTGAATTTACCTTTCACTTGTAAATTTTATGACATCTAAATATACATTAAGTATTTTTATAAAAATTTATTACCTGAATTGAGATGTGCTATAGATGTAAAATAAAAACTGGAGTTCAATAACTTAAGATAAAAAACAGAATGTAAAACATCACGCTAATAGTTGTTATATCTGCTACAAGTTGAAATAATATTTTAAGTATACTGGATTAAAAATTATATTATTAAAATTAACTTCACATGTTTCTTTTCACTTTTTTCTTTTCGTCTTTTTCTGTGGCTACTATAAAATCAGAAATTACACATAGAACTCACATCGTATTTCTATTGGACAGGACTGTCCTACAGTAAACTGCACAGCTAACAAACCTTATCCAGGCATCCAGAGTTTCCAATGAGTTTTTAGTCCCTCGTTCTTAGTTATTTTTCTTTTGGTGGGGGGGGTTATTTATTTATTAGGTTTATTTATTTATTTTTAATGGAAGTACTAAGGATTGAACCCAGGACCTCATGAATGCTAGGCACGCACTCTGTCACTGAGCTATACCCTCCCTTCCTTTAGTTCCTCATTCTTAAACATTGGCAGACAGCCCAGGACTACCAAACATCTGAGGAAAAACAGTAATAAGAGAAGGGGAAAAAACAACTCATCACATATAGAATACACAAGGAAAAGATTAAAAAATTAATATTCACAAGGGAGAACATAATGCCATTTTAAAAAGAAACATTCAGAGGAAAAAGAACCCTTAAGAGTTGAAAACATGATAACAGAAACTCAAGAGCAAACTCAAAGGACGGTTGGAAGATAAGAATTTGAGGAAATCTCCCAAAAGGTAGAGCAGAAAGACAAATGGAAAAATGAGAGAGAAAAGATAAGAAAATTAGATCAGTTTGGGAGGTCCAATATCCAAATAATAGGAGAAACAGAGGAGCAAGCTATGAAGGAAGTAATTCAAGGATATTTTCCAGTACTGAAGGTTAAGACTATTATAAAAGACAAAAACAGATCACCAAAGGCATATCATGGTGAAATACCAAAACACTGGGAAAATAAAGAAAATTCTACAATTTGAAAGGAGGAAAATTGGTCATATACAAAGGAATCAGAGCAGCTTTTAATTTTTAAAATAGTATACCAAAAGTTAGACAATGAAAAAAGGTCTTTTAAAATCGGAAGATAATTTGTAACTTAGAATTCTATACCAACCAAATTATCAATCAAATAGCCATTTTCAGACATTTACACTTTCAACAAATTTATCCCTATGCACCTCAGTAAGCTACTGTAGGATATGCTCCACCAAAACGAGGGAGCAAACCAAGAAAGTGAAAGACTCAAAATACAAGAAACAGATCTAACACATGGAAGAGGAAATCCCTAGGACAAAGATTCCAGGATGACTGCTCTGTGCCAGAGAGCACAATTAAAAAGGAACAATGAGACTTGAGCCAGACCCTGGAAGACTGTCATCACTATCACCCACTTACGTTCTGGGTTTTTAAATTGCCAATACCAGTGAGCCTGACCCGCGTTCTTGGCTTGTCTGAACTATATGATAACAGTGTCTTCCCTCCGTTCCTTCCTCTACTGCCTGGACTATGAAGGACACTCATTCTTCCTGACAGAATTTTTCTACTTTGGTTTATTCAGGAGAGCTGAAGGTTGGCCTTGGTGAGCTGAGTCCTTCCCTAATCATATTTTTGTTGAATATCTACTACTTGGCCCTTACTGTAGCCCCGGCAGATACTCAACTGTGATGTTCCCCTAAATTCCCCATGGCTTGGCCTGCTTGTATCCTCAGAAGGGGCCCTTGTTAACATTCAGAGAATCTAAAGTCAGACTATGACTCCAAGATAGTATGGTTTATTTTCTCCTGGGAGCCTCCATCTAACAGTGGTAATACTGTCAATTAAACAGTCTAGATTTTTGCTTGTTATTCAATTTTTATAATAATCTTCCATTTATATGCAATGATCAATAGAAGCATAAAATTTTTATTTTAAAAAGGAGTAGGAAAAGGGGGGAGGACATAGCTCAAGTGGTATAGCGCATGCCTAGTACACACTAGGTCCTGGGTTCGATCCCAGTACCTCCTCTAAAAAAAATAAACAAATATATGAACCTAATTGCCTACCCCTTCAAAAGGGTATCTGTAATATGTATGACTGAAACATTATGCTGTACACCAGAAACTGACACAACATTGTGAACTGACTGTACTTCAATAAAAAGAATGCAAAAAAAAAATATATATATATATAATCTTAAAAAAGAAGGAGTAGAAAAACATGTATTCAATAGGAATTTTTTATAAATAGAATGAGATGAGTAAATAAATTTCTGAAGATCATTTGCTGGTACAGGAAAAGAGCTTAACAAAACTGTATTTATTAAAATGAAATTGATTTTCTCTAAAGGATTCTCAGTATTATTAAATCTGATTTAAATTAACACAAATTGCTCAAAGGTGAACTGCATCAAAAGTAACAGCATCAAAAATAAATACACTTGGCTGGGCACTGCTCTGCATTAAGACCATCAATCAACATAAAAATAAAAAGCTGTCCCATCACTCTCCTTCCAGAGAGTAATTCAAGGTTCTGATTCAGTCACCACATCCTAATGTAATATGTGGTAAGATAAATCTTTTGGTTACCAACTGCAGGAAATAAGAAACTTCCTAGACACTTAAGAGTTTGGTTTCTAAAAGAAACCAGAAATTAAAAAGTCAAAAGACCCCAAAGTATGTCCTGTGAGTCCAATCCAATTAAATTTATGACCTAAGGAGTTTGAAACATACGCTGATCAATTAGTATCATAATAAATGCAAATGAAATGTAAAACTTCTTCTCCATAACTGGATTTGTTGTGGTGGTGATGGTGGTTGTATCTATTAATATTTCAATCTTTAAGAAGTGGGCCGATGGGACCAAACTTGGGAGTCTTTTGGACAGAGATTCCCTGTTTGCCTAGTAACAGAACTGGACCTATTATACATTGAGTAATATCAGAAATTCACCCAAGGCACTGATTCACTTCTACCCAATTCTGTGAATCTTTAACTTTTCTTTCTAGTTAGAAAAGGTGCACAGAATTCTCAACTAAGAATGGTCTTTTGGAACAGGATACTCGTGCAGTCAAACAAAAGGCAATGTCCTTAGTGGCAGAGAGGTTAGCAGAGATCTAATAAAAGAATATGATTAAGCATCACCCTGATCACAGAGTACATTAAATAGCAAAAAGTGTTTCTAGTTCCAACCAATGCGCCTTACAAGAACAGTTAATCACGGACAATAATCCCACGAACCATGTGGCTAGCATACTGGTAATATAAACCTACAAGTGTATGCCTTTATTTCAATACTTTCTAAAGATTTTGTTCAGGATAATGTATAGGGGACAAATATATCTGATTGATTCTAGGAGCCCCAGGATTCCTGGTAACTATAGGCTTTTCTCATAACACCTATAATCACAATGCAATTCACTAACTGCCTCAACGTATTCAATTCCTACCTCTCCCTCTTCCTCCCTCCACCCTTGCTCATGGGCTAATTCAGTGAGAAGAAAATGTTTAGTGTGGTAGGTAGAATTCTAAGATGTCCCCCAAGAGTCCTAACCTGATGTACTTACCCTGTACAATCACCAGGACTGTAGATATGACAGGCTATCACTGTTGTAATTGGGTTATGTTACTTGGCACAACAGACTTTTAAGAAGGGGAATTTATCCATTTGGGCCTGACCCAATCACAGAAGTCCTTTAACTCTGGGGTGAGAGGTCAGAGACAAAAGAATTCAATGTGCTATTTCTTGGCTTGTGCATGGAAGGGGCCAAAGGGCAGGGATTGCAGGCAGCCTCTAGGAGCTGAAAGCTAGCAAAGAAACAGGACCTCAGTCCTACAACTCTAAGAGGCTGAATTCTGTCAACATCCTGAATGAGCCTGGAAGATTTTCCTCCAGCACCTAAAGCTGAGAAATGGGCCAGCTGACATCTTGATGTCATCCTGTGATATGTTGAGAACCCAACCACACTATCCATGCTGGACTTCTGACCAACTGAACTGTGAGCTAGTAAGTGGGTTTTGTTTTAAGCTGTTGAGTTTGTTGTGTAAAAGAAGGCAACAGATACATTAAGGAAACTGACAAAATTTATCTACAACTTGAGCTAAAGGAAAAAGACCCTGAGTCCTGATTTTTATTTCTGGCATCCTAAAAACGGCAAGTATGATTCTGAGCAAATCATACTGATTCCCCATGCTTCAGTTCCCCTGTTACTACAAAACAAAACAAAGCCAGACACACACTTCTTGGGACCAATAAGACCATGAAATGGAGCAGTGAGAACTTATTCTGTAAAGGCAATCATGCAGTCATTACGACGGAAAGACGTCTTGTAAAATAGACACCAGAAGACTATACTAGTTGACACTGCACTCCAACAACAGAGCATAAGGAAAAAGTTATTCCTCATCTATAAATTATACTCTTAGCCATAGTCAGTCATTTCACAAAAAGATCTAAAGGAGGACTCAGCCAAGCCAGGCTCTAAATATTTTATATCAGATCCTTCTTCAGACCATTTATTGTAGCTGTTTCTGTGGACCAGACTGTAAGTTGCGTGGGGGCAGGAACCCATATTTTATTCATTTGGTATGTCCAATGTTTAATAAATATTTTTAAAATTAGCATCACTACAGGTTGAGGAGCATCATCCTAAGCACAGTATTTTCATTCATCCACTACTGTATTCAAATTGAGCAAACTGAAGGAAAGTTTCAAGTCAAGGTTTACAACAGTACGCTTATTATAGACCATACAGACCAAACTTTCAAGAGTAATATCTTTCCCTATGAATGAGCCCAGGGGACCCCGACTGGTGCTTCAGCCCACATGACATATTTGTTAGCTGTCCTTGTGGAAAATATCCAATTATGGGACACATGTCACCTAGGAAGTCTTCCACCTCCTTTGAAAAGCAATAAGCCTCCAGTAAAGTCATAGGCTGCCTACAGGTAAAATGGGAAGTAGTGTCACTGCAGCCAACAACGATGTTTTTTCCAATCCTAACCTACCTACCCAGAAAGGAACGGGTAAGGTACGTGTCGTCCAGAATCACACAGAACAGAGAGCACGTTCTGACTCTGATTCATTTTTTTATTCTAGCGTGGGACTGATACTCAGCTCCTTAGGACAGTGAGGCAACAGAGGGTCATAACATGGACTTGAATTCAATTACCAATGAATTCTATGCCAGCTTTGCCATAAAATTCGCCGCATTTCCACTAAAGGACAATAAAGGCATATTAACTTTTCTTTTTATCCACCATGGTTTCAGTCTTCCTATCTTAAGAACTATGTTGTCTCATAGGACTAGTGTGAAGAATAAATAATAAAATAGATATGAAGCACTTTGTTTTGCAAAGTGCTTTGTAAAAGGTAAATAATATATGATGATGGAACCAATGGAATTACCTTCAATTCCCACTCCTTATAGAGAAGTCAATTAGAACTAGAGAAAAGGAAATAATGAATGCCTTCAAATGTAGGAAACTTTCCCTTCCATTTTCAAATAATGGTCCAAAGATGACATCAAATGAGTCAATATCTCATCTACCATTTACAGAGAAACAAACTAGATTCTGGGCCATCACTACTTATTGGTGCCAAAGTATCAAAAAGTGTGTAGAACTGGAGTACCCACTTCAAAAAAGAAAATCAAAGAAAAAGGGTCTATCAGAGGAAAGGAGGTCTAAAAGAGAAACACAAAATGACCAGGAATTGAAAAATATGAAGTATAAAGCTAATTATAAAGTTAAATGTGTTTAAGGGAAAGAAAACTGAAGATTATCCAGCAGTCCCCAGAAACGAGGATGGCTCTGTCATGTTCTCCATCATCGCTAAGGAAAAAGTGCTAAAAGGAGTAAGTAAGCCTCTAGCAGCTCGTCTGTTTAATTCCACACTGTCCTGGCGGCCCCATAGCTAAACTCAGTACTGGAGAGTTAAACTCATTAGAATTCATACAAGAGATGACAAAGGAAACAGTAGAGGAGAGTCCAAAATCTTAAGCACAAGTTAGAAGTGCCATATAAAGAGCATTAGGTAACTGTATTCCATTCCTTTTTGCAATAAATTTGAAGTAACTTACTTATAAAATCAAAGCAAACTCAATTTCCCTCACAACTGTCTAAAACTGTTGACGTCTGCTTTCCAATAAACCATATTTCCCAACTGTAATTAAAATGAGGGGAAAACCATCTTTACATTAGAATTTAATCCTCTGACAGACAGACCCAATATGTTCTAACAGTCCTCTAACTGTCGAAGAAGGCAAGTCTCCTGGGGAAAAGAAGGTAACTTTTTGCCTCCAATTTAGCTCATCCAGAAGCCTGGGACTGGCAGAGCCTGCATCCTAGATAGCTGATAGCCTAGAGGAAGAAGAAAAGTCCACTCAGGTTTCACTATTCCAGCTCAGCAGAACAGGTGGAAACCAGGCTGGGAACATTGCATTCCTCCTCTCTGTCCATCCAAATAAACTGCCAGCCCTGTGCGTTATGAAGCACCCATAGGCTAAAAAAACCAAGCTGCTAGTAAAAGAAAAGTGCTCAGATTCTGGAAGGCCTAGTCTCCTATCCTGAACCACATGGTGCAGCAGACACGCCCATCTCCTTTGCTGTCAGGAAGGAGGTGTACACATACTCTGTCATCTGGTGAGAGAGCTGAGTAAGTGAAGCTTCCTACCTTTCAAACATCCTAAGGTTCTGATAAAACTTTCAAATACATATATAAAAAATAATAAATAACATTAGCCTCATTTTCCAAAGTTCTGACATATTTCTCAAATACTGATACTTGTTCTTTACTTTCTTATTAGAGAGAGCTCTTTACTGCCTTAGCTTAGAGATTGTGATTGCTCCTTTAAAAAAAGGGGTGTTGTCCATTCATTTGCAAACAGTCAATGACTCAGGAATGCTGTTTCCCAATCTCCGTAGCAACTGTCTTCTCCTCCCATGTCCTGATGTGAGTAGCCAGACATCTACTCTTCCTCAAGGGTGAGCATGTGAACGACACACCCAAAGGCCTGGCAGACAGGAAGTTTCTGCAGCTGATGCTGCTCCTACATACAGGCACCAAGTATAAGGCCACCTTGTTTTAAATCCCATTCTCAAACCCTTCATTTCTAAATGATGGTTACACCTCTTTTGTTGTATATTCACATTATTCCTGAATACCCAGAAATAATCACAGTCTACTGATAATAGTTTAACTGATCCAAAAATTATACTACTACTCAAAAAGCCAGACTTGATCTTATGAAACCATAGAAAACATTTTCTGGTCTATTACAAATCTACGACAAGATTTTATTTTGAGAAAAATTGGCTAAAGGGTGGGGGCAGACAGCATGAGGCAAATCTCGTTACTCCTCTATCACCAGAAATATAAGCAAGAGTTAAAACAAGGTCCTTCTGATACTGCTAGCAACCATACTTGTGTGGTACTATGTTCTAATGCAAACACAGAGAATTTCATGCCAAAACTTAGGCTCCAAAGAGATTTCCATGTTTCATATATTTTTCTCTTTGGGTTTAACTATTGAAAAATGACTATAATTTCTGGAAAACAAGATAGGGGATTGTTTTACTTTATTTTTATACACATCTATATTTTCTTAGAAAAATATGTATCACTTTTATAACAAAAAGTACATCCATTTCAAAAAAGTAGCGATTTTCAAAGATTAGAAAGATGAAAAATATTTATGATACATTGTTTTAAAAGCAGAAAACACCTAGAAACTATAATTGCAATGTTGTAAAACTATCTGTGCGGAGATAATGGCTAGAATATTCAAATACTAAGTGAAATAAAAATAAAAATTTAGGATTCTTAAATATTGCTATTTTGACAATGTATGTATATATCTCTTCAAAAAAGTATGAAAAAATCATAGCACAGCCATCTAAAAGCAAAGCCATCATCCAATCCTCATATTCAAAATGCCCATCAGCATTTACTCTTCTTCAGTAGTATTTTGCTTAAGGAAATACTCCGGCAGGGCACAATGACAAAATTTAGGGATGACAATGCAATGTGAGAAAGAATAATGAATAGTTAGTGGAGTGTAAAAGCTAGCTCACCAAATTACATGACCTTGAGCAACTTAACACCTGGAGGCCTGAGTGGCCTTCTCATGCTGAAAAAAAAAAAAAAAAAAAGGAGACTGGGTCAGATCATTCCTAGGGTCCCTTCAAGGACCCTTAAAGATGGTGCCGTTACTACTGCTCTTTTTGAAAGCAGCCCAATGTCTGCTGCTTGCTCGATAGGACCTATCCTACAGTGGCTTCTCACCACTTCTTCTTGTGGTTTCAATCACAGGAAACAGACGTCACCCATGGGCCTAGAAGTAAGTAACGAACCAGCCCTGGCGGATGCAAAGAGTTGCCAACTAGGGCCAACACCCATCTTTTTAAAATACCAGAATCAAGAAATCACTAGAAATCTCTATGCCTAGGGAGCCTGACACACATCTTTCACAAAAACTAACAAAACTAAAAATATTTCTTTAGGCCCCATGAAAGCATGATGAAATAATTTTAGAACAGTTTAAAACTACTTTGCTTCTATGGCCGAACGAGGAATCAAAGGAACTCCATAGCTATGGGTAGAAATACGTGAGCCTGAGAAAAAACTAAGGCACTCCTACTGCCACCAGCATTTTTTGTGCAGAGGCTGCCATATTCTGAGGACTTGAAGATTCATCCTGATTGCCTTTATTTAAAATTCTATGTAAACCTGTTCTGTAGCCATGAAAGACCATGGTACTAACAGATATAATATGGGGACTTAACAATTATTCACTTTAAATGTATGTTATCGGGGATGGGTAGAGCTCAGTGGTGGTGCGCATGCTTAGCATGCACGAGGTCCTGGGTTCAATCCCCAGCATCTCCATTTAGAAAAAAAAAAGTATGTTATCAATCCCTAGAGCATTGGGTCAAATACTGCTCTCATTTATAATGATAAAAGCTGGCAGCCCTGTACTATGTAAAATAATGCAGAGATTTTTAATCCCATAGACATGTTCCTTCACTAACACAAGACAAAACCATAAGATACTATCTCTAGAGAAAAATAGCAGTCTTTTTTCAAAAGAATTCTTCAGATGGGGTACAGTTATATGCAGTTTTCTCTGCCTCACAGTTACCTTGGTGAAAGGACTAATGTTTTCAATCTCCTACAACAGACCACAGAAACGGGGAGCCCTGAAAGTAATCCCAAGATTCACAAGACTAACAGTAAAACTAAAATATCTAACAGGATATTGCTAACATGAACTAAACACCACCACTGCTCTTAGGCACCTTGTAAGTTATATGGGAGATAAGACCCAGCCTGCAAAGAGCTCTCAATATCACTCTCTCTCTCTGTCTGTCTCTCTCTCTATATTTTAATTTTGCATTCATGACAAACTAAAGAACACTTCAAATAAGCATGCAATCAAAACCTACACTGCATTGTACTAGAGTACATGTAGAAGGAAATGACAGGGCCCAAAGATAGGCTCAGACTTTCCTGCAATGGCATTTCCCACCTGAGCCCACAATTTGACTACACAGTGTTGAGATGCAGCTGAAGAGAGTCATGTCTTTTAAGATCTAGACTAATCACTGAAAGTCTGAAAAGATGGATTATTACAATTAATAAGGAACGGAAAACAGACAAACAACTACCTGAACTCTATGTGGGTAGCAGAAGTGATTAGCTGGAACCTTAACACTAATGTATTCATGTTCTTAGATATTCTGATTTACTAACACATTCACAAGGTCAAAAACTGCATCAACATGTATCATGACATATTACAAAAGGCTAATTTTCAGTCCTGCTTTCTGTAGGTTTCTACAGAAAGAGAATCAAAAGCCCTCACAAGAGATAAAATAATCTCTGGGCAGTGGCTTCCTTAAATGGTTTATCTCCCACTGATCCTCTTGCCTGCTATAATTGGGCCATTTCTTTTTACTACAGCCACACATTCAGACCTCTGAGCCTCTGTTCACACTGCTCCCTGTCCCATGACACCCCTTCCTCCTCTTCTCCAACAATCCTTGGATTTACTTCCAGGGCCTATCATATCGCCCATCTTCTATGAAGCTAACTAGCACTGCCCACAATTACATTCTGGATCATTTGTGTAGAATTTGGGACATTAGAACAGACCTTTGAAATCATTCTAATTCTTTTGAAATTCTCTTATTCTACAAGAAAAGACCAAGAAAAGTGGAGTGACTTGCCCAGAGTTCACATGGTTAATTAGTAGCGAAGTCAGACTAAGTAGCAATATATGGAAAGAATGCTTCAGTGGGAGAGGAAGATGAGGATTCTAGTCCTAGGTCTAGTTGTAAATTTGGACAGATCACTTCTCTAGGCCCACATTTCTTAATCTGTAAAATAAAGGATTTAAATTAAATAATTTTTAGCATCCTTTTCACCTCCAGCATTCTAAGATTCTGAAACGTGGGTCTTCTGACTCTCAGTTGAGGATTCTTTCCCCTTAATTCCTTAAATTCTCCGAATTTCTAAAGCTTTCGAAGCTATGCTCATGGCTTTTGAGCTGTTCCTACCCATTCTTCTACAGACATGGCTGAGATTACAATCTCTTTAAAAGCAAGGACTGAACCTGATAGGTCAACCACATGACTTCTTGATCTTCAGCCTTTTGAATCTAGGGTAGATTCACACAAACAAGAGAAACTCTATTCTCCACTCTTTGCCCCAATCATACAGAAAATCCTACTTCCAGACACCTGGATCTCTGTGGCAATGTCTTAATTATTAATCAAAGGCAAATACCTGCCAGATCTAAAGAATAAACTTAAGCAGTCCCCAGGCTTAGAAGAGACCCTGAAGCAGTTAGCCATTTGCAATCCTCATGGTCAAGTTTCAAAGCCAATTCTAAAATATAAATCGAAAATATGTATCTGAAAGATAACTAGAAATGGTCCAGCAACAGTTTCCTCGTCCTTATTTGTCACCACTACCTTGCTGCTCTCAGCAATAGAAACAACTAAAATTCCTGACAGGTGATGCTGTGAGAGCTGTTCTATTTACAAAGAACATAAGGTTACATTTAAAATAATACTAATTTAGACGACTTCTTAGTAACTCATGAGCCAGGGGAAAGATAGGTTTTGCATGCACTGTAACAGCTACTTTTACCTAACTAAGATAAGAAAGGTTTAATTAAGATTCCTGCAGTGGTTTCAAAGTCTGAATTATTAAATGCAAAAAGCAGTTAGGCATTTAGCCACTGCTATCTACACCCAATACTTCTTTCCCATTAGCTGAACTGGAGGAGAGTCCAGTTTTAACAGACTGCAGTAATCAAGGGCTCTTAAAGAGGTAACCCAAAAATTTTCTGTGAAACTCCTAACGGTGAATACCTTTTGATACTACAAGTACAAAAACTGGACACTTGTAAAGTGTCAGTGCAATGTGGTGAAAAAGAACATGGCTTTTTGTGGTGTTTTCGTTGCTGCTGTTGTTGTTTTTAAATCAGGCAGACCGAGGTTGAGTCCCAGTTCTAAGATCCAAAGCAAGTTCTTGATCGCACTGAGTTTCAGTTTAATTACCAAGATGGGAAAAACCATATTACCTTTTTACAAGGTTAATGTAGAGATCAGTGAGAAAATGACTCTAAAGCTCTTTAGTGCAGGGCTAGAGCTACAGAAAGTACGCAAACAACAGGTACCATCACTGCTGCTGTTACTGTCATTCTCTGTCTTCCTAGTCTGCAATGAATTAATCTTCCTATCCATAAAGATGCTAAACATTTATTAATATTTATAAATTGGAAGATTGGCATTACACAACCTGCAGCACACTGAGTTCAGGAAAACAAAAGGTTTCTAACACCACAAAAGAAGATGAAAATGATTCCAGGATAAACAGAATCTCAAAGGTCCCCAATCCTGAGTGTCAGAAATGTTCTGTCTTGTCTACAGGTGAAAATTTACACATCAAAGAGAACATGTGGACTATAACTCACACTTCCACAGTGATAAGAGGAGAATTTCAGAGCTAAATCTATAAAACTTTTAAAAGAAAACAGAAGAAAATCTTAGTGACTGTGATTTTAGCAAAGATTTTTGAAATATGATCAAAAAAGCAAAAAGGAAAAATAACTGGACTTCACCAAAATTAAACATTTTTGTTCTTCACAGGGGAAGAAAACATTTGCAAAACATAATCCAACAAAGGACTTGTATTTAGACTGCAATAAAAAAATTTTTAAGTGAGCAAAAGTTTTGAACAGCTACTTCAAGGAAGACATAGCTAGTAAATAAGTACATGAAAAGATGCTCAACATCATTAAAGAAATGCAAATTAAAGCCACATTGAGCAACCACTTGTCAACTGAAAAAAAAAAAAGCATAATCTAAAAGTTTTATTCAGTCGCCTTACTGAGAACCATAGACTGGGTAGCAGCCTCTCAGATATTTCTGAGGGACTGTTCCAAAGAGGTAAGAGAGAAGCCAGGATATATAGGAGCTTTTGCTGGGGAAAAAAACAATGTAGTTGAACATCAGATGATTACTGCTAATCACAAAAACCAGACATCTCAAGTTAATGATTTTTTAGTTCCTTTCTATGTATGGGAAGCTATAAGAGCCTGGGCTTAGAAATCACTCCTTTGATATGCATCTTAACTACATAGGGTCAGTATCCTGTTTTTCTCCATTCTGAATTCCCCTCAGGATGTCCCCTCAGGACAGCTACACTGGCTGATGGCTTTATGGCCACAACATCCTTTGTTTACTGAAATGGCAGGTGACATTCTTTGGCCACTCACTACATACCCAATAAAGTGGCTAAAATTTAAGACTGATCATACCAAGAGCTGGCAAGGAACCAGAACCCATATACTACTTGTGAGAATGTAAAATGGTACAACCACTTTGGATAACAGTTTGGCAATTTCTTTAGAAGTTAAACATAGTGCTACCGTATAACCTAGTCATCCCACTCCTAACTATTTACAAAAGAGAAATGAAGGCCTGTGTCCAGACAAAAACTTGTACATGAATGTTCACAGCAAAATAAGAAAAAACAAAACTGAAAACAACCCAAATGCCCATCAACAGATAAAAAATTAATTCTGGTAAATCCATACAATGTAGTACTACTCACCAATGAAAAAGAATGAGCTAATAATATAGCTAACATACATTACGCTGAAAGAAGCCAAAAGAAAGAGTTCATATTGGGTATAATTCCATCTATATAAATGTGTAGAAAATACAAACTGATCTATAGTTATAAAAAGCAAATCAGTAGTTAGTTACCTGGGGATTGGGGCACAAAGAGAGGTGAAAACGAGAGATTAGAAAGGGGCAGGAGGAAACTTTTGAGAGTGATGGATATATTCATTATCTTGATTGTGGTAATGGCTTCACAAATTGTACACTAGATATACGCAGTTTATTGTATGTTAATCATACATCAGTAAAGCTGTTTGAAAAAAGATGGTGATGTCCAAAGTGTCTGCGGCAAAACAACCAACCAAACAAAAAGGTGAAGACCCCTGAATAAAATGTGACCTACTCTAGGGGAAAAGGAAAAAAAAAAAAAGCAAGTGAAGGTTATCTTTTTACTTGATCCTAAAGTTCTAACATTAAAAAAAAAAAAGGCACCCAACTATGCCTATAAGAGACTCACTTCAGTCTTAAGGATACACATAAGCTCAAAGGGAAGGGTTAGAAAAAGGAAATGCAAGTGGAAACCAGAGGAGATCAGGGGTAGCCATACTTCTATCTGACAGAATAGACTTTAAGCCAAAGAGTATATAAAGATTTATACAATGATAAAGGGGTCAATTCATAAACAAGATATAACAATCATAAATATATACTCACTAAACATTCAAACACCTAAATATATTAAGTAAATCATGAGAGATCTGAAGGGAGCAATAGACAATACAGTAATAGTAAGGGAATTTGAAACCCCACGTTAGCAACAGATAGCTCATTCAGACAGAAAACCACAAGGAAACACTGGACTTGAACCATACTTTAGACCAAATTGGCTTAACAGACATGTGAAACATTTCATCCAACAGTGGCAGAATACACATTCTTCTCAAGCATGCACAAAATGTTCTGCAGGACAGATCATATAAGCCACAAAACAAGCCTTACCTTTAATTTAAGAGGACTGAAATCATATCAAATATTTTTTTCAGCCATAATGGGAAGAAAGTAGAGATCAACAAAAGGAAAACTGGAAAATCTACAAGTATTTAGAAATTAAACAACACACTTTTGAATAACTAATGGGTCAAAGAAGAAATCAAAAGGAAAACAAATACATCTTGAAATAAGTGAAAATGGAAACACTACACACCAAAATTTATGGAATACTACAAAAGCAGCTTATAGTTATAAATTTCTGTATCAAGTAAAAAGAAAGCTCTTAAACAACTTAACTTTATGCCTCAAGGAACTGAAAAAAAAGGGAAGTGGCTATATCGGAGATATAAGCCCACTACCTTGGTTTTCTGTGATCTTGAGGATCAAAGATGGTTTATAAATCAACCTCTGTTGGATCCTTAGAGTATGTTGAATCTTAAAAGAAAATGCAAATCCTATTGCTTTCAAACAGTTCTATTCCTAAAACAGGGAATAAGTTATAGAATCAGAAATTCAGAAAAATAATCTAGGACATCATGAACTCTACCTGTATCTGCTACCCTAACAAAACGCCAAAGTAGCTACTGCCTAAGGACCACTTATAACCACAACCAAGGATGGAATTTCCCATCTTCAGTATAATAATGCTTCCACATAGGAATGCTATGTGTCTCTCATACTGCAGTTCATTATGCTTATTCTCTTTTATGTCCCCTTATTTGTTTCATTCCCCTTCCTGGAGGGAAAAAAATGTAAGCAAACATTTAAAAGGACAAATTGACACTCCCTAACTGTCACAGAGCCAAGCAAGAGAGTCAGTTTCTTCAATCTTTTTCCTCTCAGTCTCATAGCTTCTAGTTTATCTGTTCTTAGATAAACCCTTTCTACTACTCCAGCTATTCCAAGACCCTGAAATTTACTAAAGGAAATGTAGAATCCAAAATGTATGCTGCTTCTCCTCCATTTATTTATCCATTTCCAACCTACAAGTGTTAAGAAGGGATTGCTGCACTGAGTGGGTGTTAAGGCTTGGTGACATTTAAAGTCCCTTCCAACTCTAAAAATTTTAAGGCTACCATTCATAGCAAGCTTTAATAATGAATGGAAGTAAGAATCTCAAAGTTAAAAGAACAATGATTCACCCAGAGTCAATCTGTAATCAGTGGTAATATTTCTTAAAATACTGGTCTCAATTTCTCTTTTCTTTCAGTAATTCTTTTACTTCCTTTTTTTTTCTTTATGTTTTTCTTTCTCATCTCCCATGAGCCATGGGAAAATCTTTTACTTTCTTTAAAAGGGTTCTTAAATTCGAAAAACTGTGTTTCTTTGGGAAAAAAAAAAAGACAGGTAGAAAATAAGATATGTTCACAGTGATTAAAACATTCTTTACTTTTCAATTTTAGCTTTGCGGTTTTAAGACATTTGAGTATCAACAGCGTTTAGTGCTCCTGCTTCCCCAAAGGCCTGGCTATCCATGGGACTAGAATCAGTCCTTACAGCAGCAGGGGAGTAATAAAAACAAAGCGGGAGGGGATGACAGACAGCTGGGCAAGGGGAAAGAGTGGAGGGAAGGGATCACAGACAGCTGGTCAAGGGGAGAGAGCTGGCAATATCCTGCCTAACCTTAATTAGGGGAAACACCCAATGCTGCCTCGCTAGTTAACAAGAGGTCAATTTTTCCCCTTCTGCTTTCAGACAAAAGTGATTGAGAACAAGAGGCTCAACATATTAAAGAAAAACACTTTAATACAAGGTTTGTTTCAATATGGGGATGCTTTTTGTAGTCATGAATGACTTCAGCTGAGACATAAAATGGGAGAAAACACCACCTGCATATACAAACTCTTTGTTTCTCTGTAATACTTAATATTTCTTGTTAATAAACATGATTTTAACCTGCTCTTCTAAATCATGTGGCATAACCTTATCTTTTAAGCCTCTACGACATTTCACTGAAAATATGACACTCTCCAAGAATAACTTGGCAATCGATTTATAAAATACACCGAGCACCCAGGGAAGAGCAAAAGGTGATTTTATCATACAGCATATAAAATTACTCTATTCTGACCCACGTGCCTATTAATAAAGTTAAAGCACTTCTCACGTATTACTCGTGTCTTAGCTTTTTAAATGAACATGATTTACAATCATAAAATGTTCAGCTCTTTTTATAAAAATATCCCAACATTTACCAGCTCTCTCAAGGCAGAGACTTCAATTCTGAGGCATTCCCTCAGTTTCCCCTCCTATGAGGGAGGATTTCCTTTGAGACAAGTAAATGTAATATTATCCAATGGGTCCTTGGGCTGTCTCTTTAAAGACCAGGCAGGAAGAAGGGCAAATTTTTAAGGTGTCATTCTGTCATCTCAAACAACTCAGTAACATTCCTGTAGGCTACCCTTCCTCTTTCCAAGCTAAGTAATCCCTATGTTCGTCATCTTTGGAAAACCACAAATGACTTGCATAAAATTCTCTGTATACTCCCTGTTTTTCAGTAACCTTTTGTATTAAAGTTAATGTCTTCTTTAAGAGGAAAGAAGCAGATATCTGCATGAACAACTCCACTTCTTTCATAATCTCTACTTTTCCTAATATCTGTTTAGAATTCTGCCTGGCGTCCTTCACCTTTGACTGCTCTCATTTTGGACAGACACAGGTCTACAACTAAACATTTATACTTTCACTATCACTTTGCTTTTAGAAGGGCATGAAAAACTGCAACATGGTAATAATTCAACATAGGCAAGATTTTAACATTTACATTCTCTTGTCTCTAATTCCACACTAAAATTCATGGTTTACAAAGTCAGGTTCCTAGCTGAATCAAGAAGCAATATTCTTTCTTAAAACACATCAACTTGTTGATTGTATGAGAAGACATGGAGTCTATAAAATGCAGGAGTCTTTAAAACGCAGCCTCCTGACATCCTGGTTATACTCACTTCCCTTACACATATTTCAGAAACCAGTCTGACACCCACATTCATCACTGCTGAAAAGTCACAAAACACTCTGTTCATTTAGCTTTTTATTTTCCTTCATGTTAAGGACTTCCAAAAGGAACTGAAGGAGGGATATGCTCAGGGCCCAGCAGAAGACAGACTCAAGAAGAACCAAGGGGGAATGGAACACCAGGAAGTCTGCCTTCAGCCACACGCATTAGCATCTTGAACAACTACATGTTTTAAAAAGGTGATCCCAACCACTTTTTAAACTTTACACTCCTTGAATCCTTTCCACACAAGATGCCTTGAAGGCTATGACCAGATCTTTGGCAATTTGTGCTCTCATCAGATGATCCACGCTTAGAACCTGCCTAAGCCTGGAGAGGTATGTAGCAGCTAAAGGGATCAGTAACCCCTTAGATACAAATAACCTTCAGGCACACTAAGTCTAAACCAGAGCAGTTTTACAAAATACATTCTTCATGGAGATCCTGAGGGCAAACACTCTAAAAAGGTAGAGTAGGCGAAAGAGCTTTGAGTTCACTTTTAGCCTGTAGTTCAAGAAAACTAAGCCATGGGTAACAAAAGCACACTAGCAATCTCGCCCACTCCACACCCCCCCATATACATACACAGGCACAAAGAGAAGTGGATTGCAGCGCTCCTCCCAGGCTCTCACTTCCACAGTTCTCACAGAAAGAGCAATGAGAAAGACAGAATATCCTGAAGCCTTGAGGTATAGTTGGCAATGAAAGGGTTAAGCAGCTTTCCTGGAAGCTTTCTAATCCCCTAGCTAGGCATGCAATTCTCCACACTACCTGTGCCACAATTTTTGTTTTTTAAAGTTCAGCAGGTTAAGCGTTACAACCAACACCTCACAAAGAAAAAGAATTTGCTTGGTTCAGCTCCATCCTCTCTAAAGCAAACACCAACGGCCCTGAGCCAAATCCACTCAGCACACACACGAGTCCATGTACAGTCCAAAAAACAGATGAAAAGCAGTTCAATTTCCTCAGGTAGCTCACCTTTTAGCCCCACACACTCAGTAGAGTTCACAAATTCGTGAAACACTTAAGTATTAGATAAAACAAAAGTACATATAAAATTCTATTAAGGACTAGGAAAACATTTATAAGTCACAGAGGTCACTATAAATCAGCAAGAATAGCTAGAATTCGGGTGAGGAAGGTCAAACCGTACCCATGGAAACAAAAGCAAAACAAAATAATATAGAAACAGAAGGACTATGAGCGTAAAATTTAAGGCTCAGAAGGAAACCTCTCTAACCAGAGGGTCATTCTTACCCTAAAGAAACATAGGGGAATTTGCCTTAGTCACCATAGGAGGAAGGTTGTCACTACTATTAAGCCTATATTTCTGGGGAAAAACGAAGATGTTCACCAGATAAAAACACAGTTACAGACAGCCTACAGTCACTGCAAAGGACAGTCCAGAAACACCTGTCTTGCTAGAAATAGGTAGGAAGAAATGAGTCACTATTTTAATTTTGTTTACTGTCCACATCTCAACCCTCTAGGTCCCAAAGCAACATTTTTTTTTTCCTGTTTCCATCACTTTTATCAGTTTTCTTGCCAAACTTGTGGATCAGGGTCAGGATGCTAAAGGGTGGGGATTAGAGAAGAGAGAAAGAAGAAAGGGTTAGAAGCCATTTCTACTAACGTAGAAAGAGATACTGGGGTGGGAGGGGTAGTAATTACCTGGGAGAAAAGACTAAATCACTACAGTTACAAGTAGCAAATGGTTATTAAGATGCTAGACTTTCCCTCTCCTGGACAGTGCCCCATATCTTTCAAAGTTTATATGGTAAAAAGCAAACAAATAGCTCTCTGGAGAGGGGAGTAAAAAAGAAGAGTTATAGTGTGAAAACGTAATGAGATACGACAGTGTTACATGACTACATGACTATCAAGATTCTTTCAGATTGGAAGTAACTGGTACCTGAGGAAAGCAAGACTCTTCTACAGGTTAAAAAAATAAAAAATTAATAAAAAAAAAAAAAAGGATGTCCGTAGCCTGGGGCACAGGAGGTGGCAGAAGAGCTGAGGAGACAGTTATCATGAGAAATGTATGAAAGACAGTTCAGTTAGGTACTCACTAACTTCTTGGCCTTTTAGTCTAACTTCCTCCCCATGGGGGAGGTTTATCACCATCCTATGTCAAGAAGGGCATGATTATGAGAGAAGTTCTAACCCCCTGAAAAGTGATAAGCAACAGGGCAAAGAAACAGGTTTTCTGGACAAGGAAATACTGGGAAGCCAACTAACGTCATGCCCAATGACCAGAGGAACTGGGCAGATACACATTCCTGCAATCACAAGGACAAACGTCCAAGGGAGGAGGGAAGGTAGGGCCCAAGTCAGGTAACATTCCTGAGGGGAAGGATTATCAGGTGACACAGGGCTGAGGGCCCAGAGTGGGGACTTGGGCGGGAGGAAAGTTAGCAGGTGAAAGCCATCAATCTTGGGGAAGGAAATGACCTTTAGAGAAGCAAATAAGGGGATACCAAAAAAGGAGGTAAGGGTAATAAAAGAAAATGGGCCCAGAAAAGCACCGAGGATCGAGATAGAGAAGGCGTGTTCGGGTAACAGAGGAAGAATAAAGGAAGTGGGGCTAAGAGGGAAGAGATGCGGCTGAGACCTGGCAGGGCTCTGAGGGCGGAGGGCAGAGAGCGCGGGCTGAGGGGTCAAGGAAGCCCCGAGGCTGCCGAGGCAAGAGCCGGGTGGGACTCCGGGGCTCCCCGAGGTACCGGAGCGGTAGGATGTGGGGCTGTGGAGCCCGGTACCGAGCAAAAAGAGGAAGGCGTTTTGCTTCCTCGCGGGGGCGGCTCCCTAGAGACGGGCGTGCACCCCTGGGGCCGGCTGCTGGGGTCTCCGGAGTCCAGAGGGCGGTTATGGGGCCAGGCTGAGGGAACCGGGTGGGAGGGACACTCACAAATTTCTTGGATTTGCCGCCGTCGCCGCCCGCCGAAGGCAGCTCGTCCGGACTCCGGCCCTTCTTCTTGTCCCGGGCCCCGCGGCTGGGCCCCAGGCCCCCGCCGGGGGGCTCCATGTCCAGGTTCGCGCTGGCTGGTGACCCCGCGCCGACGCCGCTCCCGCCGGGCAGATACAAGCCCGCCGCCGCCGCCGCCGCCCAGCAGCTCCTCAGCCCGCCGCCGCGCCCCGCCTCATTAGCATGCCGGGCTGCGCGCGCCTCATGAATATAAAACGGCGACGCCTGGCTCCCGCCCGCCTGCCCCACTTCCGCCCGGATCCGCAGCCCCTACCAACGGGGAAGGGAGGGGGGTGGTGGAGGAAAGCCGCGGAAGCGCACTACCTGTCCGGCGGGCCTAACCATTCGGACGTTGGGGGGGGGGGTGCTAAGTGGGTAGTGCAACTCACCGGGACAGCGCCCCCTGGTGGTTAGAGTAGCACAGGCCTCCCCGCTCCCAGGCATCGCCCACGTGGCTGTAAAGCCTGGACCCTCTCATACACCAGACTAGGATATTATTATCTGAATCAAAAATCGCAAAGGAGAGACTGTTATCTTGGCATAAAACTTAGTGCGGGGCTTTCCAGAATAATACAGTTTTTTCATGTGTGCAATACCTATGAAGCACAAGAGAGTGATAGCTACTATTTACTTAAAGCTATGTGCCAAGTAGTAAGTTAACCATTTACCACAATTTGCTCTATGCCAGGAACTATGCAATACTCTACACATATTTTCTCACTCAATCCTCATAATGCCATGTTAGAGATTCCACTAGTCTCACCACTTTAAAAATAGGAAATGTGGATGTTGACAGTTGAAGTGACTTGCCCAAGGACTCATAATGTAAGTGACAAAAAAAATTAAAACCAGGTTAGTCTGCTAAGCCCTATGTTTAATCAGGATTCCTTGACATTAACCAAGCCTGAGTGAAAAGGTGTTCTCCAAAAGTATGTTCTTTGCTCTACCATCTTGATTCCTCCCTCAGTAATTTCATCCATTCTCCATCTACATCTGTCCCTTGTGTGAAAAGCAGGTGGCCACCTACTAGGCCCTCAAAGTATGGACTTAATCAACTTGACCACAACTGGCAAAAGATTTCAAATGTGTGTTCCTGGAGGGCAGAGTCAGTGACTCACTCACTTACTAGAGAGCCCTCAGTGCTCAGTCAAAGGTCTGGTATATTACAGGGACTCTGCCAAGCTGGCTGGCTCCTAAATCTGACCTTCATCTCTCAGCTTCCACTTTCTAACTGCCTGATGGAGAGTTGCACAGAGCTATCCAGACTAAACTTCAAACTCAGTTTGTCCAAAACAATTCAAAAGCTATTTACTTTCTAAGCTAGAGTGCTGAGAAGCAGACATGATCAAAGCATGAAAGGAGTGACCCATCTATTACTCTTCTTTCTTGCACCACTGTCTACTTCTACTATAGCACTTACCTCATTTCTTACTGGATAGTAAACTTCTCCAGGGAAGGGTCCATGTTTGTGTCTACTACAGTATCTAGCATCACTCTTCACATAGACAATGAAGATAATGAGCAAATGCTTATGTCAGGCACTGTGCTAAGCACCTGACATTTGTTACCTCAGCGTATCTTTATCAACAAGTATCCTCATTCCAAACACCAAGGTTCAAAAACCTGAAGTCATCTTCTACTCCCTCTCTTAAGATAGTAATCTGCCCAGGTTTGTTTAACTCTTAACCAGAATGCTCTATTAACTCCCTATATGTAAGTAAGATGATCCACGTAGAATACGTATACAAAGGGCCTAATGTAAGGCAAGTGCTGAATGAATATAAACTATGATTTTTATTACATACATCATCAACCCATCTTCATTCTCTGTATACACAGTCAGCTAGCAAGAATTAAGAATATTCCTACAAAGGCAAAAAAGTACAAAAAAAAACCCAACTTGGTTTATTGGATAAAAACAGTGGTAAAATGGACATAAAACCAAAAGTCAGGACAGGACATTTTCACATCCTCCCCCATCTCAAAACCGCATCATCATCTGGGTTAAGGTGTTAGGGAGCCAGAGCCCCCTAAAATCCCTTACACTTCACCTGCACTGGATGCAAGGCCTACATTAGGAGGACCCAGGAGAGAAGGGACTTGGAGGCAACCTCAGTTCTACCTCCTCATCCCTAATATCTCTAGGTCAGAAGAAAGCAGGAAAGGAATAAGGGAGCCAGAAGGGCTGGGACTGGCCTCTAGGGCCCACTACCCAGGATATCCTAGAGATGGCTATCCTTGTCCCCATCCAATCCCTAATAGGTACCATTGTCAGGCCTTAGGAGGGAGAAGAAAGGGGATAGTTGGTTCAAGAACCAGATGTGGTCTCCAAACCCTCCCCCAGCACTGGTAAAAACCCTGGAAGTCACCAGACCAGGAGTGGGGAAACCACACCTTTTCCCTCCCACCCAACCAAGAGGTAAAAAGGAATTCCTGGGGACACAGCAAGCCCAGCCACTCTTAAATCTCCACGTCGCTTTCCTTGTCATTGTCATGGTCTCCATCATAAAACTCATTGGGTGCCTCTGGCCTGCAAAGCAAAGAAAGACAGAGAGGTCAGGGTCCCACTCGGCAAGTTCCAATCTTCTCCCACGTAGGCACCCTCTCTGGAGCCACTTCTCAGGCCCATGTTGTCAGGGAACCACTCCTCTCCTTCTGCTGGCAGAGGATGACTGCTCTTCATTCATCCATTCATGTAGTCAATAAACATGTATTGAGAGACTACTCTGTGCCAGACACTGTCATAAGCCTTAGTGATACAGTAGAGAATAAACCAGACAAAATTTCTGCCTATCCTAAAAACTTACCTAATAAATGAGACTGACAATAACAAGGTAAAAACATTAATGTGGTCATTTCAAATGGTGGAAAGCACTATGAATAAAATGAAATAAAGGGATGTGACTGAGAGTGATGGGAGGAAAAGGGTAAAATTTCGGACAGGATTATTAGGAAATGCTGTTCTAAGAAGGTAAGACCTAAAGTCTGAGAAGGAGCTAGGCAGGTAAAGATGTCAGAGACCATTCAAAGTTGCAAGAAAAGCCAGTTCAGAAGTTATAAGGTGGAAGGAGACTGATGTATCCCAGTAAGAGAAGGAGGCCAAGATGGCTAGAAGTGTGCACAGAGGAGAGTTGTTAGAGATGAGACCAGGGATGCAGGGAAGGGCCAGCATGCAGGGCTTTTTAAAGCCATGGTGAGAAATTCAGATTTTCTTCTAAGTGCAATGGAAAGGAGCATTTTAAGCAGAGGCATGACATATTATAAACCTGTAGTGAGCAAAGGGTTGTGAAAGCAACACAGGGCCCAATAAGTACTCAATACTGGTTTCTTCTGGGAGAATATGAGTAACAGATAACTGAATTATCCTGCCTACTGCTGACAACTGAGAAAGAAGGGAGAAAGTCATCAAAGAGAAGCTGGGGAACAAAGTTAGGAAAGGCCCCCTCTGCCTAGTAAGCAATGACTCAGTTACCTCTAAGTGCACAAGGGTTAAAGGTTTGGAGTCAGAGACTTGGGTTTGAATTTCAGCCCTGGTGGGTATTTAACTAGCTGTGGGGCCTTAAGAAAAATATTTAACCTCTCTGAGCCTTAGATTCCTCTTCTGGTAATTTAAGGATAATAGCATATCTTAGGGCTGTCTGATGGCAACAGAATGATGACATGCTGACATGCATGTTTTAATATAAAGTACTCAGTTTTAGCCTGCTATTTAGCAAACCCACAGAAAGTAGTAACTCTTATTATTACTACTCTGCAAATGATACGCAAGCTGGAGCTACAGGCATCAAAGAAAAGAAACTCAGTGAGTGGTCTGACAATAGGTAGGGTTTAGGACAGGAAGAGGCCTGAGGCTTCTGCAGGCTGTTGAGAGGGGGCCGTATAATGCAGAGTCTAGGCCCAGATACCAGCCTGGAAGTACAGATGAAAAAACAAAGCTTTGCCAAAAGGAAGAACCTAAAAACAGGTTTTCAAGAGAAATCAATTTCCAGAAGCCAAGAGATCTGGAAAAGTTGAGAAGGAGATGAGGGTTCAAAAAGGATCCATGAGGCCAGAAGTTTAGATACTTCCTCAACCAGGAGAGGAAATAAGGAGGTATTCATGGAGGAGGAGAGTTGGAGTGGTCTCAAGGGTCTAAGTAGTAAAGTCCAGATCCAGAGGAGAGTGAAAGCCTGAACTCTAAGAGAACAGATTCTGAAAGGGACTGAGAAGCCCTTCAGACTCTGCAACAGGGCCAGCTCAAGCCTCTAACAGCACGTGGGAACAGGACCAGGCGTCCTGCAAGCATCCAGCTGTGGTTATTATTCCCAAGTCACATAATGAAATGTGTCCTCTGTTAAATGCACCTATCTCTGCCCTTCTGGGTTCTGTTGCCTTTTCCCTTCACTTTTTCAGATAAGTCTGTTTTGGTATTTTTTAAAAATTCTATGCTAGTCTTTTTCCCCCTAATTCACTGCATCTGTAAATACTTAAATATGTATCTCAGAAAGATAAAGATTTTTTAAGAAATAACCACAATACAATCATCACACCTAAAAAAATTAATAGAAAAAAGAAATCAAAGGGTGTTTAAAGAGCAGTATGTGGGCAGTGACCTGTCCAGCTTAGAACCTGGAAGGAGAGAGTAAAGTGCCAGCAAGAATATAAACTGTTACAGATTTTGGGGAAAGCAATTTGGCAACAAATATAAAAAATTTTAGTGCAGACAGCCTTTGACCTAGCAGAAAGAATTCCAGGAACCTAACCCACTCAAACAAGCATGCAAAGATGTATATGGAAGGGAGTTCACTGCAATACTCTCTGTAATGGTGAAAAAATGGGAAATAATGCAAATATCCATCAATGGTACTTGATTAAATTATGCTACATCCACACAATGAAATATTCTACAGGTGATAAAATAACGAAGCAGATTTTTATGGATTGACATGGAAAGATACACTGTTTTTTGTAACAAAAAAAGTTGTAAGTTGTAGAATAACATGTATGGAATGATCCAACTTGTATTAAAAAAAAGTGCGTAACTCTGAAAATGAGTGTATGTGTGCCTTTGTGTATGTTGAATGCTATAATTGTAATCTATAGGAGAAAGTCTATCTGAAAAGATATAAATCAAGCTATTAACACTGGTTACTTTGTGCAATTAGTCTGGGATTTTGTGAAAGCAAACTGAACATATTTTGGTGCTGTCTGAATGTATATTACTTATGTCATTAAAAACAGGGCAAAAAAGTGTAGGAATGCAGCAGACCAAAGAGTAGGCATATTAAAGGACGTAAGCCTGGGACAATTCAGCTGAAGCTTTCGAATTTACTTTTTCTCTCTTAACATCCCCAACAAGCCCGCTGGAATCCCCTGTACTCAATCCCCTGCCTGCAGACCTGCTGTAGTTCTCCTCGGGACCCCTCTCCTCTGCGTCAGCCTCATCTGTCCTGTCATAGGTCAGGAGGTCAGCAGGTACATCGTGAATCTGGACGCTGGGTGCATGGTTTAGCATCTTCAGGTTTTCGAAGATTGTCTGGCGGATCTGGTCTAGATACTGGTTGGGGAAGAGGAACAGACAGTGAGCAGCTCTCAGTGACTCCCAGGGCATCCACTCTTCTAGCTGCCTTTTGCCTCTACTGTCTTAGTTTTAATCCCCTTTTGCATTTTGGTTTGAGTCCCCCAGCTGATAAATGTCCCTCTTCCCAACCCTGACTGCCTCTACTTTAACCTGGGCTGCCTCCTAGCTGATACCAGCGGTAGTGATGGCTGAGAACTTTCTTCTTTACTCTGGTTTCTCTGATTTCCCACATCCTGGATCTCTCTTGGGCTTCCCCACCCTTATGCTCAGCTCCTCCGAGCTGCTGACCTGGCGTGAGTTCTGATTCTCAATGCGGGTGCTGACGTCTGGATGGAGCGTGAAGTCCGGGGCAAAGTACTCAAAGTATTCTTGTGGGGAAAAGGAGATGAAAAGACATTAAAGCTCATACAGAGACAGGCAGGTCCCCAAACCTCCCAACCTCTTTCCTTCTCATCCAAAACTTCTACATAATAGCTGCCCAATCTTTTCCCTGCTCTGGGCCCAAGGGTTTAGTCTGCAGAGCTCTGAGAAAGTCAAATTTCCCACTGCTTTCAAACCACACAATTCTGGGGTCTTGGTGAGGTTGGCTTTCTTGTTGAGGGCATCATGGGGTGGCTCTTACCACTATAGGGAAGCTCCTCACTAATGGCCTCTTCTACCAGCAGTGATGTCTCATAGGTCCTGAAATAAATCAGCAGAGGGGGGCAGGCTGAGCAAGTGGGCTGAAGGGCCCACCTGGCCACCTCTCAGGGAGCCCCTAGCTCACACTGGACAAGGGGGAGGAGGAAAATCAGGGCGTGCTCACCAGCAGCGGGCAACGTTTCGGACAGTGTAGCCACCACCACCTAGCACCAGTAAAGGGATATTGAAGCTCTTGACATACTCGACACATTCCCTGTTAAAAGGATCCAGAGGAATGGGTGGTGGAAGTTACCAAAAGCCAAAGTATGCACTTCTAGATATTGCCTGGAAAGAGGCATCAGGAAACTAGAAATGTTCTATTTCTTCACCTAGGTAGTGAAAATCATTGAGTTGCATCCTGGAGATATGTGCACCTTATCTATTGTGTCTTAATAAAAATTTTAAAACAGAGTACACTCCCACCTCTGTCCTGCTCAACACCCACCTGGGCATCCCACCTGTTAATCAACTACTCTCGGCAATGCACCAGCAAGTGCTGTCAGTTTAGCCACCAAAATATTACTCAAATCATCTACTTCCCTCCTTCGCCACCTCCTCCAGCTTAGCTTCCTACCTAGACAACACCAGCAGCTTCCTAACTGGTCTTGCCACTTCCATTCCTGTGCCCCCACCCCGATCCCAAACCGTTCTCTATTGGGCAGTCAAAGCAGCTACTTTAAAACAGGAGCTGGGCCATGTCCCTTCTCTGCTTAAAACCTTTCAGCAGTTTCCCATCACATCTGAAATATAATCCAGACTCCTTACTGGGGTCTAAAGGCTCTGTACAACCCCACCACTGCCAACTTCTCAGACCTCACCTCAATCCACCTCCAGCCTGCTCCCTAAGCTCCTGCCTTGCTGGTTTTCCTCCATCTCCTCCACTACACCCACCAGCCCTTCCCTGTCTCAGAGCCTTTGCGGGGGGCCCTCTCACTGCCTGGGGAAGACTTCTCTCTGCTCCCCCTATGGCTCGCTCCTTTTAGCCCCCAGGTCTCAGCTCAGATTTCAACTCCTCAGAAAATCCTTCCCAAATCGCTCTATCTAAAGTAGGCTCTCCACTGTCATCCTGTCTTAGCTTTCTATCTTTTTTTTTTGTAGAATGTATAACAATCTACCTGTTTTGTTTGCTGACTCATTTTTCGCCTGTTTCCTAGACTAAACTGTAAACTCCATGGGAGTTTCCCTACTGCCCCATCTCCTAGCACAATGCCTGGAACACATAGGTACTTAATGAAAACCCACTGTGAATGAATGACTAGCTGGGGAACACTGTGCAAGGTGACATTTCTGGTTCAAAGTACAACTTGTAGCTATTTTTGATTCCCAAGAGGAGGTGAGGCCTTTTCCCCAACTACCCCCCATTCCATGTATTGAGGCCTGAAGCCATTTGAAAACCTGGGGAAGCAGGAGGAGGGCAGGTCTCACCCATGTCCTCGAATGCTGAGGTTGAAGCAGCCCAATCGATCACAGCCCAGAGAGTCAGCGCCACACTGCAAAAGGCAAAACCCCAGGTGGCTGCAGTGAGTTAACTATTGAGAATGTCACAGACGTCCTTCACGTCCCTTCCCCCACCAGCCTACGGACTCTCCTCTTTCCTGCTCTCTTCCCTCAAATCCAGCGCCTGAGGAGGCACTGACAGTATTACCTGGAGCACAATGCACGTGGGTTGGTAGAAGTCCACCACCTGGTTGATAACCGGCTGGAAAAGGTGCTTGTAACCTGGGAGAGGGCCAAAGATGGGCACCTGGCACCCCAAGGGGATGGGGAGACAGGGAACAAAAGGAAAAAGGGGGTTCAGAGAGCGTGTAGCCCAGGGAAGGGGCAACCCAAAGGGGCAATCGTTGGTTCGGAACTTCTGGGTGGGGTTTGGTGAACTTCTGGAGAGAGTGATGGAAGTTAATGACCCTCTGCCCAGAAAAATGCACACGCATACAATACACTGCATAAAATTTCAGGGTGGGGGTTAGGCGGTAGTTCAAGGTCCCTCTGAAGGCCATTCATTCTTAGGGACATCTGGCCCAACAGTTGACAACATCAGGCAGAAGAGGTTAACTCCAGGAGAGAGAGAAGGGGCCTAGTGAGCAGGGAGAAGGCTTCAGTACGTACTCTGGTCATCAATGCCGTCCCGCAGGGGCACATTGAGGCAGTAGTAGCGGCCACTCTCTGCTCCAACTTCATACATGTCACCTGTAGGGGAGTGGGGGGGTGAGGTGGCAGCCATGCACAGGAGGCATCCACAAGCCAGCTTCTTCCACCCTAGCACTCTGTGGGCCTCTCACTCCATCCGTGTATCTCTCCTACACACTCCCTCTAGACACTAGGTCTCCTGCAGCTTGCATTCATTCAACAATTACTTTTGGAGGGCCTACTATGAGCTAAGTTCTGTCCTAGGCACCGGGGACAGAGCAGTCAAAAAAGTTAATGAAATACCACCAAGCTTATACTCTTGAGGGGGGCAGGTATGCATGATAAGGAGGGAGACAGTAAACAAAACAAAACACCAGAATAAAGTCAAACAGTAGTGAGTGCTCTAAGAGAAACCAGCAGAGAGATGTCATAGAGTAACAGGGAAGGTAGGTGACTGCTTTAACTAAGGTGATCCAAGGAGGGGGTCATGAGCTAAGACCTGAAGGCTTGGAAGGAGGCAGTCATGGTAAGAGCAGAGGAGTATGAAGGGGACAGACACTCCTATTCCCATACCTGTGCCAGGGAAGAAGTAGTTTCCGTATTTGTGGAAGGACACCGTCATGACCCGGTCAGTGAGGTAGAAGGCTTCCTGAACCCCGTCACCGTGGTGGATGTCGATATCAATGTAGAGCACCCGAGGGTGGTACCTGGGGAGAAGGCAAACTTAGGATCGGAGGCAGAGGTGAACCGCCGGAGGAAAACCCCGCAACACCCTCCTCCCAAACACAAGGTCGGGAATTATGAAGAATCTGCTTTGGCCCAAGTCATCCGAAACCTAATACCACCAGTTCCCTAAGGGCAACCCTGGGGCTCCAGCCTGGAGGCCGGGACAAGAGAGGGATGTGCAGAGAAGGCTGAAATGTGAGTAGGCAGCAGGGAAACTGCAGCAGAGCACAGGAAAAGGCAGCCGGAGAAAAATAGCAAGAACCTGGGAGAAGTTAGTGTGGGATGGAGGTCAGGGTCAGGGCCAGGGCAGTTTGAGAGACCTCTTCAGCCAAGAATCTCATAAGGGCCCCCATCTCCTCCCGGGCTACTTACTTGAGCAGCTCCAGGATGCCAATCACAATGTCATTGACGTAGCAGAAGCCAGAAGCCTACGGTGAAAAGTGGTCTTACAAAGAGAGGAACAATTTCTCCACCCAGCTGCCCTCCACTGTTATCCTGACCTCCTACCCGGGGGTAGATGTTGTCTCTCCCATCACTTCCTCACTCACCTCAAACTTCTTGGCATGGTGCAGACCACCAGCCCAATTAATGGCAATATCACAGATCTGAAAGACAAACACCCAGCTCACAGTCTTCCTCCTGCCCACCCCCAAACCTGGGAGCTCGGGGTCAGGGCGAAGTCCTTGGGTTCAGGGACCCACAGGAAGGAGGAAGCAGGACTCGGGGCTGTGGTCACCTTGTTGTTCAGCTGGGTTGCTCCTTGCAGAGACGCGCCTGTGTAACGGGAGCAGAACTCAAAGAGCCCGGGAAACACTGGGCTGCAGGGAAGAAGAGCAAGTTGGAGCCCTTCTACCTCTGTCCACTCCCTTCCTACACCTCTCCGCATCCCAAAGCTCTCCAATCTCTTTTCCTCAATGACCCTTTCTCCCCCTCCTACATGCCCAAGTTATCTGCAAATTTATTCAACAAATATTTTGGACCAAACCAGGTTCCAAGCCTCGTGTGAGGCACTGGACGGGAAGTAGAGAAGCCCGGTGATAATCTTCCCTAATTGCACGAAGAGCATTGACTGGGCCCCCGCTGTGGTCTGAGGGCTGACTCTGCATTCCCAGGCCTACCAAGCGAACTTAGAAACAGCAGCAGCAGCAATAACCAAAAAACCAAGAAACCTCCCAAGACAGCATGTGACTGAGCAACCAAATGAGACACTCATAGTTCATGGTGCAGCCTGTGCAGGACAGATCTCCACGGCTGGTGCGGTCAAGAACGGCTTCCCAGCATGAAGCTTCATGGTGGTATGAAGGCTGGGAAAAGCCTTGCACAGGCTGAATGGGGAATAAAGGATATTCCAGGAAGACACCCTGTGTAGCAGGGGTGTGGGGATAAGGTTGGGAAAATGCTCAGTGCCAGACTAAGGAGTTGGCTTCTATCTTCCAGCCCAAGCTGCTTCCATTGGTAGGATCTTTCAAGGAGACAGGTTAGTGTAGTGTTTAAAAACCTAGACTCTGGATTTCAATCCTGCCATTTCCACTGACCAGTTATGTGACTCAGGCTAAGTTACCTAAATCTCCTCAAATTTATGTACTTATGTCTACCTCCAGGAAAAGGACTGAAATCTCAGAGTTAGTCTGAGAATTATGTTGGTGTACCAGTAATCCTCAGTACAGCAGAGTAAATACTCAAAAAACAGTAGTTGTCATAGGAAACTACAGGATCAACAAACAGCCTGGTTTCTTCAAGAAAATAAATTCAAAGGAGAGAAGGACACGTTACAGATTAAAAGTCTTAAGAGACATGGCAGCCAAATACAATACGTGGTCCTTGTTTAAAGCTTTATTTAAATAAATCAACTGTAAAAAAGAAAAAAAATGTATGAGACAACTGGAGAAATTTAAATACTGACTGCATATTTGATGATAGTAAGGAATTACTGTTAATTTTTGGGGGTGATGCTACTGTGCATTTTTTTGAAGAGTATCACTTGAAGATACATAGTATAGATAAAAAGGTGTGACATCTGAGATATGCTTTAAAATAATCTGTGAGGGGATACAGACAAAGTAAGCTTAGTCATTAGCTCTAAGTATTACAGCTGGGTGATAGATATAAGGGGGTTCACTGTACCATTCTATTTTCAGAAATGTTTGAAATTTCCCTAAAAAAAGTTTAAAAATAAATTGAGTAGATGGTAGTGCTGGTAAACAAGCTGCTGGAAAACAAGCTGCTGGACAACAAGCAGCTAGAAAACAAGCCACACCTAGATTTCCAAGAGCTTAAAATATTATATTCACACTTACTTGCTTAAAATGCACATGCTTGCTTTGTTTTAATGTTTTATGCAGTAGATGACCTATAACACGTATTATGCTAAAGAAAATATGTGAGGAGAAATCCTGAGATTGACCATAAGGGCGTGAAGGAGGGCAGATATTTCCTTAGGGTTACACAATGGACGGTCCTGGTAAGCCAGATCATCCATTAACAGAACTTTGTTCTGGCATGAAAGCCTGTGGTTTAACCCAGGGGAAATCTTTGCTATCTCCAGATGTCCCGGAGGCAGTAACAGGATAGACTTAGAAAATTCGCATACCCTGAGGAAGGTGATTGTTCCCAGAAGGGATAGGCCTGAAATTAATCAGTTAACCAGCAAGCAGAACTTAGTGCTTATTTCATGGAATGTCTAAAGCCCCACTTCTTTGATCGCATTTTTTTCTGAGCTGTATACTCCTAATAAGCATGATGTCAACCAGGTTTTCAGCACTCTAGATCCACAAGATCTTGAGTCCCCTGGTTCCATCTTTGCTCTTTACTTTGTCTCTTTGTTTCTTAAGTCTTGCGTCGCCCGTCTTCAGACACGGTCCCGAGCTGCGCTGGACACAGCATGGTAGGTGTGGTGGTCACTATATTTTCATGGGTGTACACTGGAATGTAAGCAAGGGTCATGGCTTCTCTTTGTGGTCTACGTTCTTCCCCACAGGACCGAACTCTGAGTTTACTTCCTATGACATCAGCTCAACATTAACGTGGTCATGTCTGACAAGTCTCTTGCTTTCTAAAACACTCTGATGACTTCCCTCTACTCTAGAGGTAAAAACCCCAATTCATTACAGGGTTGCTTGCTTTGTAAGCCCTACCTATCTCTTTAGCCTCCATTCAGATCACTCTTCTCTTCAGATTCTACAGTCGGCCTTTTTTCTGTTCCTCAAATGAGTCATATTCTGTCCTTAGCACGTGTTGCCCCTACTGCCCACGACATTCCTCCCCTCATCCTCCATCCTCTCAGCTACCTTTCACCTAATTACTTCCTACTTTCTTCAGATCTCAGCTCAATCTTTATTACTTCGTCTAGGAAACCTCCACTGACCGGCCCACTCCCAGGCTACATAATTCTCCCATGTATATGCTCTCATAGTCTGTCATGTACCTCTCCTTCAGAGGACTCAGCACAACTACAATATTAAAATTGTGCTGTTGATGTTTTTCATTGCATCCCCAGCACTTAGCAAAGGTCCTGGCCTAGATTAAGTAACCAATAAATATTTGTTGAATAAAGAAATGAGTAAATGATGATTCATTGACAAGTATCCTCCCCGTTCCTATCTTCCCACTCCTGCCACAAGATCTCACTCAAGTATTCTCATTGAAATGCCTGGCAACAGGTGCCTGACATCAAAGGTCCCAGTCCTCCCCTCACCAGTCATCGCCCACGTTGAAGGCATTGAGGCTCTTGGTGAAGCCTTGCATATTGGTGGGGCTGACTCTCTGCAGGAAGTCGATGTAGTCCTCAGAGTGGAAGCGGCACATGTCATGCTGGGAGGCCTGGTATGGCTTGAAGACCTTGGGATGAAAACACAAGGTGAACCCAGGCAGGGTCAGTCCCACTCCCTGGGCTGAGGTCACTCACACTGAACCCAGCCCTGGGGCTGTCCAAAACCACACACAGTAGTCCCCTTGCCCTCTAATCCTTGTTACTCTATGAGACAAATGTCAGTGAAAAGAGACTCTGATTAGCCTGATGGTTTACTATGATCAAGCCCCCTAAAGACCACTGCGCTTGCCTTTTCCTTTCCACCTCCAGCTCAGCCTTTCCTATCTTCTCAAACCTTAACACTCTTCCACCTGCCATGTTCCCTGGATCTCCTATTCCTGATTCTCTCCATACTCATTTCCCCTGGGCTCTGATGCTATCCTCTCTCTCCTCTGAGTTCTTAATTTTGGAGTCAAATAATGTGGGACATATGACAGACTTCTAATTAAAACCCAAGATGATCATGTACTAATCCAGAGATTTATTATCTTTTGAGGGGTTCACATACTTCTTCAGAAATTGGACAAGAATCAAATTTTCTACTCCTCCCAGAAAATGCTCATAGGCACACACTGGCAAACATTTTCAAAGGAGTCAGAGATTCATGCACTAACATCACCTCAGTCTTTTCTATAACCAGTTCACCTGTATATGCCCCAGCACAAGCAGATGACACCCATTCATACTGTTGACTAATTCCCCTTGCAATGCATAAGGGCCGAGCAGTATGTTATAATCACATATCACAGCTATAAACTCCAAGCTGGGGACAGATAACATGTGTATATCCCAGAGATGGAGGGATGGGTAGTGACTAAGTAGAACTGTTGGGGGGTATTCTGGGTTGAAAAGGGGAATACCCAGCACATCTCCTACTGTCCTCCACACACATACACATTTACACACAAGACTTCAGAGTCCTCTCTGGAGCTCTAGCTCCTTGGGGGTGGAGAGAAGTGGTGGAGGAGAAGGGGTGGGAATGAGGGTAAACCTCACATCCAATAATACAGCCCCTTGCCCTTCCCTGAGGTCACAGAACTGGCCTATGATGCTGGGAAGGGAAACACTTTCTGTCTTCAAACCAGCCCCACTCACTCTAACCCTAGGCCATGGATTGGTCCACTTGAGGTCAAAGGGTGGCCAACCTAAAGTGGAAAAAATAGCTCCCATTAAGTCAGTGGGTGCACCTACCAACACTCTGCATATGTGGGTGCTCCCGGTTCCTTCTACTCAGCCTCTCCCCCCACCACTCTAGGGGTGGGTCGCTCTTGGTGCCTTCACTGCAGCCTACCCATCTCCAGGGCCGCAGCTCGCCCCCACCCTCAAACCCCAGCAGAAGCCGCGAGACTTACGATCATCTTCTTATAGAGACCGTAGTGCAGGACCAGACTATGGGTCAATGCCAAGCGATGGGGCTTCATAGGGTGCCCAGCCCCTGGGGGTGGGAGAAGAGAGTTCGTCAGTTCCCATCCCTGGAGTTGAAGCCGCAGCCTCGAAACCTCCATGTCCCGAAACCCCTCGCGTACGACCTTGTCCCCTCACCATAGTGGAAGTTGCCCACGTCGGGGTCGTAAAAATAGGCCACAGTCTTGGCCATGGTGCCAGCGGGACCAGGCCCCGCGCCTCTGCCGCCAGCCTGGCCGCCTGCCCCACCCCCGGTCCTGCGTGCTGCGTAAGCACGCAGCCTGCCGCTGCGGAACCTGGAAGCCCAAGCCCGCCTTCCCTAGACCACGCCCAAACCACGCCTCCCCGCGGAGGTCCGCCCTCGCCTGGCTCCGTTCGCCCTTCTAGGTTCTGGGGCGTGAACGTCTGGGCTTGGGCGGAGGACAGTAGCATCGGCCCTAGGATGCGAGGTCCATTTTCTTCCGGGCGGGGGTCAAAGCCCCGGGAAGCCGAGCCATCCTCTCCAGCCACCTGTCCCAAACGGAGCGCAGGCCGTGGTCATCTCTCTAGAAGGCTCCAGAGAACCGGCCACGCTGACCTTCTCGGGTGCAGAAAGCCCGCTTCCCGGCCCGCTGGGAAGATTCCCGGCTATCCACCCGGTCGGGGAACCGAGGGCAGAAGCCAAGCCAGGCGTGCCCGATAGACCAGTGGAGAGCACTCTCGCCTAACTGCCTGTCCTCCTCACCCGGACCCAGACTCCGCGCCGCACACTCCCCCGGGGGGAGGAGAGGCGGCGCAGTCACGCGCGCACCACACTTGCGCTCACGGGCGCGCAAGGCTCTCGCTCTCCGCCCCGCACACCTGCGCTCCGCCCCCTGGTCCTGGGTTGGAGACAGTCTAAGGCTTTTGGAAACCCAGGGCGTCTGCGGCGGCGCCCCCATCTCCTTCCCTTCCCAGGGCTGGAGTTGTCCAGAGCCTGTCGCCGGCCCATCCAGCCCACATCCCTCTCCATCCTTCCCTCCCCCCGCCTGCCGCGGCACGGGTTATCTGCAGCCGCAGCCCGAGCCCTTGAGGCGGCGAAGGGGGAGGGGAAGGAAGCAAGGGATGAGCACCGGGAGGGCGTCCGGGGCTC
The DNA here is from genome assembly GCF_048564905.1 of Vicugna pacos. Taxonomy (NCBI): domain Eukaryota; kingdom Metazoa; phylum Chordata; class Mammalia; order Artiodactyla; family Camelidae; genus Vicugna; species Vicugna pacos. The sequence goes on along the minus strand of NC_132989.1, from coordinate 21,650,844 downwards.
TGAGCCTGACTAGGACACCCCTGGAGCCCGAACCCGAGCCAGAGCCGGAGCCGGAGCCAGAACCAAACCACCGGTACCGGGTGGGCCAGGTGGTCAGGATGGGAGGTACCGAAAAGCGGGAGGGGGTGTGTGTGCGAAAGTACAGGCAGGGGAGGGGGCTGCGGAGGCCTGGCTCAGGCCGGCGCACAGGAGGTGCAGACGCTGACTCAGGCACAATCCTTGCGCCGGCCGCCTGAGAATTCCGTCCCATCTCGCTCTGCAGTGTCCTTGGGAGGGCCGGAAGCGCAGGACAAGCTGGAAAGGGGAACGCTCTGGGCATCGGGGAAGCGGGACCAGGGTCGTGGAAGAAGGCTTGCGCATCGGCCGTCTGGCACCCTTGGCCCGGACCAGCACCCCCAGCACGGACAGCTCCTTGGTTGGGTAGGGGGTGGGGCCCGACCTCGGAGTTTTGCCCCTTTCGGATCCTGAGGACCGCATTCCTATCCCTCACCCATCCCTAGCTGCGGCCCCCTAACTCCAGGAGGCGCCCTGGCTCGCGCTCGCCCCCCAGGGCCTCATGTCGGAACCACAGCCTGACCTGGAGCCGCCCCAACATGGGCTTTACATGCTCTTCCTGCTTGTGCTGGTCTTCTTTCTCATGGGCCTTGTAGGCTTCATGATCTGCCACGTGCTCAAGAAGAAGGGATACCGCTGCCGCACGTCTAGAGGCTCCGAGCCTGACGACGCCCAGCTCCAGCCCCGTGAGTGAACAGCTTAAAACCTGGTTCAGTCACCTTTCTCCCTTACTCACTTACCCTTCCTCCGAACACCTCTTCGTGGCCAACAGACCCAGGCCAAATCCCAACCAAGCTTTCAGGAGGCCTAGTGATGCTTTCTTGAGTTAGCAAGGGAAGTGCCACCGCCCTGAAGGCAGGGCTAGAGAAAGCAGCATGGGTGGGAAGGGCCCATTGATAGTAGTCTTGGATTCCCATTGATTTCCCCAACTTTTCGGCCCTGGCCCTTGAAATGCTAATGTACAGCATGATGGCAAGTTGGTAAAGGGGTAGGTCTTGAGCAGTAAGCCACAGAAGCCACCAGGTAATGTACCCCCAAAGCTGACTCATTTCCCACTTCCTTGCCAACCTCTTTCATCCTTCAGCTGAGGACGATGACATGAATGAGGACACAGTAGAGAGGATTGTTCGCTGCATCATCCAAAATGAAGGTGGGTGTAGGCTGGCCCCTGGTTCCCCACCTCCTCAACTTCCTCTTGCCCTGGTCTCCACCTTCACTGACTCCCTCTTTTCCTTCTCCCCTCAGCCAATGCTGAGGCCTTGAAGGAGATGCTGGGGGACAGTGAAGGAGAAGGGACAGTGCAGCTGTCCAGGTGAGCTAGAAACAAGGGCCAGCATGGTTTAGCTTGCCTTGGAGAGTACCCTCTCCTCCAGCACATTCCTGTCCCAGTCTCCTTGCATGTTTGAGGCGAAGGGAGAAGAGTAAGGCTGGCTCATGTACAGGAAGAAGGAAATTTTGTAAAAATCCTGAGTCCTTCAAATCACATCTCTCCTCTGCATATCATCAAGCCTAACATTCACCCCTTGTGCCACTTGTCTGGGTTAAGCATTGCCCTCTTTTTAGCAAACAACCCTGGGAGGGAGAACACATGGTCACTAACATCTCCATATTGACTTTATTAGATAAAGACAAGAAAAGAATGTTGGGGCCTGGGGGAGGTGGGGCATATGGGGGTTTAGGGCACACACTGAAAGAACAGGAGCAAATGGAACAGGAGCGAAAATGGGAATGTCAGCCCTGCTCCCTTCCTCCCTACTGTCCAGCATGGATGCCACCTCCAGCCTGCAAGATGGAGCCCCCTCCCATCATCACACAGTGCACCTGGGCTCCTCAGCCCCTTGTATCCACTGCAGCCGCAACAAGAGACCTCCACTTGTCCGTCAGGGACGTTCCAAAGAAGGAAAGAGTCGCCCTCGGCCTGGGGAGACCACCGTGTTCTCTGTGGGCAGGTGGGGATAGAGTACCCTGGGGAAAGGGAGGTTGAGATGGGGGCCCCAATGATCAGGGTGGGCCTGGCTCTTACTTCCCAGACTGTGAGCCCCAGCAGGAATCAGGCTGCACAATGTGCCCCACAATCTGAGGATGTCTCCCCTGCCCTAGGCTAGAGGGAAGCAGCCATCAAACCCAGGATATCCTTGATCAGAGGGAAGGGCCAAGCAGCCTCTGAGTTGTGATCCTAAGCCCCAGTGTTCCCTCCCCTCCCAGGTTCCGGGTGACACACATTGAGAAGCGCTATGGGCTGCATGAGCATCGTGATGGCTCCCCCACGGACAGAAGCTGGGGGTCTGGTGGGGGGCAGGACCCAGGGGGTGGTCAGGGGTTTGGGGGAGGGCAGCCCAGGACAGGAATACCTGCCGTTGAGAGCCTGCCCCCAGAGAGGCCCCAGCCCCCAGAGAGGCCCCTGCCCCCAGAGAGGCCACAGCCCCCGGCCATCGCCAGCCCCCCAGTGCAGAATGGAGGACTCAGGGACAGCAGCCTAGGCCCTCGTGCACTTGAGGGGAACCCTGGAGCCTCTGCAGAGCCGATGTTGCGGGCTGGAGGGAGGGGCCCAAGCTCAGGGCCAGTCAGTCAAGAGGCAAATGGACAGCCCAGCAAACCGGACATCTCAGATCACCAGGTATGAAGACATGGCCAGGGTTGCGGTGGGCTGAGTTCTTACTGCCCCTACTCTGGGGGGCACTGATATCACTAATATGACCCATTCTCTCATTGTTGACCCCTCCTCTCTCTCAGATGTCTCTACCACAGGGAGCAGGGGGTGTGTGAGGTGAGTCTGCCTGGGCCCCAGGTCAGATAATCTCCTCCTCCCACCCCCCCAACTTTAAACTACCTAAGCCCATGGGCTCCCTGACCCCCAGGGTAAACTGCAGGCTTAGCCTTTGGTACAGATTCCTTGGTTTGGTGTGTGGGGGGGGGGTGGGTGGGCATGGGCTCCAGGGGCTAGGGAAGGCCTGGGGAAAAGAAGGGACACAACTTGAATAGGAAGCAACACTGTCACCCTTCCTCTCCCCCAAGCCTGCTTCTTCACTGCGCTGATGGACTACCAGCTGGCAGGGCCAAGGGGTGGGTAGGCACGAAGCCCCTCCTCTCCATTGCCCCCGAGCTGAGGGACCAGCCCTACTTCCACCTGGAGTTGCATGGTCTCAGGCTGGGGGACCTTGGGAGAAGTCCCCCCACCCCACTCTGGGCCCTTAGTCTCTTCGCCTTCCCCTGCCTGCCAGGAGGCCGCGTGACCTGCCTTCCCTCACTCCATATGCTAGAGCGTGGCGGCTGGGAGCAGGCCCCTGCCCTTGGTGGGCCCTTAAAGCAATAGCACCTTAGATCCCCTGCCCTCTTGGCACAAGAGACCCAGGCCCTGGCTTGGGCTTCGTGCCCTTTATTCACTGTCAATAAATCCGCTCAGACCATTACAACTGCTTGGCATACTGGCTTCAGCTCCTTCTGACAGGCCTGACCCTGTCCCCACCCCCAACCCCAGTGGCTCTGGCATCTGGACTAGGGGTGGTTTACAGAACCAGGGTGGAGACACAGATGAGCCAGAGCCACTCAAGACTCTGGGGGATGAATTCCAGCCCCAGAGATTTCAAGAGATTCCACCTCTCTAGAGATGGGGTGGTAGCAGAAGAGAAAGGAGGGTAGTTTCAGCCCTAGAGATGGCAGGAGGATGATGGGAAAAAAGGAGTGGGTTCCAGCCCCAGAAATGGGGATAGGGGAAATTTCTACCCCTGAAGGTGAGAATGGAAATGGAGGAGATTCCAGCTTTTGGCTGTGTCGCTCCAGATCATTGGGAGGGGGAGGTCTCTGATAGCACGGAGATGGGGGCAGCAGCATCACTGGGGGACAGTGATTCCCCCTGGCTTCAGGTGAGGGGATCTGGGTGGCCAGGATCCGGGGCTTTAGCTGGTGGGGGAGGCGGTGGACGCATCTGTAGGGAACACACAGTCAGTGCTCCAGAGGCCTCCCTTGGGATTATCCCTGTCCATTCCCTCCACCCTGCAGATAAAACAGGACAAGTTGGAATGACCCCTCTCCACACAATCTCCTCCAAGGGAGGGGCCCTTACCGGCCTGAGTCTAGGTGCCATCATGTCCAAGGGTCCAGGGCAGTCCAGGTCTTGATCTGGAAATAAGAATAAGTCAGTCTTCAAACTTTGTTTTGTTCACTACTGTATCTCCAGCACTTAGGATTCACACCCTGTAAATATGTGCTGACTTAACCAATAGTCACCAACCTGGGCCATAAAATCCATCAATCCATCCAACCTCAACATTTATTGAGCACCTGCTGTATAATCAGCCCTGCTCCAGGTACCAGAGAAGGAGAAGTGGAATTCACAGCACTCCCATCCCTATGGCTGCCAGGAACCCAATAATGAAATACCAGCAAATGCAATGAATGACTGAATGCTGAATCACTCAAAGTGAACTATGGGTGCTGGAGAAGGGGGTGCAGAAAATGCTCATGGGGGTTCCAGGGTCAGACTGTGAAGAGAAGGAAAGCACTAGAAGGTCCGGACATCTCAAGGAGGAAAATGATGATGCAAACCAGATGTTTGCAGGACTTAAGAACACTAAGAGCAGACAATGTGTATTGGGAAAACACTGCGGGAGAGGCTAGCTAATTTTTAAAATAATAATAATGAGGAACCAGCTACTTCTTGCATGCTTGCCATGTGCCCGGCACAATGCTGGGTACTCTATAGACATCTTTTTAACTCTCACAGCTCAGTGAGGGAGGAACCTTTCTCCTCCCTCTGTAAAGGCCCAGACAGGCTAAATCACACACTGGGAAGTCAAAGAGCAGAATTTGAACAGTGGGCTCTGCTCCAACACTCAAGATCTTCTCACCATCATGCTGCAGTGAGCCTGATGGAGTAGGTTCCTGAGGGCAGGCAGAGGGACCAGTGTAACCTAAAAGCCTCAGGCTTCTCTTGTCCTCTCGGGGTCCCCAGTTCTTTCTACTCACCCCTGGGCAGGACAGGTACAGAGGAACCATCCAAGGCAGAGGTGGGTGCAGGAGGGGAGAAGCTGGGAGGAGAAGGGGACGGCAGCATCTGGGAATGAGGGGGCATAGAGTTATTCCTGGCATGTGGGAAGGTTTCACCAGCTTTGCCTTCTGTCACGTCTTCAGTTCCTGTCCCATCACTCCCCAATCCAGAGAGCGGCCAAATGCTTGTATCTGGATGGGGGTTGTAGGTAATATACATTTCAACAGGCAGTATCTCTTGACACTTACTATGTCCCAGGCATTTTGCTAGCACTTCACATGCACTAATTCATTCATTCCTCACCACCACCCCATGAGGTAGGAATTTTGATGATTCCTCTGTCAGAGGTGAGACTCAGATTAAGCCATCTATCCACAATCACAGAGCTAGTTAGTGGCAAAGTCCTGGCTAGAACTCCTGGCTCCTACTCCTGTGCTCTTCTTGCAACAGTAGGTACCATATATCAAAGCACCTCCTCTAGGCCATTGTGCAAAGCGCTTTTCCTCCAGTATCTCTAATCATGACAGCCATCAGAAGGAGGTATTATTATCCCCTTTTCACATGTGAAGAAACAAACTAGAGAGGTCAAATCACTGCCAAGGTAATACAATAGGAAACGGAACTCAGATCCAGCTCTAAAGTAGGACAACCAAACTCTTACGAAGACTGCCTTGATTTCCCTTTTCTCTGCACCAAAGGAGATGGGGAGGCCCAAGCCACTGCAGGAGGCAAACCTGGGGAGGGGTGGGGGTATTAAGATGAATATGGGGCCTCACTGGGGTGGGAGGGACAACCCAGAGCTGCCTGCCCAGGGAGAAGGAAGCCTCACCTGTTCAGGGTCTGAGAGTTCAGATGGGCCTGGGGGGCCGAGCAGCTCCTCCACCAGCAGGGAGGGGAAGACCCCAACATGGCCCCCAAATTCTCCCCTCCAGAAGCCATCATCCACTCCATCCTGGGCCCGGGGCAGCAGGCGGATGAGCGCCCCCTCGGGGAAGCTCAGCTCCTCTGCACTCTGTCCTGTGTAGCTGTACAGGGCACGGGCCAGGAAGGCTGCAGAAGCCCAGGAGAAATGGAGAGGGGAGAAGGTGGGCGGTAGTGCCTCGGGACCATGACACCCCAGGGCCACAACCCCTCAGGAATGCTTCTCCATACCCAGAAATTCCCTCTCTTACCTGTGGGCTCTGTCCCCAAGGGATTGTCGCTGTCATGGCCACTCTCAGGGAAGGAGAAGTCCGGGAAGTTGAGATACCGCTCAGGGACAAAGCCTACCTCACCGTGCTGGTTCCGAGCCTGCTCACCCAGCAACGTGAACAGAAAGCAGGCTTGCCTCAGCAGTCCACGGCCCCGGCCCTCCACTACTCAGTCTTCTCCTTTGCCTGGCTGGGTTTTTAGGGGCCACGGAGAAGTGCCTCCCACTGCCCCCTTGCCAAGGTCAGAGCCCCGGGTCCATACCCACCTTGACCCATTCATCAGCGTCTCCCTCCTCTATGACCTCTAGCCACTCGCCCTCTGTGATGGTCAGCTCGTCCTCACGTCCTGCCTGGGCCCCACAAGGAAGGATTCAGGACTGGCTGTCCCCTATCCCTGCCTGTCTGAGGTTCCCACCCCCATTCACACCTGATAGCCAAACACCACATGCACAGGGCAGGGGAGGGGCCTGGTGGCCAAGGCTTGTGGGGCAGGCTCCTCAAAGAGCTCCCCAGTCTCCTCACATTCCTCAAAGTCAGAGAGCTCAGCATCCTCAGCCTGGAGGGGCAGAGAACAGACATCACTGTGAGGTCCACTCTCAAGCACCCACTGTACCTCCCACTCCTCCATCCTACCCTTAACATTGTGGATCCTCCTTCGAGGTAGTACCACCCATCCTGTTCACCATGTTTCACAGGCAGAATCACCACAGAGCAGGGTAACACTAACAATAATCGCAGAGTTACAGTATTGAGTGCTTACTACCTACCAGGCACAGTGCAAAGTATCTTATGTATGTTGTCTCGTTGAATCTTAATAACCCAGAGTTATTTTGTGTAACTATTAACGTCATTTTACATAAGAGGAAACTGAGGCTCAGAAAGGTTAAGTCACTTTCTAAGATCACACAGCTAGTAAGTGGAGTGGCTGGTACTCAAACTGCTCTGCTAGTCTGCTCTCAGAACCTTAGTTCATCCTATATGCATACTAAAAGTTCATCGAGAATTCTCTATGCTACAAACCATGCAAAGAATTATACTTGAGTGATTTCACTTAAGCCTCGCAACAACCCTTTGACTAAGGTACTATTGTGAATCCCATTTTATAAGGTCCGCTTTCCACTGGGGTGTCTGAACCTCCTGGGCATGCATGGATAGGGAGTGGAGGGAGCTCACCGTGGGAGAGAGGTCCCTCTGGGACAGCCGGGCTTCACTGAGCCGTCGCTCCTGCTCCACCTCGTCCTGGGCCTGGGTCATGGCTGGCTTCAGCCAGTGCTGCACATCCAGGCCAGCCCCCTGCAGCAGGGCCAGCCGGGCAGCCCCCTTCACCTGGCTCACCTGACACGGGGAGGAGGGATCAAACAAGGCGATGGCTGGGCATACATTTGGGAGGTGAATGGAGCCTCCCCAGGTATATCCCCACCATCAGATAAAGGTGTGAAGGAGGTTGTTGCCTGAGGAGGTGGGATCTCAGTGGCCCCAACCCCTAGGGCTGCACCTCACCTGTGCCCGCCGGATGCTCTCCCTCACTTCCTGCAGCCGCTGTTCAATGCCCGGAGCTTCTCGCTCCAGAGCCTGCTGCCGCCTCTGCTCCAGCCGCTGCAGCACCTGGGTAGAGGCGGAGGACAGAGGTGGGTGGAGGTACTATGGGGCACAAGTTAGTAAGGACTGGGTAGGTGGCTAGTTGCTTTACATACATGATGTCATTTAATCTTCCCTGTGAGGTAGGTTCTATTATTAACCCCACTTTTATGAAGAGGAAACTGAGGTTCAGAGAGCTTAAGTCACTCCCTTACTTAGGGTTCCCTAACTAGGAAGCAACAGAGCAGGATTTGAGGCCAGGTAGGTCTAGCTCCAAAGGCTGTACTCTTAATTACTGTGCCCCAGTGTTGTCTTCAAATACCTTTCCCTCCCCTCCTGCCTGCAGCCCTGTGGCATCCCCAGTGACTCCAGGATCCCCGTCTCTCAGCTCTTCTTGCCCACCCACGACACCGGCACCCCCCACCTCACCCGATGCCCGTGGTTCTGGATCTTGTAGTCTCGGGCAGCGCGGCTCGTCCAGCGCTGAACTTCTTTCTCCAGGCCACTCTCCCCAGCCACGCCACCTGCGCCTCCCTCCAGCTCCAGGACACACACCTGAGCGAATGGGGAGCTGGGCGGAGGACCTGATGCTGCTCTTTCCCTGCTCCCCTCCCCTCCAGTTCCCTCCTTATTTTCTTCTCTGTGTCCTCACCTCCAGAGTCAGGGACAAATAGGTGGGGACACAGACCTATGTCCATGGACACAGATGTGCATTCGTGTGACCACACAGACACAGAGAGTCCCAGAAATGGGACCCAGGTTGAGGGACACAGAAAGAATGAAGAAGATTGTGCAGTGAAGGGACAGAAAGGTGGAGTGAAGTATGTTAATCTATGTCCTGATGGGAGGGAGGTGAACTGGGGATCTGAACCCCTCTCTCCATGGTTTATTAGTCTCTAAGTTAATACCAGGACAAGGATAATGGGGGAGAGGCCAAAACCACAGTCCCCTTTACAACTGGCCTGGTTCCACTGAGCAAAGAGGTCTCACCTGATCATTCCCTGCTGGCTGAAACTGCTGAGGTGGGGTGGGGGAAAATACTCCGGGCTCCTGAAGAAAGAGCTCCAGATCCTGCTCCCAGCTTACCTGAGGATTGGAAAAAAATCAAAGTCAGCCACTCACTGGTTCCTTCTCCAAGTCTGTCCCCAGCCCTTCCTGGAAGAAAGATGACAAGGTGAGAAGAAAAAGGTCAGACATGCAGTGGGGTGGGCTGTACTGGGAGGGAAGGGAAAAGAGGGTCTCTGAGGAGCTCTGACAGGACACAGCCCTCACCTGGGAGGTTGCCTGCCCCCCGCGGCGCGCATGCTCCAGGGCCATCTCTGCAGCTTCCAGCTCAGTGCGGCTCAGTGAGGTCAGAGGGTCCCTCAAGTGCTCCAACAGCTCACTGACCAGGGCCTGGAAAGAACCCAAGATGCTGACACCACCCTTCCCCCAAGCAGGCTCTCCGTCCAGGTTTGGATGAGTGATGTGCATGAAGTACAGGAAATCGGGAAGAAATAAGATATTATTGCTTCTAATAATAGGCCCTCATGTGTGCTAGGCACTTAACAGTTTCAAAAGCATTTTCACATCCATTCTCTCCCTTGAGCCCCATTAGCCTTATGAAACAGGCAGAGCAGGGGTTATTCCTGATGAGGAAACGAGTTCAGAGGGGTTAAGTGTTTTGCACAATGTCATGCAGCCAGCTAGAAGCAGAAGCAGAACCAAGGTATGTCTCTTCTACCCATTCTAAGCAGGCTAGGTCCCTCGCCCCACCCAGCCCAATGGTGATGCGAAGCAGGAGAGGCCCTCCTCAATGAGAGGCAAGGGTATCTGGGTTGGGACTGGCCTTGAGCAGGGCTGGCAGTTCTTCCTGGTAGTAGTGGTCCAGGTGGGCATTGGTGGCCACCAAGTTGAGCAGGTACTCATTTCGGGCTGCTCTCAGCTGCTGGGAGTACTGGGCCGACTGAGCAGACAGCTAGGAGGGGAACAGAGGTGTCAACTGGGAGCCCTGGACCCTTGGGGTCTTCCCAAGGCCAACCCAGATGCAGAATGGATCCTCACATTATTGAGATGCCCGGCACTACACTACAAATTTTACAAACAACAACTACTCAAATCCTCTAGTGGCATCTGCATATATTTAGAATAAAATCCCAACTGCTCCTTACCGTGGTCCACCAGGTCCAGCAGGAGCTGTCCCCTGGCCCCTCTCTGACTCTTCCCACAGTGTTCCAGCCATGCTGGCCTCCTCTCTGTGCCTCGAGCCTACAAAATTACTCCCACCTCAGAGCCTTAGCACTCACCATTGCCTCTCCCTGGAATGTTCTTCCCCTAGATCTTTGCGTGGCTGGCTCCTTCTTGACACTCATGCCACCTGTTCAGAGAGGCTTTCCCTCTAAATTACACTCCCCTGTTACCCTTTATCATAACACCTTCTTCTCTTCTCATTTTATCTGATTCTTTTTTTGCTTATTTACTGCCTCCCCTAAGGAGGCTGTGAGAGCAGGAACTCTACTGGCAGTGTTCCCCCACTGTATTCTCAGTGTTTTGAACAATGCCAAGTACACAGAAGTCCTCAATAAATGCATGTTAAAGGAATGAAAAAGAAAAGTACTATTTCCATTTTATAGATGAAGAAAATGAGGCTCCAGAGAGATCAAGTTTACCAAGATCACATACCATGGATGTAGGGAAGCCTGGATCCATCCCAGTCTCTCAGACATAACCCCAGACTTTCAAACCACAAGACTACCCTGCCCACCTCCCCCCTGCCCCCACCCATGCCCGCATCCTCTGAACCTTGGTGCTGAGTTTCTGGAGACTGGTCCGAGTGTGAAAGAGGCCATGGTCACTTCGGTTCAGCCTGTGCAGGCAAGGGAGAGGAGCGGAGGTCAGGCCCAGCCATGATGCCTTGGCTGCACACCCTCCAGCCTCTCCCCACCTCCTGCTTCCTAACTACCCATGATGCCACCTGGCCTGGACATCAGCCGCCTTCTCCTGTGCCAAGGTCCACACGCGTTCCCGCTGCCCATACAGCTTCCGACTTCGGCTTAGCTCCCGGACAGACTGCAGCACCTCAGCCTGAGCCCTCTGGAGGTTCTCTGCTCCCTAGGGGCATGGACACACAAAGTCCTGATCCAGACCACCTCCAGCCCCGAGCCAGCCCTTCCTTTACACCATCCATTGAGCCATACCTTCCTAAGCACCTGCTCCTTGGCACTCCGCCCCGTGCCCCCTGCCAGGTCCCGGTAGCGGTCAGACGCCTGGAGCCGGGCTTGGCCCCCAGCCATGGTGGCATCCAGCAGGCATCTCCAGGCACCAAACACCATCCTGCCTCTCCCCAGAGAGGGTCTGTGTTGAGGAGGGGAGCACTCCAAAGCTTCATGAGACAACCCCCCCCAACACCATGGGAGGCAGACTGCTTTCCCATCCCCCTCGTCTGGGAGCCCGTCAATCGATCAGCCCATTAACTCAGCCACAAGGATCACTCATGCCCTCCACCCCCACCCACAGTGTCCTTGCTGGGTCAGCTGCTCTCCGGCTGCTGTGTCAGCTTTACCTGCAGCTCACGTGCCCTTCCCTCTTCATGTGCCCTCCCCAGAGGTTCCTGGGGTTGAGCTCCTCATCCCTTCTTGGCCTCCTGGTCTCACCCCTACCCCTGACAATGGGACCCACCTACTGTCCATTTCCCCGCTCCGGTGTCCTTCCCTCTTCAGGAATGGCCCAGCCAGTTTTTGGAGTGCCTGGTGGGAAAGTCATCACAGACCCAGTTCCCTTTGAAAGACTCCCCCAATTGGGAGACTACAGGATCAGAGTATAGTAATGACATTCACTGGACCCATATTATATGCCACTCACTTTACTAAGTGCTTCACATGCATTAACTTATTCCACCCTTACAACAACCCCGCATGAAGGAACAATTATTATTATTCCCATTTCACAGAGAAAGAAATTGAGGCCAAGAAAGTAACTTGTCCAAGGTCACACAGCTGCTAAGTAGCACAGCAGGGATTTGACACAAATCGGCCTAACTCTAGGCATTTGTTCTTGACCAGATCAGGGGTATGTGTGGAAGCACACTGCTGCTTGTGTAAAGGAGGAGACAACAAAAGGGAAGGTCCAGAGGGAGGAGTCCCATACCTGCCCATACTCCCGCTCAATGGCTGCCCTCTGCTTGCTGTAGGATCTGTGGAGATTAAGTGGGTGGGGAGTTGTTACTGTTTGGTCCTCTTCTCCCTACCTAGATCCTCTCCTCAGCCTGGGCAGAAGGGAGAGGGGAGCCAGGCCTAGAGTGTGACTACACCAGGAGGGACTGAGACTGAAGAGAGAAAGTCCTTGAGATCACCTCGGGAAGCCGCAGCACAGGACAACCTCACCTCATTGCTCAGAGCCTCAGCAGGATCCTCCCCACCCCTGGAGAACCATCTGTGGGCTTGGAGGTGAGAAATGATGGAAGCCTGGGTACAGGGTCCGTCAGGCTTCCAACAGGTCTGGAAGAGGGAGGGGGATTCTGCCCTAAGCTTGATTGTAGGGGTGGAGGAAGTGGTGTGGAATCAAGGGGTTTGAGGGAAGGTCCCTGTGTGTTGGGGTGAGCGGAAGGATAATTCCTATCCGGTATCTGGAGAGGGAGGCCTAGGGTGAAGGCTTTGAATGGGCAGGTTGTTGAGCTCTTCACCCCCGCCAGCTCCGACAGCTGTAGTATGTGGAGGAGAGGCGGAGCGTGAGACAAGATAAAGTGGGAGTACGTGGAGGGGGTCAGGGGCTACCTGATATCCTCCAGCAGATCTGCCTCCCTCTGCTGCCGGGTCTGAAGAATGCTCAGCTGCTCCAGGAAGCGAAGCTTCACCTCCTGGGCCGGCTTCACCTGTGGGGGTACGAGGAGAATGAAGACCTCTGGAGCTGGGACCTGAAAAACACTCCACGCAGGGAGCGGTGAAGGGGCGGGGCTAGCGAGGAGCTGGGCTGTTTCCTCGGTTACTTCTGGGTTGGCCCTTGACCTCTTCCCACTCCTCGTCCACCACCGCTGGTCTGGAATCCCCTTGGTCCCCACCACTCCCCCTGCCCGCCAGGAGTCCCTGTTCCCAGCCCAAGCTCACTTTTCGGGGCGGCGGCTGCATCTCCGCTCCGGCCCAGACAGCGACTCGACTCCGGAACTCGGGGAGGCCCCGCCCACATTTAAGCCCCGCCCCGGAGCTGGCCCGACCCCGCCCTCGCCCCGCCCACGGCTACTAGCTGGGCGGCGAAGCGCGAGGGGGACTCAGAGGAACTAAACCTGTTATTGTTGCGAATACCCCGGAAAGGGTCCGCGCCACCGAGTAGACGCCGCGTCCGCTGGGCGGTAGGGGGAACCTCAGGTTTCTGTGTCAAGACGCCTGGGTTCTATTTCTAGGGGAGCTGCTGACTCAGCCCGTAATTATTTCTAATCATTTATTTACATATGCAGATATCCAGTTCTGGCGCGATGGGTGAAGGACGGCGAGGAACTCAGTCTGTGACCAGGGAAACTGAATCACTGGATGCCTGAGCGAAGATGCATCTGATGAGGGAAACAGGGCTGGTCCCAGACCTTTTCCCAATTCCCACAGAACTGGAAAAGCCAGAGTGAGCGAGGGTGAGAAAGACGCCTGGAGCCAGGAGGGAGCCAGTGCCAGAGGACAACACAGGTACACACCAGGCAAATGGAAAGAAACCAGCGAGTAAGTGTGAGCTGGGAGACGAGAGTAGGCGGCTGCAACCCACAAAGACTCGATCACATCTGGGGTCTGCCCTTAACGTTCTGCACCCCAGGACTTGCACTGCTTTCTGACGATATGCACACCCTTTCCTCTTCCTCCTCACCCATCTGTGGCCCACATCTCCTCATCACACCCCTGACTTGGAAGAAGCAGTTATCTGTGGCGCCAAATTCTAGATTCACATTTCCAACAGCTCCCTGACAACTACACTTATTTAAGTAAGTACCTCAAACTATTTTTTTTGTTTGTTTTTTGTTTTAAATGGAGGTACTGGGGATTGAACCCAGGACCTACTACTGAGCTTTCCCCCTTCCCCCTGTATCTCAAACTTCTAAAATGGCTCCTTCAGTCTGATCCTTCCCTGGTCACCTCCCCCAGGTAATATACTAAATGACACCACTCTATCCAGGTAAGAAAGTCAGAAACCCAGAGTCAGTGTGCCCTTCCTCCTGCCCCCACATTCCATCCATCAACAGATCCTATAAGTTCTACTTCTAAAAAAGATCTCCTACTGATCATCTTCTCTCAACTTCCAGAACCATCAGCCTGACCCAAGCTCCCTTTATCAGTCTCCTCGTCTGATATCTGGTCTTCTTGCTTCCAGTCTTCCCTGTATAACCCATGGTGCACAAAACAGCCAGAGTGATCAACCTTTTTTAAAAAAGGAAATAAGATCTCATCACTCTCTTCCTTAAAGCTCAATACTTCAGAATAAAATCACGGCACACAAGGCTATGCGTGATGGGGCCCCTGCCGATCTTTCCCCCTTCAGCCCAACTCTTCTCCCCTGCTCCCTGCTCACTGTGCTCCAGCCACTCCAGCCTCCTTGCTCTTCCCCTAAAAGGCCAAGTCTCTTCCCAATGCCTTCATGCCTACTGCTTTCCCTTTCCTTCTGTAGTGTTCCTTCTCCCAGCCCTCCACCTGCTTGGCTTCTTACCCTTACATTTCATCTCTTCACAGAGGCCTTCTCCCTCTACAAGCACATCACTTTGGTTTTGTTTCTTCACAGCACTGATTTTCTTTGTGTAATTTCTGTTCCTCCTCTACAATGGAAACTCCATTGTAGCAAGGACCTCATCTCTTTTGTTCAACACTATATCCCCAATACTTGTCACCAGTTAGGTGTCCAGTATATAATTGTTGAATGATTGATTGAATGAATGAATAAGAAGAATGGCGAGCTTTTGGTCCCAAAATTTATTAACAGTGACCCATCTTTTTTGGCTCCTCTTTGCCCCAGTTCACAACCCCCTTTAATCTCCTCACTCAGGGGCTTCACTGTAGTCCCTGAATGTTGAAGGTGGGGTACGATAAACTTGGAGATCATTCAGATATCTGGCTTCCAAATCGTTCATTAATGCAGTCAAACCATTCTTTTTAAACCCCAAATCTCTCTCAGAACCCCTACATATCAAATGTATAAAGCAGGAGTTGCCCTTATTGTGGGAAACCATGTGGGGCTTACAGTGCTAGAAACAGCTTGATGTTCACTTCTCTCCTTGTTCGGTTACTTCATGGTACAGATAAGTCAGCAGTGGCCCAGAAAGACGCCATGACCTGGCTGTCTTTGAGCAGGACACAGCCTCCGGAGCCATTAGTCCTTCCACAGCCCCACACTGGATTCTAGAGTCTTTCCAGCCAGGGCAGAGGATGCTCCCAGCAGTGCCTGCCACGGAGAGAGCTTGGGTCTTTGGTTACCTACCCCCTCGGACTGTTGGTCCCAGAGTCATGTGAGGGGCTGGCTGCGGGGTGGACTGGAAGCACAGGGAGCTTGGGTGGGGAAGCCGGGCGTCTGTGTTGGAAGGCTGCTGGGGCTCAAAGGTTGGGGGCTGGAGGCCTGAGAGGGGCTGCCCAGGCCTACGGTGGTCTCTCCCTTCCTCAGAATGAGGTTGCTGAGCTCCTGGAGCAGCTGTTCCTCCAGGGACCCACGTGCCTGGAGGTTCTTTGAAGGGGGGCCTGGAGGGGGCTCAGGCGGTCTCTCCTCCCAGCCCAGGGGGCCTGCCTTGGTCAGAAGGGGTTGGTCAAAGGCCCTCTGGTTGGTGAGGGGGGTCTCTGGCTTGGCTGTCTGCTCCCTGGTGGTGGAAAAGGAGGTGGAAGTGTCCTCAGTCAACTCAGGGAAGGCCCCCACTTCCTCGTACACTGGCTCCTCATACACAGGCTCCTCTAGTTCCTCTTGCTCCTCCACAGACTCCTGGGATGACTTCATCGGCTGGATGGGAACGGGGTAGCCGGAGGCAGGCAGAGTCAGAGTTACTAGGTTATTAATCGCTAACATATTTTGAGCTCTTCCTCTTGACCAGATGCTGCAAAATACTTGGCACATATGATGTCAAAAACAACTCTGAATGATGGTTACACTGCCGGGGAGTGAGCTGAGGTACAGGGGGTGAAGTAAGTTGCCCAAGATCATACAGTAAGTAAATGGCAGAGCTGGGGCTTGAACCCAGGTCTGTCTGCCTCTAAAATGCATTCACTTAACCACTTCCTTTCTATTTCTCAGATCCTGTGGCCACTTCCCCCTTTCCTCACCACATCTTACTATCCCTTGTTTTCCTCATTCCTTCTGGTCCCAACACATGCACACACACTCACTGAAGGCCTGCATCAGGACAAATGCAGAGAGCGCAACGGCTCAGGTGGCACAGAGGGACACAGGGTTGACAGGCACACAGCTGGGACAGGCACAGTACTCACAAAGAACATGGACAGGGTCCTCCGGTTGTGAAGTCGCCGCTGGGCACAGGTAGGGTGGGGATGCAGGGAGGGAGAGACAAAGAGACACAGAGACACAGTGAGGCCTGGCAACAAGAGGTAAGGGTGGAGCGTGGGGGCACAGAGAAGGCAGAGGGGGGCACCAGGCTGGCAGGCATGACACTCCCTCCTGCGCTGTGGCCAGGGCATGGGCAGGGATCTGGAGGGGGTCAGAGCAGGCCAGGGGGACCTCACCAGGGTCTGGTTAGCAGAAAGCAGGGTGGCCCCACTGTCATCCCCACGGATGGGCAGCAAAGGCATGGTGCCAAACTTCTGACGGGCGAGGTCAGAGGAGGAACGGCGTCGTAATACCACTGGCTGCTGGTCATCGTGCTGGAGAGAGGGTGAGGGGTTGGTGCTGGTGGGCGTGGGAGGTACTGAGGGGTAGAGCCGGGCCCACAGACTTTGCCCTCAGCTCTCTTCTTCCCTCACCTGGGCCTTGAGGATGCTGGTGGTCCAGTCCCACATCTCATCCTCGTCAGTGCAGGACAGGTAGCTGGGGGTGATCAGAGGGGAATCAGGAGAGGAGGGTGTCACAACTAGAGGGATGGAGGATAGAAAAAGCGAGGAGGTAGAAGACAGGGAACCTAGCTGGGCCAGAGGAGAAACCAGGCAGAGAGATACTCACAGGTGCATCTTCTCCAGGATCAGCGTGAAGCCCCACCTGGGAGGCAGACAACAGTGATGGGTGGATCAGAAAGGCAGAGGGGTGACCGCAGGAAGGGTCTAGGAGTGTGGACTGGGGAAGAAAACTCACGGGGTGGGAGGCTTGAACTTCTTCCGGATTCCCAAGTAGACCTTGGCACCTTCCAAAGGCCACTCCCGTTCTGGTTTAGAGCTCTGAGAACATGAAGGCAGTTAGTGAGGTTGAGAGGTGAGAAAGAAGGATCATGGTTAAGGAGGTCCAGAAGCCACAGAAGGACTGGGGTTGTGTGAGGTCAAAGGGTCACAGAGGACAAAGGGCCGGGGAGCAATGAGATTGATGAGAACGTGGGCTGTGGAGTGAGAGGGTCGGTGCAGTCCTGGCTCCTCCCACGCAGCCTCCCGGCGCTCCCCACTCCCTTGACCCCGCCCTCGCCCCGCCCACCTTCTTCTCCTTGAGCAGCAGCAGGCAGCGGCCACGCAGCAGAAAAAACCTCTCTTGGAAGCGGTTTCCCAGCAAGCGAGGCGGCTCCTCCCTACACCGCAACAGCCCCACCCGCGGGCTCTCACGCCGGATGCCTGGACACAGATGGGCAGTGCTAGGTGGAGGGTCCCGGGGAGAGGCCTGGGGGGTGCTGGGCTGAAGAAGGAGGCTCACCTGTGAAGAGGCAGCCGGCCTGGGCCAGAGAGACTTTTCTCAAGAGTAAGGAGGCTGAGCAGGGCTCTGGGAGCTGGCACCATTGTAGGGCTTGCTCTAGGACCCTTTCCTTGGGGTGCAGTGGCCGCTCTAAGGGGGCAAAGTCGGGGTGAGTATCATCAACCAGATAGTCATCCCCAGCCTGGAGCCCCCACTCCTCACCCACCAGTTATTCATTCATCCATCCCACCATCCAGCCATAGACATTCATTTAACACTGACTATGCCAGGCACTGGCTGCCCCAGAGATATAGCATTGAGCCTGAAACACACATCCTGCCTTCACGAAGCCCACAGCTTTGTGAGAGGGCAAAGTAAACGAGGTAATTACATACAAACCATGATTTTGAAAGAAGCAATAAGAAGCTGAGAGAGAGTAACAGGGCAGCTACTTAAATAGGTGATTAGGCAAGTCCCTTCAGAGGAGACATTTGAAGATCAATCAGAGGCCTGAAGGATTAGGAAGATGCAGCCATGCTGAAATTGGGGGGCTGGGGTGCGGGGGAAGACTTCAGGCATGACAAAATGCAACAACAAAGGCCCTGAGTTAGGAAAGATGTGCTTGAGGAACTAAACAGCCAGTGTGGCTCGAGTGAAGACAGTAAGGTACGTGAGATGAAGTCTGAGAAATAAGCAAGAGCCAGACATTCAGGGACTTGTGGGCCATAATAAGGAATTTGAGTTTTAAGTTCAATGGGAAGCCACTGGAAAGTTTTAACTATGGGAATGGCATGATCTGATTTATGCTTGAAGTGCTCAGTGACTCCTGGGTGGAAAAATGGATTGCCAAGAGGCAAGAATGGAACACTGGCCAGCAACTCCCTTTCTGGGGCTATACATTTTAGTGGTTGATATGGGGGAACAGAAAGATAACGGTGACTTCAACTAGAGTGGTGGTAATGGTGGAGATGGAGAGAAGGGAAAGACTCAGATAGACTGGAGCACTGGTTGGCTGGGTTGGGTATGAAGACGAAGGAAAGGGATGAGACCCAGAGGACCCCCAAGTGTTTAGGTGAATGGTGGTGCACTGACTGAGTTAGGGGAAACTAGGAAATGGCTCCAGCTTTTTCTTATGGGAAGGGGCTGGAAACTGAGTTTGATCTTAGACGTTTTATTTATTTTTTATTTTTTTTATTATTTTATTTATTATTGTATTATTTAATTACTTTATTTCAGTAGGGGCAGGTAATTAAATTTGTTTACTTTTAGAAGAGGTGCCGGGGATTGAACCCATGACCTCGTGCATGCTAAGCATGTACTCTACCAGTTGAGCTATACCCTCCCCCCTAATCTTAGACTTTTTAAATTTGAGATGCTATGAGATGGACCAGTGGAAGTGTCAGGTAGGCAGCTGGATACGTGAATCTGGAGCTTGGAGGAGAGAGAAGAATGTGGAGGCAAGTTTATTAATTGCATTTAGAGCCATGGGAGTGGACCAGCTCATCCAAGGAGAAACGTAGACAGAGGAAGGAAGAGTCGAGGATTGAGCCCTGGGTCTCTCCAACATTTGGAGTCTGGGCAGAGGCGAAAGAGAAGCCTCCTTTGAGGTGGAAGGGAACCCAAGGGTTCGTGAGGTCCACGAAAGCCAAGAGATCAGAGAGTATTGAGAAAGAGGGAGTGACCAGCCGTGTAGAATGACCCCTCACATGCATGAGGACAGTGTCCATTGTATTTGGTAAGTCCGAAGTCTTGCTGACTTTCACCCCGCGCCACACACACACGCACATGTGCATGGTCATACTCACCAAGCTCCCCGTGCTCTCGAATCTCAAATGTCACCCACAAGTCCGTCCCGGCTGCTGTCCCCCGAATCTCCAGTACCTGGTTAGTCAGCTCCTCGGCAGTCAGTGTCGGGGACACCTGGGGTCAGGGCAAGAGCGGATGACCTACGCCAGTCAGGCCGATGCCCCTGCCCACCTTCATCCTCTCATCTCCCCTCCGGTCCCCTCAGGACTGACCTTCAGGGTGACACAGTTATCTGGGAGCTGCTGTTCAATGAAAACCTCCATGATGAGGTCTCCAGCCTGGGACAGCTGAGGGGAGGTGTAGAGAAAACAGGAGGACACAAAGGGTGCAAAGAATCAAGGTCAGAGGACTCCCCAGACTGCCTCATGAGCGCTTCCCGAACAGAACTCTCCTTCCAACCCTCACGCTCAACATTGCTCAGGCCTTTAAAAGAGAAAAAAACCTCTAGGCATGGCAGGACTGTGTACGGAGCTTCCCAAGGCAGCGCAGTAGTGCTTGGGAAGACAGGTTTGGAGTCAAACTGTATGAGTTCGAACTCTGCCACTCGCTACAGTATGACCTTGAATAAGGAAGCCTCCAAACCTCAGTTTCTTTATTTGAAGACATCAGACTACCGACCTCATGGAGTTATGTGATGCTAAAGTGAGATTACAGGTACTTGGAATATAATAAGCCCTCAGCTGTTGGCTACTGTATTTATTACTATTCTCACCTCTTGGTCTAACTTAGCTAACTCTTCCTTGAATCGCTTACACATGGAACTGAAGTGTGCCTGCAACCACTGTATAATGAGGAATCTTCATGGTGGAATTATGGAGTAAATCCTAAACCAAACCCCCTTCCTAAAGCGCACCTCTCTTTGGGTTTCCTGTGTCCCAGAGAGCTGAGGGCCAGTGTCCAGGAGCAGAAGGTCAGCTTCCTATCTTGATGTCCCCTCCTGGCCCACTCAGGAGTCTAGGGTCAGGGCAAGTTACCTGCACATCCTTCCAGGTGGTGATAAGACTGACCTCCAAGTCGATCTGGGCTACCTGATCAGGGTCAATCTGCAGAAGAGCCAAAAGGGAGTGTGTGCATGGGGTGGGGTGGGTGCTAGGAAAGGAGGGAAGCAGGGAGAGGTATGTAAGACCAGAGTGCCTATAGGAGGGGGTTAGAGGCCAGAAGAGCTAAGAACCAATGGGGCAAGGGCGTTATGAGAAGGTTACAGGAGATTGGGGCCCAGGGCTCTGGGAGATTTTCCTGAGGCCTTCAGAGGGCTAGGCTGGGCACTTGCTGGGGTAAGCATGATCCAGAGTTCAGGAAGATGGACTGGAGGTCAAATGTCAGGAAAGCTTACATCAAAGACAGAGATGTAGCCGTCGATGAGTTCCTGCAGCACCCGCACCTCGTGCTCCCCGCGCCCGTCCGTCTGGAACACGCTGGGTGCAAAGAGCAGGGCCAGGTTCCGCGTGCACATCTGGTTCAGAGCTGCACACTTCTGCACCCTGCAGAGGGGTGTGAGGGTCATGAGGGATGCAAGCTTCTGCTCACTCATTCATTGACCTATCCATTCATTCAGAAAACGTTACTAAGTCCTTACTGGATGCCAGGCCCTGGGTGAAGCACTTGGGATACGGCAGTGAGTTAGACACAATCCTCAACGTGCTCCCAGTCTAGGGAAGAGACAAACTTATAAACAGGGGTCAGCAAATTTTTTATGTAAGGGGACAGATAGTAAATATTTTAGGTTTTCAGGCTATACAGTCTGTCACAGCTCCTCAACTCTGCTGTTGTAGTGTGAAAGGAACCATGAAAAACATGTAAGTGAATGGGCATGGCTTTACATTTTATGTACACAACTTTACAAAAATAAGTAACAGGCTGGATATGGCCCACAGGCATAGTTGTCCAGTCCCTGTGATATAGTGTAATCAGTACAGCATAGCTGGGGTTCAGCCTAAATCATTTAAAACTCCGTCTCCCCGACAGACTGGTAAAGGTAGATCTGCATCTTATTCTTCCCTGTGTATCCAACATCTAGTCCTTTGCCTGGCATGGAATAATAAAACAAAAATAATACAATAATAAAACAAAATAATACTGATGGCTCACCATTTCTGAACACTTACTACGTAAATGCCAGCTGTTACAGTAAAAAGTTTACAAGGATTATATCATTTAATTTTTATATAACCTAGGAGGTGAGCTACTGCTTCCTTTTACAAATGAGGAAACCGAGGCTCAGAGAGAGCAAATAACTTACCCAAAGGCACACGCTAGAATAGTGGAGCCAGATTTAAGCCTAGATCTATCTGACCCCAAAGTCTATACTATGAAATTTTATGCCGTGACATCGTCACTTAACAACTGTCTGTGTGACGCATGAGTGAATGTGAGCGGGGGAGGGGGACACAGGTGACGAAGGGTCAGTGAGGGAGTCTGCAGGGGGTCTGGCTGGACTGACCGATAGAGATGCCCAATGAGGGTGGCCAATGTGCGGCGGTTGACCCGTGGCAGGCAGCCAATCACTTCTTTGTATTTCTCCAGGCGCTGATTCTTCTGGGGCAGCTCTGTGGATGTAATGGGCGAGGATCAGACAGGATCAGGGAAAGGACAGTGGAGGGATTTTTAGAGACACAAACCCAAGATGGATGTGTCACTGCTCCCTCCCAACTCTGCCCTGAGCTGAGGGAGATCTTTCAGTGGGAGGAGTTCTGGGGAGGGGAGCTACCCAATCTCACAAGGGGGCCTCCGGGATTCTGTGAGGGGAGGGTAGAGTTCCTGACTGGGTCTTGGTTGCCCGTGAGGAGCTCCTAGAAATCTTAGGAGTACCTGCAGCCTCCCTCCAGCGAGGCAGTAAGCGTGCAGAGGTCACGGGGTCATCAAGCTCCCGGAAGAAGCGTTTGAGCGTGTCGGTGACATCCTCCACAAAGTGCTCCCCTGGTCGGAGCTTCACTGACCGGGCATCTCGCCGGAATTCAGCCAGGAGCCGCAGGCTGCGGGCACGGGCACCCCCTTTCCGGTACACGCCCTCCAGCCGGAGCCCTGAGCACAAAGCATCTCAGCTCACTGCCCAAAGACCCACCACCACTCACCCACTACCCCATCCATGACCCACTAGGTGGTACATGGCTGTTGTGGGTAGGAGAGGAAGAAACCAGCCTCCACGGTCTTGCTTCTCAGGTCCCTACTCCAGCCCTCATCTTCAGAAGGTCCTTCCCTAACCACCCTATCACACGTAGCAGCCCCATCACTCTCTGTCACCTCACTTTTCTCTTTAAATAGCACTGTCTGAAATCACATTACACTCAGTCCTTGTTATTCACGGGTTCTGTATTTACAAATTACCTGTTTGCTAAAATTTATTTGGAACCCCCAAATCAATACTTGTGGTCCTCTGTAGTCATTTGTGAACAAGTGCAGAGTGGAAAAAATTTTCAGTTGCCTGATGGACATGATCCCAGCTAAGGTCTGGTATGGTAAATAAGTGTCATTTTCATGGTATGCTTAAAGCCACAATCTTTTTTTCATTCTTGTGCTTTGTTTCTTTTTTTTGGTGATTCCCCTGTTTAAAATGGCCCCCAAGTGCTGAAGCGCAGGAAGGCTGTGATGCGCCTTGTGGAGAAAATACATTGTGTCAGATAAGCCTGGCTCAGGGCTGAGTTAGAGTATTGCTGGCTGTGAGTTCAAAGTGAACAAACCAACCATATGTATTTAATAAAGCATCTTTAAACAGAAACACACATAAAACAAGGTTACATGTTGACCAGTGGATGAAAATGCCAGACTTTTCCAGGAACCTGACCTTGTGTTTCCACTGGTCCAGCATTCACTGATTCAGTGTTTTCAGTGACTTCCTAGAATATAACGACCTCAAATAACGAGAACTGGCTGTATTGGTTTTCTTAATTACCCATCTCTCCTGTCAGTCTCTGAGCTTCATAGAGCCTTCCTCATTCACTGCCGTATCCCCTGTGTCTGGCACTGAAAGCAGCTCACTAAGTATCTGTTGAATGAAGAGTGGCGGTGCAGGGGCTGTGGAGGAGCAGGTATGAACACCCACACTCTCTCCGAGGCTTTTTCACAGGGCCCCTGACTTCCATCCTCCTATGAACATGAGGGAGGCTGGGAAGGGGACAGGGGTCTAGTGAGTTGGGGGTAAGTCAGGGTATGAGGCCATTGCCAAGGCATGGAGAATGTCATTAGCCACTGACTATCCGTTGTCCATGTTGTAAGTATAATTATTTGTAGGTGCATGGGTGTGCCTTTTTTTCCCCTTTACTGTCCTCCTTTTTCTGTGAATTTTTCTTCTCAAGAATCCAGTCTTCTAAAGAGTGTTTGCTGGGGGAAAAGATTCAACTAGGTCCTTACTTGGGAAAGAGAATAAAGCAGAGGCCAAAAATTCACAAAGAATTCTGGGAACCACTTGTGTGGCTGATCCTTTACGGCCGGAAAACCTCCCACACAGAATAATTCTGCTCGGACCCTCAAGGATTTTGCTGCACAGCTTGGCTCTTGCCTTGTAGCTGCCTCCTCTTTGTTCTCCATGGTTCTGCATCTCCCGTCACAGCTCAGTGCCACACTCCTTCCATGCCCACGCCCCAGTAATAGCTGCTTTGGAACACACTACCTGCCAGGTCCCACGCTAAGTTATCTCACTATCGCAACTATCCTGGAAAATGAGACTGTTAGTAGCTCCATTTTAAAGATGTGGGGACTGAGGCTCAGAAGGGCAGCTTGCCAAGGATCATACAGCTGTTGCTATCAGGCTGCAGTCTCTGGAGGCACAGCTTTTGAAGGCAAGCCACATACACACACCCCTGCCATGCCCATGTTCCTCATCCCCCACTGGCTCAGTATCAGCCAGTATCCACTCACCATGCTGAGTGACAAAACTGATGCAGGCATCCACGATGATGGGGATGTCACCTCGGCTCATCTGCTGTTCCTGCAACCCTGTGCCTCCCCCGCCAGCTGCCCCTTCAATGGACGCGTTCCACGCTGCGAAATCCAGCCGGCCCTCTGCCTGCAGATAGAGGGTCCTGAAACCGAAGAGACCCGAGTCACAGCCAGCTCCAGGGGAGTCCTCTGAGCGGCCCAGACTTCCCAGAGCCACCAGCAGGGGGCAGCAACGCCCAACTCAGACAGGATCCCTGAACTAAGGAAGTGACTTTGAGGAAGTAGGCAGTGGTCCAGCAGGGTGGAGAGGGTGGGCTGTGCTCTAGAAAGAGGGGCCCAGAGTCAGGTGTAGGGACAAGACATACCTTCCTGTCTCCACCAGAACCAAATGTTCTTTCTTTTCTGGGGTGTCAGCTGCTGAGACCACACCTGGGAGGAGAATCATCAGGTGTTATCATCATTGTCATCTTCATCATAGTGACTAATGTTTACCAAGTATTTAAGGTATGTAGGTTCCATGCTAGGAGCCTTACAAGCAATGCTGCACTAAGTCCCAAGTTATATACCATTATCCCCATTTTACAGGTGACACCTTAAAGTTCAGAGAGGTTAAGTAACTTGCCTCAGATTATTTGCTGTAAAATGGTAAAGTGGAGCTGGAGCTCAGGTTTCTTGTCTCCAAAACCTTGAAACATTATCCTACCCTGCTCCTCTTTTAGGAGGAAATGAGAGTTCCCAGTCCCCAACTAGCAAGGACTCCAAATAATGATAGTAACAGTAACATTTATACCAATCACATTTATTGAACACTTATAAGATGCCTCCTGACAGGTTCTGTGATAAGTGTTTTATATACATTGCCTTACTTGAAATTCATTACAACCCTATTATTGTGCCTAATGTGAAGGTGAGGAAACTAAGGCACAGAGAGGTTAAGTAACTTGTTCAAGGTCACACAGCTAGGATGTGATAGAGGCGTGGGGTCTAAATCTGGGCAATTTGATTCCAGAGCTTGTGCCTGAATCCACTATGTTCTGCTGTTTCTCATAGGGACCCCCAAATAGATGAAAGTCCACTTCCCACCCTGCCCCCACAGCCACCCTTCATCCCTGTCCCCACCCCTGCTCACTGATCTCCTGTAGCCGCCGCAGATGCACCAAGTCCTCAGGGGCTGGGGGACCAGGGCCTGATGCTGGACACAGGAAGAGGTGGTCTCCACGAAGAAGTCCAAACCCAGACAGCCAGAGGCCAGGGGCTAGGGCAGTATGGGAGGGGGACCGCAGCCACAGGCGACCCAGCCGCAGCAGCCCAGGGCCCAACAGTTGGTGACAGCTCAGTGGGGAGAACCACTGTGAGGCGGGAGGAGGACATAGGGAGAGAGGAGGATGGAAAAAGAGAGAAGGGGTGGGGGAAAGAAGTAAGAGTAAAAAGGACATGGAAAGGCAGAAAATGACATAGAGAAAGCAAAAGAGAAAGAGGAATGAAAAGGGATGGGAGAGAGGGAAGGAAAGACCAGGAAAGGAGATAGGAGATGGATAGAGAAAGATAGGAGAGAAATGCAATTCAATTTGATTTGCTTCAGCCAGCACAGAGAAGACCTCTGTGTGGCAGGCAGTCTTATGCCCTTAATTGGGATGTGGGGATAAGACAGAATGAGTAGCCACGTACTATAACTGAAGAGTCATGATGCCCTGGGAAGTCCCACCCCTGAGGTGCCGGGGAGAGGCTTTGTGGAGAAAGGACTATTTCAGATGGACCTCAAAGCAGTGCTTCTCAATCTACCTGTGGCTGAAGGAACAGGAAGTCTTTTTAAAAATTACCAATCTGTCACTAACCAATACTTTGAATAAAAAAAAACAATAGAACTAATTACTAGAAGAGTAAAATGAAAAAAAAATACAAAATATAAATCCCCAATTTTTATAATTAGATTCCACACATAAAATCACTTCATCCAATTGTTATGAAGGATTCTAAACGCTAACTCTCAAGCTCTGTACTTAGCCTATCCTTGGGCCGGGATCGGGAAGAGTCTGCAGACCACACTTGGCGTCACTCTGCCTTAAAGGATGGGAGAGATTTTTGGAAAGTAGGTAATAAGAGGAGACTTGGATCCAGCTACGAGGGCCACGACAGAGCCCTTAAAGGATATGGGGACAGCTTGGTATGAGGACTTGAGTGGGGTCAGAAGCCAGAGCAGTGGCACGTTTCCTAAGAGAAGTGTCAGGTGCAGAGATGAACTGCTGAGGTCAGGAGAAGGCCCTTGGACTTCAGCAAGGGGAAGTCACTGGCCGCCTGCAAGGTAGCATCTCAGAAGAGTATGGCGGAGGAGGGCAGTCGCAAGGGGTTAAGCCAGAGCACACGACTTTCTAAGAAGTTGTCAGGAGGGCACCGGGGTGGTGAGCTGAAGGTGGAGCAGGGTTGAAGGAAAAGCAATTTAAGGATGGGAGCGATGGTCATCATTGTTGCCATGACTACAGCAACACCCACAGATAGAGGGCTTGCTGTGTGCCAGGCGGGGGTGGGGGGTGGGGTGGGGAGGGGAGACTCGTGTGTCACTTAATCCTCAACCCTAGCAGGTGAGCCTTTTTACACCCACTCTATCCACTCATCTGGGAGGACTCAAAGATCTGACTCTAGTGCCTGAACTTTTCATTCAAGGGGGAGAGTGCAGGATGGAGAGAGGCTGGCTGGCCTGGGAGTGGAGAAGCTGGGATAGATGAAGGCAGCTTTGCCTCTGGACTTGGAGAACTGGGAGTTGGGGGATGGGAGCAAGAGTCAGAGGGAGTCTCTCTGTGGGAAGAGGCCCAGCACAGCGAAGTTTGGCTCATGAGCTTGGAGACAGAAGCCTGATTTTGGTCCTGGGCTCTGTTGCCTCCTAGCTCTGTGACCTTGACCAAGTGACTTCATTACTTCTGAGACTCAGTTTCTTTAGGTGTAAAATATTAATCCTTACCTCTGAGGGTTGTGAAAATTAAATGAGATATTGAGTGGGTGGCGTTTAACACAGGGCCTGACAGAATAATTGCTTGGTCGAACTTAGCTGTTAGTGGAAGGGGTAGGAGTGGCTCTAGGAAAAGGAGAGGATGGGGTGGGGGCAGGTGGAGACAGGGAAACCATGAGCTGTTGGGAAGGGGTCTTGGCTATCTCACCTTGCCCACAGCACTGGTCCAGGCCTCCAGGCTGTCAGCTCCATCTGTGCCAAAGTGCTGGATCCTTCCCCCGGTGAGGATGAGCTCAAAGGAAAAGGGGAACCTTGAGACAAGAGAGGTCAGGGAGGAGAATGAGGGTGAGTGAGGGGGCTGGCAGGCTTGGGATCAGGAAGGGAAAAGGGAAATTCAGGGAGCATGTAGAGGGGGTGTTGTTACCTGTCCAGGTCACTTGGGTCAGTGGGTGGGGGGCTCACACCCAAACATACAACATCCTGGGGCTGGATGAGGCTGAGAGGTTCAGGGCTGCTTTCTGACACAAACATTTCCAGAGCCGCACCCAGCACGCACCACAGTCGGGGGGGAGCTAAGAGGGAAACTGGTGGTCAGCAGGCAGCAGGCCTCTGTCCCCATCACCCTTTGTCCAAATCCCCATTTACCAGATTCTTATTCTATGCCAAGCTTTTTGCCTTTGTGTGACCTCAAGTAATCTTCACAGTGACCCTATGAGGTAGGTATTATATTCACTCCTGTGTTACAGATGGGGAAACTGAGGCTCAGAATTTGAGTAGCTTGCCCAAGCCATGTGGGTAGAAAGTAGCAGGGCTGGAATTGGACCTCAACAGCCTGACTTCAAAGCACAGCCTCTCAACTATCACCCAATGCTGCCGCCTGGCATCGTCCCTCTCTGAACCCCAGCACCTAGCCCACTCCAGGGCATTGCCCCTTTCCCATCCCAGTCCTCTCCTCCCTGGCTCTCTGTGGAACACTCAAGTGTATCCTGATTTCTGCCCATCTCCTCCCATCCCTTGGCTCCCTTCTTACCATCTCGGCCCCTGCGAGGGGGTGGGGGTCCAGCTTTGTTGCTGACGGGACCACAGTACAGAAAGCTGCTGTAAGTGGCAGGCACCACCACCTCGTTGTACACACCAAGGGAGGAGTCTGTAAGGAGAAGAAGTGGTCAGATCAGGCCAGTGCCATGGAGTGGATTGTCTACCCTGGGGAAGGGATTGAACCAAAGAAGCAGTGGGACCCAACTCCACTGGCAGCATGGCCAAGTAGAGCCCAGTGGGGCTGGATGCCTCACTACCCCGATTAGAAAAGAGGGTGGCAGGGAGTGGTGAGGCTTCTAAGCCAGCCCTTGTCCAGTGCCTGTCCCCCACCAGCCAGGCAACAACAAGTGAGCTCTGGGTGGAGGCCTCAGAGCATGGACCATTCTGTAAGTGTCTAGGCCCCTGACTACTGGAGACCAGCCTCTTTAAGATGGTCATTTCTAGGATCAGACTGCCCCTGGGGAGGAGAGATCTGGTCTACAGGTTGACCCTGTCAGGGGTAGGCCAGCACTACCACCTATAACATCCAGATCCACTCCAGACAGTGGCCACTGCTGGTCATTTGAAAACATCAGGAAATAGACCCTGGAGGATCTGGAGGGCTGGGAAACTGCCCAGGCTGGGCCACTGTGATGTGCTTGGTGAGGAGTAATTGGGGCCCCTCAGAAAAACTGACGCACTGGCTGCAGCTTAGAATTCTTGCAGAGAGAAAAAGGAGGCATTTGTGGGGATTACCTGGGGGCAGGAGACCAGGGAAGCTGCCATTGAGGGCTGAGGGGGACCAGGGCTCCTCGCCCTCAGAGGCCTCCACACACAGGAGCTGGGTCATGTTCTTCAGCAGATTGGGTCCAGCAACAGCTGCACACAGTGCCTGCAGGGAGAAAAGGGTCTTTGTCAGCCCAAGACGCAGCCCCGGAGCCCCGGGGACTGTCCTCTTGCCACCAAAAACAGCGCCCACTCCAAGTTTAGGCATCTCAACTAGGAGATTGCTTTCCCCCCTCCCCTTCAGCCCTAACCTTCCTCCCTACCTGGAGAAGCTGGCTGTGATCTGGATACTGAGGGTGGGGCTTCCGGAAGAGACCTAGCCGGTATTTCCGGGAGATGAACTCTCCCCGAGGGCCAGGGGTGGTATCTGGATGCAGCCCCTCACCTGGGGGTAGTGCCCCTGCCCAGAAGCGGTTGGCACGATCATTTCCCAGGACGATGAAAAACTACAGGAAGACAAGGGGCAGAGGCAAGTGATAGGAACTCAAGAGTCCCCAGACATTCCAATCCTGTCCTCCAGCTGGACCCAAGGACTTTTTTGCATGCTCTCCTTCCATCCCCTCCCCCAGCCACTTCTCCCTCTTCAGACTCCTCACCTGCACTATCTCATTACTCCAGACACTTGTGTCCAGCTTCAGGCTCTGCACCTTGGAGATCCCAGAACCCAGGGCCCGATGTTGACCTTTTAGGGTGTGAGAGGCACGTGGCATCGGTATCCTGAGCCCTCTGGCCCCAAATCCCCTCCTCCTCCCCATTTCAGCTAAAGGCTCTGGCCCTCACCTGCACACTGCTTGCAGATGACCACCCCCAGGTTGACAGCGGCCCAGTCCGGGCGGGAGGCCCCACAGTCCGCACAGTGCCGGTTTGCCCGATTGGACCAGATCTTCTCAGCCACCTCGTAGTCAGACAGGGTCTCGGTTACTGCTTCCTGCAGAGCGGCCGCCCAGCTCTGCCGAGCCCCCCCAGACTCGGCTGTGAAGCTGAGGGGTGGACAGCCAGTCCGTGGGCATGGACAACCCCCCATCTGTCCCACCCCACTGCAGGAGCCACCACAGGCCATACCTGGGCCAGCCTGGACCCTCCTGACATCCTTGATCCCATTTACCAGACTCCCTTCAGTGCATATGCACTGATAACCTACAGAAGAGGCCTCTAATCCTTTGCACCCCCAGGGTCTCCTTCAAAAGTCTCTCCCCCAGCATTGCCTCCTGCCAGTCTGGGCCCCACCTGAAGCAGCGATGGGGCGTGAGCAGGTCGAAGCTGCGACTCTTGGTCTCCCGGACACTGCAGCCTTGCAGCTCAATGAAGCAGATCCCGATGCCCACAGAGAAGGCCTGACAGGGTCAGGGCAGGCACAGTGAGGCCAGAATGGGCTAGGTCGGGCCCCTCGGCTCCAGCCCGGCCCTCCTCACCTGCTCACTCTTGTACAGTGCCAGCTCTCCAGGGCTCAAGGCAGCAAACACCTTGGCCTTATGCCCACGCAGCTCCAGCATGCCTGTGCGGAGGGGTCGGGGCGGCTGCGGGGGCCGAGGATGGCCCAGGAGGCGCTGCTCCTTCAGGCAGGATTGCAGAGTGGAGCACCATGTGTCCCGCTGAGCTGGTCGGGGATGAGGAAGCAGGTCAGTGGGCTGTGTGCTCACCCGGCCTCCCCAGCCCTGCCCTGACCTGGGGAGCCCTGGCCCTCACCCTCGCTCTCTGTGCGGAATACGAACACCCTCTGGCCGGTGATGACCTGGAACTTGTTGTCCTTGCTGCTGCGAGTCATCTCGATGGCGGTCAGAGGGATCACACCCTTGGGGAAGGGGTCCTAGAGGGACAGCCCATTGACCCATGAGGACAGGAACTTAGCCATGTGCGCTGACCCCAGGGGCCAGCACCAACTTTTAATGAGATCAGCACTCATTCCACAAGCAGTGGGATGCAGCTGCTAACCTAGCTCCTTTAGACTCATCAGTCATGTGATGACTGCCTCCCCACCATGGGGGGACTGGCCCTTCAATCCCGAGCCACTCTCAGCCCTCCCTCTCCCTCTCCCTCTCCCCAGGTCGCACGTAGCATCTCCTAGACCCACCTTATCACTGCCAAAGTACATCAGACTCCTCCCATTGAACTGTACAAAGCGCCTCTGGAAGACGTAGTTTCTGGGGAAGGGAGGGGCTGAGATTAGTAAGTGGTAAAGGCTGCATCCCAGGGGCTCCTAGGATCTGGGAGCACTTGGGACCTGACCTCCACCACCACCACCCAGCCTCCTGCCCCGCCTCCCTTCCCTTCTGAGCAGCCCCACCCCTGAGGAGAGAGCTTGTCTAGCCAGCCACTGAGCAGGGGCGTTGGGCGGTCGGCCGTGGAGGAGAAGCTGGCATAGGGTGAAATGAGGTCATCATTGGTCTCTGCATCCAGAGTGGGCAGCGAGAGGCTGGAATCCCCGGGCAGCTCAAGGCTGGCATAGCCAGCATCCTCCCGTGCCTCCAGATCCTGCCTGCTGAGCCTTGTGGGGGCCAAGACAGAGAGGGACACACATTAGACTCAGTTCCCTGGCCACCTTCACCACAATAACTAGCGGAATGCCTGGCAGGTACTGGATCTGCTTTTTAAATGAGAATGGAGCAGGGGGGAACGTATGACTCAGTGGTAGAACACATGCTTAGCATGCACGAGGTCTTGGGTTTAATCCCCAGTACCTCCATTAAAAATAAATAAATAAACCTAATTAGCTTCCGCCTCCCCAACACAACAAAAAAAATTTTTTTTTAATAAAAATTAAGCAGAGGAACAGGGAGGTTGGGAACCCAAAAGATTAGCATGGAGCTTCTTCCCCAAACACTTGGGTTCTTCATTCAAAAAATTTCATTCCCTCTCCTCTGCCATTAGGATTACCTGGTGGAAAAGTTGGGGGGGGGCTGTGTAGACAGCTTCCTGCCACTGCTGCTCATATCTCATTAGTAAGTCTTACTGCCTCTCTCTCCAAAAAGTTCTTGCATTTCTCTCCCTGGACCAGGCTCCCACTGGTTCTCACCAAGGTGATGTGAATTGCCTAACTGGTCACCTGCTTCCACTCTTTCTCGCCCACTGAACAGCCATTCTCCCACTGACACCAGAGTGCTCTTTTAAGAATGCAAATAGGATCATTTCACTCTCCCGCATGAAACTCTGCAATAACTTCCCATTTGCACTTAAGATAAATCCAAATTCCTTACCAGGGGCTGCAAGCCCTTGTACCATGAGACCCATGGCTACTCCCCTGACCTCATCTTGTATCACCCTCACCTTGCTTACTATAGTTCAACTACATTCTCTCCTCTAGTTCAGGGCCTTTGCACATGCTGTTTCCTCTGCCTAGAGCATGCTTCCCTGGGCTGTTTTTTCTGATCCTTCTGGTCTATTTTCTTAGAAGGTCCTCTGCTATCCTCTGTCACTTTCAAGTGGTTCCTATCTCCGCTGCACAAAACCACTTGGGAACTCTAAAAATACTGGTATATGGGCCCTATACCAAATATTTAATCTCTGGGGACGGGGTCCAGGCATCTGTCATTTCAAAAGTTCCCCAGGCTGCAGTGCAGTTAAGGTTGAGGAACCACTACTTTACCATATTTGTTTCCTACCTCACTGAAAAATTGAAGCAATCAGACGGGAACCCCCACAGACTCCCAGCGCCTCATCTGCCCAGTTTCACACATACACTGCCTTCCTCCTGCTACTATAATGAATAGCCCCGTCTAAAGCCAGTCCATCCTTTGGGCACTTAATCCTAGTCCTCACACCTACACAAGAACATGGGTCCAGGCTTTCTCCCCTTTCTCTCCCAGTATCAGCTAATTTTCCCTCTCTACCAGATCATCCCTAGTCCACTATAAACATGGAATATTCCATGCCATAAAAAACCTCTTCTTTTTTTTTTTTCCTTAATGGAGGTACTGGGGATTGAACCCAGGACCTCATACATGCTAAGTATGTGCTCTACGACTGAGCTATACCCTCTCCCCTAAAAACCCCTTTTTTTGACTCCTCCTTTACTATCAATAATCACTCTGATTCTCTGCTCTTCTTTGCAGAAAAACTACTCAAAAATAATTGCCTTCACTTTTCTAGCTCCTCTCCTCCTGTTCTCTCTTGAGTCCACTCTGACCCAGCTTTCACCCCCACCATTTGTCAAGGTCCTATGTGACCTCCATGTGCCAATTCCAAAAGGCCAATTCCCAGTCCTCATCTTACCCAACCTCTCAGCAGCGTTTGACAGAGCTGACCCCTCCCTCCCCCTTACACAGTCTTCACTTGGCTCCTGTGCCATCACATTCTCCTGATCTTCTTCTACTTCACTAACCATTTCTTTTCAGCCTGTTTTGCTGATTCTTCCTCTTCTCCCAAACCCCCTGATACTGGAGTGTGCCAGGACTTTGATCGTGGTCCTCTGCTCTATGGACACTCACTCACAGCTCCATGTGCGCATCTAAATGCTGACAACTCACAAATTCAGATCTCCACCTCAGATCTCTCCCATGAACTCCAGACTTGGAAATCCCATGGTCTATAATCTAATCTACTGCCACGTGCCCCTGCTTTATGCAGAGTCTTCCCCATCTCAAACCGTGGCAACTCCAGGAACTTTCAGTTGTTCAGAACAGCACCGTCAAACTAAAATGTGGTTGTTTTGTAGTTACAATGTATCTCACACCAGACTAGCCACATCTCATGTGTTCAGCAGTCACATGTGGTTACAGACTACCACACCGGACAGTGCAAGCTTAAACTGAAACCTCTGAAGTCATTCTTGACCGCTCTTTTCTCTCACACCCCAAGGTACTAGGACAGTTTGCCTTCAAAATATAACCAAAATTCAACCACTTCCCACCACCTCTACTCCCATCACCCTAGCCTGAACTGTCTCACCTAGATCACTATAAGAACCTCCCCACTGGTCACTCTGCTTCTGCTTTTGCCTCCTACAGACCATTCCCAACACAGCAACCAGAGGGATACTTAAAATGAAAGTCAAAACCCTTCCAATGGCTGGCTTCCCATTTCACTAAGAGTAAAACGAAAGTTCTGACAAGGGCCTACCGGATCTGGCCCCTTCCACTTCTCTGACAGGCATCCCTTCCCACTCCTCCCCTCCTGGCCCATTCTGCTGCCGCCAGTCCAGCCTTGTCAAGGCTCCCGGATCCCCCTGGGCACATGGCCTCCTTGAAGCCTCTATTCTGGCCACTCTTCCTGCCTGTAACACTGTTCTCCTAGAAGAGCAGTAACTCCCTCATCCCCTTCAAGTTTTGGCTCGAATGTCATCTGCTTACCACTCTGGCAACTCTTAATGGGAAAACTGCAGTCCACACCCCTCCCCAACCCCCACCACTCCATCCCAGCCCTCTTACCCTGCTCGGATTTTTTCCCACATCACTTACCACGTTTTGACATACGGCGGAACTTAGGTATTATAGCTACTGTGAATTGACTATCTCCCAACAAGGGCAGGGATTTCTGATCTATCCCAAGTATCTACAACAATCCCTGGCATGCAGTAGGTGTTCAATAAAGATCCTTAAATGAAAGAACAAAAAGGACTTCTCCCTATTTTAAATTAGATATTCATTTGTTTGTCCACCTGTTTTATTTCCTGTCTGCCCCACTGAGTCACAGGCTGCCTGAAGAGGGGGGCTGGGTCTGTCATATTCATCCTGTATCTTGAGAACCCTGACGGCACACAGGGGACACTCAATATACATTTGATAAATAATGATGTACATGGCCGCCATCAGCTCAGCTGCTCCTCAAGCTTCCCCTCTTCCTGCCATCATCACCCTGTGGACACTCACCTGTGTTCAGCCCTGTCCTGACAGACACCTCTGCCTTCTCTTCTATCGGGGGCCCCTGAGACCCCCACAGGCTGGACACCGTAGTACAGGCAACCAGGGTCCATGATGTGCACTGGCAGGGAGAGAAATGGGGGAGACAGGGAAGAGGAGATCAGGTGGGAGTGTCTGAGGTCCTGAAGGGCACTGTGCCTCTTCCCCCAACCTATGAAAACCCACCTACCTGTGCCTGTTGTGGGCCTGAGAGCAGGGGTGGGGGCAGCAGTCTGGGAGCTGTCTGGGGCCCTAGGGGAAAGGTCTAGTGGTCATTAAGGGAGAGAGAAGGCAGGACAAGCCCTCATGTCCAACTCCTCCCTGCTCCCACCCAGCACTGGCTCTCCAGGGAGCCAACCCCACTCACATGTCCTGAGTTGGCTGTGCCCCGCCTCTTAAGTCCAGGCCGAAGTAGATGGCATTGGGCATCATCTCCATAGTATTTAAGGCTGAAGGCTGCTCCGAGGAGGAGGTGGGGACAGGAGAGGACCTGGGGCTGGACTCTGAGTTCTTGGATGCTTCTGGTCTCCAGAGGGCTGGACTCAATCCAGGCCTCTGGGTGGCGGTGGAGCCACTGAGCCCACCAAATACTGTCCTGGGCTTAGGCACAGGCTTGGTGGGCTGGGCTTGAGGAGCTGGGCTGGGTGATGGCTCCATGGCACTATCCAATCGAGGATCCAGGGAGACCTCTGCAGTGCCAGCCTGCAGCAGGCGCAGAATGCGTTTCCTGTGCCCTGTGGCGCTGATGCCCAACTGCCTCAGCTCCTCGGGGCCCAGGCCCTGGGCTGCACCCGCTGTAGCCAGGCCATGCTGCCGGAACGTGTCTGCATACTGCTCCAGGTGCACCGTGGCCAGCCACACAGCGATGTCCAGGTCCTGAGGGGCAGCCATGGGGGCTCAGGCCATTGCTGGGGGGAGGGGCAGGGTGAAGGGAGGGCTCAGGCTGAGATTCCCCCTCCCTGTCCCAAAGTCGGAGGCCTGGACAGGGGATACCAGCCTTCAGTCTTCCTCCAAAGAAAAATGACCAGAGGACTGTGATCTGGAGGCAGAGCCATCCCACAAAGTCAGATAGGGCTTTCTCATTAGAGGAGAACTCCTTTATTTGCAGATGAGGAAAATAAGGCCCAGAGAGGGGACGCGGAGTGCCCTAGGCAAGTCAGTGGTACTGTTGGCCCCCGCCCTCCCACCCACCTTGGATCTGGGTTAAAGCTCTGCCTCTGCATTACTGCACACTCCCCAGACTCCGCAGGGGCAGGGTAGAGGAGGGTGGTAGGGAGGAGGGGGCCCATGATGTGGCCTGATTCACTGTGGCATAAAGTGGGGACAGGGGCAGCTGTGGCACAAGAGGAGAGGGGAGCTGCAGATCCCACTCCCACTGGTTTCCAGAGCTGAGGTACAGGCTCGGGCCATCCTAATCCTGGTCATTCCCAGTTCCTCCTCCCCTTCCACCTATTGTCTGCTCAGACTTCCTTCCTGTCCCTCCAGCCCTGGCCGCCCCCACATCCTGCCTGCCTCGGTCAAGCTGCCCAGAGAGCCCTAAGCAGTACCAGCATGTGAAGTCCTAGCTCTGGGCAGAGGCTACTTGGGGAGTGAGGATGAGATGGAGAACTAGGCCAGAGAGATGAGGGACCAGAGGCCAGGGGTACTGCACGGTCTCCACTCCCCACCACCTGCAGCCTGTTCACACACTTGTGCGCACACAGGAGCATCCACCCTATATGGATTCGGCCATGTGAAATGACATCCCCCTACCTCTGCTTTCTTCAAGCCTTCCTTTTCTGAGCCTTACTTTGCCCTGCCCACATCTTTGGACTCAGGTCTCTGAATCCAGCCTGACCCTGATCCTGGTCTATTACCTAGACTTATCTTGGATTCTGTTTCCCTGAGTTTTATCTCTACTCTGTCCCTGTCTCTGCCCCACTCCATCTCCATCTCTTCCTCTAAATCGTTGTCCCTCTTCTTGTTCTGCTCTCTGTCATTAAGCCTCTCCTTGCCTCAGTCTCCAATTTTAACCAGATCTCCGGTTGTATGTGTGTCTCTGGTCATCTCTGACTCTAGGTTTCTGTCTCTCTGCCTCAACGGCTCTCTCCCTGTTTTTCTCCTGCGGGGTCCTGCACAGGCCTCCTTCTCTCCCCAGCATCAGTTCTGGCTTCTCTCTGCCTCTCTGCGGCCGGGCCCCCTCCCCAAGCTAGGCCCTGACTCAGAGCCCAGTTTCCCGGTGACTCAGGCCCGACCCGAGGGCACGGGACTGGGAACTAGGAGGTGCGCGGGGCAGGAGCGCGGGGGGCGGGCCGGGCAGCGCCGGGCAGCACGGGCTGCGACGAGGGAGGGGGCAAGGAGGGAGGGGGCAGAGGCCGGCAACCGGAGGGAGGGGCGGGTCGCGGCGAGGAGGGGGAGAGGGGAGGGCCGCCGAGGCGGAGCGGGCCGGGGAGCCCGCGAAGGTCCTCCAAGAGACGACGGGGAGGAGTCTGGGAGGCCGGGGGCCCCGGGGCGCGGGGGTCCTCACCTCAGTACGCGGCCGCCGTCCGCTCCCCGGTGCCCGCCGCGCTGTCCGAGGCTCCGGGTCCGCTGCGCCGGCCCCGCCTCCCCTCTGCCCTCCCCCGACGGGGCCCAGCCCCGCCCCGCCCGCCGGTTCCCTCCGCGGGGCCCCGGCCACTCCTTGTGCAAGCGACGGCCTTCAAATGGTTTGGGCTCCTTACCCAACCGCTGCGCTTATCTCGGGGCTTGGCTAGCTCTGCCTCTTTAGGGGCCAAGAAAGGGGGGAGGACCGGAACAGGGCTGGAAGCGGAGACAGCTTTAGAGGGACAAAGAGGCAGAGACCAGAGGAGATGGGGACAGGGGTAGAGCCTGAGAGAGAGCGCTTCAGGGGACAGCTTTGCATTCTTCTGGCTGTTCCCTCCCGTCCGGCCAAAAGGGGAGGGGAGAAGGGTAGGGTCCTGAGCTCCCAGGGCACCTCTCCCACGCCCAGCAGGGTGGCTAGACTCTGGTACCCAGTTAATGTGGGAGACAGAAGCTGGCATCCAGAAGTCAAGGATAAGCCACAGTCTTCCAAACTGGGGACCCTTCTGGAGTCCAGTGGTCAGACCTGGGGGAAAGGTGCAGAAGCCCAGCAGAGGAGTCCTGACTACTTCTCCCTCCCCTAGGGGGCCTGGCCTAGATTTCCTCCTGGGGATGAAGGTCAGCAGGGCAACAGCTCAGGTCCCAAACCACAATATGGGGCTGCCTTTCCGAGGATAAGGCTGGTGCTCTGCAGAGCGGCGACCCAGCAAGCAGCTTTCTCATCCTTCGGTGAAGCCTCTTCTTCCCATCCTCCTACTGCAATTTTTTGTTCGGGGAGTGGAGTACCTGAGGAGAAATGACTCCTCTCCCTTCTCCTAATCATGCTGGGAACTCTAGCCTTGGAGCCTGTCCCCAGAGCCAGAGGCACTTCCCCCTCCGAGCTGGGCTGGCCTTCAGCTGTGTGTGGTGTTGGGGGTTGGGAGGGGGCACCCGCTGGCCGGCTGTGCTTTCCTGTTTGTATGAGAGGAAGTTGGCTGTGAGTCAGCAGACACAGGAACTGTCAGTAGCTAGGGGAAGACCCCTGCCTCAGGGGAAGGCAAGGGGGACGTGGGGAAGTGGTCCACACCTCTCCCAGCTGCCCCAGCTTGGAAAGGGACTGCCATTTTCAGCCTCTAGGAGCCCTTCTATCTGAGAAAGAGAAAGATAACAGTTCATACTTAAAATAGCCATGGCAATGGCTACCAATTCTGGAGAGCTGGTCATGTCCTGGGCCCGCTGCAAACACTGCTCTGTAAAGTTCCATTAATTTTCACAGTAACCCTTAAGATAGGGAATTTTATCACCTCCATTTTACATTTTTCTGGATGTTCTTTTTCTGGATGGGTAACTGAAAGGCCAGGAGAACGCTCCTCACAGACCTCCAACTACAAGGCATGAAAACTGACCAAGGGTCTCAGCTGCTTCCCCCTGAAATCCATCAGTTCCTACGCCGCTAAGGCCAGCTTTCCACTGGGCTGCTCTCAGCCAGTGACCAAGCCCAGCAAAGATTCTAAGGCAGGCCTATTTCTGGGAGATAAGGGGCTCCTCTGACAGCTGATGTTGACTCGAGAATTCCCCCATGGCATCGCCGAACTCTTCTACTGCGTAAGTGATCTAGGATGCTTCCTCCCAAACTTCCCTCCTTCCCTCTCTCCTTCAGAGGTCTCCCTGCTCCGGCTCACTTCCTCTCTCACAGGCCTTTCCCTGAATCAAATCCTTGCATCTTTCATCCTGCCTTGGCAGTTTCTTATTGGAGGAGACAGAAAACCCAGTGTAGAGAAGGGAGCTGAGGCACAGGGAGCTTGCAAGGATGGGTACTGGGAATCCTGGTCAGAGGCCAGATGCATGAATTCTGAACTTTCTTATGTCAGGTTCCCCTTTTGCGATCTGATAAAGCCTATGGACTTGGTCTCAGAATGATGTTTTAAAAATGCGTGAAGTGAAAAAAGTAGGATTACAAAGGAAACGAATTAAGATTGTAATATAGTTATAAAATTACTTTAAGATATGTAGTAATATATGCGCTTTTTAATTAATGCTTTAAATAAGATCTAGCAGTAGGCTGATATCTCATATAATTTTGAAGAAGTGATGAACACAAAAGATATTTCAAAATATCTGCAATATTGTAGTAGGATACAAAAAAATATGCTTTCTATTGGTGACAAAGCCATAGTTATGGCTAATATGACTGGTTTGTTGCTACTGTCATAACTGAAGTTATGAAGCTGAACTCTAAATTTCAGCTAGAGTTTAGTGAAAATAACATAATTTTTTCCCCATTCAAGTTCAGTGACTTTGAGTTAAGGACAGCTGAGTCAGAGGGTCAGGGCAGAGCCACAGAGAATGAGACCCAGCTCCCTCTCTGACCCCACTACCCTCTCTGGATCAACTCTTTGCGGCAGGTGGATCCACTGGCCCTGGGGCAGTAGCTTCCTTCTCTCTTTCTCGCTGGCTGTCCTTCTCAGTTTCTCTAAACTCCTTCTGAGGTCTCCCTGCTCTAACTGAGTCCCATAATCTGTCACTGAGGGGACAGGGCAGACTCAGGGGATTCCTGTAGCCTGGGCACAGTGAGGCAAAGAGAACTCTAATTCTAGAGTCACTGGGAGCTGGAAGAGGGTGTGTCCCTGGGCTGTGGGCTCGGGCCAGTGAGGTGCAGGTCTTTCCTTCCCAACCACCTCTTCCACTCTTAGCCTTCTTATGGGCAGAATCAGGCCAAGACAGAGATGAGTGAGCACAAAGGCAGGGAACAGAGGCATCCTAGGCTCCAGAAGACAGAGGCTGAAGCCCCAAGCTTGGGGACCATGGGTCTTTCCCTGAACTCACTCCACAGTGCTGCAGTCCAGGAATCCAGGGGTTGAGGCTGTCCTCTGCCCTCCTCCAGGCCTCCAGGAGAGCACTGACCAGGTCTGGTGTGAGGGCACAGGTGCACATGGAGTAAACAAACGGCAGCCCGGGCCCCTCATGGAGGGGCAGAAGGGACATCAAGAAAGAAGAGCATGGAGTTCTGGGGTTGATCTTTTCTCTGAATACTTGAGAATGGGGTAGAGCACCAAGTCAACTCTACACCTCCCAAGATGATTTGGACAAGGGGAGGGCTGTTGATCTGAAAAACTGGCAGAGAGTGGTCACAGAATGTCCTGAAGAAGTTGAAGGCATCCTAGGAGAAGAGAGGCGTGGGGGTGGACAGTAGTGTGCAGGGTGAATCAGCTCATAGATGTGACAGTGAGACTGGGTCAGTGCTTAGTGCCCCAGGAACAGGCTCTTTCCCAGACAGCCTTCTCTGGCTAAGGAGGTGTCTTGGATCCCTGCTCCTTAGCCAGACCTCCTTGAATATCACCAACAGCAAGATCACCTACATCAAGGAAACTCACTTTACTCCAAGGACAGCCATGGCTGGTACTCTGAGCTGAGTTGCCTTTCCTTTTGGGGTATCGTCTGCGGCTCCTGCAGGGCCAGGTGTGCAAAAGGTACTAGGAAAGGAATTTCTCGAAATCTTAAACCTGGATCCCCACCAGTTCACCCTGGCAAGAGAGACTGCATTACTGACCATCACCATCTGATCTGCCTGCTCTGGTCTAATCCAAACATAAGCTGCAGGACTCATGTGACCCAGTGTTTAAAAATAACACAGTTTAACCATAAGGTACAGTTTAATAATAATCAGAGTTTAATGATAAGGTAGAGTCCAGAAACCAAAAATAACGAACAGGTTCTCCAATGCTTCATCTCTCAAAAGACCTTATAACTTACAGCAACACTTCTGTGTGGCTTACAAACCTCAGTTGTCTGGAACTTCTGACTCCTTGATATCCCATTTCCCCAAAGACCACCTCACAGTCAGCCCTGTCTTTCTCTCTCCCATGTGCAGTTTGATTTAGCCTCTCTGGTATTTTTCAGGGAGGGGAGAAAGAATGAATGTGACATTAGTAAATCTTAACCCTAACATGGGACAAAGGGGCACTAGTGAGGAAGAGGCAGAACCAAGCAACGGGGGGTGGAGGTGGGGGTGGGGAGTGTGGGGGGGTGTGGAAAGAAATTTTTCCAATACCCCTTTCGGAGCTTCTCTCCACCCCTCCCCTTCCCCACCCAAATCACAGACTGCTAGAGACCTGATCACTCAGGAGGGCATGTTGCTCACTGGAAGGAGAAAGCACGGTGTCGTAACCAAGAGCACAGTTTCTGAAGTCAAATCCCGACCCCACCTCTACCAGCTGTGTGACCTGAGCAAGTTACTTAAATCTCAGTTTCCTTTTCTGCAAAGTGGAGATAGTAACAGTGCCTACCTCACAGGGATGTTGTGGAGATTCATCCACTCACATATATGGATAGTATGAGTATAGGGCCTGAAACACAGAGGGCTCAGTGCACATGTCCACCTTTGTTACTGTTTTCACCAGTTACTTCCACGTGACTTGACTCTAGGATACAACCAGCTTGCCTGTTACCTCATCGCCCTAGTACATCCCACGATCTTGTTTTAATCAATCATCCCACGGCATCCTATTGTCAAATTAGACCACGTTGCACTCGTCCTAATTTTCTAGGATTCCCCAAGGTCCCCGGTCCCCCCTGTTATCTTGTCAGTTCCACCAATTTTGTTATTCCTCATCCAATTCCCTGTCACCCCTGTGACTCCAGATCACCCCCATTGTCTCCAGAAACGTCCAGGCCTCCCTCCTTCCCTTGCTGACCCCTTCTGGCGGGGAGAAGGCACAATCGTCACCTACATTTGAGCCAGCAAGGTGGGAGTAGGCTCTGAGGCGCATGTTCCTTGCAGGCAGGAACATTCCCATTGGATCGTTTCATTTATTTCTCATAATTTTCATCACTTCATTTATTTTCTTGTAATTTTGTTTAGATATTGCTCATATTTTTATTCAGCATCTCTTATGGACCAACCACTGCTCAAGGGTATGGAGATTGTTGGGGCCTAGGGTAGGCCACCCCAAAATGTGCCTCAGTGGCACCTTGACTATTTTGGTTTTCTGGTGTTTTTTTTGCAGAGGAGGTGATTAAATTACATACTTATTTGAATGGAGGTACTGGACATTGAACGCAGGACCTCATGTATGATAAGCATGTGCTCTGCCACTGAGCTAGACCCACCCCTTCACCCACATATTGATTATTTTGAGTTAAAGTGATTTAAGAAACAGCCAAAGCCCATGGGACACCGTGATTCTCTTTTCTGTCTCCCTGAAAGCAGGAAATAAATCTCTCCTGTGAAAGGTGCCCTCCCTGCACCTGGAGGGAGAAGGAAACCCTTATCGCCAAAGATAGGGAATTCAGGTCGGTAAGTGTATATAAACAAACCTTGTTACTTCTTTAATCTACTACCCCAAGCTCTGTTTAGATTCCTCACTAATTGGGCACCTAAAACCTAAGTTTCTTTGTTCTGTCAGTTCCTCCCAAATGTATTGTTTCTTTGTCTAAAAAGAATAAAAGCTGCCAGCTTTGGCCACTTACATCCCATTTCTATGGGACCTCCACGTGCATGAATTGAAATTTCTTTTTTCCTGTTAGTCTGCCTTGTGTCAATTTTATTTGCACTCCAGCCACAAGAGCTCAAGAGAGTAGAGGGGGAAATGTCCCCTTTCCCAACAAGATACAACTATGAGCAGAAACAGACAGTGGAGAGGGTGGTGTACTAGGGGAGTGAGATATTTACCAAAGAACCCCCAAATAAATGTGTAATTACAAACCAAAATGAGTGTTCTGAAGGGAAGCGCTGCAAGAACATGGAATAGAGGAAGCTGACCTGGCCAGGGATTAGGGGGTGGGGTCTGGGAAAGCCTTTCCAGAAAGCTGTGCTTAAGCTGACATCAGAAAGACTGTTCATCTGGAGTGCACTGGGGGTGGGAGGGAGGGTCCTCGAGGTGGAGGAGCCACAACCCACAACTGCAAAGGTCCCCAGAGGGGAGCAAGCCAGGTGAATAAGAGTCAGAGCAAAGGGACTGGGCCACCAGAGATTAAGCGATCTCAGGGGCCAGGCCATGCAGACCCTTGTTATTCTTGGTTGGGATTTGGTCTCCATTTCAAGAAGAGTTTAAACAGGAGGTGATGGGTTCATCCTTCCATTTGGAGGAAGCTGGCTGCAGGCAACTGGTCAGGCCCAGCACAGCTCTCCCTTCCCTGTTTCTCCTGCCTGAGGACTGCCATCCCCACCCCACACACTCCCCTCCTGCTTCCCTCTACGCAGTCCCCTCTCCGTGCCCTTCTCACATTTTTGTGAGGCTGAGGTCATCCTGGGGGAGGGGAGGGAGATCCAGGCATCTAAGTCTCCTTTATCCTGGAGGGCTGGGGCAGCCCTGGGAGAACCGAGGAGAAGAACAGACACAGAACACCTCCCTTCCCCCATCCCCACCCCCTAAACTGCAGCCTGGCTCCTGCTGACTCCCCTTGGGGTCTTGGACCACTTTCCCCCTAGGTAGGTCTCAGCTTCCCTGCGTCTGAAGTTAATCGGCAGGGATCTAATGTCCAGCATGTGACTCTATTTAACAATACTGTACTGCATACTTGAAGTCTGCCAAGGGAGTAGATCTTTAATGTGCTTGTCACACACACAAAAAAGGTAACTATATGAGGTGATGGATGTGTTAACATCTTTGTGGTC
The DNA here is from genome assembly GCF_048564905.1 of Vicugna pacos. Taxonomy (NCBI): domain Eukaryota; kingdom Metazoa; phylum Chordata; class Mammalia; order Artiodactyla; family Camelidae; genus Vicugna; species Vicugna pacos. The sequence continues at coordinate 21,606,869 of NC_132989.1, read as the reverse complement.
ATCATTTCACACGCTCTCCCTCTCTCTATATATATACACACACACATGTATATAATATATAAATAAAAAATATATACATAAAATCATCACATTGTATTCTTGAAATTCATAGTTTTGTCAACTATACCTCAATAGGGCTGGAAGAAACGTTAAGAAGTTAATGGGCAGTGCTGTCTAGTAGAACTTTCTGCAAAAATGGACACGTCCTACATCTGTGCTGTCCAACATGATAGCCACTAGTCACATGTGGCCACTGAGACGTTGAAATGTGGCTGGAGAAGCTAACTGATTTTATTTTATTGTAATTAATTTAAACTTATATAGCCACTTGTAGCCAATGGCTACCATATTGGGCAGCACAGGCAAATCTTAAACTTTTATAAGAGTCTGATGACAGTTGTGCACCCCTCCTTAGAAAAATATCCACTCTATCATAGATGACCCCTCCGGTCCCATTATGTGTCCCAGGCATGCAGGGCTGCTGGAGGTTCAGGTCCCTTGTCTACCCTGCCCCTCTTTCTGCCTTGAAAATGTAAAAAAGTGGGGTCTTGCCTGGAGGTGGAAGAATGACTGGGAAGATGCCAGGAACTAGCAGAACACAGTTCTTTTTTAAAAAAAAAAAAAGAAGTATAGTTGATGTACAATATGATAGAAGTTACAGGTGTAAACATTATACTCCATTTAGAGTTACTGTAATTTTTGGCTATATTCTGAGTGGAACCCAGTTTTAAGCCAGCTCCCTCCACTTCTGCCCCCATGCCTGGTGCACTTCCCACACATCTAAAGAAAGGCAGGGCAGTGAAAGGCAGGATGGGCAGGGGTGACATTAGGGATGCTTGGTCTCTCAGTCTCTGCCTGAACTTCCTCCTGCCCTGCCTCCCTGAAAACCACCAGACTGCCACTGGGACAGTCCCTCTTGGGCCACACAACTGCATCGTAGTGTGAGGCTGTGCTCAGGAAGTGGGCTGGTGCCATGGACCTGCAGTATTTCTGAACTGGGGGTTTTGGAGTCGCCAAAGTGGGGTGGAGACCTAGGCTAGGAGGGAGGTCACTCAGTCCCAGTCTAGCTCCTCTTGGCCTCCTGGCACTGGAAGAGGGAGTGGTCACTGTTTGCTGCTCTGGACCTTCTACCTGCCTCCTGCCTCTAACACCATCCACCTACTCCTGCTATTTTCACTGTTCGCAGTCACACGCTGCCCCTACTCAAGAATATGGAGGTCTGACAGGGCTCAGAGCTCATGCACAGCCCTGTGGGGAAGTGTATGTCTAAACGCGGGGAGGAAATACTGTCCTTCCTTCTCACCTCCAGGACCCAGCCACTCCTTCCCCAAAACTCCCCGCACAGACTCTTTTACAAGAGGCAACTTTCACTGGGCTTAACGTTCTACTCTCTGCTCTCCTTCCTGTCCCTGCCTGCCCTCTCCTCCTTCATCTCTCCAATGTCCACCTTCTCTGTCCCCTTCTGGGAAGTCAGTGGTTGGTTCCTGTCTCCCTGAGGTCTCCATTTCTTTGGCTTCAGGAGCAGCAGGGCTGGAGTGGTTAGACTCAGGCTCTGGAAGTGACCACGGTGTGGGACGCAAGAGGGAGATAGTTCTGACCCTCCTCGTCTTAGGTCCTCTAGAAGCAGAGCTTGTGGTGTGGCCAGGATTCAGGCGAAAGCCAAGAGACTGAGGGTGAGGCAAAGGGAAATGGGGTGGGTTGGGGGGAAGGAAGATATGAGGCCAAGTGGTGCAAAACCCTGCTGTCCTGGCTGCGCTTCCAACCAGCCACAGAGAGACGCTGCAGGGCTCAGCACACGGTCAGGCTTCTCCAGAAGACTGTGAAGAGGAAGCACTCCTTGGAGTTGCCCATAGCTCCCACCCACAACCTATCCCCGGGCTTCTAGTTGCACCCCAAGCTTCTGGGCTTGGTTACCAAGCCCCTGCTGGCACTCAGAATCCCACACTGTGCGATGTGGCGCTTCGTCTAAGCCTGAAAGTGGAGGACCAGTGTCAGAGAAAGGAAGCTGGCAAGGCGTTTGAGAAGAAATGTCTGCGTCTCAGTTTGGTCCCACCGAGCTGCAGAGACGCATTCATGTCCTCTGTTATATACGACTTCCACACCACAACACGGGGCCTCCTTCTTTTCCCCACGAGAATAAAGCTTTTTCCTCAACCAGGGAGGTACAGTCTGCTGTAAACAAGTCCCCTTCAAGATAGCGCTGGCTGGGATCTCAAGGAAGATACAGGCAAGAAGATACGAAGCAAGCCACGGGTCCCCTGAGTCCCAGTACCACTGCTATCTCCCTCCTCCTCTGACCCTCAGCTAGCCCTCTGCAGATCGGGGCCACTTGCCTGATGAGCTCATACAGACTTTCATCCCGGAAAGGTCTGATTCTTTGCTTGTCTGCCCTTTGGGGATTGTCACCATTGAGGTGGTCAATTAGCACTGGGTGGGAGGTACTAAGAGCTGCCCCTTCAATCCCCTGGCTGGGTGCAGATACACCCTGCCCTGCCTTCATTGTATCTACATGCAGTCCTATCTGCAGCCCTGCTTCCTCCCAGCAATCAGGATCAGTGACCTTGACCAGCACAGTAATGCCCTGGTTTGCTATTGGCCCCCTGGCATGAGGAGCTTCAGGTGGCCAGGAGGCAGTCAGAGCTTTCAGTTTAGTGGAAACACTACTGTGTTTCCTGGTGTTAAGTTCTCCCTCCCTAGGAACCAGGACCACTAACTGGCACAGCCTGAAGTCCGGAGGAGAGGAAGCAAAAGTTATGCAAATCTGACAGTGAGATGGGCCACTGCTGCTCCCACAATGATTCTGGGACCTGACATTTCAAGATAGAGGAAACACAGTGCTATTCAAACCCAACACCCTGTCAAAAAGGTCAGGACCCAAACCCACGGTGTCGTACCTCTGCCGGCATCTTCTGAACATTCAACAGGCTACCCGGCTGATCTGCCAAGTTGACTGCTGGTGGGTGATGAGGTACAAGTGAGTAAGAGCAATGAATCTGCTGATCATCTCATGATTACCTCATACTATATATAAAAACATTAACTCAAAATGGAGCAAAGAGAGCAAGGGTATAGCTCAGTGGTAGAGTGTATTCTTAGCATGCACAGGGTCCTGGGTTCAATCCCCAGTTTCCCTGTTAAGTAAGTAAATAAACCTAATTGCTTTCCCCCCAAATTAAAACAAACACATCAAAGAGCTAAACGTTAAGATCTGAAAGTGTAAAAGCCTTAGATAACCCCATCATTTTACCTTCTTGGCTCTGTGGACAAGGAAGACAAGCCCAAATCCCGAGCACACACTGGTTCCAGTAAGGATGAATCACTGTCCCCTCCAGGGTGGAAGGAAGGGGTTCAGTGCAATCCACCTGCCACCAGGTGCTTGGCTGGTCTTCTGAGGAAGAGCCATACTATGCATTTGGGGTAGGTCTCACAGTAGCTGGGTTGAGGCCTCAGAGTGGTAGAACCAACTCAGCCTTGGTGAGGGGAGCCTCTGGGCAATAGTGCAGGCATTTGGGGTGGACAGGAAAAGATCACCCGCCCGATGAATCATTCTGTTTGCCTGATTGAGAGCCTCTTTGCAGTGGATGCCCTGCAGGGTGTTCACCCGAGATTGAAAATTTGCACACTTGCTGTCCACTCCCAGATATCTGTCCATCGGCCTCGCTGGTCCTAGTCCTCTTTGTCACTGATCTTGGTTTTGGTCCTTTCAGGGTCCTGACCAAGCAGCCAAGACACTGACTACTTCCCAGGAGTCAAGACAATCCACACCTCAGTCCATCTCTTCTTCTGGACGAAGCAGATGACCAAGTCTGCTGCTTGAAGCTTTGCACATGGGGTGGGACTTCCCTTCTCCAATGTCCTTTAGGGTCTCCCTGAGAGGGCCATAATGTGGCTGCAGTCCACCTCCAGCTCTCACCAGCATATCCTACTGACCCTCTGTGAACCAGACCCGAGTCCTGTCCCTGTCTATCAGCTGGGAACAGAAAATCTGATGTTGCGAAAAAATGTGTTACAGCTCAGTTGTGACAGCAACCTGGATCCAGGTGAGAGACCAAGCAGCACTCAAAAAGCTGGATATTTCAGATTTATTACGCCAGCGGGAACAAAAAAGTCAACACTTCAAGCTCTGGAACCCGTCTGTAGGTTTACACAGGCCTTTTACAGGCTGCCAGGTTTACACTTTGCAACATCATATGCAAATAAAGTATAACAGAAGTTGACCAACCAGGAACAAGCTTTGTAGAAATAGACCAATCAGGAGTGAGAGAAGTAACCAATCAGGAGTGAGTCCATGCAAATGAAGTACTACAAACGGACCAATCAGAAGTTAGGGAAGTGGACCAATCAGAAGTGAGAGTAATAACCAATCAGGAGTGAAGGAGATAACCAATCAGAAATGAGCTCAGGGAACCAATAGAATTTTAGGTGTAAGTTAGCCGCTTTAGAGGCAGAAAGTGAGATAGAGGTTCCTGGCCAGGGAACCGGACAGTGCTGGGAGGAGAGCAGCGGCCCTGCCTAGGGGTCCTGCCGGTCTTTTTATGGGGCTTCCCGCCTCACTGAGAAGCCACACAAGGTTTGTGACCCAATGTCCCCCTCCACTCCTATTTGCCTGTGACTTCCTCTCTGAACCTAACTCACTGGGAAGTGACACCTCACCTTTCTGGCCTCCAATTTCGCTTCAAAGCCTTGCCAGACCCGGCCAAATGGGAGCTGGGGTGCTACTTCCTTCTGTGCCTCGAGGGTAGGGCTGCCTTCCAAAGGCTTTAGCATCCTCACAGTAGTAACAATATAACAGCATCGACAATAGCTACTCCGGTGCCAGGTAACGTGCTAATAAGCAGTGCTGAATGAGGAGTCAAGGACAAAAACTCTGAGGAGGTGTCTCAGTGCCCTGGAAGTCCCAAGACCCTAAATTTTGTGCCCCATTTGCTTTTCCCTAATCCTGTCCTACTAATAAGCTCTTAAGGTATATTCTTTCCTACAAATAACTATTATCACCCTCCTTTGACGGATGAAGAAACTGATTTAGAGGTTAATTTGCCAAAGTGACAATGTTAGTAACGGGCACAGCCATGTTTTTCTGACTTTAAGGCCTAAGCTCTTCATCATTTAGCTATAGTAGCCCATCTTGGCATGGCCTGAGCCCCGCAGAACGCTCCCTGCTGGTGAACCTCCGGACAGTCACAATTCCCAGGCCCGTTCAGACGGCGGGCTGCAAGGACCAGGTTCCACCGTGCACTTCCTCCTCAGGGGCGAAGCCGACACCCATTTTGTACAGGCGGCCAGAGGAAGGGGCTGCGCCGGAGCGGGCAGAAAGGGGGCACTTCCCACATATGTCCACTAGATGGCGCCCCAACACCGAGCCACTAAGCTCCAGCGACTGAGTGGGCAGCCGCCTAGCGGAGAGACGCGGTACAAGGCCCTCCCCTGTTCCCTTCCCAGGACTCGGGGCGAGGGGTTCCCGACCCTGGCCTGAGCCTCGGCCCTCCTCTCAAGCGCCGCCCACTGACTCGAGTGCCACACCCTCCTCCACTCTCCGTGATTTCTGAATCTCCCACCTCCTTCCCTGTTGCCCTCAGGGGATGGACTCAGGGCAAGGTGGCTTCCCAGGGCACAGAGGAGAGGATCTTCCTGCTTTCCCCTAGAAACTTGTTAGCAGTGCCCAGTATCTCCCAGTGCCTCCACAGCCCTGCCTCTTCCCTTCTTCCCTTCCCCAATTCCCCAGGCCCTCCCTGTCACTCCCACCCTCTTAGCTTCTGCCAGTCTTCGGAGGCAGGGACCATTAAGGCCGCTTCCACAGATTTGGTGATGCAAATACATGCAAATATATGCAAATAGGCATGTAAAGGAGGCTTGCCACTGTGGTTCTAAGTGGCTGTCACAGCTTCTCTGACACCTGTTCTCAGAGACAGCTGCCCTGCCCCCTCCTGCTCAGACTTCTATCTGCTATTTGCCCCCTTCTTGGAGGACAAGACTGGCTTCTGGCCCCCTTTCCATCAGGGATCCTGGCTGGTTTCTGGTTACAAAGGACCCTTGAAGTCTTCTCCCAAACCCCCTAGAGGGGGCAAAGAGGAAAGTACATCTTATTGGGCAGAGGCTTTGACATCTGAAAAATATAACATTTACTGGCTGTGTGGCCTTGGAAAAGCAGTTGAACTTCTTTGAGCCTCAGTTTCATCATCAGGAGAATGGGAATCATGGTAGTATTCACCTCGTAAAGTTGTTGTAAAGATGCCAAACGGTGTTATGTGTAACGTTCTTAACACAGGGCCTTTGAACACAGGAAGTGTGTTGGCTATTAACATTATGATTATCACTGATCCTGCCGGTTGTCACCTTCTGCAGGCTCGGGCTTGGAGACAAGTCTGCAGATGGACACAGGTACGCGTGTGGACTCATCCCTGTGTGTGCATGTGCACACACGCGCACGCACAGCTGACAGCCTCTTGCACTGGTGGGGCGCATGCTCGGGTACACGCACATTCAGAAACACACACAGGAGGAGGCTGTAGGAGGTGGAATCTGAGTCATCGAGACCAGAGCTGTGGGTGGTGCTTTTGTCCTGATTTCCGGGGCTCCATGCTCCATTTTGAACAAGGAAATGTATGGCGGATGGGGCCAAGCCTCCAAGTGAAGGGTCAGTGGTCTGGGCCCTGTTCTTACATCAGCCTCCTTCCCAGACCTGCTGCCACTCTGGTTCTGACCCAGGACTGCCTCATCTGGGCTTCTTCCCCTGACCTTGCCTTCAGCTCCACTGAGTCTGCAAAGGTGGGCAGGGCAAGCCCACTGGGGCTCTGACGTCATAGTGCAGGCCCTGGATGACGTCATAGAGCAGGTGGTGCCTGCTCCCTGGAGCGTGCTTGGTGAGGGTAGTGGGAAAGGAGATCTGAGGGAGGTGGCGTACGGTGGTTAAGGGCCCTTAATTGGGAAGGAGCTAGATCCAAGTTCAAGTGAGCCCTGGCTCTGTGTGACCTTCTATAGTTTCCTTAACCTCTTTTTTTTGTCGCAATTGCTTTACCAGTAGAACGAGGTCAGTCATATCTAACTCAGAGGGTTTGGGGTATTTTTCGATGAGATAATGCACCTAAACACATCCTTCATTCAGTGTTGCCAGGACTGAATGTTCATATATGGCTGTCCTTTTGGATTTTGCTTATAGAAAGTGAGAGCAGATCCTCTGGGCAGCTCCACCCCAGCACGTCCATCTCATTCCCACACCACTCAGGCCCGGGAAGAAGACGGCAGCGCCGCCTGGAACGCAGGGTCTCAGAGGGACACCTCCTGGGTCCGTGTGGGCTGGGAATCAGCAGGCACGTGTGTGTCTCAGGAGTCGGGTTCAACCAGCTCTTTTTCTCTGACTGGGAGATGACTGGTCAAGATGGGACCCAGTCTTTAAAGTCCTTTCATTGAAAGACACTGCCTCTTTCTGCATACCTACTGTGTGCTAGGCACCATGCCTGGTGCTGCTCACAACAGCCCTGTGAAAGAGGTACCAGCATCCCCAGTGTCCAAGACAAGAAGAAACTGGCTGACTTGCCGAAGGACACACAGTGGGTAAATAGAGAAATAGATTCAGACTATCTCCCATCCCACGCTCTCTACGTTGCGACACACATCAGTGGTTTTGACTGATTTGTGCGGCCTCCAGGGACACGACATTAGGCAGTATCAGTTCCCTGGGTGTGCCGGGGGAGGGATCTCTACTTCTCAGGTCAGTCTCTTGAGAGCCTTGTCGGTGGTGGAGTGGTGTGAGCTAGTTAATCTACCGGAAGTGTCCCCAGGTGTCGTGCACTTGGATCCCAGCCAGTGGTTATATGACATCAGAGAAGGGACACAGGTGCCTGGGACACAGATGCATGGAGGTAGGGGGTGGGGTGGGAGCAGCCTAGACACCTGCTGAAGGCTCAGTCCTGTGCCAGTGGGTGGGTGTGTGGGAGGGGGAAGCAGCAGATGGACGGGGTCGGGGTGGGGGCAGGGATGCTGAGTCGGCTCTGAAGCCCAAGGTGACTGGAGAATCTGCCAGGAAGAGGAAAGTGTGAAGGAGAGGAAAGGACAGGAGGGAAGGTGAGCTGTGGTGCAGGAGAAACTAAGGCAGACGGGGTGGGGGCGGGGAGGAAGGTGGTGGGGGTGGGGCGACTGACAGAGAATGGTTAGGTGTGTTGGCTCTGGGGTTGGCAAGAACTGTCATTTAGTTTCGTCAGCTGCAAACCAGGCTACAAATAGCGCCTACCCTGAGAACCTCTAGTCCTCCACCCCTAGAACCTGAACTTCATTTTGGCCCAGCAGCCAGGTAGCCATCCGCAAGTACCGTAATCGCTGTTGGGCCCAGGAATGGTAGCTTATGAAGGCTCCCGGGGCTGTCTTCCCACCCACTCTAGTTTTTTCTAACCACACATTCCATTTTTTTCTCTAAGCAATGGTCACCTTTTCCTCTGGCCCCAGGTCTATAGGCCTGCTTGGTAGGGGCTCCAAGAATATATATTGAAAAGAAGACGTGAACAATAAATGTCAATACAGGTGCATTGCTCAGTAATTACACCATGGCTGACTTAATGTCAGCAAACATTTCTGGAGCATCCACCCTGTGCTTAGAAAATAAGACCCAGTCCCTGCCCTCATGATCTCACAGATCAGTGGGTAGAGCTCAAGGTGGCAGTGAGTGTTACCTGGGTGACCTTAGGGGCGTCCCCAGAGCAAGGCCCAGAGGAAAAAGTGGCCAACGCTTGGAGGAAAACTTGTGTGTGTTAGGCTGGGTTGGGGAGCCAGCCCCCGGGGCCTTCTGAAGCAGGCCCTTCCAGGACTCAACAGTGAGTAAAGTCCTTGTGGCTGGTTACTCGGCAGCCAGGCCGGAAGCGAAAGCCTGTAATTAACAAGCTGGCGCTCACACAACCACATGTCAGCGCACCCAAGTGCTGGGATAGCTGTCTGTCAGTCGGAGCTGCTGGTGGAATTTTTTAGACAGCTGGGCTCAAGCCGGGAAATGAATATAAGTTACATTTCTATGCATCGCTGTTCGTGGTGGTAAAAAAAATTAATCAGTGACATAGCTGTGACACATACTCATTTAAGAGTCTACAGAGAAATGTTCATTTGTCAGAGGCAGCCAAGAAGAGATTATGTGTCAGCCGGGGAGGGGTGAAATATTTATACAATGGCTAGTAAACACCGGTGTGTAAGGGGGTCAATTGATTGTGTCAGTGGCCACATGACAAATGCACCATTGAGCAGCCGTGGGCACTACCCCTGTGCCCGGGGGGCTCCATTCCAATGACAAATACACAACGTGTTACTGTTAATGCTCCCCACCGACCACCCGCTCAGCCCTCTTTGCCGGCTGGGCGAACACAGATTGCTAGGAAGTAGAACTCCCATGGAAGCTGCCTACCCCCAACATCATTAAGTTGAACTCCAAGTTGGTAAATTACTCCCCAAATGCCAAAACAGCTGCAAAAAACCATTTCTTTCTGTGTGTGCTGTTTTTTAAAACTTCATGTTTCTGAATTTCAGAAGGCCTGCAAAATGATTGACCTTGTTCCCTGCCTCCACCAAGACGGTAGACCAGCATTCCCAACACAGACCTCGCCCTGCCCCAGGCTCCACACCCTGTGTGCTGGTCAGGGGTCCTCATTCAGCCAGCCCTGTGGCTGATTTGACCTCCTTTGCTGTTCTCACAGCTGAGGCCAAGGCCCAGTTTGTTCCCCAGTTGCAATAAGAGGTCCCTGTCCCTTCAAAGGCACAGTGGGCTTTCTGGGCCTGGACCCCTCTCCCCACCTGCCATTTCTTAAGGGGACAGTAGTCTGGTTGAGATTATCTGTCATCCATAGGCAGAAGACCCCTGCCTCTTGGCCCTTTCCAGGGGCAGCCTACCTGGAGCTGCGAGATTAGTCATCTGGCTTCCCAGAAAGAGAAGCACACCATGTGACCATTGGCCACATCATATCAGCAACGACCACTACTAGTTATTGAGCCCTGATCACGTGGCAGGCCCCAATGTCCAGCAGCCTACGTGCATTATTTCTTTGAATCTTAACACAACCCTTGAGGTAGGTCTAATTATCAGCTCAGTTGTATAGGCAAGGAAACCAAAACCCAGAGAAGTAGCTTGTCTAAGGCCCATAGTCACACAGATGGAGTCGGGATTCCAACCAGGTAGGACTCTGGAACGTAGCCTTGTTGGTCCTTGCTCACCTGTCTGACCATGTTGGAGCTATGTGTCCAACATGGTTAAACCTGAAAAGCTCAATCCCTGAGATTAATCTACAAGATTAATTCATAACTCTAGAAGATAGTAAACTTCTGGAGGCAGGGGCTCTGTGCCAGACTCTGCTCACAGCATTCACTCCAGAAAAACACAGCTGATCTAAACTCATCCTAAGTGGGTCAGGTAGAGTCACTCCCAGTGTCCCCCACCATCCCAGCTCAGAAACGTACAGCTTGTCGCCCCTCTGGGGACTGAGAGAGGCCCCCCCCTCCCCTGCACCCGCTCCCAGCCCCGAGTCTGTTGCCAGTTGCTGTGATGCCCCTATTATTCCTGCAACAGCATCCAACATCCAACATCATCATTTGACTTGGGAGGGGATGACACCCTGAGAAAACAGTTGCAGATGAGATTTCACACATATCTGTGAATGTGGAGATTACAGATAGGCACACACTGCAGCTTGTTTTTACTTTTTAAAATGAGATGCCTCCTTTCCAAAGTGGTACTCCACTTCGGATTTCTCACTGCAAAACTGTTAGTAATGGTAATATTAATGACAGCGATAATAATACAGATTGCATTTATTGAGTATTATATGCGTAAATTATGTTTATTATATGTTTTGTGTATTCTTTTGTATGATCCTCAGAACAATCCCATTTTACAGAGAAAATTGAGAATCAGAGAAATGATGTAATTTGCCTAAGGACACATGGGTGGTAGGAGCTGGGATTTGAACCCAGATGTACCATCGGCAGAGCCCCTGGACTCTGGCCCATTAAGGACTGAGTTCAGTCCTACTGCGTAGTCGAGGTTCCACTCAGCCCAGACCCCCACCCCCACCCTGCTTCAGCCATACTGATCATCTCTAGCACCGTAGCTGGTCTTGCTCTCTTTTGCCTCTGGGCCTTTGCAGATGATGTTTCCATTATCTAGAAGAGCTTCCTTCTGCTTGCTCTTAAAGAGGTATCTCACTGGGGACCAGTGAGGGGAAGCTTTGGCTCTCGCATCTTATCCCATACACAAACTGCCCCTGACCCCCAGCCTCAAATTCTCCCCCAAGCTCGGCCAAGAGTGCCCCGGAGGCCCCTACCCACATCCCCGCAGCCTGCAAGGCTGGCTGCAAGGGTCCAGGACAAGAAGTGACTGGGAACACAATGTCCCCAGTGCCAGTCCCATCCTCCACACAGCCTCCACAGCATCTTAACATAGACCTGACTGGCTCATGACCAGGCCATACACCCCTCTCCAGCACTGCCCAAGCTTCATCTCTCTTTTCTCCTCCAGCAAACTGTCTCATTTATGGCATCTCTGACAAGGTGTCGTTCTCTCTTGCCTCTGGCTCTTTCTGCTTGGAACATGCTCCCTTCTTTCTCTGCTGCCTTCCCCCTACTCATCTTTCAAGATTATCTTGGGTGCCCTTTCCTCCAGGAAGCCTTCCCAGGTTCCCCCAGCCTGGGCTAGCTCTTCCAGAGCAGGAGATTGCCCAGACTGTCCACTGTGGTACTTATCTCACTGGGCACAGAGGAAGGCCTCAGTGAAAGTTTGTCAAATGAATGTGTGAGTGAATGAGTGAGCTGGGAGTGCAGGGAGCCATGGAAGAGGGAGATCTCTATCAGTCCCTGACTTCAAGGAAAAGGTTCTGGAGGTTTGGGGTCTGAGAAGGAGCCTCAGTTAAGCCATGGATAGCCTAAGAGTAGGCGTTAAAGTCAGATTGTTCAAACAGACCAGCATCATGGCCTGGATCTGAAGAGCCTGTGTAACTCCAGGCCATTACTTCTCTGAGCTTTGGCCACCTCATCTGCATCATGAGGGCTAATAAGGTGGCATTGGAAGTTAAATGATACCATCATTCAAGTTGTGTATGTGTGTGGCCAACAGCGATTTGCTGGTGTTGCTGCAGCCATCAAGAGCCCGGATTGGGCAGAAGAGCAGAAAGGGTTTGTGCTGTGGAGGCTATTCCAGGATCCCGGGCAAGGATAATTAAGAGCCATGGACTATCAGAAACCCATATCCTGGGCCCGGCTCTGGCCCACACAGGCTGTGTGACCTCAGACAATATTCTTCCCTCTCTGAGTCTTGGTTTTCTCCTCTACAAAATAAGGACATTCATTTTCTTCCCAGTAACTACTCAATAGGATTATTGTGGGAGATCATACGAGATAATATACGTGAAAAGGCTTTGAAATTCATGCAGGGCTGATAAATGCAAGGGATTACGCTTATCTGCAGGCAGTTTGTAGGCGCTTAATTATTAGTCAGCATTCACAGGCACCGAAGCTTTGGTGTAGCCCTGCGAATGTTCCCTTGGTTGCCCCTTAAAGGGCAGGGCCCTGTGGAGAAACTGAGGCTGGGTTGTCAGCATGCGTCCAGAGGCCACTGGCAGTGGAGGGTGGAGTGGAGAGGTGGCACTGAGATGCGACAGCACTGGTGGATCCCCCTCCCCGGCCTTGGGTCTCCATCCACCCTCGCAGAGGTGGGAGTCTGCGGGAAGGGAGCAGAAATTCCTTGGCTTCTGGTGTGCAGTGCTTCAGATGCTGCCAGGGGCAGCTCTTCCTGGTTTGCTCCTGGCAGCTCCTCAGGCTGGAGGAGCTGGAGATGGGCAGCAGCGGGCAATGACTCGGCATTTGCTAGGCTGGGCTGGCTGGTGAGGGGAGAGGGGCGCCCAGCTTTACAGTGTCTGCAGACTCAGAGCTGTGTTCTTTGGAGGGAGGAAGGGGGCCGAGCCCTGGGCGCCCAGGGCCAGGCCTGCCCTCAGGAGCTCAGAGCAGACCCTACTCTTCATCAGGGAGGGGCAAACCAAAGGTGAAAGGGCCCAGCCAGAGGGGTGTCCCCAGGAGCCAAGGCGTGGCCTGGAAGTGCTATGGAGGAAGGAGATGGAAGGAAGAGGGGTTGGAGAGGAAAGATCAGAGGTCCTTCCTCTGAAGATGAGGAAGGAGGGTCAGTGGGAGGGACTAAAACAGAAACGTGTGGAATCCTGGTACTATCCATCCAAGTATATACTCTTTCAAAATATTTCTTGAGCACCTACTACATGCTGGGTAACTGAAGACAGAACAGTAAACAAGAAAGAGCTGTCCCTGCCCTTGTGGAGTTTAGTCTAACAAAGGAGACAGATGCCAAACATGTCCATTTCCCAGGGGAAGTACAGGTGGTTTATGTAGGGGAAACAAGAGGCTCCATGCAGCCTCTGCAGCTGGAAGGCTTTTCCTGAGAAGTGAGGTTTGAGCTGCGGCTGGAAGGAGTCAGCCAGGATGGACTGGATTCAATTCAACAAATATTTACTGATCATCCACTTTTGAAAAACCAATAGACCAAGTTAGAGTTTGAATGGAAAAGTGTCCCAGGAAGAAGGAACTGCATGTGTGAGGGCAGAGACAAGAGGGGCCAAGTATGTTTACAGGAGCCCCAGGGAGCTGGGAGTGCAAGGAACAGGACAGGTGAGCGACAAGGTGGGAACAGAAGACACACCCAGGCCATGGAGGGCACTGGAGGGTCACCCCAGGACAACAAATCAGATGCTCAGATTTGTGTGTTTGAAAGTCCCCTCTCAAGGACCCACTGGCACCAGGGCAGAAGCAAAGTTGAGTGTGGGAGATTCTGTCTCACATTGTGTGACATCAGGCTGAGAATGAAGGCAGGGGAGGGTGTATCCAGGCTGCATGTCTAAGGAGCTGTCAGACTGAATGTGTCTGTCACTGACCCAATGCAGGAGCGACTGAATATGTGTGTCTGCCTCACGCCTCCTCACACCTTTATTAGCGTCGGTGAGCTGGCCGTGTATTAACAAGAGTCCTCACGTGGGCCTGGTGCCTCTGTCCATTTGAGTTTCACAAGAGATCTGTCCAGGAAGCAGAGCCAGCACTCCTACTCCCATTTTACAGATAATGATATTAATAACCATAGCTGACACGACTGAGTGTTTACTGTGTGAATACCGTGTGCATACACCACCTCATTAAATATCCTGTCACCACCTCCATTTTACAGAAAAATAATTGCCCAAGGGCACACAGCTTGTAAATAGCAGAGGTGGGACCAGACCCCTGTTCCCTTGACCTCCTTGTCCTTGTCCCAGGCCATCTCAGCCTCTCCTGCCTCTTTTCATCTCTTCCCATGGAGCTGCAAAGCTGCCAAGAGACCAGTAACCTGGTACTGCTAGAAACAGCCCCATCTCCTGAGCTCAAATGGTGAACTTTGCCCCTTCTTACCCATACCCCTATACCCCGGCTGCACCCCGCCTTGCAGGGCTGTGCTCCTGAAATCCTGAGCATCTGTTGCCTGAATGCTGCAGGCCCCTGTCCACAGCAAGCACTGGTGCTTACCTCAATCTTTCCAGAGCAGAGACTCCTCCCGCCTCCCTCTCAGAGCCTCACTTGGTCAGAACAGCCAGGGGAGGCAGGATCGATGTGCAAAGAACTCAGTAATAATCCTTGAGCAGGCAGCCAGGCTTCTGTATAAAGACAGATTAAAAACTCATCGGGCTGAGATGAGGAAATAATTCAGACTGTTGGCCACAGTGGGAAAGCCTGGGGCTGCAGGTGCTGGTGGTGACACGCGGGAGGGGGTGCCAAGGATGGGAGCAGCTCCTGGTCTCAGGAATCTGCACCCCACACACACCTTAGTCTCACCCCCAGATCCACCTTTCTTTGCTGCCTGCCTTGAAGCGAAGGCTGACAAATCCCAGTCCCTGAGGGAGCAGTGAGGGGGAGGCAGGCTGGGGGAAACCGAGAGCAGTTGCTGCCTAGTTCCACACCCGTGTTTATTTCCTCCACAGCACTGAAATTATTTTGCTCATTTATTTGTTTACTTGTGTGCTGTCTGTCTCCTCACCTAGACCATAAGCCCCTCGAGGCCGGGAACCTGTGGGTCTTCGGTACACTGTAGTTATCCCAGCCCTCAGCACACAGTAGGGATTTCTCAACTGTGAAGTGAATGAATGCATGGGTTGGAATCCTGGCTTTTGCCACCCACGTCTAGCGGTATAACCTCTCTGGGCCTCCATTCCCTTAGCTGAAAAATGGTCACGGTAGTATCCTCCAAAGATCTCAGCCAAGCGCCTGGCTTTTAGTAAGCTCTCCATGATTTTGTAAACTGATTAGGGAAGAAAATGGAAACCGTGTCTGACGCGAGAGGAGCCATCAGGGGGCGCCCTTGCGCAAGGCGCTCGGCGTGCTGCGCGCTCCGCAGGCTCGGGGGTGAGCGCATCCAAAGCAGCCCCCACTCTCCCGCCCCCAGTTTTGGGGGGTTACCTCCTCCCCTATCCGTCCCGTTCACACGCCCACCCCGACTCCGGCGCGCGTCCCGGCTCCAAGGACCGTCTCCGCAGCCCTGTGCCCCCTCCCCCACGCCCGGCCCAGACTCCTTCCGCCTACGCGGCCCCATATGCTGGGAAGAACCTCCCACTCCCCATCTGTCGAGCCACTTTCTTGCCCCGTTCTCGGCTCCGCGGCCGTCCCCTCCTCCGGGAAGGCGGTCGTGATTGAGGGGAGGCGAGCCGACGTCGCTGGACAAGTGCCCACCCCCTCAACCACCAGGCTTTGGGGAAATGCCCGCTGCCCTGTGCAGACGACCCCCCGGGCCAATTCCGAGCGTCGAGTCAGGATGTGCGAACAGATGCAAGCGAGAACTCTGTGCACTTGAGACCGGTGGGCAAACCTGCCGAGGCAGGGTGTGGGAGCGCCGAGAAGGACCCGCTTGTGTCGTACCGGCTGGCGGGGGTGGAGGGAGAGTGTGGGGTGGTCGGGTACGGACTGCTCCGCAGGCCCTGCAGCACGCGGGTGCCAGATCCCGGGGTCACAGCTTCGTCGCGCACAGCTAAAGGACCCCTGGCGGGCGCGCAGCCAGGAAGGGAGCCGCAGTCACCAGGGGTGGACGCAGGGCCCTGGGAGCACTGTGCGGAGGCGCACAGCCTGCTTTTCTCGCCTGAAGGACTGGTTTCATTTCGCAGATTGATTATTGCTGTGCGTGTGTGTGTGTGTGTGTGTGTTTGTGTGCGCGCGCGCGCGTGTGTGTGTTTGGGCGTTGTTGGTTTTTTTTTAAAAATGTACCTTGCTTGTCTAATGAATGTTTGATTGCACCTACATCCGGAGGCTGTTTAAATGAAAGGTGAAGGCACTGAGACGGAAATAAATAAATAAAGGATCGTTCCCTCTCCCTGGGCAACCCCCTCCTCCCCAACAACGACTCTCCATCCACAGCTGTTTTCTGAAGCCCATGCCCTCGCGGAAGAATTCTGTTCCTGTTTGAATGTTCCCATGTAAATGATGCTGCTCTCCGGAGGAAATCACACCCTTCAATCGGTCACTCTCAAGGCTTTTATTAAGGGTGTGAGGGGGAGATGAATGAGGAGCGGGAAGCTCTGCAGGAGAGGAGGGAGACCTTCCTCTCTGGCCTGAAAGTGGGCTGAGGGTCTGCTCACTGATTGAGCCAATGGTCCTCTCTGTGCTTGGTGGAGTGCTGGGAGCCCTGGACTGGTGAACACAGGCACAGGTTACTGCCAATGTCATCAGTTCAGTTCATCAGCTGTTAGTTTAGCATCCAAGGACTTTTGACCCTGGGGAGTTGACTTAACCTCTGAGAGCCACAGTTACCTCACTTGTAAAATGGAGATAATAAGCATGTTTGTCTCATAGATGTGTGGAGAGGATACAATGAGTTGGTGCATGTAAAGTCTTAGTCCTGTGCCTGGCCCAAAGCAAGCACTCAATAAATGTCATCTGTTATCATTATCTACTGTATAGGTAGCGGTGTAGGGGCTGTGAGAAGGCAAAGGGGAGGAGAACAGACTTAGATGTTTATTAGAAGGTGGATCCAAAGGGCATCCTTCTTACAGGTAGAACGTCTGAGTTTGGGCTCTGTCTTCTTCATTCTCACAGGTAACTGCAGATGCCAGGCTCTGTTCTCTGTTCTGCGGATACAATGCTGAGACAGGTAGACCTGGCCTCTGTGCATAGACAGCTCATCTAATAGGTCCATAAACAGGCTCTTATGAGGGTAGGGTGGCAGACAGAGGCTGCCATGGTTGCTCAGAGCAGGGGTGCCACCCTAACTGACTTCCTAGAGGAAGGCAATTTAGCCAGTCAAGGGTGTGGTCATTAGGGGTGAGGGGTGTGTGAGTTGTGGGAAGGAGAATGTTCTAGGCATATGAAACTGCCTGATGGAAGGCACAGAGTTTAGGAGAATGAGCTCAGGGCCAGCTGTGGACCTGAAATTCCAATCTCTTATGGTAAGTAGAGAAACAGCTTTGGAATTGGATACCTGGCTTTGAATTCTGGGTCTGCTGTTTACTAGCTGTGTGACCTTGGTCAAGTTCTTTAACCTCTCTGTGCCTGTTTCCTTCTCTGTAAAATGGGTATATTTATAATAAGGGGTTAATAATCCCATTTCACTGGGTTCTTGTGGAGAATGGATGAGATGACATCTGCCAAGGGCTTAACCCAGGCCTGGCATGAGGTAGTCAACAACTGTTAGGCAGTAGTAGTATTTGCTCTCGCCCAAGATTCCCAAGATTCCACCACAGTGTGGGGAGGTGAATCAGGATGGGGGGAGGGGCGCGGTTCAGATCATGAAGGACCTTATAATCCATGTTAAGGGGTTTGGACCAACCAAAGAGCAGTGGGGAACTAGTGGAGGAACAAGATCAGACCTGCAGTCGTCCTTGCCATCATTCCTGACTCGTCTCTTTCACAATCCACATCCAATTTATTAACAAATATCATCTCTACTTTCGTAAATCATCCAGCCTCTGACCACTTCTTAAGACTTCCACAGCCACCTCCCTGGTCCAAGCCATCATCATCTCTCCCCGCCTTGCTGCAGTGCCCTCCTGACTGGTCTCCCCGCTTCTACTCTTGTTCCCTTACAGTCTCTTCTCCATTGAGCTGCTAGAGGGATCCTGTTAAAATGTAAATCAAATTGTGTCACTCCTCTGCACAAACCCTCGACAGCTCCACATCTCACTCAGAGTCAAAGCCAAAGCCTTTAAGATGGCCTACAAACCCTGCAATGTGTGGCCTCCCGCCAAATCTCCCTCCTCTCTTACTCCTCTGTGCACTTCCTCAAACATGAGCTTGCCAGCGCAATCCCACCTGAGGATTTTGCACTTGCTGTTCCATCTGCCTGGAACAGCCCCAGGTGTCATTCAGGCTCACTCCCTCACTCCTTCCAGAAGTCTGTTCCAGAAGCCTGCTTCCCTCCCTCTCTTGTATAATCACAAGCCTCTCTCCTGCCCGAGAGCTTCCTTGTTTCCTTCTGCTCTTTTTCTTTCCATGACAGTTAACACTCTCTAGATGCTCTATATTTTCTTGATTATTTCTTACTGATCCCCCACTTCCCCATCTTCATTGGAATATAAGCTCCATGAGTGCGGGGGCTTTGTTTAGTTCACCGCCATCCCTCCAGCATCTGGAACAGTGGCATGGCAAAGAGTGAGCTCTTAAAACCACTTATGGACTGAGTGAATGAATGTATGAATGAATACACCAATGTGTATGCAACAGAGAAAGACCACTTGGATGCAGTGTACACAAGGATGCAGTGGAAGGGACAGTAGAGGAGGCGGGGAGGGAGGCCTTTTCGATCGTCCCAGGCAGGGGATGCCCAGCTCACATGGGCCAAGGTGGCAGAGCTAGAGAGCAGTGAGTGGTCGAGGGAGGGTGATGTTGCGCCCAGTTCTGGCTTGGGCATCTCGGTGGACTGTGGTGCCAGTGACTGAGCTGGTGAAAGAGGACCGAGTTGGGGTAAGTTTGCTATGTGAGCTTCTCTGAGCCTTGGTCGCCTCATGTGTAGAGTGGGGAGGGTTCTCCATCCCACTTTCTCCTTGCTGGGGTGGTTGTGGAGACAGAGAGAGAAAGGCAATGGCAGCCCTTTGTATAGTGCCCAGTGGGTTCCCAGATGTGAGGGAGCATTATTATTATTATTACTAGAGTTGATTGGGGAGATCTGACAGGCAAGGGAGAAGGGAACCTGCGGCAGAGCCTAATCAAATGCCAGCCTGGGTGGAAGCAAACGCCAGAAAGCACGATTCCATCGATACGTGCAGTGGGTGGTCAGGAAGGGGAGAGAACACTGTGACCTGAGCTGTCGGAGGCCGTTTGGAGGAAGGACTTGGCTGGATCCTGGAGCGAGGAGAGGGAGGACAAGTGCAGAGACTGGGGTTTGGGCAGAGGCTGGTGAGCAGAGAGGCTGCACGGTGGCTTGGTGACTTGGGGGTCCGCAGGGACCCTGATGACCACCACTGGACTTCCTCCTCCCCACCTCCACCTCCAAATGAAAGAGTAGCAGCAATCCTCAGGTGGGGGAAGAAGGCAAACCTTGGGTGATCGGGCAGGGGCCCCTGAGTGTGGCCAGAGGTGGCAGTCTGCCTCTGCTGTGAAGCCTGGCCCATTTTGCTTACTCACGCACATCCAGGGAGCCACGTACAGTGGGGAACACGAGTTTCACTCTCCAGTTTCTCCAACACCTATTAAGTGCTGAGGACTTAGCTGTGATCCTGTGAGCATTCAGAATCTAGTAGGAGACAGGCATTCAGTAGGAACATTCCAGAACCCCATGAGCTAGGCATGGGCATCCTTCTCGTTTTGCAGACTCACAGATGTTAAGGTCACCCAATTGGTAAGTGGTGAGACCAAGACTTCAACTCAGGCAGTTTGGTTCCAGAGCTCTGGTTTGTAACCACTGACCACACTGCCCATGGTCAGAGAGTCAGCGATCAGGGGCTGACAGGTGATGGGGGACAGACATATGCAATCCTGTCACCAGATCCCTGTGATCTTGGACTCCTGGAGGGGTTACCAGAGAGAACTTAGGAACCTGGGGGAAGAGAAGGAGCCCCTTAGAGCAAAAAGAGGATTTTGGGGAGAGGCCCACTGGTGGACACAGCTCAGTTCATTCTGTCTTTCATTCATTTGTTCTACAATGCTAATTTCGTGCCTACTATGTTCCAGGCACTGTGTGAGATGGCAGTAGGTAGGAGATTCATTTATGATTTCACTGGACAACCTATTATGTGCCAGCCACTGTGCTAAGCTGTGGAGGTACAATTGGAAGAAAACAGACAAATCTCCTGCCCTCTTAGAGCTTATATTCTAGTGAGGAGACAGAAAACAAACACGATCAATCAGTTTAAAAAGTGTGTAGTATGATAGTGATAAATGATAAAGAGAAAAAGAATTAATGGCTACATGAGGCTGAGATTTTGGAAAAGGTGGCCAGGGGAGACCTCAGTGACATGAGGCGAGAAAGACAGGCTGGGGTCAGGGCATGCAGGCCAGGCCTATTGGCTTCCATTAAAAAAAAATTTTTTTTAATTGAAAATACTATGGAAGGTCAGTGGAATTTTTCTGTTTTTATTTTTGATTTTTCTTTCATTGGCAAGATTTTATTAAGCTGTTCTCTTGGGATCAGCACCTGTGGAAGGAGGCAGGCCTGGGCAGAGAGAGGCTGAGATGGGACCCCAGCCCAAGGACAGCCTGGGCTGAGCTGACAGAGAGCTCTACAGATGGAATGGCCCTTTCGAGCTGGGCTGTTGGCTGGTCCTTCATGTCCTCCATCAGTCAGTTCTTGGATTTGGAGACCCCAGGAGGGGGCATGGCCTTGAACCGTGTTCTCTGCAGTGGAGGCAGTCCCTGGAGGGGCTGGTAGCTGTCCGCCTGCAGCTCTCCAGCTCCTGGGCTAACCGGCCCTTCGCTAAAGGGAGGTCTGGCTGGCAGTTCATTTCATTTCTCCAGGCCTTTCTCTTTTGACCATCATAATATTTATTCAGTGGAGGTTTTTATTGATCAATGATATCATCTGATTCACATGTAATTTTTTTTTAAATCACTGGTTTTCACGGATGGAGATTAGATCCAGGGTGGGGCACAGGGCAGGGTGAGGTAGGGTGACAAATTCAGAGGCTGAGGCAGCTGGGAGTCTGATCAGGGTCTTATATGAAGCAAGGGAAGGGGAGACTCTGTGTGGCTCAGCTGGGCTCTGCACCTACGCACCCTACACCCTACAGAATCGACATCCAGTCACCTTGCAACCTGCATGCTGTCCCCAGACCACCCTGCACCCTGAGCCACAGGATGATGGTGGGGTTAAGTCCTCGGGAGGCCAAGTGAGCTGCGGCCAGGCTTGAATTCCTTAAGTCCAGAGCCCCACCTCTGTGGACACCTGTTTCCCAGCTTCTATATTTCCCCCTTTATTTCTCTTTCATTCTTCCCTCTGTTTGCTAGATGAGATTCCTTTAAAGAAAATTCTTACGTTCTTTTAGCCGATTGACAGAAGAGGAGATGTGTCTGCACGGATGCGGGTGGCTGGCAGCTCCTGGGCCCTGTGAGGGCATCAGAGACCTGCCCCATCCAAGATGGGGAGCAGATGGGCAAACGGGAGGAAAGGTTGGAGCAGATGATTCTCCTGCCTTGAGCAGAGGGGGTTTGGGGTATAGGGGTGGGGGCTAGATTTCCTTAGGTGGATGATGGAGTCAATCTAGCTTTTAGCTTCCAGGGTATGGGGTACCTGGTCTTCAACCTTGCAGAGGTCTTGGGTGACTGGTCAACCCAGGCAGCTATTTCTCACCCTCACCAGATGGGGGAGCCAGCATCTCACCCCACCCTGCCTCACACTCCACTATACCAGGGAAAGTCAAACTGTGTAAGGGTGGGACAGACCCCCTCCAAACTGACGGGCCCAGCTGCAGAATGACCTGTTCTCAAACCAGTTTGTGAGTGGTAAGTGTTTGTTCCCACTGCCAGGAATGTGTGTTGTGTGTACGTGTGTGTACGTCTTCTGTGTGTGTATGTGAATAGAAGACCACCAGTTGCAAGCTGAGGTTCCTGCTGCATCAAATGCAGGGATTCCAGAGCCCCAGTCAAAGGCCGGCTTCTTTGGGGAGCAGCAAAGAGGAAGAGGGGAGGAGTTCTTAAAGTGCCCCTGGAGGCATATGGCCCTTGCACGGCCTGAGGCTGCCAGCTGGGGGCGCCGAACCAAGTATGCCGGCATCATCCCTACAACTTTCAGACCATCCAAACCCTGGCTGCCCCTTCTACTAGAGAGGTGTCAGTGTGAAGAGGGAGAATTTGCTCTATCAAGTGTGACCTGGGGTTGGTGATGAATACCAGAGATGGTAGGACCAGCTAGAATAACATGTCACACGGTGGGCTGCATTCGGGAATGCTGGATCGGGTAACCAGCAAATTGAAAGGCTGCTTCATACTATAATGGTTAAAGTAAAAGGGAATTATCTCATGCCTTTCTTTTCGTCTATCAAGGTGTCAGCGTATGCTAATTACCTGGCAGAGACTTCAACGGGAAGAGGAAGAACAACTATTATATTTCTGAGGAAAGATTTATCTTGCGTTATTGGCGCCAGTTGGAGAAGGAGGTGGGGGTGGTAGGAGGTCAGAGAGGCAAAGTGTTCCTTGACTTGAATGGAATTGAAATGCCTTTGAACTGAGGCTTCTCTCCTAAGATTAGAAATAATAAGCCTTGTTGGGAGAGGCTTTGCTCTGAGCCCGCGGCCAGGGGAGGGGGCAGGAGGGGCCGCGGACCCCCACTTCCTAGCATCTGACGGGAGGGGTCAGGCCAGGTGCAGCTGACTGCGGAGGGCACGTGAGACTCCTCCACTCACTGATTGATGACTCGCTGATTGATTACGTTAATGGAAGTAGAGGATGGGGGGTAAGAAATGTGGGCTTGGGGCCAAGCAGCCGTGAGTTTTAAATCCTGGCTCCACCACCTCCTAACTGTGGTTGATGACACATCGCTCCATCTTCCAGAGCCTCTGTTTCCTCATCTGCAGGGGAAATAATGCCTCCTTTATACGGTTACTATCACAGCTAAATGGGGTCATGTAAGTGAAGGGCTCAGAGCAGCTCAATGATAGCAGCGGTGAACTTGGCTCCTCAACATATTTTCTGAGTGCCTACTGTGGTTCAAGGCCTTGGGAAAACAGGGATGAATAAGACAGACGGGGCTCTGCCCTCAAGATGCTTATCACAAAATGGAGCACTGGTACCCCCGTTGGTCCCAGAAAGTGGGAAAAGTAGGGAACAGGGTGGGCCCTCAAGCCTTATATAAAGCTGTGATCACACCATTATAATACTAACAACAGTTCGCTTGAATTGAATGCTTGACATATGTGAACTCAAAGGGAGATTTGGTGGGTAGGTGGTGGAGGCCGAAGGATGGGTCCAGGATCCGAAAGACACAAGAGGAGCTGGTCAGAGCCTACGCTCTGGAGACAAGTGCTGGGGGTCTGGTACCTCCGAGGGAGCCCATCCTCAGGGGCTGGGGGGCTGTGGGATCAGAGAAGCTGAGTTCTCATCTGTTGATCCCCTGCCAGTGTTGAATCCCAGCCATCCCCAAGCCCCTTCTGTTCGGAATCAGCGAGCTGTGGAGCATGTGAGCTGGAGAGAGGTGGCCTGGTGTGGTAGCAGGAGTGCAGGCCAACAGATCTGGATTCAGATGCTACCTTGGACTCATTCTCTGGGTGGCCTTGGGCCAGTTTCTCACCGTTACTGTACCTCAGTTAAATAAAGATAGTAAGGCTGAACTTGGGAGCTGCTGGGCAGATTAATAAGGCCTTCACAGCCCCTGGCACACAGTAGGTACTCCCCAACAGCAGAGGTGATTATTAAAATTGGCCACTCTTGCCAGCTGGGTCTGACTCAGTGCCAGCCTCAACCCTGGTGGCCTGGCCTGGTATTTAGTGCCCCAGGGATGGCAGAGAAAGGATGCCACCAGGTAGGTGGTGTGGCAGGCAGAGACCTTGAGCAGGTAACAGCTGTCGGGGACCGGCAAATCACAGGTGTCTCAGAAACAACAGGAGTTACCCTCAGACACCAAAGAACAAACATGCAGCACAAGACGTTTTGCCAAGGCAAAGCTGTTTTGATCGTTCCCGGATGTGACACGTATCGCATGAGGAAAGAGAGCCTCTTGCACTGAGGCTGCCTAATTGACAGCCCGCAGCTCCACACAGTGGCAGTGGGCAGGGTAGGGGGAGGGGCGGGACAGCCCACCCTCCCCCTCCCCCTCCCCGCCCCCACCCCCAGGCAAGCCTTTATCAGCCTAGGCACTCTCAGCTGAGCCTCAGTGAGGGGCGGGGAAGCTCATTATTCCCGAAGCCTCCTCGGATCCAGTCCTGGCCTCCACCTCTCCAGCCCCATCCTGTACCACTCCTGGGACCCAGGTACGTGTCAGTCTAATTGAACTTCTAAACTTTGCCAAATGTGCCAGGCTGTCTGTGGCCTCCAGGCCTTTGCATATACTCTTGTCTCCGCCTTGGATTCCTCTCCTCCCTGCCCTAACATTGGCAAATGCCTTAATAACAAAAATAATAGCAGCTTACATGTGTTGAGCACTTCTTTGTGCTAACTGCGTCCCAAATACTATCTTATTTAAACCTCACAACAACCTACGAGATAAAAATAATCGTGGTTGACCTGTGGTGGGTGTCTACCATTTGCCGGGCACTAAGTACTTTGTATGTGTGAACTCACTTAATCCTTACAACTCGTGGGTTATTGTCCCTGTTTTGTGCATGAGACAACCGAGGTACAGAGTGGTCCAGTGACTCGCCCAAGGTCCCCAGCTAGAAGTAGCAGAGCCCGGGTTCCAGCTCAGGTGTTTACCACCAGGGCACATCCTTTAAGACTCAGTCCAGGTGCTTCTTCTTCCCAGAGGACTTCTCTTTCCTTAATTGGGTCTAGAGATTTCTGTGGGCTGTCACGCTCTCCATGCCAAACAGCATCCCCCTCCTGACCCCCTAAGAGCCCCTATCACCCTGTGCAGTTTGCTTGCCCGTCTGCTGCTGGACTGGAAACTCCTGACAACAGGGAGTGTGCCTGGTTCCCTGCTGTGTCCTCCGAGCCTAGCATGGTGCCTGGCACACAGCAGGGGCCATCTTCATAAATCCTGCTCAGGCGCGTTCCTGCTCTGGCTCCACCCTTTCAATCACCAGGACTGTAAAACTCCACATATGCATTAACTGGGGTCCAAGAAATTCAATCACATAAAATCTGGGTTCTCATTTTTGTCGGGTTTTTGAGAAACACTGTCTGTTTTTCCATCTATCTGAAGTGGCACAAAAAAGTAACGATGGCGAGACTTAGGCTGCACACAACTGACCCTACACTGAACTGAGGAAGTTCCAAAAAATCACAAGCAGTCACTTCCTGCCAGCCTGTTCAGTTAAGAGCTCAGCAACAGGGCACAGGACAGGAACCCACCCCCTGCCAGCCCTGCATCACCTTTTATCTGAATTTGCGTTTCTCGTGCGGAACCGTAGGAAAGGTGTCACCAAACCCATTTCGTGCCCAGCCTTGGCCACGTGCTCTGATGGTGGGGAAGCGGACAGAGGAGCTGGGGAGCCAGAGGGTGCCCAGAGAGGGTGAGGGGCTCTGGCTTCATTCCGCACATACTTTCGGCTCTGAATCCCCCACAAACAAATGCACCAGCTAACTTGCACTTGTACAGGTGTTTACTTTCCCACTGCCCAGGGTAAGTAGTTGATGGCTAACATCTTTTGTGACGATGCAGAGATAACAAGCTCTGCCCTGCTTCGGGAGGGCCTCCCGGAGGAATGGAGGAGTTGAACAGCTCAGAGTCAGATTCCTGAGGGCCTGCTGGCAGGGTTGGGCAGATCCAAGCAGGCTTGGGCAGGTCCAGGCAGGATCCTTGGAGGAGGTGGCATTTGGTCTGGCCTCTGCCTTCTTCTAGCCTTTGTCCTGTGATTAGAGGGAGCTCAGAAATGTCATATGGGCCTCAGCCTGGATTTAGCCTTTGAGCCAATGACATTCTGGGAAGAGGTTATGACAGCCTCCAGGAGAAGCAAATCCCCATCACCCCACCACCATCTCCCCCATCCACACCCCACAAAGGTATGCAGCCTGCCCAGCCTGAGTCAGGAGGTATGGGAGCCTTCCTTTCCATCCCAGTAAAATATAGATGATGACAATACCTTCCTTCCAGGCCTGTGGTGAAGATCAGATGAGAGAATGCAGGGGAAAGCGTCTTACATGCTATAAAAGGCTCTGACAAATGCTCATTATTTCTTCCTCCTCTTCTCCTGGAATTTATCAAACACTTTATGGGCCCTGGAGGTATTTTTTTGGCCTCCATTCTGCGTGGCTGTCTCTGGCCCACAATTCTCCTCTCGTCTTCAGGGGAGGCAGGGTGGCACAGTGGTTTCAGGGGGTGGGGAGGCAGGCTGGTCTGGTTTGAATCCTGGCCCTGCCTCTTCCTCGAGGCGAGGTGTGGCCTAAGGTGACTCCCACAACCTCTCTGAGCCCTTCAGCTTCCTCCTGTACAAAATGGGTGTAAACATTGAATTTAACTCATAAGGTCGATGTGAGGACTAAATGAGGTCATTTGTGCCAGGTTCTTAGGCCGGTGTTTACCACACGGTTAAGAACGTCTGCCGTGTTGTGGTGGTTTTTCTCTCTGGCAGGTGGGACTACTACATTTTGGCTGTCTAAGTGGTAATGGAAAGAGACCCCAGACATAATTTTTACAGGCGTCCTTGTCCCCAGACTCAGGAAAGGGATGGATCAGGAAGCAGATCAGGTGTTCATTCATCCAGCAAGCAGTGTCTGAGGGCCTACTTGGTGCCAGGCACCCCTAGAGCGACAGAGAGACGAAGTTATGGTCCCCATCATTGGGGTGCTCACACTGCAGTGAGGAAGATATTAATTCACTCACTGATTCAATTGTTCACTCAGTTGGTCAATTGTCACCCATTTGTGAGGGTCTCCAAGTACAGGGTCTGTGCTGGTTTCTGGGGTGGGACATGGGGCTGGGGGCCCTGAGGCCTCTGCCTCTCTTCAGTATGTCTTCTTACCTCCTGTCACTTGGCCTCAGTCTCCCCATCTGGTCGTCAAGGGGTTTCCTGAGCTGGTCCCCAAGTACCTGGCACATACCAACATTCTAGATTCCTGAGCCAGGATGGACAAATGCTGAGTGACACCCCTGTGCCTGCTCCCAGCCCACGTGCTCACTCAGGGCTCAGGCATCGACCGGCTCAGAGCTCATTAGCGACCTCGCAGCCGTCGCCGCATGTCACAGGCTCTTAAAGTCTCCATTACTGAGGCCCTCGCTCCTCTGTATTTTTAGCCCGCATCTGGAGGAGACGGCTGGCATCTCCTGCAGCTCTGCATGTCAGGTTCAGTGGTTTCGACAACTCCTCAGGCCTCTGGGCACCTGGAAGTGGTGGTGGGGGGACAGATCTGCTCCCTGAAAAAAGCTAGTGGGAGATGTGCTGGTGGGCTGGGGAGCAGGGATCCTCCCCTTCCTGTGATCCTCCAATTCCCAGGTATGGCAGAGGGAGGGCCCCCCAAACATCTAGGTTGCTCTGGAACCTGGGGGACAATGACACTGGAGTGAGGGCTGTGATGCCAACTTAGAAACAAACCCCAGGCCAGTTGCACGTCCCTGAGGACCAGCCACTAGCTCTGGCAGCAGACAGGTAGAGCAAAGCACCCAGAAGCCACCCAGCAGCGTGCAGTTATCCCACGTGGTCAGAAGAGGTTTCTGTCTGCCTGTAGGAGACAGAGCAACCCCAGCAGCCAGCCCGGCCTGGGGAACCTAGGCCCCTCTGGCATCAGATAAGAACTGTGTTTCAGAAAGAGTCCTCTGAGATTAGTGTCCCCCGGTGAGGTCACCAGGAAATGAGAAGCAGGCCCCAGCTTGCCTGGGTGAAGTTGGAGGTGCAGTGTGGATGGGAGTGGGGAGGAATCCCACAATGGGGGATGGGGGGCGGTCCCCAGACCTGAGAGAAAAATGGGGCGCCTGTGGCAGGAGCACCAGAGCCTGGACTTCCAGGAAGAATAAAAGCCACCATCAAGGACACAGTTTAAATCTTCCCTCCCCCAAGAGCCATCTGTCCTAAGATTTACTCATAAAATAAGATAATAATGATAATGAACAGTTATTGCTCTCTTATTCCGAGCCAGACAGTGAACTGAGTGTGCTCCTTGAATTTCCTGATTATCTTCTGATAATCTGCTGATGCTTCACGTTGAGGTGGGAACTAGCACGATGATTCCCACCTTATACATGAGGAAACCGAAGCTCAGAGAAGCTAAGCAACTCATCCAAGTTCACGTGGCTGGCCAGTGCTAAACAGACACAGAATTTCAGTCCAGAGTCCCGTCTCACCCTCCACTGTATCTGTAGCCTCCAGGCGCCGAGCGATGGAACCAAGTGAGTCCCCACTCGACAACGACATTTCATGATGTGCGGAGAACATTGATGTGAAGGGTCAGAAGGTTCTGGTTCTGCTGCCAGATTGTGGTTCTCACAAATCCTCTGGGGCCTCAGTGAGGGGCTGGACTGCGGTGGGGCTGGATCAACACCACATGACACAACTGTTCTGAACTCCCATCTGACTCTCATGAGATGGTTAACAGCAAAAAGAACAATAGTATTATTAGCAAACATTCATGGAGCATTAACTCTGTGCCGGGCACAGTACATGTGCTGTTTCATTTAATCCTCACACCTCTCCTGTGTGGTATTATCCTTAAACGGATGAGAGAGTGAAGCTCAGAAAGGTTGAGCAACCTGCCAAAAGCCACACAGCCAGTAGGAAGTGGGCTGGGATTTGCAATATGATCGGCCCTTGACCACTTGCCTACCCTGCCTTCTCTGGGGTCAGTCCTGCAGCACTTAAATGTTTTGAGAAGAAGGGGTTCCAGGAACCTTTGTCAGAGCTGGAGGGAGACAGGGGAGTGGGGCCTACCTTATCCCCAGAAAGCACTCACTGTTTGCTGTTAACCAGGTGAGATGACAGCCCCCTTTCTTTCAGGCTCATAGAAACTGCTTTTCTCCATCCCTTTCCACTCCACCGTCAATTTATCTCCAGTTACGCTGAGAGCTTCCCAAACACAGAAAACCTCCCATCAGAGGAGGAAGGAGAGAGGCTGCAACACATTTGCCCCACCCGGGAGGGGCCTGGAGCAACAGAGGGGCGACACCAGGCACAGGGACCTGGAGAGTGCTGGGCTTGGCCACCATCTATGAATTCACCAAGTGTTTCTGTGTGCTTACTGGTGTCAGGCACCATTCCAGGGCAGGGCTGTTCCAGGCACAAAGAAGTCCTAATGACTAATTATAATAGCAGGTGATACTGGCGATAATACTCGAATGAACAAAGAGCATTGGGAGCCTTTATTCATTCAATCACTGACTCATTAAAACAAGCATTCATGGAGGAGATGGAAAATAGTTATGCCTGAGGGGGTAGAAAATTTTCATCCGTGAGGTGACCCTTGAACATGGGCCTTGAAGGATGAGTAAGAGTTTTCTGAGGGGAGAAGAGGGAGGCAAGCATCTAAAGAGAGAAAACCACATGAGCAAAGGCATACGGTTGTTGATTCTGTGGAATGCTGTAAAGTGAAGGTTTCAGATACCTTCCCCACACCACCCAAGGTAGCTCTTTGTCTCACATCCTGCCTTAATAAAGATTATTCATTTTTAACATGACCTCATTAGAGGCTCAGATAGGCATGCTGGATAGATGCATGCATGAGTACAGGAATAAATGGATGGGTGGAAGAATTAAGCATGCATGAAGGAAGGAATCTAAGAAAGAATAAATAATAATAGCAGACATGTATACAGTGCTTTCCATGCACCAGGCATTGCTCTAAGCGCTTTATATTTATTAAATCATTAAATCCTCATACAACCATAGGAGGTGGGTATTATTATTGTATGCACTTTACAGATGAGAAAAATAAGGCATGCAAGGTTAAGTAATGTACCCGAGGCCACACAGCTAGGAAGTGGAGGAACCAGGATTTGAACCGAAGCCATCTGGCTCTAGAGGATGCTGCAAACAGGGTCCCAGGAGCAAATGCTGGGAGTTAGTTCCTCATTCATCCAGATGTCTCCTTTCTCACTCCATGAGGGTTTGTTGGCTAAGCCTTCTCCAGAAATGGGCTGTTTCCTTGGAGCAGACCTAGGTCTGGTGGCCAGAGTCAGTGTGGGTGCTGCCCTGGCGGGCTGGGACAGGAGGTGCCTGCGGGCCTTGCACGGGGCAGCTGCAAGGTGCTGAGGATGGGCTGTTCCTTCTTGGGCAGACTAGGCGAGGAAGCAGGGCCTCTGGCTTCCTCAGCAGACAGCGCCCCCGCCCTGGGAGTGCCTCTGTGATCACTGAGCGGGAAGCTGAAAGTTTGCCTTTCAGGTTGATTGTGCTAGCATTTGGGACGAGTCCCCTTCCTGTGAAGTGCATTAACGATTCACTCGGCTGGGCTCTCACCCGGGGAAGGCTCATGGTGAAGTGCCTCAGATTCCCAGGGAATCCTATGAGACATTTTGACATTCTGACTGTCACTGCCAACGTGGGCTGCGAGGGAATTAATTGACATGGATGAAACCCTCAATTTCCAAGGGCTGTGTAATAAAATAAAGGTTATTGTATTATTACAGATTCCAGCACTAATGAAAAAGGGCTCGAGACCATCATCACAGTCGGGTTCGCTTGGTGGGGACTTGCCTTGATTTCCACAGGCAACCATCCTGAAATTTAGGGAATAATCATTTCAATGGATGTTATTCACTGAGCGCTTAGGATACGTTGGGCACTTAATGAAATGGTCTGTGTATATTACGTATTCCCACAACAAATCTGTGAAGGAGGTGATACTTTCATTTCACAGATGAAGAAACTGAGGCTTGGAGAGGTGTAGTGAACATGGCTACTAAGCTGTAGAGTAACAATAGACAACTTTGTGGGTAAACCACATTCTATTTTCTTGAGGATAAGAGGGAATTAAAATACTTGGGCAGGGAGGGTTAAGATGTTGGCCAAGTATCGGGCTTCTGGGTGGTGGAGGATCAGGGATATTTGTGCGCACTTTTCAGACTCTTAAGAGAACACCACTGTCTTTTCCCTCAGACCACAGAAATCCCCCCGATCCATCTGTCTATCCACCCGTACAAAAGAGACCCATCCAGCCATTCATCCAGCCATCATCTAGCCATCATCCAGCCACCCAGCCATCCATTTAGCTGTCCATCAATCCACTCACTCAGTTATCCATCCTTCCATCCATTAGTCATACATTCATGTATTCACTTATTTTTTCAAATCGTGGTGTCTCTGACTGCCCTTCCCAGGCTCCTGTCTTGGAGGAGGTGTTCTCTTCCTGCTGTGACTCAGGTAGCAGGAAGGGGAGAAGAAGTGGGACAAGGAACCAGAGCTCCAAAAATTTGTCAGATCTCTTCAGCTTTCTTGTGCTCAGCCTCCCTATATGTAAAATGGGGATAATATTTGCAAGCCATTGTGAATTTAAAGCAGGCAAGTTGTGTGAGATGCTTTGGAAATAGAAAGGCGCTGCACAGACTTGTCACCATCATCATTATCATTGCGAGTGCAGCATATACTCTAACGTGAAACATCCTGAACTGTGAGAAGTCAGCATCTGTAAAATGATCCATTTCTGATTTTGTTTTACAGAAATTCTGTACAATTTGCAAATATGAAATTACTTAAATCATGCAGTTACTCATATAATAATCAGATCTATTGCATGTCCTCTTGGGGCTACAGGAAGTATCAGGGGGAAGGAATTGGAAGGGGACTTGATAATAAGGGATACTTGCTTATGAAATGTAGGCTTGTCATTCCTGGCTTAATGGATAGAACTCTCCAAAGTTTCTATATATCAGAATGATTCTTCAAGGCATACTCCCTGTTCGGCACAAGGAGAGGATAAGTAATACTCTAAGCAAATATGTGTCTGGGAACCTGGGAGAAGACAAACAATCAAGCTTCAAGATCAGTAGAAACTGCAGGAAATATAGGCCTTTAAGACACCTGCATCAGTCAGCTTACAATATGTTATGCTGCAGTGACAAACAATCCCCAAATCTCAGAGGCTTATGACAAATGAGTTTTCCTCTATTGTGCTACATGTCTGCCATGGAACAGCCGCAGCTCTGCTCCATGTTTTCTTCACTCTGGAGTCCAGAGCACAATGGGTCTTAAAGCTTCCCCTCACATTTTATTGGCCAAAGCAAATCACATGGCCAGCCTGACACCAGTGGGAAGTATATTCCTCCTTCAAAAAGGGTAACCAAAGGAGGAACAGCAAATATTTTGAACAATAAAGTGATGTTCCTATGTTATAGCTGAACTAGAAGGTAGTGTGAACCTCAGAGTGGCTTGGCAGGAGGGAGCCTTTGCAGGAGGAGATGGAAACTTGGGCAGCTTACATTCCCTCTGTGTGTCCATCTCTTCCCCTCTCATCATCCCTGACTCTCTGCACATTTTCTATGTCTTTCAAAGGTCCTTTTTCCTCATGACTTTGGCTTCCTCTTCACGGTCTCTTTGTCCTCTCTTTTCCTTTTGACCATTTGCCTTCTGATCTTGACATAAATTAGCCAGAGATCTTAGGTTCTAGAGTCAGAAACCCAAATCAAACTAGTTTTTAAAAAAGAAAAAGAAAAAAAAAGGAAAGAAAACAGAAAAAAGAAAGGAATTTATTGGTTTATTGGCTCACATAACTGCAAACTCAGAAGTAGCCCTGGCTCTCCACAGAGCTGGGTCTGTGGGCCTCAGTGAGGTTCTTGCCATCTCTCTCTTTTTTCCTCTGTGTTAACTCCATCTTTGAACAGATTCTGCCATCATGGTGACAGGATGGCTGCTATTGCAGGGCCTTTGATTTTCTCCCAATAGTCATTCTCCTCTTCTGCCAACATGGCAGAAGTTTTTAGCTGACCATCAGGCCTCCCTTGCAACTAGGTGTGGTGTAGGGCTAAATTCTGGCTCATGGGATGTAAGCAACAGTTGACGTCTGCAATTTTGGGGGCTGTTCCCTTAAAAGGAAAGGTCATGCTTCCCCCTCCTTTTTCCCACCTTCTGGCTGCCGGCTGGTCATGGTGGTGATGAGAGTAACCCCCAGATGGGCAGAGCAATGAGACAGAAGGAGCCTGGGCTCCTGAGGACTTGGGTGGAGCAAAGCTACTGTATCTCCTTGGGCTTGTATATGAAAAAGAAACAAACTTTTGTCTTGATTAAGCCATGGCTATATGGATATCTTTGTTACAGTTGCCAGATCGACACCTTCATTTATTCAGTTTCCCTTCCTGAACCCATCACTGTGGTCAGGGGATAAAATCTGCTGACTGGCCAGATCTGGGACTGGGGCTCGATTCCTGAATCTAAACTCTAGGGACTGAAAGAGGTGGCACATTTGCTCCCTAAAGATTATGGAGGTGATTTCACCAGAAAAATATGAAAGGAATGCCGGGCAGAGATGGTACAGTGGTGGGTCCCTTACGGCTGCCTCTTTGGTAGCTGTGGTGGGCAGCAGGGGCAGCATGATTCTCCTGTCTTCAAAGCCCTCTGTTCACTTGCTGTAGTGGGTGGGGCTTACGAGGAAGCCTTGGGCGGGGGTTGGTGGGGGCGGCCCACAAAGCAGACGGGTTTCTCTAGGACTGGAAAATGGACCAGGGGGAAAGGTAGGGACTGGCTATGATCTGTGTCTCTGTTCTCCACCCTGGCATCCAACAGTCTTGTCTCTGCAAAATGGCACAAGGACCTTAGTTGGGTCATCTTTGCAGTGCCAAAGGCAAGACAACTTCTTTAAATTAACTGCAAACGCTCAATGGGGATGGACCAGAGTGTTTGTTAACTCCAAATGCCAATAAATGTTGGTAAATAATGCTATTAAAAACATATTATTGCTCTGACACTTCATTATAACATCTTTCCTCTTACTTTTTCCCCCTGTAACATTTACTTTAATAGGCCCCAGCCAAAAGCCAAATACCAATAAAACCGCACCTCGTCTCTGAGAACATCCTCGTCTATGAAATACCCGAAGACTCAGCACTCAGGGAAAAGCCATGGAGCTCTTCCATTGTTTTGTAAACTTTGCAAAATCTGTAGTTCCTGTGGCGGAGGCAGAACTGCATGTTGAATTTGAAATTTTGAAGCTTCAATTGCTTAAAAATATTGTAACCGCTTCTCAAACAGGAAAATTGCATTCAGATTTCCCTCTGTGTTTAACCTCAGACTGGCAAGAGATAGTCTTCAAATTTCCCCAGCAAATGAAAATCACTTTAGGATTGAGATTGCATATAGATAGTTCCTACCACAAGAAAAAGAAAATCTTTAGGAACAAATACAGTCATACATTCTGTGCTGGACCCATAATGTGGAGAAACAGATGGCCATTCTGTTCTATAACCCATAGCGTGAAGGATCTGAGACAAGGACAACGAAGACATTCTTGAATATGCGGTTCAGTCACATCTGAACTATTTCTAAGGGAAATTGCAGTGTCCTGCACCCAATTTTCTTGCCGCCAGCCTCCTGCATGATGCTATGATCCCTTCTTCACTTTTCACGGCAAATTCCCTTTCTCCCCATTGAGGCTCTAGCACTCTGAGACCACCTTCTCTCATCAGTCTTATCACTCATTCAAACTACAGTGTGATTGTTTGCATCTTAAAGGGGACCAATGGGAAGAGGGGCAGTCCTTTACTCAAAGGAATGAACACAGAGGTGAGATTTTAGGGAGTGACAAGTCAGTCTATTACATGAATTATTGAATAGGGGTCTTTCTTTTCTACCCAGAAAATGGATTTTACCTGTGATACATCAATCCACTTTCCTCTCTCCTTCCCTCTCTCCTTCCCTTCCTTCCATCTATTCAAACAAACTTCTCTGGGATGCCTGCTCTATTCCATTCTTTATGCTCTGTGTTGAAGTCCTGAAATGGGGAGTTCCTACAATAAAGGAAAATGAGCCCAGGAAATAATAATCATAATCCTGTAAGTACAATGACCATGTATTGAGGGAATGCTTACTGCATGCTGGAGACAATGTCAGGAACTTCTTTTTTTAATTTTTAATTTTTAAATTTTTTTGCAGGCCATACAGGATGCTAGGATCTTTTCATGGATAGCATTTAATCTTCACAACAACCTGGTAAGGTAAGTAGTATTATTCCCTTTTCACAGATGGGAAAATGGAGGCACCATTTTTTGGCCTAAGGTCACCCAGGGTAAGCATGGTCTGGAGTATCAGTGCTGGCAGCCTGACCTCAGAGCTTTTCGTTCCGGGTGAAATTAGATTCAAATGAGCCTACAGGGTGGGCTTCGAGGGGACAAAGTCCCTGGTGTGCTCTGTGCTACTTGCAGGCTTGTGTTGAGGGCGGCCAGCAAGGAGGACCAGCCCCTTGCTGGGTGTACATGAGCTCTAGGACGGGGGTCCCAGCAGGGCATACCCCCCTCTTCATTCCCCTCCACCCGAAACAGCCCCCTCCTCCTAGGAGCAGACACCAGAAGCTGGCTGTGCCCCAGGCATGGCTCTGGTCAGGAAGAGAGAATCTTTTGTGAGCTGCTGGCCTGGTCTCTGTTAATGCCAATTAGCGCTCCTCCCTGCTTGGAGCGGCGGGGCCAGCAGGCTTCTGTGATCCTGGTGGCTAGGGGTTCTGGCCTAGAAATGCTCAGGATGTGGGACGAAAGTTAGAGTCTGAGGGAGAGACTGTGTCATTGAATGGAGAGGAAATGGGGTTTCACAGAGGCGTGTGAGGCCCTGCGGCCATGACAGGGCAGGGGCCAGACAAAGAGGGAGAGGAGAGAAGGCGTCGTCTGGGACTGCCTCCGCCCCACCCCCACCAACTTCACTGCGTCTGGGCTGTGACTTGGGAGGCTGTTTTTTGTATTTTGTTTTTTTAAATTGATGTGTAGTCAGTTTATAGTGTGTCAATTTTCTGGTGCACGGCATAACATTTCAGCCATAGATATCCATATATTCGTTTTCATATTTTTTTTCATCATAGGTTACTACAAGATATTGAATATATTTCCCTGTGCTATACAGAAGAAACTTGTTGTTTATCTGTTTTATATATAGTAGTTAGTATTTGCAAATCTTGAATTCCCGATTTATCTCTTCCCACCCCCTTTCTCCTTGGTAACAATAAGATTGTTTACTATGTCTATTTCTATTTCTGTCTTTGTAGATGAGTTCATTAGTATCTTCTTTCTTTCTTTTTTTAGATTCTACGTATAAGTGATATCATATGGTATTTTTCTTTCTCTTTCTGACTGACTTCACTTAGAATGACAATCTCCAGATCCATCCCTGTTGCTGCAAATGGCATTATTTTTCTTTTTATGGCCGAGTAGTATTCCATTATATAAATATACCACAACTTCTTTATCCAGTCATCTGTCAATGGACATTTAGTTTACTTCCATGTCTTGGCTATTGTATATAGTGCTTCTATGAACATTGGGGTGCATATATCTTTTCGAATTAGAGCATTGGGAGGCCGTTCTTGAGAGGCGACATTCTTGGGCTTGTGGGGGACTCTGGGAAGAGTTCTTCTGGAAGCTCAGCTCTCCCGGGTTAAGAGTACCCTGCTCTACCTTAGAGCAAGCCCAGAAAATTGGCCTCAGACTCCCCAGTGGGCCACAATCAGTGGCTAGGGGTGGGGTAAACTTGAGTGAATGGTATCAAGTTAGCAAACTGAGTCCTTATGAAGAGCTTGAAAGACCTGGTTGCCCCTTTATGAGGCTGTCATTGGTCTCCTGGGTGGGTACGGCTGAGGGACTCCTGCAACCTTGTGGCCAGGGAGCTGGCCCCATGTCAGCTTGCCACGGCTCTCTCCTGACTGTCTGGCCCCTCACACTCCCTCCTTGCCCTCTGGCCCCCTCCATCTGTCCTTTTTGTCCAAGAGTGTGTTTCCTCTGGCCCTTCTCTCTCCATCAAGCTTGCTTGGCTGGTCAGCCCGCCAGCAGGGGTGATCATCATCCAATGTCACATTTCCAGCCCTCACTTGGGCTCATGACCCAATGTCCTCCTGCTTCCCACGGGAGGGCTGCCTGCATGGTCGCTGCCGAGCAAGCAGCTGTGGATGATGCCCGGGAGCCCGTGTGTGTTCATCTCTCCCCCGGCTCCTGGCTCCAGCTCCACCTGCTCGCCCAGCTGCTCTCCAGTGACTCACCCAGGTGTCCCAGGGGAATGGTTTTCTAGAACCCTATCCTGCAGGTTCAAGAAAATCACTTCCCCTTCCAAACACAGAGCTTGCCCTACTGTCTCCTACTCCTTGCTGGGAGCCTTTCTGAGAAGGACATGAAGGGACAGGGACAGGGCGTCTCCCATTGGAAGGTGCTTGGACCAAATTTCCCATCCTTGACTCCCCAGTCTGTCTCTTCTTCCTGGTTATCTCCACTTTCTTCTTAGTGGCTTCTCCAAACTCCCTTGGTAATAGCTACTTCCTGGCCCCACATCCCTAGGAAATGGACAATAATATCAAGGTGAGGAAGGAAGTCTAGAGAGTGACAGAGACCTTGTATTGGCTTCTCCAGCCCCAGACTCAGCCCTTTTCTGCCCCTGCAGGATGAGGGAACAACTGATCATTTTTCCCAGGACCCAAAAAAGAGCTCACCAGCTCTCCACCCTCCCTGAGGACGGCCAGCCCTGCCCTCCTTCTTCCTTGCTGAATCTTTCATCATCACTGCCTGGTCGTTTCCTTAGAGGACTTTAGGTGCCAGGCCTCAGGGGCTGAGAAGGAGCTTTGAGAGCCAGAGGCACCATTTCTTCTTACCCATTGGCCACAGCCCCCACCCTGTCATTGGGGCGGACAGGTGCTGCTTTGCCAACAGAGGTGTCACTGTAGCTTTCTGCCAGCTTGTCACTTACCTCTCCCAGGGAAGGAGTGGGTGGCTGGGCCAGTCATTGAGCCTGACCCTGCCCTTCCAGGAGGTGCTGCTACCACCTACCCACAGCTTCTGAGGAAGGAGAGGACCCCTGTCAGGGACTGCTCCCATGTTCCCGCAGCTTGAGATACATAGCACATCCCTGCCTACCCCCAGCCCCCAAGGCTTGGGTCACAAGATTCTAGAGAAGCTACTCCCTGCACCTGGTGGGAAGAGACTGGTGCCATGGCAAACTGGAGATCCTAAGCCCTGGCACTGGGGGCCTCTGGCATCTAGATATCCCCTCCATACTGCAACATGGGTTCTTCCCCTTAGACTAGTCCCATGTACAGGCCCCTGGGCCTTTACACATGCTGTCTCCTCTCCTCTCCCTTCCTCTGCTCTTCTTTCCTCTCCTCTCTCTCTATTCTGTCTAAACCCTGTCCACACTGGAGGGCCAAGCTCAAACTCCACCTCCCCCAAGGAGCCTCCCTTGACTACTCTGGCCCACAACAAGAGCTCGTTCCTCTGAGCACTCACAGCTCACAAAACAGAACTAAATTCTGTAGTATCTCTCATCACATACTAGTCTTATTTTTCCAATTATCCTGTCAGTCCCTTGAGGATGGGAGATCATAGTTGACCCCTTTTTGCCTCTCCCAGTGCACTAGAGAAGGGTTAGAGTTTTTTGGAACTCAGCCATTATTGACTGGCTAATTGGAACCTGCTGGAGTTGTGTGTGTGTTTAGTTTTAATGTGTCTGCGTATATGTTTGATGTACATGTTTGTACACATATGTAGGGAGTGTGTTCATGCATATAAATAAGATTCACATACACGTACCACATGTATAAATGGTTTAATTCATCCAGCAAGCATTATTGAGACCCTGTCACAGCTGGGGACTGTGCCAGGTGCTAGAGATACAGTGGTGTGTACAGAAATAGACTGTCCCGGGCCCTCAGAGCTGGGAAGAGAGAAGCAATAACAATAATGTGAGCGAAGTGTTGTGATAGGGGAGCACACAGCAGGGGCACTGACTTTAGCCAGTCTAGGAAGGCAGGTCAGGGAAGGACTCAGAGAGAAAGGAATTCTGACTGAGACTTAGAGTCTGTTAAGGGCTGAGCTGCATCCCTCTGTTAGATATGCTCAAGTCCTAACTCCTAGTTCCTGAGAATGTGACCTAATTTGGAAACTGAGTCTCTGTTGATGTCATCAAGTTAAGATGAGGTCACACTGGATTGGGATAGGCCCTAATCCCATGACTGGTGTCCTTATAAGAAGAGGGAAATTTAGAGACAGACATGGGAAGAACACTGTGTGGCTACAGAGGCAGAGGTTGGGGCGATGTGTCTACAAGTCAAGGAATGCTAAGAATTGCAACCCCCGAAGCTCAGAGAGAGGCATGAACAGATTCTCTCTCTGAGACCCCAAGAAGAAACCAACCCTGCCAACACCTCAATTTCAGACCTCTGGCCTCCAGAACCGTGAGAGAATAAACTTCTGTTGCTATAAGCCACCTAGCTTGTGATACTTTGTTACTGCAGCCCTGGGAAGGCACTAACAAGGAGGCGTACTGGGCTAACTAGGAATCTACCAGGTAAGGAAAAGGAGGGACGAGGGGGTCCATCACAGGGACCAGACTACACAAAAGCATGGCGGAGAGAAACAGAAAGTTCAGTAGGGCTGGAATGTTCCCCAGGAGACAGGAATGGGGAGGGTTACGTGTTACAGTGTCTATGTGTGTACATATGGTTTGCATGACTGTGATTGTGTGTCTGTGAATAGTTTGTGTGTTCATGTGCTTTTTGGAGTTCTGCATGTTTCCTCTGCTTTTGTAATCTGTGGATTTCTCCACACTCTCACACAGTATGTGTGTGTCTTAACCTGTGTGTGTGTGTGTTTTACGTATCAGTGCCTGTGTTTGGATGGCCTGCAGGTGCGCAAAACCCAAGGCAGTGGATTCGTGCCTGATCACAGCAAGTTTTGAAGCCACACAGAACCCAGGTTTCTTGTCTAAATGGTTGGTGCTCACTGTGGATGACAAAAACCTGGTCGGACTGTGTAGTGACTCAAGTAGACACGAGGCACTCAGAGCTTACCTGCCCTGGTTCAGAAAGAGCCTCCCAAGGCAGAGAGGATGGTGCCTGGACTTCACTGGTTAGCAAAAGGCATATGTGGAAGAGAACTCAGTCCTCCAGTTTGAAAGCTGGACGTGGCCTTTGAGATGGCTCAGATTCCTATGCCCCTTAGCCCAGCCTCTGTGCTCCTGGGGAGTCCTCAAAACTAGCCCATGAAAGGGCTCCCTGTGATTTGGCAAAATACACACCTGCCTGGAAAACATCTTCTTAGGGGAACCCTGAGCCCTAGACAAGTGTTGCTGCTCAGAGGAGGAATCAAGGAAAGGGCCACCCTTATTCCAGGCCCTCCTGGGAGGACATGCAAAAGTTGGGTACGTGTGCATTTCTCCAGAAAGAGACAGTGCCTGGCTTTCATCACAACTAGAGGAGTTCTGACCCAGGAAATCTAAGAACCGTTTCTCTGGTCTAGGCTGACATTGAGGGTGTGAGTGTATGCATGGTATGTGCAGGTGTGTGCAAGCATGCGGAACTCCCAACCTGCTTCCTCTCCGAGAATATGGTTGGATCAGGATGTCAAGTGCAGCCCCAGGCTCCGCCAGCTGCTGCCATGGTCAGAACACAGGGGGCTGTCCTTGACAGGGCTGATAGAACAGACAGAGCCAGTGTTAAGGACGGGAAGGGAGGGGTTGAGGCTGCTGCTTTCAGGAGGAGGTTTGTAACCTAAAGGAGCTCCTTGAGATCAGCTACATGGCTAACCAGCCCTTAGATGGTTCACGTTCAGGATGAAGCGTTGTAAGTGCAGCAGAGTAAATGTATGGGTGGTGATGGGAGGAGAGGGTGCACAGGAAGAATTAATCAAGTTTCTGTGGAAGGAATTGAGGCTGTTCAGGACCTTGGTCAGTACCCTCAGGGTTCCTGGAGCACCAACTTTTCTCTGCTTATTTCCAGCCTGCCCTATGTTAATACCTCTGGGTTTGGTGGAGGTGCTAAGTGGCCCTGCCTGTAAAGTTCACAGTAGAGTTGAGGGCCTCACTGGGGCTACAAAAGTTTCTGAGAAGCTGGGAGTGGAGAAGGAGGGCCCCTCACAGGTAACTAGGTGTGCTGATCCCCAAAAGAATAATAAAGGAAGATCTCCCAGGGCTTGGGGCTGGGGATGGAATGCAGGCGTAATGGGGGAGGGCCTGGCTTTAGACTCGGTGGAGGGCAGGAGGGAGAGGAAGTGCCTATGGCTTGGGTTGTGTTCTTTGTCCTTCTCACCTAAGACACTGGGCTGAGCCAACCTAGGCCTTGCCATCCCTGCCCAACCAGACACTCATCCTCCTGTGGGCTCCCCAAACATTCCAGTATTAGGGGCTTCCCTGAGGCTGTTCTCTGAGGCCTCTTCCATATCCCTTTCCTCTGCTGCCCACTCCTTTCCCGTGCCTGCCTGCTGCCATCACAACCCCCGATCCTGCCCTCTACACCCCCATTGTGTCTGGCAGGACTTCACTACTAATGCTGTGTCGAGGACCCTCTGGCTCCCAGACATGAGAGCTCTTCTGCCCCTTCTTTCCAAAGAATGTTCTCTGAGCAATTAATTAACCTCATTGTGTCCTTTCTGTGGAGCCCAGTAGAGGGAGGGAGGAGGAGAAGCACCTTATTCCTTGAGGACAGTCAAGTGGACGTGTGGACCCAGGCAGCTGCTGCCAGCCCCTCCCCACTTTGGAGTTGGCTACAGAGGGAGAAATGGGGTCGTGCATGCTTTCAGCCCTGGTGGAGTCTCCTTACGTCCTGACAAAGGCCTTTATAATCTGCTTCTTCTCATTGTTTCCACCCTTTCCCCGACCCTTCTCCAGGCAAATTCTGTGCAAAGGACTTGAGGAGGTATGCAGATGAGTGTAGAGGAGCACAACCCTGGGTGGCAGTGATATCCTTTCCCCTAGATGCTGTGTCTGCCCAACTGGTGCAGCAAGTGACATGGAAATGCAGAGTGTCTGCATGCAAATGTGCCCAAGCATTCAGTGGCCACTCCACTGGCGGTCCCTGGGGAGTCCTATGCAGTTTGATCTCTTGTAGCCCAAGGGGTGGGACAAATGCTGGGGCACTGGGTGAAGGGGACACTGGGCCCACCTCAGGTGGTCTTAATGCCAGTGAACAAGGAACTTCCCCTGCTCTGGGACCCCAGCTAGGCCCTGGGTGCACTTAGTGTGTGACAGCTGGGAAGAGATGGGGCCTAGGCTAGAGCTCTGAGGACAGACAGAGTGGGAGAGACACAATATGGGACATGAATTGTGCACCTACTGACATGAGGTCCTCAACTAGACATACTAAGCATGTTAACTCATGTCATCTTTCTGACTCCCCAAGAAGTTTTTAAGGAAACTGAGGTTTAATAGTGCAGGATCTTGGCCCAAGATCACACAGCAAGTAAGTTGGGAAGCTGGAAAAAGACCAAGATTTTTATAATCTGAGTAAAACTTAAAAATGTACATCAGATAGTGTCATCCCCTCCCTAAATCACTCCTGTGGCTTCCCAGCGCCTCCAGCATGAAATCGTTTTCCTTTCCATGGCTGGCAAGACCCTGTCATCTAGCCTCGTCTCCTCCCGCTCCCCGTCACTGGCTCTGCCTGACCGCCCGGCCTTTCTGTTCTTGCACGTGCGCTCATCCTCTTCTCGAGGCTCTTGGACTTGCTGTTCCCTCCTTTGGAACACCTCCCGTCCAGATCTTCCCAGGGCGGCTCCTTCTCACTCTTCAGGTCAAATGCCACCTCTCTGGAGAGGCCTTCCATGACTCCCCAGGCAACAGTCGTCTCACTCCTTCCCTCCCTATCCCTTCATCCCAGTTTCTTTCCTTCACAGCATCTGGAGTTATTTATTGAACAATATTGCACAATTACTGAACAATAACTTGCTCACTGTGTTTTGCCCTTGAGAACACAGACTGTGCAAGGTGTTAACCATTGTATTCCCAGGGCATGATGCTTAGTGAGTGCTCAATAAATGTTCAAGGGACACATGACCTTAGAAAAGCTTCCCTGGGCCCCAAGGGTGGAGCTGGAGGAGGGAGGGGCACACTGGGCAGAGAACTGGACTGCAGACCACATTGAGGCCTGATTACTGAGGCTCTGGGATTTACAGAAGAGAGTGCCCCTGTCTTTCTGTCCATGAGGTGGCCTGGTCTCTGATTCTGCACAGGGAGTATATGTGGACACACTTCTTCAGACTTTGCATGAAGCCAGGCGGAAGAGACAAAGCTGCCTGGCATCCCAGGACCAGAGGTGGGTGCCCTTGGACTCCCTGCATGCTCCTGGCCATTCTGAT
Source organism: Vicugna pacos (assembly GCF_048564905.1). Lineage (NCBI taxonomy): Eukaryota > Metazoa > Chordata > Mammalia > Artiodactyla > Camelidae > Vicugna > Vicugna pacos. The sequence continues at coordinate 21,563,644 of NC_132989.1, read as the reverse complement.
CTTGGGTGAGGTTCAGGGCTGCTCAGGAGCCCACCTGCCTCCCCCAGGGGCATTGTGGCAGGCATTGCCTGGAGGGGAGGGAGAGACTGCTGCTCCAAGAACCTGATCTTTTGCATTTGCTGACATTCTTGGATTTGGCATTTACAACCTCAGGGTTCTATTCCGAGGAGGCCTTTTGCATTTGATGTAAATATTATGGTGATGAGAGGCGACATCGAGAATACCCTGTAGGAAATGTAATTCCACCCCCACCAGGCGAGGAGCCTCTCCCCACTGCTGCTTTGGGTTGTTGTTCAGGGGATTGATTCCTCCCAGTTCTTGGGTTAACCCAGAAGAGCCCCCTCCACTCGTAGGCAGCAGGGTCCAGGAGTAGCACATTAGTTATTTTTCCAATTTGCAGGGGTGCTTTCATCCCTCAATGTGGGATACTATCAGGGTGAATCTGGAGCCGGTGGGTACTGCAGCCATTCTTTGAGGGGGGATATCTCCTCCTGGAGGACGCTTGGGCAGTCCTCAGCCCTAGTGCGGTAGGGTTGGGGGATCCAAGCCGTAATGGGCACTGTAGTTCCCAGAAGTCAGCTGCTCTCTCAGTTACCTCCTCAATAACTCTCTGTTTCCACCTGTCTCCCAGCAGGGTTCAGCCCTGGATCTCTGTGCCTCTCTACTCTACTTAGCACTGGGGACCGCCTCCAGCTAGTGTGGCCCCTGTTGCCGTATTTCTACTGTCTTCTCAAATTCCCAGAGAAATGATGTTCATAATCTCTACCTGCAGTCATGCTGGGGAGCTGGGACTGGAGCTGCTGTCCTGAGACGGTTTGTAGGATCAGGAAGAGACATGGCCTCTTTACATGGCTCTCTCTCTGATATGCTGTGTGGTGCAATGGGAAAGAGTGCAGATCTGAGATCAGAAGACCTGGGTTTAATCTACTTTCATCTCTCATTTATACTGTGTTATTTGAGCAGATCACTTCCCCATGGAGTCTCTACTTCCCAGTCTAGAAAGGGGATAATGTCACCTAACTTTAGATTGCCATGAAGAAAGTTAAACATTTGACATAAGAAAGAGGCTCAATATTTATATGATAAATGAATGAAGAAATGATGTGGAACGATTTTAGAATTTGGATTCAGAGAATTTGAATTGGCAACCCAAGTTTATCACCGACTTTCTGTGTCATTTGGCACACATGACTCCACCTCTCTGAACCTTGGTTTCTCCCAGTAAAAAATAACATAATACCTACCCGCCAGCATTCTTACAGAATAGACAGTTAATATTAAAATGCCTCATAAGCTGTAGGGCTCTGTGCTCACTCTAGTTTAATATCACTTTGTTCAGAGCCCTGGGGGCTCGCTTTCCTCACTTTTCTTTCCATTGTAGGGAGAGCATTTGAATCATTCAGTGGGTGGCCCCTCCCCATAGGTCAGTGGCCCGTCTGGCCAGTGCAGCTGGTGGTCACAAAAGGCCCACCAAGAACCCAGTCTAATGGAGTGGCAACGGCTCCAGCAACTCTTCCTGGGAGCAGGCGGGTGAGTTGCAAGGTGATTTTGCCACTGTTGCAATCTCCCTTTAGACACAGGCTGTCCTGGAGGGCAAAAATCACAGCTTCAGAGGCAGGGGAGTATTGTGACATCATCCCCAGGTTCAGCCAGCAAAGCCCGCTCTAGCCAGCTGAGCCTGCTTCCCCTTGGAGACTAGAGCCAGGGTCCTAGGGAAATACTTTGGTGCCTCTGAGCCCCTTCCAGCCCCTCGGGGCTCCAGTTCTGGGCTCTGTCTGAACAGGAATTGCCCTAATTCGGCTGTTTCACCAGATAAGGAGGAGTGCACTCAGCAGAGTGCTGTGGCTGGGCCTGTGCCCACCGCCACCTCCCCAGGGCTGAACACTGCAGACCTGCAGGCTAGGAGAACACAGGCTGGGCTGGAGATACTGAGGATGGCACCCAGCCTGGAGGCTGAGCTGAGGGGAAGACATTCTGCAGTCCTTGGGAGGTGGGAGGGGGTTTTGCAGAGAGAATAGAGGAGTTTGTGCACAGCTCTGTGTGTGCACATATGTGTCCTGCAGGTAGAAATGGGGACTCCACAGCCTCTGATTAGAAGGGTTTTGAAATTGATAAATTACTTTGTATTGGGGCAAAATGATTTGACCAGATTTCAAATGTCTCAGAGAAGGGAAGCTTCTCTTGGGCCAAGTATTGATTGCATTTAATAGAGCTGGGACTTTCTCACTTAAAAACAACAAAATAAACATCTAAGAGAAGGCACTAATTCACCTCTCTCTCTCTTTCTTTCTCTACTTCTGTCCTCCTTCCCTCTCTCCCTTCTCTCTAAGGACAGGAAGGGATCCAGAGACCCACCCAAGGCTGGGGTAAGAGTGAGGTCAGGGTGGGCAATGCTGATGTTGGAGTCATTGAATTCCTTTGGGGCAGATTGATAGTGGGGGCTCAGGAGAACAGGGGGCCCTGGGTTGGTCCCATTCTTCATAGATTGATTTTTGCCAAGCAGCGATTGTCGTAGCCTTTAATAAATCACTAACCCAAGTGATGAATGCCCTGAAGCTGGGTGGGGTGGGAGAGAGAATGCTAGTCTGGGAGGCAGCACAGGAAAGGAGAGAGGTGAGGATGGAGGGCTGGTGTGTAGGGGGAGCCAGCAGAGTTAAAGCTGAGCTCTAGAAATTCTGTGAGATACTCCCAGATGGTTAATCCTGGCCTTGTCTCTCAACAGGATTTGACCACGATCATTAACTCAACAGTGCTTCAAAATTCATTTTCAGTCCATCTTTCATCTGTCTCTTGCTATCTATCTCACTTTCGGCCTCTTTAACTGGCTTCCAAATGGACTCAGGTGGTTTCCTCCCAGGATAGGATTCCTGTGAACCTGCTGGAAAAGGGAAAGGAGTGTGGGGAAAGCTAGTAGCAAGAAGGACATTGGCATTGGGAAGTCGGAGAAGAGGGTGAAGTGGCCTCTTGGAATGGGTGGAGGTGAGGGACCTGGGAAGAGCAGAGAGAGGGAGGGGCTAGGGGAATGGAGGTAGTTTGTAGAGCAGCCCTGGTGAGAGAGACACTAGTTTCCGGAGTGCCTTATTTCTCATGTAGGGCAAAGTCTCATCATGTGGTTCTCCCATTCTTCTCCCCAAAGCTGTGAGAGCAGAGATCTGCCTTGATACAGCTCCCTGAGGAACAGCAAGAAGTGCAGAGAGGGAGAGAGACCAACCCAGAGCCACAGAACTGATCTCTCATGGCCAGAGCCTGCCTTAGAAGCAGCCCAGCCCACACACCACAAGTCTAAATCAGCTCTGGATGACCTTGGAAAGTGATTTAGCCACACTCACCTCTTCATCTATAAAATGGGATCATATAATTGATTTACATGAGGTTTATATTAAGATTATATCTTTAGAGAACTTAGAGCCTAGCCCATAGCAAACATTCAGTAAATGTTAGCTTTTCCTAACTAGCATTATTATTCTCCTTGGTGGCAGCATGGCAGATTCTGAAGCCATGAAAACCCAAAATGTGTCAGCCATTCTGAAGTCAAGAGAAGGGACTCCTGACTCTGCCTGAGTATGGAGCATTCTACCCAAATTACCAATCTACAGGCCAAGCAGTGTTCTATGCCCTGTCCCCAGTATCAGTGCTGATGCACCATGGGCTGAGGCTCCACTGCCCTCTCTGTAAAGGCTTGGCCCCTCACCGCACCATCCAGACCACCACTCCCAGGTTCCCAGCCCTGGCCCTGTCCATGGTGCTGACCCACATACAATGGTGCAGAATGCTCCACCTCAACCATCCCCTTTTGTCCCCAACTTTAACATCTCTGATGATCTCCCCAGTCACCAGGAATGAATTCTGAGCTCACGTTCTGGAACTCTGCCAGGAAGAAGGAAGTGGCGTTAGTATAAAGAATCACACAAAAGGCCGCAGGTAATTATGTCTCTTTTAAGCTGCTAACAGGACTGGCCGTTTGATAAATGGGAGGATTTGAGGCTGTTTTGTCACTGACAAGCTGTTGTAAGATCATATTGGAGGCTGAAGACAGTTTATCTTCATGTGTGTGGTGGAGAGAGGGGAATCTCGGGGGATTTTACACCCTCTTCAAATTAATGTGATTTCCTAGGCCAGTCCTGTGCACAGGAGTGAGCGATCTTTATGACTCACCCCTGATTAGATTACCTGGCTCAGCAGCCACCTCCAGCCCCCTGAGTGTCCTCACCCTCCGGAGGCCCCTCCCTGCCCCATCCCTCCAGCTCCTCTCCGCCTCCAGCTCCCCTCTGACCTCCTCACTCTCCTCCTCTACCCTGCTCTCAGGTCCAGCTGCTGAGCAAGCCCACAGCTCAATTATTGCTGCCTGGCCTGAGAGGCAGAGGGATCTGGTTTCTTCTGTTTCTCTGGAGGCAGCAGCAGAGAGGGAGGTGGAGTGGGAAGAAGAGGGAGGCAATGGGAGAGGGAGGGCGGGAGGGAGGGAAGCAGAGGAGGAGAGAAGAAACAAGACAAAGAGGGAGTTTAACCAGAAAAACAGAACGCCAAGCTGAGGTAAAAGAAATGAAAGAAAAAAGGGAGAGACAAAAAACGAGAGCAAAGGGACAGCAAGGGTTTTTTTCTTTCACTTCCAAAACCTTATTCTCCACAAGGACCTTCCCTGAACCCAGATTTAAGCAGGGAATTTTTTTCAGATAACACTGTTGCATCATCTTCATAGCACTTTCTACTATTATCTTGCTTATTTGTTTGCTTCTATAATAGTTGTCCTCACTCCTAAATTAGAAGACATATGAGGACAGGGGTCATGGCCACCATGTTCTTCCCATGATCCCAGCACTTAGCACCTAGTAGGTCCTTGGTGAATGTTTATTGACTGCATGATGTGGCAGGGCTGAAGGGCAGGGCTGGCTTGCCCCTCTGGAAGAGGTTTGGCCTTGAAGGGGAGGGTCCATAGCCTACGGTTGGATCGTCAAGGATACCATCACTGGCTGGGTTTGGGAAGACATTTCTGGGAAAGGGAATGCTTCAGTAGTTATGCAGACAGAATTAGGTGTCCTCTAGGACAAAGCTTTTCAAAATGTGATCTGTGAACCACTGCACCAGAGTCCCCTGGCAACTTGCATTTTCACAGGCATTCCATGTGATTCTGATGCAGTGGGTCTGAAGATCATGTTTTTGAGAAACATTACTTTGGGGAATGGGTGAACTGGGGCTCTTGCTCCAGGGAGATCCCAACTGAACTGGGGATCTTGGCTGCTTAGTGCATGTGTGCGTACGCGTGTGTTGGAAGGGTAGTGATTGGAATACTTGCTGCTGTGGAATGAAGAAGCTAACGTCCATTATTTCCAGCCAGGTGCCACCTCATTTTACCCACATACTGGGAGCTACTTATGGGGGAGCCCCCAAATTCAAAGGAAGGAAAGGAAGGACTCAACCAGCTGGGGACGGTTCCCCACCCTGAACCAAGACCCTAAAGGAAGAGGAGGACAGCAACAGATGTGAGGAAGAGAAAGAGCCCTCCCTGCCCCATGCCCAGGGGCCTCTGCTCCCCACCCATAGAAGTCTCTGCAGCTGGTAAGTCATGCCTCATTTCCCAGGCAAGCTGTGCGCCCATCCCCAAGCCCCAGGCCAACCTCATTGCCTCTTCAAGGGACACCCCGCTCCCAGACTTGTCAGCAGTGTATGCTCCAGGATTGATTGACTGCTCCCCTAGCATATGCCCCCCATACACACACACACTCAAACACACACACACACACACACACACACACAACCCCCTAATGTCACAGCTCCATCATACCAGACACAGGCAAGGCCCGCACAGAACACCTGAAATACAACTCAGAGGTTAAGGACAGTGTGCCGAGCAGTCAGACAACCTGGATATGCTGGACCTCTATCTGGGCCTGAAGCAGAGTGGAGGGGGTATGGAAGACAAGGGCCAGCCAGTTTCAAAAGATAGCTCATGTGATGCCACTTCAGCCCAGTAAAATCAAAGCACATAGTTGATGCTAACACCATCTCCCATTCACTCTGTGATCCGGCAGCTCTGGCCTTACTTCATGCCTCAAACACTGCATGCTCTCTTCTGCCTCAGTAGCACCCTCCCTCATGCTCCCCCTCTGCCTGCAGTGCTCTTTTACACTTTTCCACCTTGTTCATCTGATAACTACTACCTCTTTTTTCTGGTGGGTCTTTCCAGATTCCTTGGCTCTGGGCTACCAAGCCTCTACATTCTTTGCTGTTTGCAACCCTCAGCACTTGCATCATTATATATTCAGTGTCTGTCTTCCTAATTAGACTGTGAACTCCCCAGCAGGAGGGACCACACCTGTGTGTCTGGTCCACTGCTGTATCTCTGGCCCATGGTACGCATTCATTTGTTTCAATAAATGGTTTGTGAGCATCTGCTATTTGTCAGGCAAGGTGCTAGACCCTGAGATGCAGTGGCAGGCAGAAAGGCACTTACTCTCCTCTCACAGAGGCTGCAATCTGGTGGTAAGATGGATAGCTGTCAAATAATCATACAAATTACTGTAAAACTGCAACTGTGACAGGTGCTTTATAGAGGCTCACAGTGCTAACAAGAGTACATAAAGGTGGGGGTTGGTCAAGTTCATTGGGTCAGGGAAGTTTTCTGAGAAGATCATATTTCTCTGAGACAGAGAAGGTTGTGTAGAGCAAGAGTGGAAGAATGTGTTCTGCAGAGATAGAACAGCATGTGCGAAGGCCCTGTGGCAGGAAGGAGCATGGCTTCTACTAGAAGTCCAGAAAATTTGGAGTGTGTGAGGTGAATGGGGAGGCTAGAAAACAGGCAGAAGCCAGACCATGCAGGGCCTTGTCAAGTGAGGTAAGGAATTTATTTCTTCACCCAAGAGCAAAGGGTTTAAACACTGAAGAGTTTAAACAGCAGGGGGGCAGACATAGGCAGCAGTGATATAATCAGAACTGCATTTTGAAAAGGTCATTCAGGCTTCAGTCGAAGAAGGAAGGGAGGGGCTTGAGTGGAGGCAAAGAGACCAATAAGCATTGTAGCCATCCAGGCTCAGACCACAAAGGTGCTGGTGGAGAATGAGAGTAGTGGACAGTTTTTGAGCAAAAGTTTTTATGCAACACCACAGGTTGGTGGTAAAACCAAGACTCTTACCCACACTGAGCTTTTGCACTTTCTTGTAACCATTACCTCTTCTGGGCTGTCTACTGGGCCACCATTAGAAGGGGTTCCCAGGCCTCCCCTAGGAGTATCTCTTGCCCTCTCCCCCCACTCCATTTCCCACATTCTGTACTGAGTTCCCCTGGGGGTGCCCATATGTGTCCTCTTCCAAGCTGGAAGCCTCTGGCTGGACACCCATCTAAGCGGTGGTTTTCTCTCAGAGCCCCAGGTGCTTTGCATTCTGGGAATTGTAGTTCTGGAGCAGGAAAGCTGGGCCTGCTCCTGACTGTGGGTCTGGCAGGCAGCCTGGTTGCCATGGTAGCAGCTGGGCTGGAGCCACCGAACCATTTCACCCACAGCTCTGTTGGCTCTGAGAGCCTCCCAGCAAGAAAGCTTGGGCTCTGGGGAGGAGGGAGAGGGAGGAGAGGGAGAGAAGGGAAGAGAGGGAGTGGTGGGCTGCTTGAATCTTCCCCACTGGCCCGGGCTAAGCTTTGCCCTGCTCTGGGGCTTGTGGACTGGGCTGGAGAGAAGTCACCAGCTCATCCTCAGAGCAGGGCTCTGCTTTGTTCTCGTCAGTTCTGCTGCTCTGTTCTCGTCAGTCAGTCAGACCTTATAACTCAGCTCTGTGAATGCAGACGCCTGCATCAGACCGGGAAAGGAGGGAGCGGCCCTCCTCCCCAGGGGAACCCAGAGCCTGGGTTGAAAAGCAAGAAGGTTGAAAATAATTACTTAGGGAGGAAAAAGTCCTGTCCATTTTCTTCCAAAACGTCCCCAGAATCCATTCTTTTCTCTCTGCCCCTTGGCCACCGTCCTGGTTCAGTCTATCTCCCCCTGAGAAGGCTTTTGGAAACACAAATCTGGTCCTGTCACACCCCTGTTTAAAATTCTTCAATGGCTCCCCTTTGCCCACGACTGGATCAAGTCCAAACTCTCTAGTAGGACCATTCATGGCCTTGCAAATTCTAGCCCGAGGCTCCCTGTCCAGTTTGTCCTCTGCCTCCCCTCCGCTCCAGCCATCCAGAAGTTTCCTGCTTCCTTTGCACATGCTCACCTCTGCCTGAAATGCCCTGCCTTCCCTCTGCCAACCTCTGAGCTGACCAAACACAGCTGAAACACCTCCTCCTCGATGAAGTCTTCCAGATCCTTCTCCACCAGGGGAAGAATTAATGGCCTGGTGCTCTGAGCTCCCAGAGCACTTTGTACATCCCTCTCAAGCATTTATCACCCGTGTTGTGATTATTGTCTCTCCAGCTGCCTCTCCCTCTCTCTCTCCTGCATCTGAGCTATCCCGGGGGCCTCAGCGCCCAGCACAGTGTCTGGCACAAGGTAGGCACTCAATAAACAGTGAATGGGATTGAATTCACCAAAAGAAGGCTATTTGGCTCCCACCCTCCCACTCTGGGCTCGCTGCCTTTCCCAGGTCTCCTCCCCCGTTGCTCTTCCTGCCGGCTGCACACCTCACACGCTGCACCAGACTGGCACGTCCTATTGAGTGGTGGTGCCTTCTATTCTGGGAAAGGGTGGCACAGGCACCTGCACGTGGCGTCTGCAAGCCTCCCCATGTCACTGGGAATGTGTATCAAGTCACACCCGGGTCTCCAGAGAGGAGGCGCCCGTGTCTTAAATGGAGCCATGATTTATGGACCCATCTTCAGGAGCTCAAAAAACCAATTAGGCTTCCCTGCTTCTCCACCTGGAGGCAGGATAATTCCAGGAAAGTCCTTCCTCCCGGGCAGAGGCTCCATTGCCTGGGCTGCAGCCTTGAGGCTTCCGCATCCAGCTCCCTACCCCACCCTCATCACCTATACCCGGTCAGTAGCTCCAAGCCTCCTGGGCCAGCTTTTCCTGCATTAAAATCCTGACTCTACCATCTAACATCTGGGAAGCCTTTTCCAGGTATCTATTCTTTCTGAGTCTCAGTTCCTCATCATAAGAAGAGGATAAAAATCACCTACCTAGATTATTCATCCATTTATGTATCCCTCCATCCACCCACTCACATACTTCCTACCATCCAGATTTATTAGGTGCCAGCTGTGGGCCAGGTACTGAGTTAATCCCTAAGGATGCAGAAGGGAATCAGAAAGACATGGTCCCTGCCTTCAGGAAGCTTAGAGTCCTTGGGGAAGGTCAACCTCAAAGTGTTTCGAGGCAGAAGAGCAGACTATTAGGCACAGTCAGGCCTGATAATGGGATCTCAGTATTTCTTTCCTCTGTGACTATTTACTGTGTCCCTGTGATGTGGCAGGCCTGGTGGGTAAGCACAAAGAGAGCCAGGTTCTCCCCTCCTCGGCTTCTGTTCTCATTGCCAATGGACAGAAGCAGCCCAGAGAGGACTCGGCATGCACTGTACACTACAGCTGGAAGGGGGCCAGGATAGAGAATGATGCGAGGTCTGCAGCTGGAAACAGAGGGTCTAGACTCCCCAGGGCCCTGGGGACAGATGGTGATGCAGGGTCCTTTGCACCCAGTAGAGGTGAAAATGAATGGATGAAGCCTCACTGGGACTGCCTGGGTTGGGACAAGAAGCAGCCTTCCCTGGTTATGATACAGAGGGTGATGGAGGGAGAGGCTCCCACAGAGAGAAGGTGAGAGACAGCAGGAGAACGAGCCACTCAGAGCTTGGAGAGGGTGGTGGCTTCCCAGCGTACATGGAGACCACTGTGTCACTGCCTCAGCCCACGCTCCGCCATTCAGCAGGGACCTTTATTTTCTCTATTCTGGAGGCGGTAGGAAGAGCCTGGTCCAGGTGTCAGTGCGGTGAGTGGGTAGGGAGGGCAGAGGCCGGCGAGGCGGCTAATTCAAGCTGTTCTCCTTACTGCAGCCCTCAGTGCTGGGCCCAGGGCCCTAAACTGCTTCACAGGCCCTCCCTCTGCTCCCTCCACTGCTGGAAATCGGCATCTTGACTAAAGGAGGTGCAGGTTCCAGGGCTTGGAGGAGGATAGGCAATAAGAGAGAGTGGGAGCTGGCTGGGTGAAGATCCATCACTAATCCTCGATGTCTCCAAAGAAAAAAATCATCAACTTGCTGTCAGTTCCCACGTTTATAGAATCGTGGAGTTGGACTAGCCCTGAGGGCTCTTTGGCATCTGTTTCTTCTGCTGCTGGGAACAGGTTGCTGATGGAGGGAGGCTCTGCAGAGGAAGGCTGGCTCCGCCCTCTGCCAAGGGACCCAAGTCAGCATTTGCTGACATTTCCCAGGATGCCCTCAGTGCTGGTGACATTACAGAGAGGTGCTCCCTGACAGGGCTGGAGGAGGCGAGACTGACCACATCACCTCTGCTCCAGACTCACACGGGCTCAGGCCACAGGCCCCTCCCAGGGGCAAGCCTCACATTCCAAACGGCAGCAAAGTTCTATCTTCTGGGGTTGGTCTGAAGTGGCCCAAGGGCCTAGGTCCTGCCTTGAAAATGTGACTGCGGGAGGGGCGTGGCAGCTCTGGGCTCAACAAACCTCAATGTCTGTCTTTGTGAAACGGAGCACGTGATCCCTGCCTCCCTCAGAGGGTGGTTTTGGGGTCCAACTGCATAAAAGTGAGAAAAAGGAAGTGTTTCATAACTGTGGGTTAATGTGCATGTGTGAAGGGCTCTGATGGGGGCATTAAAGCCCTAGAGTGGGCTTAGGGGAGGTGGGGCGAGGGGAATGGAGCTTAGAGGGGATTAACTGGGTGCAGAGGCTGGAGGAACCAGGTCAGACTCTGGCAGTTTCATAGATGGAGAGAGGTACTTGGTGGGTAGAGGGCAGCACAGGAGACCCAGGGAACCCTCTTTGCCCCAGGAGATGCTGACACATGGCCACAGAGGATGTGGGCAGAGTCAGAAACAGCCCCTGCAAGGAGGTGGCCCAAAGCCTCTCTTGCTCCAGCCTTAAGCCTAGGAGGGAGACCAGCTTGGGAAGACAGGTCAGGGTAGGGGTAAAGTGCCTGGATTTTGGAGTCAGAACTAATCGTGGCTCTGTTGATCACTAGCTGTGTGGCCTTAGGCTAGTGCTTTACCTCTCTGAGCCTCTTTTTCCTCATCTGTAAAGTAGGGGGAGGGGTAGTAATGGTGCATACCTTGCTGGTTTGTTGAGAGGATCAAAGAAGCTAAGGCTGATAAAGCGCTTAGCATGGGCTGCCTTATAGGTGCAAAGTTTCTTTGCTGGCAGCGTCATTAGTGGCATCAACACTCAGACCCAGGTTGGGCCTCACCAAGAACATTTTCCACCTCTGGTCATCCTTGTCTATAAAGAGGGAAACCCCTTTCCTGCAGATTTCCATGCATTCAAGTGTGTACCCGGTAATTCCTGTACACCAAGCTCAGTATAATGGGAGAGAGGACGAAAACTGGATTTCTAGTCAGAGTCCTAATTTGCTGATTGTGTGAACTTGCCTAGCTCTCTTCCTCCATCTGAGTCTCAGTTTTCTCATCTTTAAAAATCAGACAAGTGTTGTGGATTGGCATTAAAAACTCTTAGAGGAATAGTTGATGGGGACTTTGGCATTTGTTTGATGCCAGAGTAACCCACAAACACTACTTTCTGGAAGCCAAGAGCTGAGAGAACCATAACTATCATTTGCTGGTTTTTCATCTGGGCATCTCTAAGAGTGGATGAATGAGATGTTATATGTCTTCCGATGTGGTGGGAAGTGAAGTGCATGACATCACCACCCATGTGCTCTAGACAAAGACATTTCACTTGAATCATTCTAGCCTTCAGATCTAACTTCTAGTTTATTGGAAACAATGAAAGTAACTAGCACGAGAAAGTAACTAGATATCTGGAAGGAGGGATATTCTGTAGCAAAACTGACTTGGATATTTCATGGGTCTGTGGCAGAGGAAAAAAAATGGGGGAATGCACAATCTTAAGCAATTTAATGCACATAATGATCAGATGCCACGTGTGGCCAGGTATTGGATTCTGACAAGCCATCCATAAAGGACTTTCGGGGGGCAACTGGGGAGATTTGTATATGGTCTGGATATTTAAAGGGATGAAAATTTACTGAAATGGAAAGGTGGAGATTGTTGACTGAAAAAAGGTGATGATGAAGCAGCATGTGTGTATAAAGTGATTACATTTTGGTAAAAAGATACTTATATGTAAGAACAAGATCTGGAGGGATGTACAGGAAGGTGTGATTAATGGTAGAAAAGTGATGGTTTTCTTTCTATCTTTTTGCTGTGTTTTAACATTTTCCACAATGCACATGTATTGCCTCTGTAATAATAAAATGTTATTTAATACATAAAATGAGAATAATAGCAGTGTGTACCTTGCAGGGCTGTAATGATGCAGTGAGATAATCTGAGAAGCACAGGGCTGGGCATAGATGCCTACTCAGTAGTTAGGTGCTGCTCAGATGTTTATGCTGGTCTGCTCCTATCCGCCCTTAGACAGACCTGGCTTTTCGGGGATGCTCTCCCTGTGCCCAGATCCTGGCACATTGCAAGGCAGTACTGATGTTTGCTGGACAAATCACTTGCCTTGGTCCATCTTTTATTGGGCATTGAGGGAAATCTGACGGAAATTGTGGCCTTGTATTCACATGAGTCAAAGTCTCTCAGAGGCTCCCCCCACCACACTCCTTTCCATAAACTCTTGGGGTGAGCCCTCAGCTAGGTCCTTACAACAAGCAGAAGGGCAGTGGAATAAAACTACAGTGATCTGGTCCAAAGGGAGCAACCAGCTGTCCCCCCCACCCAGCCATATTCCCTAAACCAAACAAGCTATTATTGGCACTGCTTCCAAGTTTCCAGCTCCCTCACTGCCCTAAACCCTGTGGTTAGGCTTCAGGCTGGAGGTTGAGTCTGAGGCTGTTTTGCAAATACAGCCTGAGATTAAGGCTAGATCTACCATAGGAGCTGGTTTTTGATCTGGGGCTGAGTCTAGTTTCCTAGAGAGAGCTTCAGAGCTGAGACTAGGCTGTAGCTGTCTCCACTTCCAGGGCCTGAAGATTTAGTCCAGATCTGAGGCTTAGCCCCCTATTAGGAGCTGGGTTTAAGACTCGAAGTGTATCTAGGTCTGAAGCTTGCTGTTGACTGACAGCTGAAGCTGAAGCAAAATCTTGTCCTTGGTGAAGACTAGGGTGGCCTCTGACTAGGGGGTAAAAGCTAGTCTATTCCCCTACCTGGCAAGGGCTGGGAGCTGGCTCTGTAGTAAGAGAGGAAGCCTGGGGTGGGGGTGAGGGTGGGGGTGGGGAATGGTCTCGTCAGCAGGGTGTGGGAAGGAGACTCGCCTCACAGGAGGAGTGACACTTACTGAGGCTCCAGTCCCAGCTCTGGTGTCCCCAGAACCCAGCAGGGATGGAGAAGAGAGAAACATCCCACCCAGGGGTGGTGGGTAGGACATGGTGTGTGCTGGGGCCCCTCTGACAGGAGCAGAGTTGCAGTGTGGAGGGAGAAGGAGCCAGCATGGAGGAAGTGCTATTGAGGACTTCAGGTTGCTGAGGGGGTCCCTGGCGGCTGGAGAGGAAGCCCTACATGAGTGGCTAGTGCCCCATTATCCCCAGCTCCACCCCTTAGAGCCAGCAGGACTCCCCACTCATTAGGCTGACATCTCCTTCTTAATAAAAAATACATGAATAAATAAATAACAGCCATAACTGAACAAGAAACTGCTTTCCACTCTTTTCTGTTTCCCCAGCTCCTTCCTTCCAGTCTCTGTCCTGAAGACTCCCTGGGCTGGGTCCATCTGTAAGCGCTCTCCCTCCCCTTCGCTGGCTGCAGGCATCCCTCTGCTCAGGAGGGCACTGGGAGCGGGGCACCACTCTTAGGGGACTGCACAGGACTTCTGTGCCCTCAGCCTGCTCTTGGAGGGATGCAAGGTGGTAGAAGTCTGGACAGGGATCTCCTCTCAGCTTTCAGGGAGTAGGCAACAGCTGAGGCTTTAGGGCCAGGGCTGGGGATGGCCCCCAGAACACAAGGACCTCAAGTTAAGGAGGGGAGGGAAATAGAAGGTGAGAGAAGGAACTGGAAGGTGGGACAGCTAGTACATTTTCTAGTATTTGCATAGGATGGGGGAGGAGGTCCTGACCCACATCCAAGTATCCAGAGGGAAGATTGCCTTTCTTAGAAGGGACAACAGGAATCACTTTTTCTTCCTATGGCAGCCTCATGTTGATCCCTTTCTTTCTGTCCCTGTGTCCACATTCTCTGTCTCTGTTGTCTCTCTACTGCCCTCTCTTTCACTATCATCTTCTTCCTTACCTGGGTCAATGTGCCTTGGAGATGTTGCTCAGGAGTTACCCACTCATCAAGGTTAAGGGGAAGTAATTCTGCCCCGACCTGGTGATTCAGGACCATGGAGAGCATCCTGCCGGGGAGAGGCCCTCTCCCAAAACAAACAAAAAAAGAGCTTGGATTGCCTGCAGAGGGTAAGAGAGCTGGTGAGGTAGAGGCAAGGGAGAGGCGGCGGGGAAAGATATGGACATAGGTGAGAGTCATTTGTAGGCTGGGTGACTCTGAACTGGGACTTAGAATTGTTGCTGCCCTGGACCAAAGGGTCCCACTACCTCCACCAAGGAGCGGGAGGGGAAGGAGCAGCCCGTGCTCTGGACTGTGCAGTCCTGGAGCACACACAGTACTTGCTAGGAAGCTCTGGGAACCTTTATGTCTAGAATGCAAAGCTAAATGCGTGCCTAGGATGTGGGACATGAGCAGATTAGGGTTCGGGGTTTGGGTTTCTTTTCTAAAAAATATTTTTGGTAAAGTACACAAAACAAAAATTACCATCTTAACCATTTTAAGTGTACAGTTCAGTGAAATTAAATACATTCTGATTATTTTCATCAAGAGAATGGAGTGACCTTTGGGCAGATGTTGGGGAGGCTGTATAGGGTGTATTATGTGTGTATGAGAGAAGAGGATCGTTACAACCCTACAGCTGAGGGGATGCCAAAGGTAGGGCGAGTAGGAGATAGGGACCAGAGTCCTGTTAGGCCTGTTCACTCTGGCAGCTGCAGGCTGGGAGTGGGGGGTCAGGCAGAAACTTCTCTGGCTCCAGCTCAGAACTAATGGGACCCAGAAGTCTCCTCTTCCCCGGAAGCTCCCTCTGGATGGAGCCAGAAGCCAGATTTCAGGAGCAGTCCAGATGTTCAGGGGAAATTTAGGGAAGGGGAGCAGATGGGACCTGGGATTCCTGTGGGGGCTGCGGGGGGAGGGCAGCAGCTGGAGGATGTGCTGGGGCATGTGCTGGAGCTGAGGTTGGCTCCAGCGTGTGCTGGGCCACGTGCCTCAGGGTGTGCCTAGGATGTGGGACTTGGGCAGAGAGCAGGCTAGCTCATGTGATCCTTGGCGCTTTCCGAGTCCTGGCTACTAAGATGTAACCTAAGCTGCCTCTAGCTGTGGCAGGTTCTGAGGGATGTACCCTGTTTGCCACATGCCGGGCCAGGATACAGAAGTGATTAGGACACACCCTGCCCCTGCCTCTGCCCTTGAAGAGCTCCATCTTTCCCCCAATGCAGGGCTTTGGCTTGGACCCAGAGGCCCACCCCTCCCCACTGAGTCCATAGTGGCCATTCCTTATGGGTTAGGGGAGGAAAGCCTTGTTCAGAGACCTGAGTAAGATGGTCCAAGCTGTCTCCTCGCTTTCTACCCCAGGAGCCCAGAGCTCATATTCCCACTCAGAGCCCTAGTCCCTGGCATGTCATCCCTGCTGATTCCTTCAGTTTCTGTGGTCCTTGGGAAGATGCGGAGCAAATCAAGGGGCCAGAATCCAGAACTGGTGTCTGCTTCTGCCTGATTCAAGGACTAGAGAGCCCCTCAGCTTTTATTCCCCACCCCTGCTTTGATGCATCTGGTTCTGGTCAACTCACAATCCTCACACCAGCCTGGGAGAATGACCATGAGCCCCATTTGATAGATGGGTAAACTGAGATGCAAAGAAGTGAAATCACTTGTTGAATGCACCCCTCTCCAACAGAGCCAAGATTTGAACCTAAGTTTGAATTACTCTTTCTGCAATTCTTCCTCTAGGAAAAGGGGTTATGTGGGCTCTGCACTTCAGTCAGTTGTGTAGTCCTGGACAAGTAAGTGCCTTTTCCTTGCTGGACCTCTCTTTCCCCATTTATATGATGAAAAGGTCTAAATAGGATTATCTTGAAGAACCTGTCCCATTCTCCTACCCTGTGATGTGACAAACCCCCTCAGCACTGGGAAAGGGGGCAGTGGGGACATACTGTATACTGATGGTACTCTGATGGCAAGGCGGTGACCAGCCCCGTACACCTACCAGACCCCTGGAGGGCATCCCAGGATGTCAAGATGCTCAGCGGGGGTGGGCTCCTCCGTAGGCTCTCTTGGTGGGATTGGTGTGGAGTCTGGGAGTGGCAAGACCCTGAGCCCAGCTCTGCCTGCAGAGGAGGGAGAGCAGAGGGAGGTTTGGGGTAGAGAATGGGGCTGGCTGGGCAGGCCAGAGCCAGGCAGGCAGAGTAGAATGAGGCTCAAAGCTCCAGGGCTTTACAAATGGATTTTGCTGAAATGGAAATTTCCACCCATCCCTGAAATGAGCCTGGCAGTGAGGCTAGGTCTGGTAGGGCTGCGGCAGCTGGGGATGCGGACAGGGACAAAAGCCAAACTGTCAAAGCCCCTCAGACCTATGCACCCCTCCCCTCACCGTCCCCACCCCTCCTCCAATCCCCTCCCCTGCTCAAGTCCTCCAGGTCCTCAGGGACTTTCACAATCCTCACACCTTTTTATACCCTTCTCACTTTCTCCCTCAACCACTTCATGCCTCTTACACCCCCACATCTGACACTCCCCCCGCCTCCCCACCGTCCACCTCACACACCCACACACCTGGCACTCTCTCCACCTCCACTTCATCCTCGCACTGCCCTTTCACCCCTCACCTCCTCTTCCCCCCAATATCTGCACCCCCCCATATACCATCTCTCACACACCTGACACTTTCCTCCCCTCCTGTTTCACTCCTCAGCCCTCATCCCTCCCTGACTCACCTCCTGTACCCCCACACACTTCCCCCTCCTTTCCTTACCCCCTTATCCACCCCACACATACCCTCTTCACATCACTTTCTGGAACCTTCTGCTCTGGACACTCCCTCACCTCCAACTTCACTCCTCATGCCCTCCACCAGCCACATGCCTTGCCTGTCCCTAACCCCCTTCTCACCTACACACAGCGCTCCATCAATGGCCACTAGGGACAAGTACCTCCTGGTAAAGAGCTGGGCTCTGGAGTCAGACTCCTAACTCAGCACCCCCATCCCCCAACCCCAAGTTGGGTGAGCCAAGATAATTGCCTAATTCCTCTAAGATTCTGTGTCCTCATCTGTAAAATTGTGTTGACAGCTTCCCTTACCTCTTGGGGCTGTGGGCTGAGCGACCAGTGCTTGCAAAGCCCTTCCCCAGCATGCAGGGAGTGAGGAGCCCTGGCTGTCATTTTCTTGTGCCTGGCCCTTTGCTGGACCGTGCTGGGTGGGAGGGTGTGGGAAGAGCATGTGCTAGGTCTGAACTGCTGGTGAAAGTACCAGAAAATATTCCAGGGGAGGAGTCAGGGATGAATCTGATCAAGCAGACCTGCAAGGCCAGAGTAAGGGAAGAAGTGCTAACTAGTTCACTAGGCAGCACCCGGCCCTAGAGATGCCTGGCAGGCATCCCTGCCGGGACTCCCCTTCCCCAGCTGCCGCCCCCAGACAGGTGGGACCTGAGACAGTCCAAGGAGCCTGGACATCCTTTCCTCCCTAAGCCACTGCTGGCCACAGCCACTGGAGGGCAACATGCTCTGACCTGTCCCTGAATAAAAAGGATGTGGAGGATGGGGATGAGGAGGGGGAGAGATTGCTGCCTTCCCACCACCCAAGGAGCTCTCATCGGATTTGGAGAGGGAGAGGACGGGGACAGGCTGGGTCGGGGAAGGTCCCTAGAGAGGCATCACTGGCCCCCTGTTGGGTGGGTGGGGAGAACAGGGCAAATGCTAGTGGAGAGGAACAAAGCGTAGAAGCCACATGGGAGAGCAGGAAAGGCTTGGGGCTTGACTTGTTATGGATTCCTTTAGGGGGTTGGGGAGCTTCATATTCCCAGTATTCAAGGCCTGGCTGGAGACAGAGGTCAGGCCTGGCCCCTTCAGGGAGTAGTGATGCCAGGAGAGACTGAGATCCCTGTGACTGCAGGGAATGGGCACCTTCTGCTCAGTAGAGAAGGCTGGGGACCAGAAGCTAGGGCAGAATTAAGTGGGGAAGGTCCTGAGGGCTGAATGAACAAGGACCACCCATCACAGAGCTGGCCAGGGGACCCAGTGTGAAGTGATGGGCGGGGGGGATCTGGCCAGAGATGGGGGTCTGGAGGCAAGTGGGGACATGTGTGCAGGGGCTCCACCTGCTCCCCCAGCGCAGGGTCCACGGAGCATAGCCACATGCCCTCATCCCCTAATTACATATTGCTTATTACTCATTCTTAGTTAAACAGAACTCTGAATTGCTCCGTGCTTCCTTCTGCCCCAGACCCAAGTGCTGGATACCCAGCTCAGCCTGGGCTGAGCTGGGCCACTGGGTAGAGAGAAAGAGGTGGATGTTTGGGGCAGAGGTGGTAGGTAAAGGGGGGTCACAGGGACATGTTTTGAATGACCCTGGGCCTGGGGCCTGGGAGGCAGAGGAAGGGACAGGCAGGGAGATAGATGGAGCTTCCCCAGGGTAGGATGAGGGACAGGGACAAGGAGCCTGGTCATGGGAGCTGAGCAAAGGATGGAGAGTTGTCAAGGCCAGGAGGTGTGGGAGGCCGAGGTGGGCTGTGTCTCTGGTCAGGCTGGCAAAGTGCAGGGCCTGCGCCTACACCGGGGCAGGGAGAGCGAGGTGTTGCCTGTGAGTCTCTCACTTGCGGGCTTGTTCCTCTGAAACTGGGTCTGTGTTGCTGTCGTGAACACCCAGCGCTGCGGGGGAGGGTAGGAAGCACAGGGGATTGGATTACCTTTCAAGTCTAAAGCCTGGATTCCTCCAGGCCTGGCAGGTGGGCGTGTGCACACACTCCCCAGAGCACTGTGGGATGCTGGCTGTCACTGGGGACCCACAGGCTCATTCCAGCTCATTTGGTTCCAGTTTCCTTTCCACTAGAGAAAGAGGAGCTGTGACCCTGGGGGTGGGCAGAGCCAAGGCATGGGGGAGAGCTTGGTTCTAACCAAGGTTTCCCCTAAGACAGGACTGGGAGGCTGTGGTTAGAACCCTGATTCTGCCTTATTCTAGTCATTCGTGACCTTGCCACCTGACTTAGCCTCCCTTAGGTTTCCTCATCTAAAAAGAAGATAATGAGGATAACAATGTCCCGAGCCAGCCTGACTATGTGCCAGGCTCTGTGCTAAGCACTTTAGTTCTTCATATTTTCACAGCTGTTTAAGGTAGGTACAGTGAATCTCCCCATTTTACAGATGAGGAAATGGGCTCAGAGAGGCTGAGTGATTTTCCTATAGTCACATAGCTGATCAGTGACAAAGCTGGGACTCTGACCCCAGAGTCTTACCCTGAAGGATGCATGGTACGCATGTCTCAGGGTCGCCGTGAGAGGAAATGAGCTAACGCACATAAAGAAGTGTTGTAGCCTAGTGCCTGGCACCAAGCGAGTGCTCAAGAAATAGTGAGGGTTCATGTCATTAGTAGTCTTTCATCTGCACGGGTGCTCAGAGGTTTCATTTTGTGCTGCTCAGGTGGCAGGGGGCTTGGGAGAGGATGGAGACGCCCTCTATGCAGGCGAGGAGGTGAGGGCTAGCAAGGCAGCCGCAGGGAGGCTGTGGGGGCAGGGGGCAGGCATGCTGAGGTGGGAAAGGGGGCTGGAATGTGAAAGCAGAGGAGGGTGGGGCAAGCAGAGTAGAGGAAACGGAAGTGAGTGACTATGAGTGACTGTATTTACTTAAAGATTTTGCTCCAGTGATCGTCTCATTGGCCAGACATCTGGTTTTCACAGGCATCCCCGGGGAGTGGAAGTCAGACAGCATTACTTCAGCAGCTCTAAAGCCATCCACCCTGCGCTGGCTTGCACTTGCTGGATCTTGGACTCAGGATGCTACTTGAAGTGGGTCTGCCCCTTCAGCTCCCTGGGAGGGAATAGGAGTCCCTTCTAGCTGCTGGTCACTTGTCTTTCACCTGCTCAGAGCTGGAAGCAATGATTTTGCCTCATCCACTCACTCCACCTCCCCATCCTGACCTTCCCTCCTAGGCATTGGGTCAGCAGAGTGTGAAGGGCTGAAGAGGGCAGTGAGCAGACCCCTCCATGCCTCTCCCCTCCAGAATCACCCAGAGGAAAGATCCAATGGATGGCGGCCCACCAGCCCAGGGCACCCATCTCTAAGGGGCGCTAAAGCTTCACTGGTCACTTAACAAATTGGAGAAAAGAGTATTTGCCAGGCACAAGCCTCAGGGTGGGGGTGTGGGTTGGCAGGAACATTTCCATAAGCTGCTGGGCACAGAGGTGAGATCCCCACAGGGTACTCAAGCTACAACAATTGTTCATTAAGCTCCGCTCGTTCGTTCAGAGGGGGTCCTGGAGAACCACAGGGTTTCTGTGTAGCTTGGCAGGACTGGCAAAATTAAGGCCAAAGCAGAATCTTTTGGGCTACTGGAGGAGGGCTGCAGCGAGGTTGGTGGGTGGGAGGGGCGCTTCCTGTCCGGTCCCTGTGCAGCTTCTCCTCCAAACAAATATTGAACAAATATTGAGAGAGTGTTGGTTTGAAGAGGCACCGAATTATTATCCTGCCCTTGCCTCTCATTTTCCAGTCTAGCCCTGGTGCAAAAGTACCGTAGTGATAGCTGTAGTGATTCCCTTCCCGTCTTGGGTCATGACTGCGTCCAGTTCATTCATTTCTTCATTCTTTCATTCACTCACTCAACAGATATTTCTAAGTACCTCCTGTGTGCCAGGCACAATTCCAGGCATGGGGGAGACAACAGCAAACTGCTGCTGCTTGCCCTCTGCTCACCACCTCATGTGCCACTGAACCGGCAGAGATCCAGAGCCTTTCAGGCATCTCCACTGGATTGGGGTGGGGGTGGGGGGGTCAGAAGAGGTCTCAGGCTTCTTCTCTGCCCCCAGGGGAGAACCATCTCTTTGGGTGACAAGGAACTATGGTAGAGGTGTCTTTTGTGCCTGTCCCCGGCCCAGCACCAGCTTTTCATGCCCTTGAGGACCTGTTGTGACCTTATAAATTCATGCTGGGTCCAGGAAAGTGTGTGTGTGTGTGTGTGTATTTCTCCCTGAGCAGAGCTCCAAACTGGGCAGCTGGTGTGGGGTGGGGGTGGCAGAGGGAAACAGCAGAGGATGCCAACCCCCCCCTCACCTCTGCTGAGCAGAGCCGCCTACTGGAACCCAGCACCCAAACAGGAGACGAAGTCGGCGCTGTGTTTTCTCAA
The DNA here is from genome assembly GCF_048564905.1 of Vicugna pacos. Lineage (NCBI taxonomy): Eukaryota > Metazoa > Chordata > Mammalia > Artiodactyla > Camelidae > Vicugna > Vicugna pacos. The sequence goes on along the minus strand of NC_132989.1, from coordinate 21,542,176 downwards.
TCACCTGGTGGTGGGGGGTGGGGGAGTGGGGGGTGGACCTGCAGGAAGGCCAAGAGGCAAGATGGACCCCAAGGCTTGAGGCTTGAAAGTCACCCTCCCTGAGAAATGTAAGACATTCTTAGATCACATGCTCCCCTCCTCCGCCACAACCAGCAAGACTATTCCACTGAGCTGCTGGGGTTCTGGGCATTATTACGATACTGAAGGCTATGAAGGGGCCCCAGTTCTGACAGCCCTGTGCCCCTACCTTACATGGCTTGAGGGAAGAGGGTGGGGAAACCCCTGAAGTCAGGTCTCCTACCCCTCTGGACTGCATCCCTGGCCTGGACCCCTCCCTAGAGTCAGAGACCAATGAGAATGTTCACTGAGACTTTAGGAAACGCAGCAAGTCCCCCCCAGCCCACTCTGGCTCGTGGGCCATGGCTGACACAGCAGAGGAAGGCTGTGGGAGGCAGGGGATGTATGTGGGAAAGTTGGGGGCTGGGTCTCACGTGCTGAGAAGGGGGGAGCTGTATCTGCTCAGGCGTCCCCCCTCCCCAACACTGTCTGACAGAATGAGCTCGTCCTTGTTGTCTCTATTTTTAGTCAGAACTGGAAGGAAAGGAAGTTCGGGGGCCAAGCCACCAGCCCCAGCTCCCGCTGCCAGCACCCACGGCACGTGGTGCAGGGGTGCGGGGGAGCCCCGAGCCCCGGCTCCTCAGGGCAGCGGGACGGCTTCCTCCCACTGCCAGCGCAGCAGCGGGGCCTGCTGGATGAGGCGAGGGACGTGCTCCCGGTCTCGGGGCTGGGGAGGCAGCGCTGCGTCCTTTCCCTGCCCGGACACGTCCCTCTGCACTAGGTCTCTGGCACAGAGGGAGAAGGTGGAACAGGAGAAAGACCCAGTTTGGTCTCCTGAAAATAGGACTCGGGTTACTCTGAGGTGCTTCCTTTTGTGGGCTCTTTGAATGGGATCCTTGCTTTTTTCTTCAAGGTTTAAACATCTTGACTCTATTAGAGGGTGTTTGGGGCTGGCTCTCGCTCAGTGGAGGAATATATATAAGGCGTGAGCCCATAGGCTCTCTTCCACTGGCCCCAACAGCAGAGCTGGGGGCAGAAAGGCAGGAGTTGGTCAGTGTCCTCACCTCCCCAGAGGGGAGGACTCCCTGGCTGAAACCCCACAGCTGCTAAAGTCGTGACTTGTGGGTCAGGGAAAGGCAATTCAAGTGGCAGTAGAATGTGGTTGTTAGAGTTTAATTCTGCTGTCAGGTAGACCTGGCTTCCAATGCTGTCTCCTCAACTTACTAGCTGTATGAGATTGAGGAAGTAGCTAAACATCTCTGAATCTCTGTTTTCTCCTCTGTAAAATAGGAAGAATCATAGTACCTGTCCTATAGAATTGCTGAGGATTAAATGAGATAATATGAGAAAATGCATACAGTGTGTGCTCAACTGTTAGTTTATGAAAATTTAAAAGCAGAGCCCAGTCCTGGGCCTGAACCCCATTGTGGCTGACCACAGACCCGCGTTGCAGAGACTTCCTCTCAGAGCTGACTGCCTTTGCTCACCCCATTACTGCCCCCCCCACAGCCCCATGCCTCTTGACTCCCAGGCAAGATATAGGATGCAACCCACCCTGTAGCTGCAGAGCTGGAAAAGCTGTCCCTCCAGCCACCGCTCGCCACCACCGTCCTCCCACATTTGCCCCCAGCCCAAGCTGGCTACACACACCGAATCCTGGTGGAGGAATGGCTTAGGCACCTTGTCCAATGTGGGATGGGGAGAGAAGTTTGCAGGGCATCTCAGACAAGACTATGGGGAGGAAAAGGCAGAAATGAAAGAGTGAAGACTCGCTATACAAACACTTTGTAAGCGTCTCTGCAGGTGGTAAAAAGTTTGCGGGAACAGCTGGGTGTGGTATATAGACAAGCTGCAGGGGTCTGAACCTCCTGAAAGTGTGTTCCCATAGACAGTAGCCTTCAGCAGATTCTCCCAAGGATCTAGGACCCTGAGTTGGTTAAGAACCACTGTAGACTCTGGTCCAGAAGTCAGGAGAGCCGGGCATTCAATCTTATCTACCTTTCATTCCTGGAGCAGCAAACTTTCTCCAACTTCCCCACTGCTTCATGAGGGGGTTAGACCATCTGAGGTCTGTAGCCCAGGTGAGGCAGTCCAGAGCTCTGTGAAGTCTGGCCAGCAGTGGCAGAATCACCAGAACTGGGCGTGGGAGACATGTTCCCAGGAAGGTGGGAGGGGGCCCTATCCTACCCCTTCACAGGAGCCGACTTGGTCCATCAGCCAACATGTCAGCCAGCCAGCTGACAGAAACTGAGCTGCATCCCTCCACCAACCCGAGAGGCTGTTGCTATGGCAACTTCATATTTATCCACTTTAGCTCCTAATTAAGGGGAAAAGCATATAACATATTGGATGTCAAGGAGGCTTTGTGAGCCTCAATTTAGCGGCCGTGCCTGGATGTCAAACTCAAGCGTGATTGCTGTTAATCACCTTCCAAATTACCTAGATAGGTCACAAAGGGAAAGGTCTCCAGCAGTGGGGGTAGCTGGGCCCAGGGGAGATGAGGTGGTGGTGGGGGCAGGAAGGGAGATCTGTTCGGCATTATGACCCGGGGGGCTGCTGGGTGAATGCTGGCTCTGCGGGTGTCCGATTATAAGGTCTGAGGGACAGTGGCTAGGTCTGTTCCCACCAACCCTGAGTCGGGGATCTCCACCCTGGAAACTCACAGATCAAGGCTCTTGGTGTGTAGAGAGGGACTGACCAACTGATGAACCAAGGAGCATGTAAGGACCATCTGGTGGCCTCTATGTCAGAAGGAAGATTGACAGATGACCAGGGCTGCTAAGTGCAGGCTGACCTGATGGCCGGGTGGATGGATGACTGTCACATAGCAGATGGAAGGTCCGATGGGAGTCTGCTTAGGAGGAACTGGCTGGGTGACTGCATTCAGCAGTGCATCTGTGATCCCCGAGGGAGTGTCTGGCCTCTCTACCCCAAGGTTAGGCATGATCTCAGGCACCAGTTAGGACAAGCCCTGCTTTGGTGCTTCTTGCCCGCCACTGGAGTTGTGACCAGAGCCACGTCCTTGGGAGAAGCTTCATCAGGGCCCTGGGGATGTGGGAGGCAGGGAATAGAGGTTAATAGAGCAAGGTTTTAGGAGTGGGGTCACCAAGGGGAGGATGTCAGGAAAGTGGTTAAGAGCATGAGTTATGGGGTCGGGCAGACCTAGGGTAGAGTTTCAGCTCAGCTATTTACAGCTGCGTGACAATGATCAAGTCACTTAACCTCTCTGTGCTTTGGTTTTCTCATCTGTCGGGTGGGGAGGAAAATTCATACCTCACAGGGCTTGTAAAGGTTTTACAAGATAATAATCGTAAGGAGCTGAGCACAGTGCCTGGCACACAGTAAACCCTCACTGGCTATTTAGACATTATCATGAGCCAAAGAGACAGGCCTGGAAAGGAGGAGCAGGAACATGGTGCCTGAGGGCTGGGCCTGGAGGCGGGAGAAGGAGCACTTCCCCTCTGCCCCCTTTTGGTCAAAAAAATTGCAGAAGGGACCCTGATGAAGGCGGGGGGCAGGCTGGGAGCCGTGCCAGGGTGTGGTGCAGTTGGAACCTGCTGGGCCTATGTGGGGTGTTTTTTAGCCTCAGAGGGGGCTAGGGGGAAGGAGGCCCTTGTCCTCAAAGCATGATGTCACCTAAAGGCCAGAAAGGACCTTATGCAGCCTGAACCTGGGAGATCATTGGAACCACCTGGGATGACTCTACAGTCTCTTTCTGGGCTCCCCCCAGATCCCCTGAATGGGAATCTCAGAGGTGGAACCTGGGGAAACTGGTTTTAAAACACTCCCCAGGAGGACCTAAGAATCAGCCAGGTCTGGGACTTACTAGTCAAAACCAGAGGCCACTGGGGATCACAAAGGGGAAGAGCTGGAAGAAAGGGTGGACAAGCTCTCCCCCCACCACTTCACCTTTCAAAAAGAAAAAAATTCTACAGCTGTTTGGAAAAACATCTATTATGGTAATAAAAATAATTACAGCGAACGTTTATTAATTGTTTACTGTGAGCTAGGCACTATGCAAAGTGATTCACATAGATCTCTTTTAATCTTCCCAACTACCGTTGAGGTATGTCATCCCATTCATACAGATGAGGAAAGTGAGGTTCAGAGATATGTCCAAGGTCACACAGTTTGTTAATGATGGATCTAGGATTCAAATCTGGGTGGTCTGAATTCACACCTGGGCTATCTTCTCATTCTACAGTTGGAAAAATCAAGAAGCCCAGAGAGGTGAAGTAACTTTTCCAAAGTCACACAGCAAACTGGAGGCCAAAGAGGGATTCCAAGCCTGGAGACCTCCTCATCCTCCTGCTCTCCCTGCCCAAACTTCAGACATACTTTGCAGAGAAAAGTTAAGGACAGGCTGGCCTGAAGGACAGGATCTCAGCTCCATACCCCTCTACAGGCAGAATCCTGGAAATAGCAGGTGGAGTGGAAGGGGGTTGGAAGGTTCCAGACTTGGAGGAGAAGGAGACACTTGGGACATGGTGACCATGGCCATGGCAGCCTTGCTAGCCTGGTAGGAGGAGTTGCTGTGGCCTGGTTTCCACAGATGTGGGCTGCAGGCGTCCTGCTGAAAGGGAGGCTATTAAGGGAAAATGCTTTGCAAGGAGCCGAGCAGCTGGGAGGGGAGACCGTCAGAGCCCTGAATGGGGGGCTTTGTCCCTTCAGGGGCCTGGCAGGCGCTGGCTCCTGGGGTCTGTGTCTGGGAGACTGGCTAGTCGAGAGACCGAGGAGAGTCACCCCCGAGAAGGCTCCATTCCCTCCCCTGTCTTCTTGTGCCTGGTCCTCTCCCCTAGTGCTGTCCCACCTCCAGGGTGGCCTAATGGTTCAGAACACAGGCTCTGGGGCTTGGCACCAGGGCCACATTCGTGTTACTGGGAAAAAATCTCAGTGCCTCAGTTTCCTCTTTTGTAAAATGGAACTAATGAGGGTTTCTTGTAACGTTCTGAAGACGGAGCGTGAAAACGGAGTGAACACTTTGATCACACTGGCTCTTGTAGATCTTCCTGGCTTCTGTCCCTCCCAGGCCCTCCCATGTGTGAAGGCCTCTCCTGGGTCACCCCTACCCCCCCATTCCCCCACCCCCGGCGCACCACAACCAGGCAGGCTCAAGAAATTCTCCCTGCTGAGACAGAGGCCATGTGTGGAGAGAGGGGAAAGCATTAGGCCACATCCAGCCTCCAAACGAAGAGCTCTGAGGACAGAGTGCAGGCTCCAGCCTGCGTGAGGATACGTTACCGCTTACAGCTCCGCTTCCACACTGGGCACTCTGGAAGCCCTAAACCTGCCTGTTCTCTCCTACCCAGGCCTTTGCTGGAGCTGTTTCCTCTTCCTGGGACCCTTTCTCCCCTTTCCCTAGCTACCTCCTACCTGTCCTCCAGACGTTAACTTAGACCATCCCACCTCCTTTCCCTTAGACCGGGGTCCTCCTGTGTGTCCCCCACACTTGCACTGCCAAGCTCTGGCCCCTGTGCCTCTAGACCATGAGCTTTGTGAAGGCAGTGACCTCAATCTGTTGACTTACCTCCCAGCCTGTAGCACAGGGCCTGCCCAGAATAGTCAATCTATAAATATTTGTTAGATGAAGGTGTGAAGAAGCAAACAAATGAATGAATAACTGGATTCTCTGGCCCAGGGTTGGGGGAGGGGGAAAGGAGAATGTCTAGTGGGATGAAACGGAAGGGGGAGTGGGGGCTTCAGACAGGACTGTAAACAGTATCAAACATTCCCTCCCCAGGAGAAGGTCCCAAGCTGCCCTCCTCTCTCGGGACCCTGTGTTGAAGTTAGGCCACCAGTGTGTAGCCACGTTGTCAGCAGAGCTAGCAGAGGACCTACTCTGTGTCAGCGACTATGCTCGACACTTCACACACACACACACGTATCTTCATGTTCTACCTCATTGACTTTTTTAAGCAGCTCTGTGAGATAGGTGCCTTAAGTACCTGCATCTTACAAAACAGAAAACTGAGGTTCAGAGAAATGAAGGCATTCTGCTCAAGGTGACACAGCTAGCAAATGGTGGGGCTGGAAGTGTGCTTGGTGCCCGGGCACAGCTGTTTGATCCCAGAGCTGGAGCTCTCAACCACCGGGGCATCTTGCCTCCCTGCAGGATGGAGCGGAAGTCGCCATCCCACCTCCCAGGAAGTGGAAGTTGCTGGGAAACGAAGCTGGAGAAAGTTCAGACCAAACGTTCAGCTAGTGTTTGGTGAGCAACGGTGGTGTACTGGGCCCGGCAGGAAAAGCAGAGCTGGCGGCCAGCCCGGCCACCGGCTCCCCATCTGAGCAGAAAGACAGACAGACAGACCCCAGGAAGAGGGGTGGGTGATGACAGTGGGCTGGGGAGGGGGGGTGCCAGCGCATGCTGTGGTGACGTTTGTCACCGGGTGGCTCGAGGGTGGACGTGGTGGGCCCCGGGAACAGGGCACGGGTACACCGAGTTGTTCTTGGAGGGGCTGTTTGGAAGACTTTGCACATTGGAGGCTTAATCACTTGGCATTTGCTGAGCTCAGACGGTGGCTCCTTGGCACTCAAGCCACTAAGAGGGATGACTTCCCCACCTGTCCCCAGAGAGGAAGTGTTCCTGCGTCTTAGGGCTCAGTGCAGAGCACTCTGACTTGCTCTTTCTCTCCCTGAGGTGCAGGGTTCCAAGCTTTCAGAGTGCCCTTCTCTTGTGACGAATGTCGAATGAAAATGCCATCCTTTTAGCAGAGCGCAGAGCCCCTCGGTCTGTAGGAGACCCTGGGGGCTGCCCTCCCTGCTTGTCCAGCTGGCTGGGAGCAGGCAGCCCATTAGGCTCAGTCTTTGGCCGTGTAAAAATTACCCAGTGAGGTGTGAGGAGCGGCAGTGCTGGGGCTGCTCTGCAGAGAGCTAATCTCTGGCCATTCCTCCGGAGAAGCATGGCTCCTTAGCTGGAGGGTCTGTAACATCCCTGCCTGTGTCCTGGTGTCATCAGCTGGTTGCTGAGAGCAGGAGGGGCCCAGACTCCTGGCCCCAGAGCTGGGACCTTGAGCACCCTGAGAAAGGGGAGGCACTGCTCCAAAGTTCCCAAAGCTTGGTGGCTTGACTGAAGGCAGCAGCCTTGCCCAGGTACCCTGCGACCGGGCCAGGGGCCCAGCGTAATGCCAGGGAGAGGGACTGGCATCACTTGCAGTTAGGAAGTCATCTTGGGCTGGAGAAAGGGTTGGGTCAGGAGAGAAATAAGGACTGGGAAGGAAGCTAGGGATGGACTCCCACCTGAAATGGGAATCAGAGGAAGAATGGGGTTGGGGCAGGGATGGAGTTACGGCAGGTTAATATGAGTTGGCTTGGTTTTGGTATCGGGGCGGGATTGGGGGTGAAGTTGTCATTGGGAGGAAGGTTGGAGTCAGGGTTGGGGATAAGGTGAGGGTCAGTGGGGTTGTGGCTGAAGCTTAGGTTTGACGCTGGTGTGAGTCAGCATTGGGTTCAGAGTGAGATGATAACTGACTCAGAACTGGACGTGGCAGTGATTGGGAAATGGTGGGAAACAAATTTACTCTTCACCTACTTGGGTGTGCCCTTTCTGAGCAAGCGGCAAACCCAAAGTGGGCTCCTGGAGCTGTCTCCACAGGTACCAGCCATCAGGCTCCTGTCTCATCCACTTACCTCTACCTGCCCACTCTTACCCTCCTCTCCTTCAACTTCCATCTCTTGCTTTTGGTACAGACAAGGATCACATGTCTCCTTCCCGATCACAGCAGATGTGACTGAGTCCTGTGCCGTGTTCTCTTCCAGGCAGCTGTGTGTTGCAGAATACTCCAGGCATTCTGGGTAGGGCTCCATCAGCTGGGCCCTCATCCTGGGGGTGAATGGGGACATGGTACACCCCGTCCCCCTCCTGCCTGGCCCTTGGCAGGGCCCTGACCTCTGTCCTCCTTTCTGCAGAGGCTCCAGCCCCTCACACGCCCCCTCTCGCTTCTCAGGGTGACAACCTGACATCCTCCAGCACTGAGCGCTGGGGTCAGGCTTTTAAAGCTGTCATTGGGGAGACCATGGCCCCATGCTCACTGGTTCCGCTGCCCCAGTGTCCCTTCATGCAGAAACACGCATCAGGGCATGAAACAGAGGACGAGTGTGGCACTGTGATGCCTTTTAAATGCAGGCAATTAGTGGCTAAATAAAATATAGAACAAGCATCTCCTCCCGCCTAGGGCAGGGACTCACTGAACACTGCCTGGATTAGGGACCCTGGGAATAGATTGGGGGAACAGACTATGGTAGTCCCATTCACCCAGTTTGGAGCCTCTTACTGGGACACAGTTGAAGGGAACTGGGGGCTCGTGGACTCCTTATAATGCCTCTGCCTTGTTAGAGGGCTGAGGAGTTCAGGGAAGCTGTGGGGGTCTCATGGGAGCTGAGGGGGAGTCCCGCAGAATAGGGAGAAGCAGAGGAGAGTGGCTTTGAACTCAGCAAACCTGGGTTTGCACCCGGGGTCTGCCACTGACCAGCTGGTGTGAGCTGAGCAGGCTGCTCACCCTTAATAAGCCTCAGTTGCCTTGGCTGTAAAATGGGGATGACACTAGTCATATCAACCTCTATTGATGTTGCTAAGTTTACATGAGGTCCTAAATGCTCCACACCCCTCAAAAAAGAGGCCTCCCAGACAGGAGTGAGGCTGAGGTGGGAAAGTAGAAGTACTGCTGAGAGGCCCTGCATGGATGGGAGGACGGCCCTGGAAGGGAACTGGGAGTTCAGGGGAAGGTGGGCAGGTCCCACTCCTGGACCAATGGCTTTTTCCTCACTGATGGACCCTGTCAGCTTATCCAGAGAGAAACAGGTGACTAGGCTCTGACATTTAGAGGATGAAGCAAGGAAGAACTTAGACTTAGCGACTCTGGGAGGAAGCTCCCCCTTCAGTCCTCCTCCCCACTTCCCTGCTCTTGGGACGCCTTACACAGATAACCTCCTGGGATGACTTGCTCTGTATCTTGCATTATGGCTTCAACAGGACCATGTTCTTCGAGCCCAGGGAGCCTTTAGCAAACAAATGATCCTGGCAGACCTGTGGCACCTATTTTCCTTCCCCTATGGGTCTGGCCCATCCTGCTCCCATGCTGAGCTGGGCCTTCTAGGGGGCTTCTCAGGGGATGGGACAGGGTCATGAAGCAGGTCAGCAGATGGCAGCTGTGGGGACAGAAGAGGCTGGGCCAGGACCCTGGGTCGCCAGTCACTTGGCTTCTGTGCCCACGTGGACTCCCATCCTGAAGCTCCAGCTCAGCCCTGTTCTTTAAATAAAAGGAATGACATCATCCTCAGGCTTAGCTGCTGAGCTGGAGGGAGGTGATCGGAGATACTGCGGAGGGGAGGCCTGAGCTGCTGGGGCTGGGGGTGCGGCAGCCAGGGGCAGATGAAGGACAGACACCCAGTCCCCTCTGGAGACGTGTGTGTGTGTGTGTGTGTGTGTGTGTGTGTGTCCGTGTCCCAGAGTCCACCCACGTGTATGTGTTGGGGAAATTGCAGAATCATAAACTGCAAGAGCAGAGATGGAACTTCACGCTCCTGCTAGAAAAGCAGAGGCTCACTGACAATGCGAGAGAGTCAGGGAGGTCTAGACAAGGCCCTCCATGTTTCTGAGTCTCAGTTTCCTCATCTGTAAAATAGGGGTAACAATGGTGTTAGCCTTGCAAGCATTTTGTGTGAATGGATGTACTTGGCACCTAGTAGGGGCTCAAATAAATGGTGACTATTGTGAATACGATGGGGCAGAAGGAATGCCGGCAGCAAGAGAGCATTGGGAGGCCCCAGGAGGCCTCCACTGAGATCAACCCGACCCTTCCCAGCAGGAGTCTGGGCCTGTGCTCTGCCAGGTAGGGGGTGTGTGGTCCTCACTGTCTCTTCAGGCTCACCTGTCAGCAGCCCACTGCTGGTCCCAGGAGGCCTGGGGACTGCCTCTGCTTTCCCTTCCCCTCCCCCCGCAGGGTGCAGCTCTGGATCCTTCCATGTAAACCCTGAGTTCTGTCTTCCCTGAGCATCTCTGAGGCCTCCCCTCGGGGTTTGCTCAGGCTCCTGACAGCTCCTGCCCAGCTGAGCTCTCACTCCTGGCTGACAGCTCCCCTTCCCTCTTAGGGTCCCTGTCCTCTCCAACCCCCCCCCCCCCGCCCCCGCCCCTCACAGGTACCTTCCTTGTGCTCATCTGCGCTCCCTTTTCTCAGCATTCCCCTCTCAGTCCCTCTCCCTATTTCTGCCTCTCCTTGTCCCTGACTCTGATGTCTGTGTCTATCCAGTCTCTAACACTGCCTCTCCGTCCTGGTTTTCCTGTCCCGACCCGTCTCTGATATGAACTCTCTTGCGATCTCTGTCTACCAGTCTCTGTGTCTTTCTCCATTTCACATTGTTTTGTTTTGCTTTTTGTTTTTTGTTTTGCTCCTTAAAAGGTAAGTCCCAGCCTTGAGCAAAAGCCCCTGGGCCAGTGATCCAGAAGGAAGAGGGCCCCCCAGCCCTCTTCCCCCACCCCATGTGGGGTGCAGCCCTGGCTTTCTGTACTTCCTGAGCACGGGTGTGTGTGTGGGCCGAGGGCAGAAGGCCCATCTTGCCTGTCATCTGGAGAGACGTGTGTGCAAAATGTTAGCTCTATGGCTCTGATTCAGCTCCCGGGCGGCTGGCTGCAGAACACGATGACGGAAGAGGGTGATGGGGACCCGGAAAAGGGAACTGGGCTGGAGATGGAGCCCTGGGACATTGGCAGAGGACCTGAGGCTTTCTAGAGAGGACCCTGGATGGGATAATGGTGGGCTTAGGTGGGGGTCAATAAGCAACGATGTGGCCTAGATGGGATGCAAGTAAAGAGGGTTCAGCAGGGGGCGCTGGGTGTGATGAAGGAGCCCGTGGGTAGGGGAAGTGATGGCAGATGAGTGAGGATTCAAGGGTTGGTGAATGTGGGTGGAAGGGGAATGGGAAGGGTCAAAAGGAGGCATTAAATGAAATGAGTCATGGATATACTGAAAGGCCATGGGATGCGGCTCCTTGCGCCCTTCCTCTGCTTGCCCCTCTCCTGTCACCCTTATTCACTTTTCTGCTTCCAGCCCTCACCTCTCAGTTCCTATGTTTCCCCACCGCTCCTCCCCTCTGCAGTTTAGAGTTGCTAACAGCCCGTCCCATTTAGGACACTGCCCCTGTAGACCCCTGTATCTGTAAGGGGTGGTCTGGTCCTGCAGGCGACAGGCAGTGTTTCAGGGCTGACCCTCCTACCTGCCTGCCTGTCTGTCTGCTTCAGAAAGAAGAGCCCCAGTTCCCACTTGCCCTGGTCCGGCAGAATCAGAAGGAGCCTGGGGTGTAGCTCCTGAACCTGGGGTCTGAGCTGGGTGTTCTGCTGGTGAGGATAAGAGCAGGGGTGGAGTCTCCAGCACATTTTGGTCAGCGCTACTGGATCCTAATATGTGCCTAGGGCCTGCGTGTGGCCAGGCCACAGACAGCACATACAGTCAACTCAGGCCAAATTCACCTACTGCTTCCCCAACCCAGGACTTTCAGCCCATGTCTGTATCCACAGGGACCTGGGACCTCCTTCCAGAGCCAAAGGAGCAACTCCAGTCCCGTGTGGGCCTGAGGATCCACACCACCCCCACCCCCGCCTCCACCAACACCATCCAAAAGCGTTAATTGGTTACACTTGTAGCCAATGGTGGGGGGGTGACCTAAATTTAGGCTACTTTCCTGGGCTGTGGTTGGGCACACTGGTCAGGAGTGAAGGGCTATTCGGGGTCCACTCCTGCCTTATCAGCCCTGCCCTACAAGCAGGAGGACCCTCTGGCAGCCTGTGGAGGTGCAGAAAGACCCTCCTCCATGTCTCTGTGTGGGTGCACTGGGCTGCTGTGTTCCTGTGGCGCCGGTGGGTGCGTGACGATGGCAGCTCCCACCCGGCAGAGCCGTGAACAGAAGGGGCGAGCTGCCGGCAGCTTTAAATAGCTCCTCGCTGTATCTCACTTGCCGAAGCCCCACCCCCCCACCAAGTCTGGCTGCCCCAGGGAGGGGCTGCGTGAGCCCCAGAAATGAGGCCAAGACACAGGGGCTCAGTCTCCACCCAACTCAGAAACACCCTCCAGTCACGGAAACACCTACCAAACACCTGTTCATCACTGTATCTAAGAGGCACAGCCCACTTTTTTCCTGGGTCGGGGGTCCAGGAAATCTCTTAATGGACTGTGAGTCATCAGGAGATAGGCTCTGCCTGGGCCTGCATCTTGGCTGCAAGGATCTTAAGGGAGAGTCTTTATTCAGGCCCTCCCTTAAGGGGGGCTGTGTTGGTCCAGGTGTGGCCCCAGTCACTCTGACTCGGAGAAGCAGCCCACCTCCCCCCGCTCCTAAGAGCAGTCAGTGGCGACCCTCTTGGTCATCAGCTCGCCTTCCCACCTTGGCCTTCATCTGTCTCTGCACAGACCTTGACGACCTGACCCTGCAGCCTTATCCCTCATCACTCTCCTCAGCCCACCCAGCTCACCCCAGTCATCATACATTCTTTCTGCTCCCCAAACATGCCCAGCTCATTCCCACCCCAGGACCTTTGCACTTGCTCTTCCCTCTGTCAAGATGCTCTTCTGTGGCTTTTCCCATGATTGAAGACAGGGCCACATTATGATTTTCATGGGCCATAGGTGCTTCTGCTTTTATGAGTTCTTTCTTCCATAAAAGACATACAAATTATACATTCTGACTGCACTGGTATAAGCATGAATATGTTAATATTATATACTAAAATATTTTCTTCCACCTGAAAGTTAATTGTTTCCTTCTGGTTTTAAAAGAAATTGAAACATGTTCACGGGCCCCTAAAACAATTAGAGACCCTAGGTATTTGGCCACTGTCCCTAATGGAGCGGTTGGCCCTGGTTGGAGCCTTCTCATAACTTAGTTCAAATGTCCCTTTCTCCGAAAGGCCTTCCTTGAACTCTCCGTATGAAATATCCCTCCATATTCACACACTGGCTTGTTACCCTGATTTACTTCCTTCATAGAATTTGCAACTATCTGACAATATCTAGTTCTCTTGTGTACTTATTCTCTGTCTCCTATAACTAGAATGTAAGTTCCCTGAGGGTAGGGACTTTGTCTTTCCACTGCTGAATAACCAGCGCCTCCCACAACGAGGTCTGTAGAATGGGTGAATGAACAGACTTGAACCGCCTGACCAAACTGAGTCCCTCCCCTCAGCTGCCCTAGCACTGGTGTTCTCTCTTATCAGGCCCCCTCAGACTCCTTTCAGGTTTGAAGAAAGAAGGGGATTCACATACAAGCCTCATACACAACTCATTTGGTCTCTCAGAGCCCCAGTTTCTTCATCTGGAAAATGGGGATGCTAATGCTAATCTATCCTGAGAAATGAGGTAGCATATGCAAAAGCAAAGGACCAACCCTCAGAGGGGGGTTCAAGTTTCTTCTCCCCTTTCTCACTGGCCACCTCAAAGATTGCTTTCGTCCAAGGGCGGGGAAAACTCTAACTGCACTGAGGCCTACATGTCTGTAAACACCATAGGTGCTCAAAAAACATTGGTTTGTTACTTGTGGACCATGTCGCCTCTTCGTCCTCCAGAAAAACTTTAAACCGAAGCCCAGTGGGAATTCAGAACATCGTCCTCTCTTGCTCTCTTTCTATTTACTGAGCCCTGTGCTGGACTCCAGGGATCAAGGATAAATGGGAAGAATACAGGTCCGTGCCTTCCTGGAGCTCATGGTCTGGTGGGCTAGACAGGCGTTAATCAGACAATCACCCACATATAACTGCAATTGTGCTCACCGCTTCAAAGAAAGGGCTTGCTGGGCTGTGAGAACACATGCTGGGGGAATGTGAGCAGGTCACGGGGGTGAGGAACAGCTTCCCTGAAGAAACAATGACTGAGCTGAGATCTGAGAAATAAATTGGAGTTTGTTTGGCAAGGAGCTTGACTGGCGGCAGGAATGTTCCAGACAGTGGGAACAACATGTGCAAGTGCCCTGTGCCCAAAGAGATGCTAGCAAATGAGAGCAACTGAAGGGAGACATAGGTGGCCATAGACGTGGGGTGAGGCTGGAGAAGTGAGCGGTGGCCACACTGTTGCAGGACCTTGGAGGTCACACTGTGGTCTTTTCTCTTTATCTGGGGTCCTCAGAGGGTTTTAAGTCACATGATCAGATGTGCATTTTGAAAAGACTGCTCTGGCTGACTAAGAAATAAAGATTTGCAAGGTATGACAAAAAGATTCAGAAATCATACTAGAAGAGGGATGGCAAATTTATGCCATACTTGTCACAATTTCCCGTTCTCATACCCAAAGCAGACAGTGCTAGTCAATTACAGCAGTGATTCTCAAAGTGGTTCTCAGACCAGCAGGAGCAGCATCACCTGGGAATTAGTTAGAAATGCAAATGATCAGACCTCACACCAGACCCTTGGAATGGGAAACTCTGTGGCTGGAAGCCAGCAATCTGTGCTTTAATAAGCCCTCCAGGTGATTCTGATGCAGGCTGGAATTTGAGAACCACTGAACTGTAACACTCTTTCCTACTAAGCCCCATGCAGCATCAAAAACCTCCTCAACATGCACACTAAAAACAGTCACTAGCAATCAGTCCCAGAGCCACTGTGAGACAAATTGTGCAGGGCACTGGGCTGAGGGCTACTCAGAGGAGGCTGCACAGACCCAGCTCTGGAACTCAAGAAGCTGGGACCCTGACAAAGCCCTAAATGTGGGCAAGCAGCCAAGGGTGCCAGGAAAAATAGCGCTGGACACAGAGTCTGGAGATCTGGCCTGGCCTCACCTCCTGCTCAGCCTCTGCTGGGTGGCGGCACAACTAAGGCTCCCTGTCTGTTTCCTGGCCTGCATTGACGACGGTGGCTCTGAGCAGCGGCCCCTTCTCCTGCAGCCTGAAGCCAGAGTGAAGCGAAATTCATGTGTGTCCCCAGGGAAAGCCCCTATAAATCTGCCTCCCCACCGGGCCAGCGTGGAGCGGGGAGTGGAGCGGTGGCAGAGACATCACCCAGAGCTTGTAAGAGGCAGCACATGACTCAGGCCTGGGAAGGAGGCATCCATCACCCTGGGCAGCCAGCGAGGGGAGAGAACCAGGGAGGGGCAGCGTGGGAGGAAGAGAGCCAAGGAAGGAGGGGGCAGAGCTTAGCCCCTTGCCAGCTCCACTTTCTCACAGGCCTGGGACCTGTGAGTCCCCCCCTGGAACAGAGGGACTCAGCCCAGAGGGGAAAATCCTGACAAGGAAGTTGGGTGGGATGAGAGTTGAGGGGTCAAATTCTTTGAAACCACGGAGGATACAGAAAATGTGGTCCTGCACTGCTTATAAACCTTGAGACTCATTTCAAAAATTCCTCCTCCAGACCAACTTATCTGGCTTCTTAGCTCAAATGTCACTTCAGCAGAAAGGCCTTCCCAGATCAGCCATCTGTCTCCCACCCTCGCATCACCTTTTCATTGTCCTCAGAGCTCCATCACTCTTTGGGATTCCTGTATTGATTCGTGTCCTGGCTTATGGTCATCTCCCCACATCTTCCTGAGATGGAAGCAGGAGTCTCCCAATCTTGCTCATGACGCTCCCACTGGGGCTGAGAGCAGCGCCTGGCATGGAGCTGCAACTTACCATGTCCTAGGAACAGTTTTAGATGATTTACATACATTATTTCATCATGTGCCAATCTTGAAAATGGGCAATATAATTATTTCTCATTTTTCAGTTGGAAACACTAAGGACAGAAAGGAAAGTGACTTGCTTAAAGTTCACACGGCCAGGAAGTGGTAGAGCCCCAAGGACCCAAGTCTGACCCCAGAGCTCAGAATATTTGAATGTGGGAGCAAGGGGGATGTTGGAAACACGGGGGCGGGGGTGGGAGGAGTGTTGACCCCAACCTCTCAAGTTACTGATAAGGAAACATTAGCCCAGAACAAGGAGGTTCCTTCTGAAGCTGGAGTTACTTAATTTAGGATTTCTAAAGGGAAGTCCTGCTTTACACAGCTGCTGTCCAACTTCTGGAATTTGTTACCCCCAAGGGGTCTGCACAGGCTGAAAATAGAAAGGAGTTCAGAAAGGGCTGCACGAAATTAATGGATGACGGGTCCCCAGTGGTAATTAAAGGAAGTGAGAGCTGCTGGGGGTTTGCGCTTAGACATTTGAGGTCAGCATCACTGCTGGGTACGGCCGTGGTCTCCCCCAAATGGGTCCCGGTGCTCCAGCAGAGAGCAGCAGGCTGGGAAGCATGGGGGAGGAACATGATCTCAACTTCTCAGCCCACTCTGGCAGGATTTGGCTGCCTGGCCAATCCCCCCCCCCCCTGCCATCCCTAGGTCCGGCTGAGCTGTTAGGGGCTGGGTATCCTGGCTTGCTGACTCACTCACCTGCCCCAAGAAGGGCCATTTGTATATGTTCAGGTTTTCTGAGTACTTATTTTCTTTGCTCCTTCTTTTTTTTTTTAAGAAAAAGCTATTTTTGCCAGGTCGTTATTACTTCCTAATTATTCACGCTCCTTTCATTTATTTGTCTTGTTACGTACAAAACTCAACCAGCAGCTTTCTTATTTATCTCGGATTCATGGTGAATGGCATGCCCATACCCCTTTTTTCAGGTCAGCCTAGGGGAAGAGAGGCCCCCATGCCCCCTCCTCTCTGGGCTTCAGGCACCATCACTTCCTAGTGACTCCCCTCCAAACAGCCCCTTAAAGACCCCTCTGGGAACACCACTCATTATGCTGCTGTCCTGACCTCCCCACCTCTCTGTCCCTTCCCTCCTCCACCCACAGTGTCTCCCTTCTCGGCTCTTCACCCTCCTTTCTCTCCTTCCTCCCTTAGTCCGCCCACCCTCCCAGGGCTTCCCACTCTCTGCTTCATGCATTTCTTCCCCCCTCCCCCTTGCCCCCGCCCCCTGAAAACCCTCACATCCCAGAGCCATCCTCAGAGTCCCCAGGGCTGCTCTCACCCCACCCCACTTCCCACTCCCCCATCCCAAAATGTCCCCCACAACCCCAAATTGTGCTGGGTTGCCGGCAGGCGGGCACTGTGGCTCTCAGCTCTCAGCTGATCATTCACTTCCCCCCAGGCCTGTACAGTACTCTTTAAATTCCTTACTCCCTGAAAACTCACTTCCTCAAAGCCCAACAGCGGTGGCTCATGGAGGGGCAGGGCGAACAGGCAGAGACAGATCCCTAGGATTCGCAGTCCTAGTGGGGTCAGAATATGGTCCCCCTTTGAGCCATGTTGGGGGCTGAGGACCGAGGCCGGCAACTCTCCGCAGATCCTGCTCCCCGGCCTACTTTATGGAGGCCCTGGCAGGAACGGTGGCCCCCCCAACACCACTCAGACTCCCTGAGCAGGGGATCCTGTGGCCACCCAGAGGCAGGTGGCTGTGTTGGGGCAGTTGATAGCTGGACCTGAGCCTCCTCTCCACGAGCAGCAGCCCTGGATTTCTGCTTGGGTCCTTTCTGGCCTCTGCTGCAGCAGCCACCTGGCTGGGGACAGGGGTTCGAATGCTCACGCAGGTACCTTATGTGTGTGTCCACATGGCCCACACAGCAGCACATGCAGCCACGTCACACATCTCTACACACTGTGCATTAGTGCAGGGCATCTCACCCTCAGCACCATAATCACCTAGAAAGCTTATTAGAATGCTAGGCTCCACCTCTGGGTTTCAGATTCCTTAAGTCTGAGGTGGGACCCGAGAATGCACATTTCAAGCACAGGTCAGATGCTGCTGATGCTGCTGGTCTGGGTACCACTTTTTGAGAACCACTGCCCTAGAGATTGCCACACATGAACACACAAGTTGGTACACATTCATGCACAGGAGTTTTGTAAAACAGCAAGAGTGAGGTGGCTGGGGGAAAACTGGAAGCTATGAGCCGAGTTTGGGGATTACTCGGCCCAACAACACAGATTCCCAGTATTCTTCACTCTCACCGTCTCTGCCTCTTGCTGTTTTTCTATCGCTAGCTGCATTTCTGTGCATCTCTTTCTCAGTCTCTCCGCCCTCCCTGCAGCCTCCTAGCCCTGGCCAGGTCCTGCAGCTCCAGGTGGCTTCCCAGCAACTCTGCACACAGGAATTCATCCATCTCCATCACCCCGCGAGTGAGTGGCAGTCAGGTAAGAGAAGAAGATTACAGAAGAACAAGTTCAGCTCCCCCCTAACAGGGAGCTTGCTCACCATGAGAACACAGCCAATTATTCCCCCTGTTCTGGGGGATAATCATTAATGCTACAGGAAATTCTAAACAAGCGATTAAATCATTACTGGGGAAGGCGCAGCGAGCCTGTGCCACCATTAAGCCTCTTTTGGACTGGGAGGGCTTACCTGGGAGGTAAGATGGGGGAGACAGGCCTTGCCCCATCCCTGCAGCATCACCGGCAGTCAGTCTAGCAGGGGCCAGCCCCAGAACCACCTTCCCTCTCTGAGCTGCACACCCAGCTGCTGTCCCCAGAACCCCTTCTGACCCACCCACAGAGGGGGCTCTGTTCGAGCAGCTTCTCATGATCTCATGCCTTCTAAAACCTTACCCAGCTAAGAAATCTATTCATTCAATCAACAGATATTTCCTGAGCACCTACTATGTGCTGGGCAGTAGTCTAGGGCCCGGGGAGATACTGGTCAACAAGACAGGTGTGGTCCCTGTCCTCATGGAGCTCACAGTCGAGTGGGGAAGACACATAATCAAAATGTGAATAAATAGGCAAGAAAATAATCACAAATTGTGGCAAGTGCTCAGGAGGAAATGAACAGGATACTGGGTGTTTTGAGTGGAGGATCTACTTGAGGGCTCTCAGAGGCGACTCACACTTTAACAGACAGGCATCCCTTGGCTTAGCCAGCAGTCTATGCCTCTCTCCTGGGCCCGCAGATCACGTTTTATGTGAATGTCTGCAACATCTGAGCAGCCCTCTTCCTACCCCGAGTCCCCAACATGCTATCTTTGGAAGGATAATGAGTACCTATCACAGCTACTGTGTTTTAGCACTTACTATGTGCCAGCATTGCACTAAGCAATTTATGGTCATTACATCATTTCATCCACAGAACAGTAATTACGTTATGAAGTAGATGTTTTTAATCCCCATTTTACAGATCAGGAAATGGAGACCTGGAACGTCTGAGCTATGGGGTCAAGTCACTCAGTAACTGGCCGGTTGAACTGAAGGCTGAGTTCTGAGCAGAGGCATTAAACCCCCACCTCATCCCACCTCCCAGGAGAAACGTGAGAGGTCTGTGTGGGCTTTGTGGGGTTGATTTCAGGGCTGAGAGACCGCATAGCCTGAGGTCCCTGTGGAGATGGGGCGACAGTGGGCTAGTTACTAGGTACTAAGGTATAACCAAAAGGGCTCTCCCCGCTCCACGTCTCCAAAATGCAGCCCAGAGAAGGGAAGCAGCTGTAGGACCCTCTTTGCCTAGGGAACCGAAGATGGTCCCCTTTGGCTGCCCCTGCCCCTCGGTCTCTGTGGACCCAGAGAAACCATGCCCCCCACCTCCCCAGCTGCCCCCCAGGCTCCTGCAACCTCAAGAGCCCCGCCCCCAGTGGTCCAGCCTGTCCTGCGCCTCCCACCCCGGGGCGGCCGCATTCCCCGGGCCAGGGCGGTGGAGCAGCCAGAGCCAGACAGGACTGGAGCCGGGTCTGCGGTGACTAATCGCTGGTGCTCGGGAGGCCGTGGTGAATTATTCACACGGATTCCGTGAATTATTCAAGTTGTTATTATTTATTTTTCAGATGCGCCTGCGGCAGAGCCTCCAGGCCCATGTTCAAAGGATGACATAAGTCCTGACTCTTGATCGCCCGCGTCTGTGGGGAACGAGTCAGGCCTCTCTCGCGCCTCACTCAGGAGTCCCAGAGAGCGGGCTGAGGGCACAGAGCTGCTGCCTTCAGGGCGGGCTCCTGCAGGGCTCCGATCCTGATGCCAATTACAGAACTAATAGTTCCCACTTACTGCTTCTCACAGTCCCACTGCATCACTGCCCTGCACGGGCACAAGCCAACAGCCCGACGGCCCTGTGAAGACGCTCCTCAACCCCACTCTACAGATGACGGAGCTGAGGCTCCCACACGTATTATCCCTTGCCCAAGGCCACCAGCTAATAACTGGGATTCTGGCCCAGGTCTGCGGATCTCTAAAGCCAGCGGCCGCCATGCGGCATACGTCTGTGGGTGATGTGCCACGTGCCTGACAAGGTCCTACCAAATCTCTTTGCTGCCCCAACTGCACCCCCACCCCAACTCCAGGCTTTAAACCAGGCTGAGGGCAGGGCTGGCCCAGGACTTCTAATGCTCTCAGAGGAAACTTCTGTGTATACATGGCAACAGGGTCCCGAGCAGTCAGAGCTGAGCAAGGTCTACCTCTCGGGAGCAGAGGTGGCTTTGCCCACAGAGTCCCTAGGTGAAGTGGCCCAGGCTCTGAGCAAGTGTGACTCAGGGTTGCCGCAGCCACTCCCGACCCCCGGCCTCACACAGCCCTCCCTCCCGCCTGCCTCAGACACAGACAGAGCACTGCCTCCCCCACCTACACACACACATTTCTGAAAGAAGCAGCCACCTGGCTTCCCTGCCTCCTTCCAACAACTCTCCTGCTGTCTAAGCTCCAGCCCTCTGGCCGCAGCTCTGGTCTCTGTCCCTGAGGAGCCCCCCCTCCGCCCCTTCCCGGAGCTGCCAACTGGAGGAGGCAAAGTGGACATGCCGACTCAGCTCTGGGGAGGCCCTGAGGGCCCCTTGTCAACGTGACCATAGTCTCACAGAGACACCCTCGTGTCCTGGAAGGGCACCTTTGTCTTCCTGCTACCCTGTTCGTTCATTCATTCATTCATTCACTCATTCACTCCATAAATCCTTATTGAATGCCTGCTATGTGCCGAGCACTGTTCCAGGTACCAGGGGAACGGCCAAGAGCAGCAGGCCCTCCTTGTCAGGCTCCTCCCCAACCTCCCCGTGCCCACACCGGCTCTCCCAGGACCTGTCTCTCCTGACAGCAAGCAAGCAGAACCTCAGGCAAACTGGATTCGAGGCTGATTCTATGAGTCTGCCCCTCTGGGTGACCTTGGGCCAGCACCTCTGCCCACCTCTGCCTTCCTTCTTTTGAAAATAAGGGAGTGGGGCCAGAATCTGCTTTCTAAGGCCGTGCCAGCCTGGCTTTTCTCAGGTGTCAGTAACTCAACAACAGGGACATCATTGTTTCCATCTTACGGCTGTGAAAGTCAGGGTCTGCACATGCTTCATCTCAGGTGGACTTAATAACTAGCCCACTCTTGGCTCTGTGCATTTTAAAGAGGAGTCTGGGAAGGCTCTGTCGCTTGTGGTGTATCTCAGTTGCCGGAGAAGCTTGGGGGCTGAGGAGGAAAGGAAACAAACACTTTCAGAATGCCTGCTTGCCTTGCAAATGTTCTTTGTTCATCTTTGTAGAGGTGGCTATGATTATCCCCATTTTACAGACAAGGAAACTGGGACTCAGGCCACACAGCCGGTAAGTAGCAGGGCTGGGATTTGAATCCAGGCCGACACTGGCTCACGCTCTTGCTGCGCCACCAGGCTGTCTCCCCTGCCTCAGATGGGCCCTGGGGACGGAGTGTGGCTTCCTCTTCCAAAGCCTGTCGGAGCCGGGGGAAGAGACCTCTTCACTGAAACGACTTCTAGGCAGTCGGTGCCGCTGATTTGATTTCTCCCTTCTCCACCGACAGAGGAGAGGAAAACCTTGGGCTCAGATATGCTGAGTCATCCAGGGCCCAGGAAACCCAGGGTTATATTTACCCCAAGGCAGCCACCTCAGCAGGTTCGGGGCTGTACTTCCTCTTTCTCTCAAAGCACCTGGACTCCTTCCCTGGCCAGGCAGGCAGGTAAGGAGGGACCGTGGAGCTGGAACGCAGTGGCAGGGCACCCCCGCCTGCAGCCCAGTCAGTGACCTTGTGGGCTGGACACCGACCTCTCCCTCAGCCCAGCCTGACATCAGCCTGGGCCTTGCCCCAGCGGTCCCCAGACCACTGGCATCTGAATCCCAGGGCTTGTTAACACTGCCCGCCTGCATATTCCTCCAGACCTCCAGAGGGGATCCGGCAGGAGTGTGCGTGATACAGGTTGTTAACCAAGCTTCCCCCTGAAGCTCAGAACTGCTGGGCTGAAAAGCCTGGGCTTTGGGGCAATCCTGAGTGAGTTATAATCCAGCGGCTGACACTCACTAGTTAGGCGGCCTGGGGCTCGGCACTGCGTCTCCCTGAGCCCAGTTTCCCTGTTTGTGGGAGAAGAGTGATAACTATGCCTCCTCGTGGGGTTGTTATGAGGATTACACCAGGTGATGGAGACCATGAGCTCAGTAAAGGCCTGGGCGAATGAGCATGGCAGCCCCACCCCTCCCCCAGCCCCCAGGTGAGGCTGGCCCTGGGCCCATAGTTCTGGGAGGACTGAACTTGTCCCCCAGGCTCTCAGCTCCTCCCAGCTGCGGTTTATCTAGTGGCAGTTTCTAAGAACTACCCTCCAAATCACAGTCACGGGTCCCTGTTGGCCCCTGTCAAGGCTCCAGCAGGAGGCCAGCTCTGCAGAGCTTTGCCTTGGACAGACTGGCATAGAAGGGGTCAGAGAAAGCTGCCTTGTGCTCTCATGGGCAGAAGACTTGGGGCTGTGATCTGGGACCCAGGGAGTGACCCCAACTCCATCCTGGGAGCTGCCATTGAGGGAGAACCTGCTTCCCAGGCAGTTACATTCCGTGTTGGACTTCCTCTCACCCTGGCTGAGGTTAAGTACTTCTGTTTACAGATGGCAGACCAAGGGCTCAGTCTTTGCCTAAAGTCGTGGAGCTTCTAAGTGGAGGAACTGGGAGTTGAACCCAGGTCAGCATGATTCCAAAGTGTGAGTGTATGCCCGGTGTGTGACAGCACCTCCCTGAATCTTCCTCGTCGTCGTGATGATCTACTAAGACTTAGTAAGGACCACGTTCTGGGCCAAGCCCTCTACATGCTTTTTCCCACTTAACTTTCACAATCGCCCTCTGAGATGGATTCTCTTATTATAATTCCTACCTTATAAGGAAGGAAACTGGCACTCAGAAAGGCTGAGGCTCTCGGTTGGCGTGGCTCTTTCACTGCTACACTGGGGTCCTGGGAGAGCACCCTGCTCCACTCATCTTCCGTGGCTGTGCTTCACCTCCAAGGCCCCCTCTGCCTCACTACCCACCCCTGTCCCTACCCTTCCTTCTATTTGGAGATCTCCTTACCCCACCTGTGCCTTCATCCTGTCCCCTCTGACCCCAGGCCAGAACCCGCAGAGGTGGGCTCCTATCCAAGTCCAAACAACTCACTGCCCATCCCTGCTGCCTCCCAGCCCCCGGGGGAGCTGCACCCTAATTGCGTCTCAGGCTGGGAGGCTATTAGCCTATGATTGCTTCCCCGGTGCTGGCCTTGCCCCCTGGGTACCTGCTCTCAGCTTCCACAGGGACTTGAGATGACGTAAACCCCAATCCAATCTGAAGGCTTGGCCTCCTCAACACCCCAGCACCCAGTCCGGAATGGCTCCTCCCCAGGGAAGTGGGTCCCCTCACTGTAGGGTGGCAGGACGGGGTTCCCAGCCAGTCAGGCGCAGCAGACACACACCTATGCACACCCTATGGGCGCTGCTGCTGCTGCTGAGGGAATCCTCAGGCTGAGCCCCCTCCCTACGTGTGTCCCTGTCCACTTCCTGCCAGCTGCCTCCATTTCCTCCCAGGATGCCCCAGGGGATAGGACTCCTGGCTCAACCACTCCCTCTCTGTGACCTTGGGCCAGTCCGTTCCACTCTCTGGGCCTCAAAAATAGGAGGTTCATCTTGGTGATCCAAGCTCCAGCCAGCTCCAGCCTGAAAAATAATGCCATCTTGAGAATGCCTGGGGTTTTTCCTTCCACTGATGTTGAATGAATACTAGGCATGGTGCCAGGCATTGAGGATTCCAGAAAGGCAAGTTCCTGCCCTCACAGAGCTCACAGCCACGAGAGCGAAAGGACCAGGCAGGTACAACACGAGTGATCAGAGCGAGGATGGTGGGCACAGGCTGAGGTGGGGACAGGGGAAGCCAGTGGTCCCCTGGGGTACCCAAAGGGGGAGCCTTTTCTAGCTTAAAGGAGGATCTGAAAAACTTCCCTTCAAGACTTCTGATACCTAGAAAATGAGCGAGAAGGGTAGGGTGTGGGGCTGGACCAGCAGAGGGAAGAGTGGTGGGAGAGACCTGGAGGCCTTGGGGGAGGGGTGTTAACATGGAGGCTGGAAAGTGGATAGAGGCCCTGTCAGCCTTGTGGTGAATGCCCTAGTCTGAGGGCACTGAGGAGCTAGAGAAAGATTTGGGACAGGAGAGTAATGTGGCCGCCATATGGAGGAAGGATCAGGGGCCAGAGGGGTGAGAGCGGGAGACCTTCCAGGAGGCTTCTAACCATCTGTCCTACCTCCCAACTTGGGAACAGCCTGCTCCTGTCCCCATTGGAAATGGAGGCAAGACTTTCCTTCCTCTTCTCTTTTCCCAGACACTCCCCAGTTCCCCTCTCCGCAGACGCAGACACACACACACAGACACACACACACACACACCCAGACTTGCTGCAGATCCCCTTAGGGAGTAGGGCAGAGGTTGGGGAGGGGACCCATGTGCCCTAGGAAGGAGCTAGAAGGGAAGGGGTCTGGAGGCTTGGTGCCCAGCTGGAGCTCCAGTAGGGAGAGTGCCCTGTCACTTGGAGCACAGCAGTGTCCCTCCCCTGTCCCCTAAGGGGTTAATCTCTCCCTGAGCCATGGAGACTAGATCTGGGAGTATCTTTTCTTCCTCTCCACCCCCCACCCCAGGCTCATCATTGGAGCCCTCTGTGTGTGTGTGTGTGCATGTGTGTGTGTATATGCATGTGCGCGTGTGCGCTTGGAGGGTGTAGTGTCAGTGCATGCAGCACAAGCCAGGTGCCATCAGCCCCGCCGTGGAGCCGCCATAGGGAAGTGGGCCCCAGGGCCGCTCAAGGCTCAAAAGGGATTTCAAGAGGATTCAGAGATTAGAGAATTAAACTTCCTGCCACATCCTCTGTTGAGCCTGGAATCCTGGGGCCCCAGCTGCACAGAGTGTGGGACTGGGCCGGGCCAGGGTGACCATGGGCTCTGGGCTCCCGCTCCTTGCCCTGCCTCCGGCAGCCCAAGGCTTCCTCAGGCACCTTCCCAGACAGGCACCCGGGCCACGTGCAGCCCCCACCCCAGGGCCCAGACACGCAGAGTCTCCTCTCGGTCCTGTGCCTCTTCCAGGGCCCCCAGAGGGTGTGGGTGCTGAAGCCATCATCTCCGACACCCTGACCGTCCGTCAGTGCCAGCCCTGGCCAGGATGGCCCCTGGAAGGCACATCTCTGCTGTTGTCCATCTCCACGGCCATCAGTAGCCCAGGCCCATCCACCTCCTCACTCATCTCCCCACGTCCCCCCTTGCTCCTCTCCATCTACCTTCCGCATTGCAGCCAGACAGATGTTTCTAGAACAGTCAGTCCACTACTCTCCTCTGTGTCCTTCAACAGCTCCACATGCCCTCAGGATAAAAGCCAAACTCCATTCTGTGGTTTCCAAGGCCAGGTTTAGCACTCTGGCCCTGGCGCCTGGCCGCCCCACCGCCACCACTGGCCC
Source organism: Vicugna pacos (assembly GCF_048564905.1). NCBI lineage: Eukaryota > Metazoa > Chordata > Mammalia > Artiodactyla > Camelidae > Vicugna > Vicugna pacos. The sequence goes on along the minus strand of NC_132989.1, from coordinate 21,516,556 downwards.
CTCAGGAGCGCTCCTGGCCAGTCTCCAGGAGTTCGCACCTCTGGGTCTTTGCACTGACTGTTTCCCTGCTCAGACCTCCCTCTCACTCACCACCTCCAGGCAAATCCCTCCTCATCCCTCTGGACTCAGCTTCTGCCAGAGCCTCTGACCACCACATAGGCACCCTCTTTGGGTTCCCATAGACCCCAGAACTTCATCTGTCGTAGCTCTGACCACACTGTACCGAAATGCCTGCTGAACATAGTCATCTCCCACACTTCACTGTGTCAATAAGAACTCAGTGTCTTCCAAGTGGATGAAGGCATGAATGAGGTGAGAGAAAGGATGGTGAATATTATGTCGCAGGACTCAAAGCCAAAGACACTGTGACTAGTACTACACTTAGCATGTGCCTCTCCTTACCTGGCCCTGTGCTGAGCGTTCTTATTTCATTCCACCAATGACCTTGAGAGAGAGGCATTATTGCTATTATTCCCACCTTATAGATCAGGAAACTGAGGCGTAGAAAGATGAATTCACCCAAGGTCAAATAGCCAGAGGGTGGTACAGGCTAGATGCTCCCAAGTGCTGGGGCAAGGGTTTCCAGCTGGCGCACTTGCACTGTGTGTGAAGAGGCAAATGAACTTGCAAAGGATGTTGATCAGCTCTCGATCCCTTCGCAGTCCTAGAGAAGACGTGACCCGCTCTTCTCCCACACCACAAGTTCTGCTTCTCTGGCAATGGGGTAGGAAGGACCTGAGTCCCTACAGGGAAGATGTGTCACCCGACCCTAGAACCTTCCAGGAGGTGGAAGGGAAGCCAGTCCATCAAGACCCCATCCTTCCTACTCATGTCTCTTTCAGAAGCGGGAGAAATCCAGGAAGCCTGAAGCACATCCCTCACCTTCAGGGCAGAAGGTAAGGTGCTGAATTTAACAGCAACGCAAATTTGGTTGCAGAGGAAATGAGATTTCTTTGTCAAGGTGAATGTGTCTGGGAGAGCTGGGAACGGGGTGGAGTGAGGAGGTTGGGGGCACTTTGAGGGGGCTGCAAAACGGGGAGTACGGATCTGGAATTATTAGAATGTTGATTATGTCCTCTTGATTGTTAATGAAATTCTTCACCTTGGATTTCTGGACCGGGGTAAAGCTCCCGGAGCTCATTTTCCCGCTGATGAGAGCAAAAGAGAGGGCAGGAGGGGGCAGAGGACTCTGAGCTTAGGGAGGAATTAAATTCTGCCTAAACAAATGGGACTGGACAAGCCTGGCCACTGCCATTTGAAGACAGAGCCCTGGGCTGACCCGAGGGCCTGGTGGAAATGGGATGGAGACCCCCGGGTGGAGAGGGGCCCAGAGGCCTGACTCAGGTGGCAGAGTGCAGCCCCCAGAATAACACAACATGACTGAGTGCCTTCCGTGCGGCCCACATCAAGTGTGCTGTTGCACCGGACCCTCCCAACAGCCCTTGGAGGCAGGTGCTGTGATTGTTCCCATTTTGTAGATGAGGACACTGAGGCACAGAGAGGACAGAAGCTTGTCCAAGTTCCTGTCGATGGTTCACCAGCCCGGGCAGCCTGGCACCAACGCCTGTCCTTTGAGATCTGAAGGACACCCAGCTCTCCCACTACTTCACCCCCTCTCTGAGCCTCAGCTGCCTGATCTGTAATGTGGGGCCAATAATAGTTGTCACCACAAAGGCTACTGTTAGGAGTCAATGGAATAAAAACTTAAATGAAGAGCAACTCAGCACAAAAATGGTATTCTCTTTGGAGCCTTGCTCTTTGCCTCCCAAAGTGGGGAGGTGTCCCTTCTTATCTGGCTGGCTGAACACCTGTGACTGTGACGTGGAGGCACTGTCCGAGGCACAGGGGATATAACTGTGAACAAAATGGACAAAAAGCCCCGCCCTTGTGGAGCGGACACTTAGCGAGGGGAGGCAGACCACAGAGAAGATATGTAGTAAATTAGAGCGCATCTTAGAAACAAGAAACGCAGTAGAATAAAACCAAGCAGTAAATGGAAGAGAGGGTGTGCTGATGGGGGGCTGCGGTGGAAATAGAGTGGTCAGAGGGGTCTTGCAGAGAAAGTGACTTGGAGCAGAGACTCACAGGAAGTGCGGGAGTTAGCAAGCACACGTCTGGGGGGAGAGCATTCCAGGGCAAGGGAACAGCAACTGCAAGGTACAAAGGCTCGGAGGTGAGACCTTTTTATGAATAGCAAGCAGGCCAGAGTAGCTGCGCTGGCAAAGGCAGAATCATAGGAATTGGAGTCACGGAGACGGCGAGTGCAGATCGCGTGGACCTTGTTGGCCTTGGTAAGGACTGGCTTTTATCTGAATGAGACGAGAATCCACTAGAGGGTTTTAGGCATGATCTGATTTATGTTATAAAGGTATCAATCTGACTGTGGTGCCGAGAGTAGACTGGCTGTTGGGGTCGAGGACAGGAGCAGAGAGAGGAGTTAGGAGGCTACCGCCATAATCCAGGTGAGAGCAGATGGTAGTTTAGTTCAGGAAGGGAGCAATGGAGGTGTGATAGAGGTCTGATTCTGGGTGTTTTGTGCAGGTAAGGCCAACAGGATGAGCTGAAGGATAAAATATGAGGAGTGTGGGAGAAGGGATCACGGGTGATTCCAGGGGTTTGCCTGCTTCATCTATCAGTTCCCTGAGGACCCATCCCCTCCTTTAAGATCCAGCTCCATCCTCCCTGACCTCCTCCACGTCCCTGAGACACGCTCGGCTCACAGAGCTTTATTCAAAATCCACCACTTCCCACCCCTGGCTTCTTCCACTGCCCGGCCTGGCCTTACAGAGTCCAGGGTAAAGGCCCGCAGTGCATGCAACCTGCCCCAGAGTACACATCTGCCTCATGGCCTCCTGGGCTCCTTTAGTCCTTACTTACCTGGATCAGGAGCTTCCATCACATCTGCTGTCCGATCTTGGGAGCCCTCACCGCCCTGCCACGTCCCTGGCAGCTCCCAACCTCAGTGCTCCCTTCTCATGCCCCCTGGAACTGGCCGCATCCCTGCCACATCGCTCTATTCCTTCCCCTCACCCAGCTCCTTCCTCGCTTCCCTCAGATCCCAGTTGGAGCATCACCACTCCCAGGAAGTCTTTCCCAGTCTCAATGAAACCCGCCATTCCAGCTCCAACCACAGGGGCAAGTTCATCTTGACTTGTGTGACTGTTTTGTGAAAACCTGTCTCCCCGCTTGACTGTAACGGCCACAAGGGCAGGGGCCTACCTGCTTCCCCAGAAGCCGGCAATTCGCCAAAAGAGATCTTCAGTGGATTTGACATGGCCTTAGGCTTCTAGAAAATTAACTTTCATTGACCTAAAGCTGCCAGCTGTTTGGTAACTGCCTGGCACATAGCAGGTGCTTGACATGTATGTATTGAAGGAATGAATCAGTCTATGAATCAGAGTTCTCCTGTAAGACCTTGGACATGTGACAGGTTTTCTGGGCCTCAGTTTTCCCATATGTGAGGATGGGAATAATGATACCTGCTTCCTGAGTGCTTGTGAGGATTGAAAAACATAAGGCATGCACAGTGCCTCACACTAGTAGCTGCTCACTAATTGTTTCTCTGATGCGTCAGTGTTCAATTACCAGCTGACAACTCCCCCAGCCCTGCGCCCCCCCACCCTCCCACCCCTTCCCCGCTTCCCCAGCCGCCGCCCCCTCCTAAGGACTCCCAGTTGTGGAATCACCATACCCTCCAAACACCCCCTTTCTCCCCCAAGATCCCCCAGTTCGCCACTGGTTACATATTGATCCTGTTTAACTTTCCCAATGGATGATAAACACAAAATTAAAATGACTTCCTGGAATATTAATGTAGTAAATGGCCCTATTAAAAGAAAGAAAATAGAGCTGAGAAAATTCACTTTGATGTAGCATTTCTGCAGGAGGCTCATTTATCTGCAGCTCAGGCTCTCGAAATGAGATGCTGAAGCTTTCTCTGATGTCTCTTATTTTTCCCTCACCCAGAATTTAAACAGAAAAATAGAATCACAAGCTGGTGTCATAAAAAATGTGGGCCTTTTCCCTTCTCCACCAAAAAGCAAATGAAAACAAGGCCAGGTAGATGTCATTCGCTGCAGATGCCGGCCTGCGGACTACACCTCCCCTCCCAATTTCTCCTGCCTGCACGGGCCTGGTCCAAGCTGCCGGGCTGAAGATCGGAGGGGGATCTTCAGAGGCCTGAGGGGCTGCTGCTGAAATTAGGAAGGAGACTCAGGGCCAAGGGAGGCTGTGTTTCACTGAGGGTAAAAGCACAGATTTTGGTGGACTTGAAATCTTAGCTCTGTCACTTTTTAGCTATATGTTCTTGGACAGAGTACTTCACCTTTCTGAGCCTCGATTTCCTCATCTGTAAAGATGGAGATTCTAGTACCTAACTCACAGGGGAGTTATAAAGCTTAAATGACATAAAATATCTAGCATGTGGCAGGTTGCTCAATATTGCTGTGGTTTCTTACTATTGCTCCAAATAACAATTGGTGGTGTTATTATTTTCAGCCTAGGATGAGAGGCCACCTCCAAAAACTTTCCTACTCCCCAGGCTGGGTCATGTGCCTTCTCTGGGTGGCCACAGCCCTGAGCTTCCCCCATCCCAGCACTGGTTACTCCTCTGCCTCTCCCAGCACAAGCCACATGCAGCCCTGGCACACAGCGGTTCTGTGAGGGCTGGCCAGGGTCCTGCTCATGCTTGCATCCCAGGGGCACATGTTAGACGTGAATGTCTTGGAGTCAGAGCCAAGGTGCTGGAGGCTGATGTCCCTGCACCCACCCAATGTGGTCTGCAGGTTTGTCGGATGACATAAGGTCCTTCCATGCAGCTGCAGGAGCTCAGAGCACCCATCGTGGAGCTCAGAGCTGTCCATCCACCTCCCCCAGGCCTGGGCTCCCTTGCCCGCATCTTCCCTGAGTCTCATGTGGACTCTCTAGAGCCCACTCCTTCTCCCTGGGCCTCAGAGAGGTGCTCAGACCAAGGTCTTCAGGAATTAACTCTTTCCCCCTTCTCTCTTCTTTCATCTGTCTCCCTACTTCCCCTCTCCTTAGCAACTTCTGCGGGGATCCTGGCTCTCCCTCACGTGGGTTTTGCCCCATAGGCAGGTGGAGGAGGCTGCACGCCCTCTACCAAGGCTGAGCCTCCCTGGGTGCCCTGGATAAGCCTAGGCTGGGCCCTCGACATCCGCAGCTGGGCAAAGCCGTGTCCCTGCCACCTGAAATCCAGGCTCTCCTGGTCCTTCCCCAGTGCCAGAGGGGCTCAGGACCCTAGCCTGGGACCAAGAGAGCAGCCTCACCCCTCTCAGGCAGCCAGGACCCTGTCTGCTCCTGAACTATTCACATTCTAACATTCTAGACCCAGCTCCGATCTCCCCCCATCTCTCTCTGTCTCTCTGTCTCTCAAATACACAGAGTCACACAACCAACACTCCAATACCCGGTCATGCAATCACTGTTGTCCACAGGCTCAAGAAAGAAGAGGAACCCCTGTGGACAGGGGGAGGAGGCGGGGGTCTGTGGAAGATCAGCTTGCCTGCTGGGGGCACTGTCCTCCGGATACCCCTCCCCAGCCAGCCCACGGCCCCCTAGCAGGAAAATGAGAAGCTAGAGCAGAGGGGTTAATTTGGGGAAAAGCAACAGCTGCTTGAAACAGTGAGGGCAGGCCCCAGGGCAAGAGCTGCTCCTGCTGAGATAATGATTGTGTGGGATGCTGGGGTGGGGGCCACCCGCACACCCCCACCCAAGCCAGCACACCCTCAACCGCCCTCACGCTCAGGCAAGATATCTGTTTGGGCATGCACGCGTGCGCGCGCACACCGGAAAGAAGCATCCTAGCCATCTGGGCATCAGACACAGTCCCTTACACACAATTACACAAGCGCTGCGCTCACGATCCGTGTTTGAGTGTAAACCCATTCGGAGGCACATGCAGCCCTGGCACTCAGAGGCCCGTGACACACACACACACACACACACAGCCACGCCTTTCCAGTCTCTGTGTGTCAGGGTCTGACAGCGTGCCAAGGTGACCCCAGCACTGCCCAAGGACAGAGGACAGCTCCTCGTGAGAGTGAGCCGAGGGCTGGGGACCGGTGGGGGTGGGGGTGGGGGTGGGGGGGCTCCCGCCGGAGCTCACCGGGCGGGCCGGGATCATCTACACTGACTCAGGTCATCTTACTCCTGGAGGCTCTACCTTCCATAATATCAAACACAGTGAAACACAGCCAGATCCCATGTTACACAGGATTTGTGTATAAACATATGAGTTGAGCAGCTTTGTAGTTGGCAAAGGTTCCATTTTGTAGACTTCTGTTAAGCATTTATTACTTGTGATTCCTTCTCGTGAGTTCTGTTCATATGTGAGGTCATTGACATTTTTCAGCAGAACCCTCGAAAGCCTTAAGGCCCTGGGCCCTGGGGGGACAGGGTGGTGGGCGTGGTGTGGGGGACTGTTAGCACTGGGCCCAGCCCCTGTTCAGTGACGACCAGCACGGACAGACGAGGGACTCCTGGACAGCAAACCCTCTGAGTTAGGACCCAACTTGATCATCATCAATTACTATCTCTTGGAGCCAAAGAGAGGGTTAATTGAGGACTGTGGGCCTAGCGTCTTCACGCTGAGACCCAGACCATGCCTGGACAGCTACATGTGTGCGGGCACCAACGGAAATCAACACATACGGGGTGGGCGTGTAGCTCAGTGGTAGAGCACATGCTTAGCATTCCTGAGTTCAATCCCTAGTACCTCTGTTAAAAAAAAAATTAATGAACATTTAGATACAGGTCCTAACACACGCTTGGACAAATGCCCACCCTCACCACCTGGACACATGCCCCAACAGATGCGCATCACGCCGACACCTAGACACACACCTGGACAGACACACAGTCCCCAACAGACTGACCCATAGACTCTGACTCAGGCAGAGCTCCCCCAAAACACAAAGACCCACCTGGAGTGGCACAGAGGTTCTCCTGGGCAGAGTCATCTGTGGACACCCCAACCTGATAGTTGAGTCCGCACAGTGAGATGTACCCAGGCACGTGGTTACAGATGCTCACATTTGCCAGTCTTCCCTCCCCTTTCCTCTCACACCCACCCACATATGCTCCTTGTCCTGTCATGGGGAGACAGAGCATCCTAGCCCCACAGAGCCCAAGGGGCCTGATTAACAGGAAATTCTAAGAATGCCAATTAGAGCAAAGTTTACTGAACAAATTGTTTGCAGTTGTGCCCCGGAACCATCATGAATTTTAATCTTGCATTGATTTGCACTGATGGGAGGTTTGCAGATGCCAGGGCCCTCTGTACCTCCTGCTCCTCCCCACCTCCTCCCAGCCTCAAACTCAGGAGCCCTGGGGGCAATCATCAGCCTCTGCTGGTCTAGAGACACCAGACTAGGACCAGCACTCCCGGCCTAGACTGGAGAGACCAGATACTTAGAAGATGGATAAGGTTTTCAGAGATGCACAGGGTGTACCCATATTGTGTGGATGAAGGGGGCCTTCAGTTTTTAAGGACCCCAGTAATCTGGGAAGGGGCAGGGGTCCATGGAGCTTCTGGGGCCAGACACAAAAGCAAGGACACAGATGGGGTATAGACACAAATGTGGCAGAGATACAGAGGTGGGCGCAGATGTTGTGATAGTTCTAGTATCATCTAACTTCCAGTATGTATATAACCTCAGTCCAAATGACCTCTTCCAAAATAAATCTGATTGTGTCATCCTCTCCCTTCCATCAAACCCTCTTCCCAAACTATTTCCTAGGTTCCCATTGCTTTAAAGAAAACTCCTTGCATGATCCCTTCCTCCCACCTCCCCATCTCACACTTGTCCCTCTGTTCTCCAGCCACTGTCAGCCCCACTGGAGGAGCCATGTTCCCTTCCAGCCTCAGAGCCTTTGAATATTCGATTCCTCGGTCTGGAGGAGTTTACCTAGTTAACTCCTGTTCATCCTTCAAGTCTCAGTTCAAGTCAGTTTCTCAAGGAAGCTTCTTTGACCCTTTGCCTAGATCAAGACTATCCACAATTAAATGCCCTCATACCCCTTTCATCATTAGTATATGAGCTCCATGAGGGCCAGGATTGTTTCTCTATTTGTTCCTCCCTGTCTCCCCTGTACTTAGCACAGGGCCCACCCTATAGTCAGCTTTTGCCACAATAATGCTGTATAACAAAGCACTCCAAAAATATAGGGCCCTACAACAGTAAGTATTTCCTGTAAGCTGACTGGGTTTTGCTTGATCTGGACTGGGCTCAGCTGAGCTGAGCTTGATTCTAAGCTGTGGCTTGGGTGTGGGTCTGCTCCGCGCAGCTCTCATCCTTGTTGGACCAGTTGCTACTGCAAGCATGCTCTTCTGCAAAAGCAGGAATGCAAGAGAGCATGCCTAGCCACACCCCCTTGGCCAAAGCAGGTCCTGAGGCTGAGGTGGGGGTGTGGATATTGCAGAGGGAGGGAGTGAAGAATCGGGACCAATGGAAACAATGGCATGTTCAATAAACACTGTGGTGTGGAGTTGAGAACCCGCTCTGTGCTAGGCATGGTGCTAAGCACTTTATATGCATTGATTTATTTAATCCTTGAGTCAACCCTGTCAGTATTATTAACCCCATTAAAAAAAAAACTTTAATTGAAAAAAATAAAAACATGAACAAAGTAAACAATTTGAACAGCACCAGGTGTAATCAATGAAAAGTAACTCTTCTTCCTACTGCCATCCCTGCCCCACTCCCCAGAAGACCGCTCTGTGCGCTTTCTGATATGGCCTCTATACATCCAAGCACACACACATGTGTGAGAGATCCATTTTTAAAAATTCAGCTTGGTGCATACTATATTGAAACAGTTCTGCATCTTGCTTTTCTTCTGCTCTGCATTTTTTGTTTTGAACAAACAAAATGTCTTGGAGCTCCTTCCTTATCCGTTGATTTGACCTACGTTATTTTTTACTTACCTCCATTTTGCAGATGAGGAAACTGAGGCTTAGATAAGTTAAACTTGTCCAAGGTATTATAGCTCAAAAGAGACGGGGCTGGGGTTGAAGTTTGAGTCTGCCTGACTTCAGAGCCTGTCTTTACAGCAGCTCTGCTCTACTGAGATGGCTGAGGGAACCCACTTCGTCCCCAGCCTGGCCAGTGTTGACAGAGAAAAACCTCTGGGCTCCAGCTTGGGGCGCTCTCAGAGATGAGAGATGGCAGTGGGGGCCCCCATGGTGCTGGGCCCACGAGAGTCGGCCAGGGAACCCACCAGCACTGGGCCGAGGGGTTGGGCCCTTGGCCCCAGCCTTCACCCTCAGACCACCCACCCTTCTGGGCACCTAGAGTTGGCTGTAGGTAATGAGTCAAGCCTCATCTTGCCCTCCACTGCCCCTTGCAAGAGGAGAATGCCTGTGGCAGGGAGATAGGGGGCCTGGGGCCATTCCTTTGCCTTTGGGCAAGCCACTCCCGCATCTCTGAAAGGGGAGAAGAGTTCCCACCCCTCCTTTCAGAGGGAAGCCCCGGAGGCCCTGCTGCAACCCTGGTGTGAATGCAGCTGAGACTGGAGCAAGTGTGGGGTGTGGGTGTGGACCCTCAGGCTTGGTTGGGGGCTCTGATCTTTGTGCCTGGGCTGGTTTCACTCAGAAACCAGTCTCTTTCCACAGAGCAGACCCCTCTTCCAGCTGTGGGAGCTGAAACAGGTAAGAGCTCCAATCCTGCCTCAACCGCTTACTGACTCTGGGGCCTTGGACTCCGCTAATAAAAATTATAATCTGTTGAACTCTTATTCTGTTCCAGATGTGGGCACACCTGCCTCATTTATCTCTCCTGCCCGTCCTAGGAAGTAGATACTATCCCCAATTCATACATACCCAAAATGAGGCTCAAAGAGGTTTAAATGACTTCCTCATGGCCAGGAAGTAGAAAAGCAAAATATTTCACTTTTCTGAGTCTCAGCTTCCACTTCTGTAAAGTGGGTACAGCAATACCATCTCTCACAGTTGTAGATTAAACAATGAATGTTGGCCCAGTAAACTGACATAGCCACGGGCACGTGGTAGGTGCTCAGTAAACATGAATTCCCTTCTCCATCCTCTTGGAGCTGGTGACTGTGCTGGAAGCTTTAAAAAGGACTGGTGCTGAGTCCTTGCCTCAGAAACTCCGATGTAAGTGGTCTAGGGGGCAGCCTGGGCCTCACGAGTCTTAAAACTCCCCAGGTGGTTCTGATATTCAGCCAACACTGAGAACCACTGCATTCCAGACCCTAAGTGGGTAGAGGGTGAACATCCTGGCAGGCCCCCTAGCCTTCTAGCTCCTGAAATAGCCCACTCACTGGTCTGGCTATTCTCCTCTTGTCCCCCTCCCTCATCCATCCATCACTCTACCACCAGAGAAATCATTAAAAACTTAAATTTGATCACTCTCCTTTGGTAACTTCCCATTGCACTTAAGAATTAAAAAAAAAAAAAATCCCACCTCCTGCCCAGACCTGGTATGGCCCAGGCCCTGCTGACCCTCCTGTCGGTGTTCTGGGAGCCCTGGCTCCATCGTCCCCTCCGCCCTCTCTCCCTAGGCTGCTCCTGGCGGTTCCCCATCGCCTTTACATCATATCTTACCCAGTGTTTCCACGAAGCGGTTTGCCGTGGCCAGCCTTCTAGAGTCGGCCCTCTTAGTTTTGCTCTCAGGATATCATTAAATGCATGATGGAGTATCCAAGTTGCTTTTTAAATCATTTCTTTATCTGGGTGTCCACCTACTTGAAGGCTCTCTCCCTCGCTAGACTCAGCTCCGTGAAGTCAGAGCCTATGTCTGTTTTTGTTCATCACTGTACTCCAGTGTCTTGCATTGGGTCTGGCACAGAGTCAGTGCTTAATAAATATTTATTGGATGGATAGATGGATGGATGGATGGATAGATGGATGATACCAGCTCTGTGGCACCTTGGAGGGCTGGGTGTTTTGAAATTTCTTAATTATTTAAAAACTATGTGTATATATGAATAGCTCCCATCTAGTGAGTACCGACTATGTCTCGTTTCAGTGGGAGGACAGAACTCCAAAAGCCTCCCCCTCTGGCATCCTCTCTTCACCCTCAAAAGCTGCTCTGCTCTCTCTCCAGCTCCCCGTCCTGAATGACAATGCCCCTCCTCCCAAACCTGCCCTTCAGACTCCGGTCGACAGCATCACTTCCACTTCTTAGTGTCCTCCTTTGGGCTCCTCAGGGGTCCCCCCCCAAGTCAAAGTAGAGGGGACCCAGGCTTCTCTAAAGGTTGGGTGCACCAAGCCACCTTGTCAGAGCCCCAGTGGAGACTCAGGGAGAGGTTCCCGCTGGAGGAGCAGGAGGGGGATTCAGCCAGCCGGCACCTCCAGCATCAGTTGAGGCTGCAGGGGGAAGGTCAGAGCAGTAGGAAGAGAGCAGCAAAGGGGATTAGAATGACAGCCATGGTCTGGTGCGCCTGGGGTGAGCAGAGGGTGAAGAGCAGATGCCTGAAAGACCATCGTGCCGGGTCTCCGGACCCTGCCTCACCTTTCCCACCCAAATCCCCAGCCTGCCAACTGACCCGAGCCTGGCTGTCCCAGTCCTTGAGAGAGGACAGGCCTTTAGAAGAAGCTCCAGGCAAGGGTAGCCATATAAAGGGTTCTGGTCGCCCAGTTCCAATGTGGAGGGAAGGAGTGTTCTCTACACCAACAGCAATTCTCGAACACCAGCTGGGTGTCCTACAACTCAGTTCCATTCTGACACTATGTACCAGGAGATCGCATCAGATTCTACAGGTTAAGGGCCGAATCCTACAGGACTGACACGCCCCCACTCCCACTTCAGCCACCAATCAAAGTCGAAAGTCGAGGCTGTCACCTGTGCTATAGGTTGGATGTTCTAATGACCGCCTGCTCAGGCTCAATTAATGTGCTAGAGCGGCTCACAAAATGTAGAGAAATATTTACTTACTAGAATACCATTCTTTAAATAAAATGATATGATTCAGAAACAGCCAGAGGAAGAGATGCATCGGGTAAGGTGTGGGGAAAAAGTGTGGGGTTTCTGTGCTCTCTCCAGACAAGCCACTCTCCCCAAACCTCCCCATGTTCACTAACCAGTCAAGCTCTCTGAATCCTTCCTTTTGGGTTTTTATGGCGGCTTCATTACATAGGCATGGTTGAATAAATCATTGGTCATCAGTGCTTGAACTCAATGGAGGTCATGGGGGTGGAGGCATTGTTGCGGGGGTGGGATTAAAAATTGCAACCTTCTAATCTCATGGTTAGGTCCCCTGGCAGCCAACCCCATGCTTAGGTGATCTGGGAGCCTTTCTAAAATTCACCTCATTAACATATCTAAAGTATCTTTATGGCTCTTACCAAGCATTTTAGGAGCTCTGTGCCAGAAACAGGACAAAGACCAAATACATATTTCTTATTATAAATCACAATATCTCACCATGTCACCAGCATTTATTTTGCCTCTTCCTCATCTTCGCCATCTTCATAGCTGACTGTGGCAGGCAGTTGACACACACCTTCTCAGTGCATCCTTAAGCATCCCACAGAAGGTAGTCACTGTCCTTTTCCTTGAACAGATGAGGAAACGGGGGCTCATTGCAGTTATGTAATTTGCCCAAGGTCAACACGTTATCTGATCTCAGAGCCCAGCTCTTATCCACACTAGTATGCTTGGTTACAGCCTAGAACCGTCACCAATGGGCCCTAATCCCAAAAGGACAGCCTCCAATAAGGTGGGGTCTGCACACCTTCTTCTCAAGAAAATAACTGTGATCCAGTTGAGCCCTTCATCATTTTGATGGTGGATTCCCCTTCCCGCTCAGTGAGGGTGCTGCAATTATTGTGGTCACCTCTGGCAAGAGGAAATCTAAAGGAAATAGAATCATAGGATGTCAGGCTGGCAAAGACCACATGGCACACCTCTCAGCTCCCAGGTGAAAAGTAAAAAGAGGTCCGTAGAGGCTCCCACACCCACCTGAAAGCAGCCCCCTAAATTTGCAATTTGGGTTCTCTTGATATTTCTGCCCGTGTTCTCATGCCAGAGCTGGGTCTTTTGCAAGCAGCCTAGTTGCTGCTTTGGTAGGTTTCCATTTTGAATTTCAGCTCTCTTACCCGCAAGCCCCTGGGAGCCTCCTGCTTCCTCTCATTTCTTGTGTCTTTAAAGAAAGCACTCGTTGCCTGAGCTCCCTCCCATTGGATTTTGTCCTTTGGAGCTGGGTCTGTCTCCCGCCCTCTCTTCCTGCCTGTCTCCCTTCTCCCACCCAGACATCATCCTCTTCCTTATGCAGCAGGGGAAGCAGGACCCTAGGAGGCCGCCCCCCCCACCGCCTCAAAGTGCCCCAACCCAGCAGGGGACACACGCCCTCCCTGGTCTAAGGGGCGAGGGATGTGGGGGTTCTCTGGCTGCACCGCAGTGCCTCTAGCTGCAGCTTCTCCCCTTCTCTCAGGGTTGCTGGAAGATTATTAGATAATTTTCAAATTTGTAAAGCGCCTTAAGCTCCTCGGAGGAAAGGTGGTATATGAGTGTAATAACAATAACAATCCTATCTGTCAGAGCCATTGAGAAAATGAATCTTGTTATCCTCAGGAACCAGCGGTAGGAACCCAGCGAGAAATATGAAAATAAAGCATGGAGCGAGGTCTCCTGACCAATCAGAGGAGGGGAAAGTGCCACCCAGGGGCCTCGGTGGCATTCGAGAGCCCCCCTCCCTGTAGCTCAGTGCTGGCGGGAAGGGGCTCTCAGAAAGTTACCCAAATCACCTCTGATGCTTCACCAATTAAAATGACTTTAGGACAAGTTGAAATCAACTTAGGGAGCAAAGCATTCTGATTTCTGAAGCTCTCCAAAGGCAGCGGGGTAGGCAAGTGCCTGAGCAGGTTGTCACTCACTCAAGAGTAATGATGGGAAAATCCATCCCGGTAACGTGATTGAGTTTGGTGAATTAGTAAGGATGTTTACACTGCGCGCTGGAAGCCAGAGTGGGGCTGGCTGGGCGGCTGGGTTTTTGACGTGTGTGGCAGCTTCGCTCCTAATGAGGTTCTCGGACTCATCGGTCGCCCTGGCTGGACTCACCGTCGCTGACTTCAAGTCAGCGTGTCTCACTCTTCAAGCAAGTGGCTAAAGGGCTAAAGGCGGGGTGGGCTCTGGAGTCAGACAGGACTGGGTTGAAGTTCTGCCTCTGACACTACCAGCCCTGTGACCCTGGGCAGAGCACCGCACTTCTCCCAGCCTCAATTTTCCTATGCGTGAAATTTTCGTGATGATAGCACCGAATTCATGATGCTATTGTCAAGGGAAATGAGACGAGCTACATTTCTAGTTTTTATTCACCTCCCCAAGCCCTACATGGTCAGGGAGAGAAAAGGAAATTGAGTTTCTGTCCTCTCACCTGGCGTATTCATGCCACTAGAACCAAGAGGAGACAATTAAGATTGAGTCACGTGGGAACACAAAACAGTTCAAGTCCTGACACTGTATCTTGATGGCTGTGTGATCTCAAACAAGTCACTTAACTTCTCTGAGCCTTGATTTTCTCATCTGTAAAATGGGGACAACAATACAACCCTTCTATGGGTTTCTGAACAGAATTTTTAGAAGTTCTGAGCAGACATTTGTCAGTATGCAAGTGGAGTCAAAGTCGAGGGAGGGAGGATGAGAAGAGGATGCCCTTCCTGGTCACCATGGCTGACTGATGGAGGAAGGGGATTCAGAGGACCACTAGGGGAGATTGTGAACCAGGTGTAGGGAGACATGCGTAGGAAGGGGCCCTCGAATTCACGGGCCAGGCTTGCTGGAAATTCACCATGGAAAATTACACAAGGCTGCAGCATGAAGGACTGAAGTCAGACTGTAAACAGACTTCAGACAACCGAGCAACCACAAGCCTACTCCTTCCTGGGGTCTTTGGCTGTGCCTGTGCGAAATCTCCCCTGAAAGGAAAGGCCTAGCCAGACTCTGCTGGAAGAAATGCAGAAGGAGGGACAGGGCGGCCCTAAAGATGCTTCCGTAACGCCAGGGAAGGAGGTCGCAGTGGTCCAGCGGGCCCTGCCCGTGGCTCTCTTTGAGCCACATCTTCTGGAGGCCTGTCTGGTTGAAACCTCCTGTGACCTTGAAGAGAAGTCCCTGGGCCTGCTCCAGAGCAGGGGCTATGTCCTCACAGACAGGTCAGCGCCAGGTCACAACTCTATTATTTAAAGGTTTCATAAAAGAACAAACCTCCCGGCCTGGAAGAATGGCCGGGGTCCTGGCTCTTCCTGCACAGGAAATGCAGCAGCTGCGCCCCAGCCCTGGCTTGGCCTGCGAGGACTCCAAGGCCTTGCAGAAGTTTCCAGCCTGAGGGGCCCCCGCTGTGGGTGAGATGATGATACCTGGGCCCAGGCTGGGTCCCTCCCCTCCAGTCTGAGCTGAGACCCACCCACCACCAGGCTGACGGCTTGTGGACTCCTCGCAGTGATTTTACTGTAATTTCCTCGTTGTCGCAGTTAATAGCACTAGTTTGTTAATTACTGTATATTTTAAAAGTAAGAGGAAAGGGAATTCCCACTGGAGACTTGTTCTTGGCTGAAACACTGATGGGAGGGAAGGGAGACTGCACGGGGTAATGAGCTTGCTCTGCCCATTTCTGCCCCTCTGGACAGGGCCTGGGGCCGGAGATGAGGCTGCCTGGCTGAGGCAAGCCCTCCCTCCTCTGCGGCACCACCTCTCAGGCCTTGAAACCTCTGCCCTAGCCCCCTTCCCCCCAGCCCTGCACTCTTAGCAGTCAGGCATCCCCCCAAGGTGGGAGGGGGTGGGTACTGCACCGAGGGCCCTGGCGCTGAGGGAACAGACCAGAGTGAAGTAAGACACTGAGGAAACCAGCCTGTGACAAGAGGTGATTGATGGAATACGATAGAGTGTTTCATTAGGAAACAGAGCTGGAATTTGGGGAGAGGCTCACGTATTTAAATTCAGAAGGAGATGACAGCCTTAGCAGGAGAATGGAGGTGGCGGGACACAGGTGTAGGAAGAGGCAGGGGAGCACACAGAGACCTGGCCGAGGGGGCCAGCGGGGCCTGACACTCAGCCCTCACTCTGCTGGCCAAGCCAGGGACCTGCGGGGCTATGTCAGCTCAGAGGAAGGGTGCCTTTTGGTAAATTCATCCAACCACGGAGATGCAGTGTGTACTAGAGGGGCCCTGTGTGTTCAGGCTCCCCTTATGCTTTTTCCCCTCATCCCCACCCAGAGTCATGGGACCGAAACCGGGATGGGGCCAGGCCAAGGGACTCAGGAGGAGTTGGGGGCAGAGGATGGAGAAGCGCAGATAGGGAGAGAGCAGGGGAGGGAGGGAGAGAGACGTAAAGACAGAGAAGGATGGAGGACTGAGCAAGAACTTATACCATCTAGAGGAGCTGATTAAAATCCTGGAAGAAAATGTGATGGAAAGACTTTCTATCTTCCTATTGAGACATTTAACCTAAAAGAAATGAGTTAAATAATTTATACAGAGAATGGGTGAAATTTGCCTTGATCAAATTAAAAAATATGACTCTGGAAATAAAGTGTCCGCCACGTCCTTTCCAGGCAGCGGGAAGAGCTGCCGAGAAATAAAATGACAAAGACACAAAAATAACTAACCCTAACCCGGCGAATATTAGTACCATATTTTTTGGGAGATTACACGGCATCACTGTGGGCCACGCAGAGAAATCCTCTCTAAGCACCAACAAGAGAGGTTTTGCTCATTGAGGAAGACCCATAAAGCCCAGAAAATGGATAAAATTTTCCTTTGCAAAAGCCATCCGACTTCACTCGGGTTGGCCCAGAAACCACAAGGGATCAAGTTAAATTTCCCATTTGTACGTTTCGAGAAAAGAAGAAAGCTGCTCACCTCCCATCTCCAGGTCTCTCTGTTTCTTGAAGCCAACCCCTGTTCCTCTCCCATTTACCCTTTACACACACACACACACACACACACACGCTGTAAAGAAGCATCACACTCAAGGTCCAAGGCTCCTGAGCAAGGGGTAAGCATGGATGCCTTTGAACTTAAGCTCTCTGAGCTTCAGTTTTTCACTCTTTAAAATGGGGCCAATACCCACTGACTGCACCGAGCTGTAGTAGGGATTATAGGAGATGATAGAACCTGGCATGTGAGGGCGGTCAGGCAGTGTTAGGGACCATCTCTTCCTCCTCTGCCTGATTAAATGTCCAACAAGTGCAAACAGAGCCACCAGAGGCCCCCAGCTGATCTACACCTCCACCTGGATAGCCCACGGTGGGACACGGTTAGGCCAGCCCTGAGAGAGAGTTTCGCTTCAGGGACACCAGTCGCTCCGACTTTGAAGGGCCAGGGGACCAAAAGGACACTTTTACTTCCAAATATCTGGGGAGAAGATCTAAGGTGAGCCCTCTAGGGCTATAGTCTCCTGCTGAATTTAAATGCTTCGGAGTCAGACAGTACCAGGTTCAAATTCTGACTTCACCACTTGCCTAGCTGTGTGACCATGGCCAGGTTAACTTGATCCCTCCCTAAGCCTGATTTTTCATCTGCAAAATGTAAATAATTTTAGAATGAATCTCAGAGGATTGAATGAGATAAGGCATATCAGTGGCATGCTTAACATGAAGTAAGAGTTCAATAAATGATGACAGATGTTATTTTTCACAGTGACCCTGGGAGAGACATTCAAGGTCAGAGTGAATTTTCTTCCGGAGTCCTAAGTTCTGGTTTCTGATCCCCAGATTGGAGGAGGGTCTAGCTGACCTGTTCTGGCTGAGCCACAGGAAGGGCTGTGGTCGGCTTTGGGGCCACCTTTAGTAGTCCTCTGATTCACCCTGGAGGCACAGAGCAGGTGAACCAGGAGGAAGAGGGAACTCAACCCACTGGCACAGGAGGCCTGGAGGAATGTTGGGCTGGTGAGACTGGAGACGTGGGGGCAGGGTGCAGGTGCGGCTGGGCTAGGCCTGTCACTTGCCAGAGGGGGTCTAAAAGTCCATCTGGGCTCCTATTGAAGCCGCTTTTGAATAATAGGAGTTTTGTACTAGTAAGAGGCTGCCTCCTGAGGTAGTGATTTCCCCGTCCGGAGGCGGGAGTAAACGGAGCCTGGGGGCAACACAGAGGGACACTGAGCATCCCTCAGGCCTGCACTGGATGGTCCCTGTGCAGCTGTCAGTATATCAAGAGGGTTCAAAGTCAGAATCCACCCAACCTGTGGGGTCTCAGGACTTTCTGGGCCCCTCCTTTTCCTTCTCTAATGAGTTCTCTTCCTTTCACCCGCCCCATCCCGCAGCGAACCCCTGAGAAAAGGAAAGACCATATGGGGATAGAGTCTGTGCATATTGTGGGGCTGTTTGGTTGAACGGTGTGAAGGTAAAGGAGGGAGAAGCAGGTGATGTACGCGTGCGATGAGGGAGGGGGAGCGGGGAGGAGGGGTGGCAGGAGAAAGAGGAAGTAGCTGCGACAGAGAAAACAAAGAGAAATATACAAAGAGAGAGAGAAGCAAGATAGGAAAGAACAAACAGAAAAAGTGAAGAATGCTGAGAGGGAGGAAGGAAAATGAGAGACAGAGGAGATTCGGAGAGAGAGAGGCGAGCCGGAGAGTGCAGGCCGCCCCGCACCTGCAGCTGCGCTCTGGCTCCCGGACGCGCCTCGCCTCGGGGCGGGGTGGGCGCAGGGCACACGCGTGTGCGCACGGAGGCCCGGCCGCAGAGCCACAGTGTCAGCGCGAGCGTGTCAGCCCCGGCATGGGGATGAGCCGGCTTTTATCTCCTCCGGCTGCGCAGGATTTACAAGCTTTTGAAATGCAGGATTAATAAGAAGAGGCCGGTGTTTTAATCTATAATGGAACAGAAAGTATCATTATTGTTAAATAATGCACAGCCTGTCGTTTATTAAGAATTAATGGTTTATCGAGTGCTCAGGTTGCTGCAGCCTCCACTGCCCTCCCAGGCCCGGGCTCCTCGCCGCTGGCCTGGCCACTCGGCCGTGCCCCCGGGAGCCCGACTGGCCACGGGCAGGCTGGAGGGGCGGCAAGGGCTCGCGTTCTTGTGCCCAGGCTTGGCCTCTCCGCGGCCTTGCCTGGCTCAGCTGGGGGTGACAGGAGGGCTGGAGAATGTTGAGGGGGGTGATGTGATGGGGAGGAATTCCCCATCATGCCTTCATCCTGGATCCACTTACCCCTCCTGGGGAGACAAAAACGTGTCCTCATCACCTGGAGCTCACCCCCAATCCCAACCTTTTTTCTAGGCCTATGGAATTGGATCTCCACCTCTCCCACTGAGTCCTCTGGATGTGGGGACAACACAGACACAACACAGACGCTCCCTTCTCCCGCTTCTTCCCTCTGGGGCCTGGAGGAAGGGTCCCACATTTCCCAGAAGGAGAAGCAAGCACCTTCCGGGCCAGCCTGGCCTCGGGAGCAGGAAACCAGCATTTATTGAGAACTTTCTCTGTGCCAGTCATTTCCCAGATATCATCTACATTAACTCCCTAGGAGGTATCATGTCTCCATTTTATAGATGGGAAAACAGAGGCGTGGGGAAGTGAAGTCATCCGTCCAAGGCCACACCACAGAGAGCCAAGCTATTCTATTTTACTCCAAAGCCATTTTCACTCCAGTTCTAGGACTTCAGCACTAGGCTCCCCTCTTGTCTCAAAATGGGCGACCTCAGGGACAGCACTACAAGCCCTGCTGGAGGGTCTGTCACAGGGAGGGAGCTGGGACTACAGTGATGCCCCAAACAATAGCAAAGCAGCATCTCCACCAGCAGGGAAAAGTGACTCACGGAGCCAGCAAGTGATTGAGTCAGGGATGGCAACCCAGCTCAGCATCATAGCCAGACTCTAGCCTTCAGCCCCTGCGACACAGACTCCCTGTCCTTCCCTGCTACCAATCTGTGTGGATTGGGTCTCTGGCCAGAAGTACCCATGTCCAGACACGAAGTTGACCATGTGTCCACAATTTCTGAAGCTGGGATCAGAGCTTTGTGACCTTGGGCAAGTTACTCAACCTCTCTGAACCTCTGTCAGATGGTAATAGTGCCTGCCTCAAAGGATTATTGAAAGTACTAAATGAGAAGCACTCAGTGTTGATTATCGGGTGGTGAGAGTGGCTTTGGTGTTGCTGTGGCCACTAATTCCAGTGCAAACATGCTCCCAGCATCCCCAGCCCACCAGTTCCCACTCCATTCATTCCCTCTACTAACATGTTTTGAGCACCGACTATGTAACATGCATATACTTACTGAGCACCTACTCTGGCCAGGCTGCGTGCGAGGATAAGTGGTGAACAAGCCAGAGGCTGTGCCTATCCCCAGATGCTCCCCATGTCACCCTTTACTGCTCACTCCATCTCCTCCCGCTCCATCCTTCTTCATCTCGCTCAGTCTCACCTCCCATCCCAATCTCTCATCCCCGCCTCCACCTGGCACCCTCCACCAGCTCCCTCTCTATCCCCATCTTGGCCTCACCTCTATCCCCAGTGCCTACCATTCTCCACCCTCCATTTCATCCAACTCACTCCTTCTTCCCCTTAGCCTCATCCTCAGCTCCTTCCTCATTCTCTTCTTCGTCTTCTTCTCCATGCCCATCCTCAACTGATCTCCCACCTCATCCCCATCTCACCCCAGTCTCCTTTCTGATTCCCATTCTAATCTTTCACTACCATTTCTCTCTTTTACCCCATCCCTATCTCTTTCCTTTCCCATCCCCAGCCTCAGGACTCCTCCCATTCCAGTTATGGGGTCCAGTGGTCCCCATGGGGGAGGGGACGTTACCCCCAGAGGTGACTGCAGAAAGGTACACTCCAGGGTCTGAACCCCCATCCCCGAGAGCTAGTGCAGCCCTGGAGCATGCTGCGGGTAGAGTCCCCTCCATTGGCTGGAGTGGGAAGGGCGCTGACTGGGCAGCAAGCCAGTTCCTCACTCCCCACCCCCATCCTTCCCTCTCTCCTCTGGGAGGGCCACCACGCTGGGACCTCGGCCCACAGCCCGGCTCCTCACGCGGCTCCTGTTTTATTAACCTGCCTGTCGCTGCTCTCGCCCCTGAATAGGGCCTGTGGGGGGAGGGGCTGGCAAGGGGGGCCTTGGGCTTTGCTGGGGATCACCATGGAAACAGCAGCCTCGGCCAATCAGTGGGCCAGCAGCACCGAGTGCAGCAGGCAGCTCGGTCTCTGAAGCCTCGTGCAGCCTGCAGGCTGACTCCTGCCTGACAGGCCCCCGCCGCCCCAGCTGAGGGAGAGGAGGAAAAAAGGGGGGCACAACCCTGGAGGAAGGGGTATAGGCCGGGGAGTGGTGGGAGTGTGAAGCCAGAGGATGCTTAGGGCCAGACTAGAAGAAGGGGAGAGATGGGGGAGAGGAGGGGAGCCTGTGGGTGGGGGTCTGGAGGTGGGACATCAGGGGCCTGGGGCAGAGGCTGTTTCTCCCCAGTTGCAGTTCTCCGAGCCTGGTTTCTCAGCCCCCGCACTATTGACATTTGGGACTGGGTTCCTCTTTGTCGTGGGGGAGGGGGGCTGTCCTGTGTGTGGTAGGACAGTTAGCAGCATCCCTGGCCCGCTAGAAGTCATAGTGCACCCTTACCACCCAGTTGTGACAACCGAAAATGTCTCCAGATGTTGCCAAATGTCCCATGGGGGGCAAGATCGCCCCCAGTCGAGAACCACTGGCCTAAGCCCTCACAGAGCAGTGGTCCCCATGTGTGCAACTTGCTCTCTCTGAGCTGACTTCCCAGAGGGGAAGAAGGAAGGAGGAGAGAGAGGGAAATAGGAGGAGTGAGAGAGAGAGGAAGAGGAGGAGGGGCAGGAGGAGGGAGCCCAGGGCAGGGTTCCTGGAGGGTGGGAGAGCCTCTGGAAATAGGGATGTAGGGGAGAGATGCCTCAGGCTGCTAGTTTACACTACAGGGATTAAAGAAAGTAAAGGAAGAGCCCTCGATGCCTGTCCTCACTGAAGCTCCTTCTGCCCAGTACCCCGTCTCCCCTTCCCCAGCCACAGAAATCCTGTCCTTCCTTCAGCCTCGCATCAGGTACCACATCCCAGAAGCCCTCCCTGATTCTCTCATCAGATTGGTTTTTCTCTTCTCCAAGACGGCTTGCCACTTTGCTTCTCCCTCCGTTCTCCCGCTCTGCATGGTTCCCCCTGACAGCAAGAGTTGCCTTTGTGGAGGTTCTGTTCCTCTGTGCTGTGCCGAAGGCCTGAAGCACACATTCTCCCCACAGCTCCTCGGGCTGGGTGCGCTTGCCATCACCACTTTACAGACCTGAAAACCGAGGCTCAAGTGAAGTAACTTGCCTGAGGTCGCCCAGTTAGTAAAAGGATAGCGAGGACTCAAACCCAGGTTTTCATGACTCCAGTGCCGGCAGTACCAGCCCATGAAAAGCAAGTGCCCCGAGGCCACATCCCAGCCACTCTGCCTCACTGGGCCTCCTGAGGTCTCAGAACTGACCTGTCCTGCAATTCCCAGGGATGCTGTTCATGGCACCCCCTAGTGGCCAGAGGGTCACGGTGTCGGGTGGTGGGAGTGAGCATGCAGTTGGAGAGCTCACACACTCACGTACTTCTCTCTGAGTCCCATTCCCAGGCCCCAAGGCCACCCTGAGGGAACTGCAGCCAGAGGCCTCAGGTGACTGTATCATTATGGAACCCGGCCCCTGACTCTGGCCTGGAGGACAAAGCAAAGCCCCATTCCCCTTCCCCTCCCCTACAGAGTAAGAGCCCCTCTCCCTCCTGCCCCATTTGAGGCAAAGAGGGTAGTGTTGGGGAGGACTTCAATCACAGCCTCCCCCACGGTGTAGATTCCACCCGCATGCCTGCCTTACACTCAGCAAGTGAGGGTTTGATGCTGAGGGGTGTCTGCCAGGAAGCATCGCATGATGCCGCCTTTCTCTCGGGTTAGGGTTTTGATCTGGAATCCAGGAGCTGGTGTCCCACGGGGCTCACATCAGAACTGCTCCCCCACCCCAGACATGCATCCGCCATCCACCTCCTGCCTCCCCCAGGAACCTGCAACACTGGCACCTCAGCTTTGAAGGCAGGGCTCCTGACAGGCTGCTGTTCCCATGGCAACCCCATCCCAGGCTGCCCTACCCAGTGCTTCCCTCCACCCGCCTCCCTCCACCCTGAACCCACATCACCTTCATTCATAGAACAAGAACTGCTTTACATCGGCAGAGTGGACACCGCTCTCTCCCCGACTCCTCCCTTTCTTTCTCCTCTCATTCAACAGAGCTCCGTGAACCAGGAAGAGAAATGGCTGAGTGAGTGGGAGTGAGAGTGAGAGTGAGGCTGGACCAGTGTGGATGGAGGGGTAGGATAGGCATGGGCAGGAGCCATGGCTCAGTGCGCCGCCCCACAACCTGTGGGTCCCCAAGGCTTGGGCCCCTGCTCTTCTTGTTCCCAGCTCTGTCTCAGTTCATGGGCCTGTGTCTCTGCCGGCTCTGGCTCTGTGAAGATCCAGGGCCCAGACAGGCTCCCGTGATGGGCCCAAGGCCACAGAGCAACACGGGGCCAGGTCTCAGCCTCCAGGCTCAGGTTTTCTCTCCAAAACCAGCCAAAGTATAGCTCGGAGGCCAGATGCAATGGCTCGGCCCTGGAACTCAGCCCAGGAGCACCAAGGCTGCTCCCAACCAAGGCACTGGCGCCTCTTCCCGTGTGAGGTGTTGCCTTGCGGAGGCTGTTGAGGGGTGGGGGAGGTCCCGGTTTACTGTGGGGTTATGGGAAGGGCTACAGGAGAGTCTCAGACCCCAGCCCTGGTTAAAAAACACAACTCCTTGGCTTTCTGAGCTTTGGCAGGTGCTATTGGAAAGTCAGGAGAGGCCTGCTCAGAGCAGCATCTGTCCCATCCCTGCAGGAGGCCCTGAGCGTGGTCAGCAGCTCAGCTTTAGAATCAACCAGACTGGGTTTGAATTATAATGGCCTAATTTAGTCACTGTGTGATACTTTCCTTCTCTGAGCCTTGATTTCCTTATCTAAAAAACAGACGGTAATTATGTACAGGTACAATCAGCCCTCGGTATCCATGGGGGACTCATTCCAGGAGCCCCTGTGGATACCCAAATCCGAGGATGCTTAAGTCCCTTATATGAAAATGGCGTAGTGCAGTGTATATGGTGGGCTCTCCTTGTCTGAAGATGTGAAACCCGCGGGGAGGGAGGACTATACCTACGTGGTGAACGAACGTCTATGAGCCCTACGTCCCTTTCAGACACAGCGCTTTAAGTGCACTGCCTCATTTAACTTTTGTAACAGCCCAGTGATGTAGATATCAGTGTCATTGTGTGTTCTACAGAGGGGAAACTGAGGCTTAGAGAGGTTAAGGTGAGTCAGCTAGCGGGAGAGCAGGGCTTTTAATCCAGGCAGCAGGAGATAATATATGCAAAAGCAGGGATATTCTTGGTTTTGTTTTTTTTGGGGGGAGGGGAATTAGGCTTGTTTATTTGTTTGTTTATTTATTTATTTTAATGGAGGTGCTGGGGATGGCACCCAGGACCTCATGTATGCTAAGTATGCCTTCACCACGGAACTATGCCCTCCTCCCAAGGAGGGATATTCTTAGTGAGGGTCTGTGATGGAAAATGGGGCTGCATCTCTTCCTTCACTGTGAGGACGCACAGCCTCCTCTAGCAACCAAGACCGGGCACTGCTGGGCAAGACTCTGGGGATCTGGGAGGGGCCCAAGCTTGGTGAGGTCAGGGGCGTGGTGAGGGGGGAGGGGAGACTAGCTTTGGTCCAACGGCCATCTGAACTGGCAGAGATGTGAGACCGTCTCTAGGCCAACCCCTCAACCGTGGAAACAGAGCGAGAATGTGAAGCCTTAAGCAGAACTTGACCTGTCCAAGGTCACTTGGTAAATGGACAGCTCTATCCTTCCCCCCAGTCCCTTGTAGCCTTTGATCAACACATTAAGGTCAAGGTCAGAAGCCTTGGAAGCTTCAAATCCCTTGGGAAGGAGGGAGGAATGGAAGGGAGCAATTCTTCCTTTTTGGGGAACTGCCCTGGAACCTCAGCCCACCCCTGCATCCCTTGTGGCCCACCCCCACCTCCTCCAGCTTCCATCCTTCCCTGAAAGCATCCCCCATTCCTGAGCAGCCCGCCCCTCCAAGAACCTCCCCCCAACACTGGGGCCTAACCACCCTCCCTGCCACCTTGAATGAACGTGCTGCTGCGCAAACAGCATTGTTCCCCACACAATGGACACAAAGAACTTGGGAATTCACAGAATGGTCCTGCATTTCAGCTTCCTTCCCCTCCAGGCCCCAGAGGGATCCATTGTCTGTAAATTCCACTTAAACTGTGCACCATCGCTCCAGCTGGGGAGCCACTTAAGACTTATACGGAAGAGCCTCCCCCGCCCTCCCCCCTTCCCCTCCTTCCCTGGCCCTTTCCGATCCAGGCACGGATGAGTTGGAAGAGTGGCCACCAAGAATGGAGCTGGAAAGGCCCTGCCCCTGACAATACCCCTGGGCTCCTGAGGCCCCTGTTTTACAGCTGAAAGAACTGATTAACAGTGGGGTTGAGGGACCTGGTCTGCTGGAAGACCCCAATCACAGTACTCTGGCTTCAAGGTAGACTTCAGGGCCCCCTCTCTCTTCCCCTGTCTGCTTACAGGCCTCCAAGCACAGGGAACTCACTAACTTATAAGGGACCTGTTCCGCTCCTGAAATTTCTCATTATTATAAGTCCTTCCTTAGAAGGAGCCTCACCCACCTCCCGGTAACAGCCCAGTCCTTCACTTTCTGGCTCCCATATTAATGTGGTCCTCCTCTGGCATGTGACAGGCCTCTTGGAATTTGTCCATGGTTTAGTCCATGGTTTTGAATCCCTTCCTCATCCTGTTCCCCTCCTCTGTGATGCCTGGTATGTCACTGAGGACTCATAGCAGTGGTGGGGCCCAGAGCTGACCCCCGCATCCATAAGTATGTATTCAACAAGTATTTATTAAGTGCCTTCCACTGTGCTAACAGCTGGGATACAAACAAAATCCCAGCTCTCTCAAGGTTTGTATTTCTGGCGGGGAACCCAGATATAAATATCAGATAAGCACAAGAATTGGTGTATAATTACCAAGTGAGATAAGGGATCTGACTAATGGAACTTGATAATATGAAAGCATCTAACAAGGAAACCTGATTTACTGTGGAAGGAGGAGGGTGGACCACCCTAGACTTCCTGACATCTAGAGGAAATAGGCTTTAACTAGAGGAAGAAGGTAGAGAACAGCATTCAAAGTGGTGGGGACAGATTGTGCAAAGGCCCTGTGGCAGGGAGAGATTGTTGTATTCAAGGAACTGAAGAAGCCAGTGGGATTGGAGGCCAGTATGGGACAGGGTGGAGTTGTAGGCCTCAGTGAGGAGTTGGACTTGATTCTAAGACACAGATGTGATGGTGCAATAAGGGCTAATTGAAATTTGCCTCAAAAAGGCACAGATCCTTAGAATGACTGGTCCCAAAGCAGTTCTTCTGAGCTTTTGTACTCACTGTTCCCTCTGCCTGGGATGCTCTGTTCCCAAATTTTTCTGAGGTTTCAGAGCTTGCCCAAAACATGCAGCCTAAAGAAGCTCCCTCTGCATGCCCTGTCTACTCTCTATCCCTTTAGCTTGTCTTATTTTTTATAGCACTTCACAATCTGAAATTGAATTACGTCTTTTCATGTTTACTCTTGCTCTATCCTCTCACTAGGAAGTAAGCTCTGTATGGGCAGGAATTTTGTCTGTCTTGTCACTATGGCATTATAACATCTGACATAGTGTGAGCCCATAGTAGGCCTTCAATAGATAATAAGTGAACAGATGAATAAATTACTGAATGTACTCCAAGACAAAAGGACCTGTGTTTATCCACGAATACCCTTATGTAAATGTATAGATTTTTATGGGCAACCGCATATGTGCCCGAAGTCACACGGAAACCTCCCTCACCTCCGTGGACCACCTCTCAAGGGGCCTCTAAGTCCAGAGTCGCAGCCTGTACAGTTCACTGCCCTAGTTCAGCTGATCAACAATCCCTCGCTCTGGCTGGACAAGGACTGGTACAAGCACACATCTCAGGTCAGCTGTTGTTTAATCAAAGATAAGGGTGGAATTTTAAGTGCCTTACGGAAGGGGCTGGAAAGAGATTGATCCATGCGGCCTGGAAGCAGTAGAGCCCCTCCCAGGTTCCATCACTTCCCGCCCCCACCTCCTCCTGAGGCCCCAGCCCACCTCCTGTTGCCTATTCTTCTGGGAGTGGCTGAACCAGGCATTGTGTGGGTCCTAGAACAGAGGGGTTAGAATTTAGCAGGGTTTATAGGACTTGGAATTTTGACTCATTGGGCAACTTTCTAAACAAGCATCCACTGACTTACCGAGTACCCACATAGTACAAAGCGTGGGTAGGGACCATCACGCTCATACGTAAAACTGATTCAGGGCAGACTGTGAAAAACCACTCAGGTGGAAACCTTAGAAGTAGAAGCTTTGTATTCCCAGAGTACACAGGGGCTGGGGATGGAGGATAGAGGGGCAGGGACAATCAATTCCCAGTTGGAGAGCTCTGGGATGGCTTATTGGAGTATGATTTAAAATAATGACCACGTTGATTGAGCACTTACTACGTGTTAGGCCCTTTTTACACAGATTTCTCACTTGATCTTCACTGTAGGCCTGTATGTGTGTGTGTGCGCGCGCGCGCGCACGCGCACATGCACTCACGCGAGCACATGCAATTGTTATCCCATTTACAGATGGGGAGACTAAGGCTCAGGGGTTTAAGCAACTTGTCCCACTTTTTAATAGCTATTAGGTGGCAGAGTGGATTTTCAAGCTCAAGAGGAAGGTCCAGAGCCCCTGCTCTGAACCGTAATGGTGGTCTCAGCTATGCCTGAAACAAAGGTAGGACGTGGGTGGGCAAATAGGAGAAGTCATTCTGGGAAGAGGACACAGCTTGAGCAAAAGCTGGTAGGCAATGCTGCCAGATTTGTCTTTTTTTTTTTTTTTTTTTAATGTCTGGTAGCCTGAGATCCTAGGAGATTTAAAAAAAAAAAAAAAAAAAGCTAGCTGTTGCTGACTTTTTTCTCTCCCCCAGCCTTTGGCATGTTAGCCCCAGGATGGATTTCTATCCTAAGGTGTGCTTTCCTCTAGTTCCCAAACAGAACTTTATGCAAGAGTGGACATGGCGGTTGGGGGACAGTGCTTCTGGTGAATTGATCCTCTTCCCCGACCCTGGCTGGGGATGGGGGCCACTTGGGGACATTCTGGGCCAAGCTGGTCCTCTGCCCATCTGCATCCCTGCCTCCTGACTCATTTCATTCCAACCAATAGATTCGTAGCATGCAAATTTAATGAATAGGCAAAGAAATGATTGGCTCATTTTCCCCTGATGTAATAATGCCACTATTCAAGTAACTCCTATGTACCCTACCCCCACCTCAATTCAGGGCATTTGATCATGTTTCTGGCAAGAATCCCCAACTCCTCTATTTCCCTTTTCCATTCTGAGTTAGCAAACCACTTTAAAATGCCCGACTCATCTCCTAAGGGATGGGATGTGTGGAGGACCAGGAAGCCAGCACCCTTAGGCCCGAACCATCGCAGTCTTCCTGGGAGGCCCAGTATGCCTCTGCTGGCTGTGGGTAGCATCAAATCTGGGATAACAGAGCCCATTTACTAAGAGATTTTGTGCGAATCCATGTCCAAAGGCTTCCTGAAACCAAACCCCAGCATATCGGCTGTTCCTTTCAGCCCCTAATTTAGTAATTCTATTGAGAAAAAGAGATTGTGGGTTTTTTTATTTGGTGTGATTTATTCTTTATCATATAAATAATAATAATTTACACAAAGCTCTTCCCCAAACAGAAAAGAATCTGTACATAAAAATAAACAAAAATTAAACTGAGCTGGGCCTGGTGCCCAGAAAGCCAGCCAATTCCAAACACAACCAGGGGGAAAAACTCCTCTAGGTCCTGGGAGCTCTGGGGCCTTGGCTGGAATTCTGGGTGGAGGCTCTGGTTCGGGAAGCCACTGCCTTTCCTTCCCTCCATCCTGTGTAGGACGATGGCACCCCTGGCAGCTGACACTCGTGGAGAGCCAACTAGCGAGCTCTTTGGGCTGGGAGGTGGGTGGAATTTGGACTCAAAGGAATAATCAATTTTTAAAACTCCTGGGCAGTGTTGCTTGCTGCTGGCGTCCAGGGACTGCAAGAGCAACTGTGGCTGGGAAGATGGGGTATTGGCCAACACCCAAAGTGGGTGGAAGCTGCGTGTGTTTCCATCTTTCTCTTGTAGCTCATTAGAGGCACGGGTTGGGCAGAATATTCTCTGATCTTCTGTTCCCTTGGAGCGCCGATCCCCTCCCTGGAGGCTTGTTATTTCTATAGATATTGAAGGATGACAAGCAATCTCCTTGGCCATTGATTAATTTCCCTCAACAGGCACTCTGGCTGTTTGCAACCTCTCTCCCCCTCCTCTTATTTCCAGAAAAGTCTCTGAGAGGGAGACTACCTTTCCAAATTCTGGCTTTGTATCTTTACTTGAGAGAGTATGTATGGCCGGAGGAGACTGTAAGCCCTCTCCCCCATCCTGTCTCATCCCAAGGCAGGAGTTAGATCGCATTGGTCTATAAGGACACAGTCATTCGCAATCATGGATTTGTAGATGGCGAAGGTGATGTTGATACTGGGTGTGATAATGTTGAGGACGATGCTGGCAAAGATGACAGGGAATATCAAGTGAAAGGAGTGTGTGACAGCGGTGCAGATCCCGCCCTGGGTCTGGGGTGATTATCTGGCTTAGACAGAAATGAGAAATGAGAAATGAGAAAATGCGAATTGGGAATGTGGTGGTGATAGCAACAGTGATGGTGAAAGCAGGGAACAGGAGGAGGGGAAAATGAGGGCAAATGTGTGCAGGCGAAGCTCCAGGTGAGGAGTGGCAGCGTGGGGGAGGAGTTCGGAGCCCAGATTAGGAGCCAGACATTCTGGTTTCAAATTCCAGCTCCACCACTTATAACTGAGGTTAGTTTTTTAACCTCAGCTTCCTCATCCAGCAAATGAGGATTGTAAGAGGGCCTGTCTTGGAGGGTTGCTGGGACTACACGGAAAGTGTCAGCTCACGGTAAACACTGTGTAAGGATGTGTGATGTCAGGACAGATGGGGCGGAGGGGTGGTTACGGCCTACATCCACCGTGAGGGCTGCCCAGCACAGCAGGCAGCCTTGGAAGTTTCTGGAGACCTTGGTCAGGCTCTCCCATTTATTTACTCCATGTGACTCCCCTTGTATAGGCCTGGGTGAGAATTGGAGTGAATAATATTCAGACCTCAGAAGTCCCCTGGAGCAGTGAAGCTTTCCATGTGTGACCCAGACATGGAAACATCCAGCCCCAGACAAGACCCTACAGGCCTGTAGGTCCAGGTGTAGACTCAGCAGGCATGCCTGTCCCTGAGGTCAAACAGAGGCGGATGCTGGGCAGGTTGGACCAGCCTCCTTTTAGAGGGAAGGGAGAGGGTGAGAGGTCAGCTCCTGCCTGGGAGAGGGGGCTTGAGCTGCCCCTCCCTCCCAGGCAACTGCCAGGCCCCAAAATGTGGCTCTGATGGGGCCCTGTGGCCGATCTCAGTTATACTATGACCATGGCCATGCTGGCTCTGCTCCCCAGCTGGGGGCATTCTCCCCCAGCCTCTTCTGTCCCCCTGGGGCTGGAGGGCAGAAATGGGAAGCAAAGATCACTCATGCAGAGTGCCTAATTAAACCTTTACAGACTCCTCTTGTTGGGCCGCCCCTAAGAGGGTCAGAGCCCTCTCCTGTCTCCAGAACCAACAAGTGGCTCTGACTGCAGGGAGAGTCAGCCACAGGAAGTTCTCCTTCATCCCTGCCCCAGACAGAGTCCCCACTTCCGGCTCATTGGTCCCTGACAGTCAGCGCTGGGGGAGAGGGCTTGGCCTTCGGTGTCCGGGGGCGTTTGTCAGTCCCTCCTTCTCTTCCTGACAAGGCACTGTGGGCTCCCCATTATCAGCCACTCACCCTCCTGCAGGAGGGAGAAGAGCCCTGCCATGTCCTGGGCTCCAGTCCCGGCACCACCACTCACATGATAGTCTGTGGTCCTGGCATAATTTGCATCTATGAGGCCACAGCGTGGTGGGGACTGCCCTCCAGCCTACCCTTTGGCTCAGGTCCCAGTCCACCTCGGCTCAGTGGACTCCAAGCTGTGTGTTCATATGCATTCAGTTGGTGCTTAGAAGACAAAGTACAAATATTAACAGTTCACCTCTTGAGCTCTGACCACATGCTAGGCTTTATGCTAGATGACCCTCGTGCATCATCTCACAGCATCCTCATTTACAGATAAGAAAACAGACTCAGAGAGGTTAGGTCAGTTGTTCAAGGTCACACAGAAAGCATCAGAGTCTAGATTCACAGACCTCCTGGTGCCAAAGGCTGCGTTCTCCCCTGCTCAGGTATGCAGCTCCCGCTTGGACGGACACAAGATCCCCCTCCCGACCCTCAGTAACCCACGTGTACTGAGGACAGCGTGAAGAGCCAAGGGATGGCCACCCTCAGGGCTGGAGCCACCTGTCTACCCACCATCATGTCCACCTGAGACTGTCCAGGGAGCCTCCCAGGAAAGCTGGAGCAGAGCCCAGGGCTGCCCAGAGTGCTCAAGGAGGCTGCCAAGTCTCTGCTGAGTCAGCAAACCCCTCTCCACAGGCCCTCACCATGAGGTCGCCATGAGAACTCCCCTAACCCTTCTCCCCAGACCCTGCCTGTCAAGGTGACCCTCTGACCCCTCTTGTCCCTGTTCCCCCTCCTACCTCTGGTATATTCCCTGCAGCACCCCCAGGCTCTTCTCCTCCAGTAGCCCCAGACCTGTCTGGTTAGACTGGTCCAGCCTGCAAATCCCCTAGGTGGCCTTCTCTTTGGGTCACAGTTTCAGAGGCATCTCTGTATCTGGCCTGTCCTTCTTTACATCACATAAGGACCTGAGTCCTCTTCCTGCTCTTCTGGACCCCCTCCTCCCGGCAGCTTCTCCCGGCTCACCAGCTGCATAATGCAGGCAGGGGAAGGGGGTGGACTGGCAGAAACCAGCTTGTTTCTGAGGCTGGAAAACAGAACTGGAGGAAATTAACAGGCTGAGAAATGTCTGCTGGGCTCGTGTTTGTTTTGTACCCTCAGTCTTTCTCTCTGCAGCTCCCTCCTCCTGCCCCTGCCACCTCGCTCTGGCTCCCCTACCCCCGCCCCTCAGCATGGGCCCCTACAGCTTAGGGGTTGTGTGTCTTGGGCTTTGAAGGAAGGTGTGTCTTGTGGATATGGGTGTGTGTGTGTGTTCCTGCGTGTGTGTTTCTGTATGTGTGTTTAGGGATGGCAGACCTGCCTCTCCTTCTCAGGCAGCTTAGCCAGAAATGCTAGCAGCAGAGACAATTGTGCGGGTGGGGATGCTGAGCGCAGAGCCGGCAGAGCCCGCGGGCAGGCAGAGAAGCACCACACAAGAAATTGATTCCATTAAAAAGTAATCTTAAATTTAATAAAAGTTATGATTTGATTATAGCCACAGAACCTACAGGCAAGAGGGAAGGGGGGTTGAATTCTAGTGATGGATAAACAGAAAGAAAAAAAAAACAAAGAGGGAGGGGGTGGGGAGGAGAGAGATGCTTAGGTTGGGATGGATGAGAGGATGGAAAGACCTGGGGGTAGGGAGACCATTTTTCTCTCCCTCACATGGAAGAAAAAAGCCTGTGGCTGGTTTCCAAAGAGGAAGCAAAGTGAGGAAGGAGTCAGTGAAGAGATTCAAGGAGCTCCCAGGAGACAGAGCAGGTGGAGGAGGTCGGGGGCTCAGACACGAGAACTGGGAGAGGTGGATAGGCAGGAGGGAGGGCCCTGAGCCCTGGGAAAGTAGGTGAGGAACACAGAGCCCCAATTTAGCAGTCAGACAGGCAATCCTGTGTTTAGATTCCAGGTCAGCCTCTTCCTAAAAGCGTGATTTAACCCTCAGACCCTCAGTTTCCTCATCTGCTAAATGGGATCCCAAAGATAGACCTACCTCTCAAGGTGGTTGTGAGGATGGATAAAATTACACAGGCACAGTTTCCGGCATCTCCTAGGTAGCCAATAAAGGTTAGTTTCCTTCCCATCCCTCCCCGACTGGAGGTCCTTGGCCCAGCACCGGCCCCTGCCATTTATTGACAAGCACTGGTGAGAAGAGTTGGTTTTCTGGGGTGGAGTCTCATACCTTGTCCTTTCCCATCTCTAGAGCAGGCTAGGGCGTGGCACAGCAGGGAAGCCCATTGCTCTAGGACCCACTTTCACTCTGGGCTAAGGGACCACCTGGAGGGCACATTTCCCTACCTAATCCCCCACCCCACCTTGCCTTTTCTCTCCCCTAGCCAGCCCAGAATCATGCTTAGGTATAGAGCCGAAACCCACCGAACTCCTGAGAAGTGCCCCTTGGGTGCGACAGCTCAGGCCGGCCCTCGGCCCACGTGATCAGCTCCTGTTAGGCACAGCATCCAGCTCCCATGCCAGCCTCCTGTTAGTTCCTTCCAGCAAGCCTGGGCCCTGTCTCCGGCTGGGCGGAGGGAGCCAGGGGCCTGCAGGGTGAGCACCAGCACCGGTGAGTGGGGCCTGGGCAGGAAGCCAGATCATCACTGTGAGATGCTAAGTGAGGGGAGGGCCAGAGATCTCAGCCACCCCGGAGTCCAGGAATTGGGAGCCAGGAAATACAGTCACAGTAACAGGAGTCTCCAAGGGACACAAGAAATCATTCTGGGGATAATGTGACCAGCTCTGCTCAGTCATCTCCTCCGCTTCCAGGCTGTTTTTAGCAAAGTAGCTCCACCTGAATTCGTTCTTACCCTTTGGCATAAAGACACCTGCTGGTCAGAGACACTGAGGAAGATAGGACTGGTAATATTACTGCCTGCATTTCACTGATGAAGAAATTGAGGTCAGAAAGGGTAAGCTATTTCCCCCAGACTACACAGCTTACAATAGATGGATCTGGGGCTGAAAGCCAAGTGTTCAGACTCCAGTTACAGAGCACTGTCTTACCAGCCTCAGCAGCCTCCCCAACCAAGCCATCACTCATCATGACTACATCTCTGGAGCCCTCGTCACCATCGCTGCCACCATGCCGCTCAGCTCTGCCTCTTTTAGCAGAGTCACCATCCTGGTCCCCGTAGCAGCAGCCTCTGGGCTCACATGCTCATCGTCTTCCAGAAAGGGCAGCCCAGTCTTGGATTCTCATGTCCCATGCAGTCTCCAGAAGGAGGAAACTATAGCCCTGAAGGCTGGAGGAGGTGCCTAGGGAGAGCGGAGCACAGTGACCTGTGGCTGAGGGGCTCTAAGCATTGCCAGGGATCCGACTGGGACTATGGCACAACCTGGCCATTACCCTCAAAGGATGGCCACGCCCACCAGCTCTCCAGACCCCTTCACAGAACATTCCACTGAACAGGCAGACAGGCCAGCTCTTAGGCCGGGGTCTCCAGCAGGGCAGCCCCACAGCTTTCTTCACCCACATGTATGCAGTGGCTCTCCAGAGATTTACCCTGCCGCCCAGCATCAGTCCCGTCTGCATGCGTGCTCTTGTTCTGTTCTCTGCCGAGAGCAATCCAGCCACTCCCCGTGATAAAATCCAGCAGACCCACTCTTTTTCTCCCATGAGAACCTGGAGGGCAGGGGCTGGGGTGAGGGGATCATTTAGCTAAAGGGCCTCCAGCGGGTGGCCCCCAGGCTGTCTGTGTTCTCCAAAGCAGATCCTTACACTTTACTTGAAATCGTCCCTAGCTCCAAGAATTGCCTGGATGACCTTTAGAAGGAGTCACGGTGGAGTCCTGACTCTGAGACATTCCCTAATAAATCACCTTCCTCGCACTCTCCCCAGAGCTGGCCTCCCACAATGGATGCAGAAGGTGGTCCAGGCAGGGAAAGGGTGCTGACATCAGCCAAGAGCCTACTGTGTGCTAGGCCTGTGCTGGACACTTGATCGACAGGATGCTATTTGATCCTTGCAACAGCCTGTGAGTCACTGCTTATAATTCCCCTACTTTGCAGTTGAGAAAACAGAAGCTCAGGTAGGTTAAGTGACTTACCCAGGGTCACACAGGAAGAAAATGGCAGAGCTAGGATTTGAACCTGAACGCATCTGACTTGAAAGCTCTTGCTTTTTCCACCCTTGGTGGATTTCATCTCTGGTTTAGCCCCAGGGAGGGCTCCTTCACAGGAAAAAGGTCTCTACTTCAACTTGGCTGTATATTTCGAAATGAAAAATTCATACACACTTCGAACCAGCAATCTCTCTTCTAGGAACGAATCCTCAGGAAACACTCAGACGTGCATACGTGCGTACAAGGTGTATTAGGTGTCCACTGCACAAACTGTATTAGATGTTCTTGTTTGCCACAGTTAAAAAAAATCAGATTCAACTTCAATGTCTATCAATAAGGGAGTGGATAAACAAACACAATTACCGTGCAACTGTAGAAAGGATCAGGCAGGTCTTAACTGGACTGGCAGAGAAAATTCTCTGAAACAGAGTTAATGGGGGTGGCAGAGGTGGGGGGGTATGACAATACCTTGAATGTTGTATATATTTACGCATATGGTATTTTATATGTACATATGTACTACACATATGTATTTTGTTTATGTAGTTTTTTCTTAAGGCATCCATTGTTTTCCAGTGAGGGGAAGTGGGAAGGGTGGAGAAGACTAAAGAAAGAACTATCTCCCAGGCACCAGGCACCAGGCACCAGGCGACCCTCCACCCTCTTTGTCTGTCTTTAGGGCCGTGTCCTCCCTCTCACCCTTGAGGAGAGAGTGCAGACATCGCTGTGCCTGGAACAAGGGAAGGGAATTTCTTATCAGCACAGGGCATGGCTTCCTCCTACCACATCCATCCCCACCTGGCACCTCCTGCAAGTATCACAGAGGAGGCCCGAGGTTGATGGCCTCCAGGAGGTCATCTCATTAGGTTACAGTTGATGGGGTTTCAGCACATCTTGCCTGGACAGCAGGGAAAGTTGCGGTCACCCTCCCTGGGCTGCATCTGGTGATGTGTCAGAGCTGTGCAACCTGGACTGTGTATGAGTCAAGCTTGTGACATGGTTCCTCCTTCTGTCTCTCTTGTTTATCACTAAGTTTAGTATCCTGTAAACCAGATGAAATCTGGGGACATTTGATAACGAAGGGGGTGGGGGTGGGGCGATGCTGAGCTCATGTGATAAGCAGGGATTGGCTGAATATTTTCATTTGTCTTTAAAGATCTGTCTTGGAATGAAGCTTGCATCATAAGAGCTGTCAATAGGGACGTCCGTTGCTGACTGCCAAGATAAACTCCAACTGACTGTGCCCTCCTCCCCACCTATGTCAACCTACACCCTGTGCAGGCTCGGGGCTCAGGTGAACCTCTGTCATTACACAGATAGTCTATGTAGCAGTTAAAAAAGCTTTCACCCACTTCAGATTAACTTACCTGGAGAATCATCTCTGGCTGTGTGTTCTCTCTAATAAATTCTAGTATTCCTGTTTCACTGTTGAATATCAGTTCAGTGATCCAAATGGACCAGCTCTCCCCCTCCTCCCCACACCCCTGCTTTCCCATCACACTTGGTCCTCATCCCTGGAGTTGTCTTTCTCTCTGTCTCTCTGGTTTGTCTTTCTCCCCTTCTGTTTCTCTAAGCTGCCTTAGAGTCTCTTGGATGCAAATCCAACTCAAACCAGCTTAAGCTTTTTTGCTCACATAACTGAGAAGTCTAAGGTTAGACTTCAGGTGTAGCTTGATCCAGGTACTCAGATGATGTCATCTGGCATCTGTCTCTCTTCAACTCTTGGCTCTGCTTTCCTTTGTGCTAGCTTTACTCTCTGGTAGCCTCTCCTCAAGTATTTTAAGCAGCTCCAGGCTTAAACCTACCGGTGTAACAAACCCAACAGAAAGAAAGCATTCCTTTTCCAATAATTCCTCGAAAGATCCAGTGCTGATCTTACTTAATCAACTTTTATCGAATCTTTTTATAGCCTTCTTTTTGGCTCTACATAGGCAATTTTGATATATCTGAAAAATGTTCATTTTCCAAATACAAATATTGATATTTTCCCTTAAAAAAAAAAACTTTTACCAAATCACATGGCCCAGGGATGGAAGGCAGAGATGGGACGGCTCTAGTCACACGCCTACCCTAAGATCTTGGGTAAGGTCAGGTTAAGTCAGCCTTTTCTAAACTACATGGACAGAGGTAGGGAAGGGATGATTCCTTAGGGAAGATCTGAGAGAGCTCAGTAGCAGGAGATGGAAAGTGGGACACAAATCAGTGGGACACTGACTTGGGAGAGGCCTTCACTTCCCCTAGGTCTTAGTTTCCTTTTGTGAAAAACTGGGTATAGTGTCTGGATCTGATTCTCTGCTCTTGGGCACTCTCACAGCCTGGCTTCTTTTCATAGCCTTGGGCATGTGACCTGCATGGAAGCAGCTTCCAGATCTTTCTGCGTCACCACCATGCTCACCCCTCCCTTCCCCGTTTCTGCTCCCTCTGGAAATTCTATGGTGCAGAGCAGGACAGGGGGACAGAAAAGAGAAAGGAAGAGATGGGCTGGGCAGGAAGAGAAGAGAAAAGCAATGGAGGCGGAGACAGAGGCAGGGAGGGAGGCAGCAGTTCAACAGCAAACTTCTGAGGCTGTGCTGGTGCTGGGCACCTCAGCCCACCTCCCTGCTCCCCACCGCCCACAGCCCCCAGCCTGGAAGGGGTGCGTCATGGCTTAGCTGTGCCAGCACCCTGGCCGGGCTGGGCTCCAAGCCCCCACTGCTTTGTCAGGGTATCATTATCCCCGCTCTGCAGCTCTCGTCACCTGGAGGTTCTTCCTCCCCCTCTGGCCCACACACTGACGTGCACAGGTGCTTCTGTGCCTGCCTCCTAGATGCCATCTCCTCCAGACCCTCTCCACTGTCGCACAGTCAGTGCCTTTGCTCCTTGGGGTGCCATCCCTGCCCCAAGCCCATTTTCTCCTCCTCTTGTCTCCCTCTGACTGGGTTCTCTACTCTTGGTCTAGAGAGAGCCAAGGTCTCTGCTCCAGGGAGCCTCCTTCTCCTTCCTAGGTAGACAGAGGTGGAAGAGGCCAGACATCAGAGGAGGCACAACCAGGGTGCTGGCACATCCGGTCAACTGATCCTCCAGTGAGAACTGAGCACTCACCCAGGGTTCAGTCTTCAGTACATCCAGAGGCTTCTCCACAGCTTCAAGTTGGCTGTTTCCTTACTGGTTATCCCACACTGAGGACCCAGTTTCCCTGGGTCCCTTATCTTTGTCTAGGAGATGTACAACTTTCACCTGGGTTTTAGGAGACAGAAAGGGCTGAGATCTGCCTCCAATTCACTGTGTAAACCTTGGATAAGTCTCTTCCCCTCTGGGCTTCTCAGTTGCTCCAGAATGAAGAGGCTGAAACTAGATCAGGGATGTAAATTCTGACACACATGCCACCATTTCTAATCCAGCGCCCATGGCAGACATTGCTAATCAATAAAGGCACTCTTCTCAGGACACACTCCTGGCAGCTGCTATTCATCATTCAGCATTAGCTCGTGACTTGAAACTCCTTTGCCACTCCCAGACTGGTTGATCTCTAAGGGCCCTTCCAACACTGACAGTCAAGGATTCTTTTGGCCTGGTTGAATCAATAACACTTTCCCCATTTCCCATTTCTCCTTCTAGCTCATTCTTTTGATCAGCTCATCCTTCTCTCTCTTCCGTCTTGCCTTCTTTCTAAGTTCCTGCTGCTGAGTCCAGGTAAGCCCTAGATAATGTCTGGGTCTCCAAGGTTCTGTTTGCTGTCATTCAACTTCAGTCTCCTTGAAAGTTACATTTTTCCAGGTAGTCACACTTACACATGCGGATGATTCTGTGGAATTGGCTTGGGGGAGGGAGGCAGTAAAGGAGACAGCAGAGACAGTCAGAGGAGGAGCAGGAGTGACATGACCAGAAAAATATTAAGAAAGAGATAACAGAGAGGGCAGATGGGGAGGCTAGAGTTCAATTCATGTCTCAAGGCCATACTGGTAGGAATGGGGAAGGGAAGTTTGAATGGAATTTATCCTGGACATCCACGGTCACAGTAAGAGGGAGGATCAGGTAAGGCCTAAAAGCAAAGGACAAAGGGAACATATACATTTGTAGCCCAGCTGACAAACGTGAAAAGGGAGGGGGGATCCTTTGGTGGGGAGGAGCTATCAAGAATTACGATAATGAGATGGTATTTCAATGGGGGCTTTATGAGCATAAAACCACTAGTTATTGATCAGACGAGTTTGGTACAGGAAGGTGAGTGCTGGCCAGCAGCCAACTAGAGGGTTAAAGCAAAGGCTGACCTGAGTTGTAGGACATGTCTATCCCATCAGAACTGCTTTGGAAGCAGTTTTGGAATTTCAGGAACCTTTACCCGAGGGGCGTGCGTACGTGTGGTACATGCACCAGGGCTGCTCAGCCAGGAGCAGAGTGACTACAAGAAAGTCACTTACCTACAGGCCTGGGTTCAAGTCCCAGCTCATTCACTTACTTTGTGAGTGAGACTTCAGCCTCAGCTTTCTCATCTGTGAGATGAGGATGAGTAGCATCTAACTTATAGGTTGTTACAAATATTAAACGTCTGTAAAGTGCTCAGCACGGTGTCAGGCTTGTGACTGATAATAACCGGTAGCTGGTAAGGTGGTCATCCTTTATCATAGCGTTATCACCATGGGTAATGCATCCAAGGGGTCCCATGAGGAACCCCCTAATTCACCCATTGTATATATGCCAGGTGCTGGCCTAAGTGTTTACATATGCTGCCAACTTTAATGGCGGGGTTCTCCCAGGTCCAGGCACACCATCGAATTCCCATGTGACAGATACATTTTGTCAAAACCCAAAAGGCTGCAGTTCAAAAAGACTACTTTCGAGTGGGGATTGTGTGTCCTAGAGGAAGAGCTGGACAGCTCCCCTCGGGCCTCAAGAGGAGGGGCTCATTCTTTTTAAGATGCACAAGCCACGTGAGGGGAACAGCACCAGGGCCAGGTGACAGGCTAAGAAAAGACCCTAAGAGGCTGAAAGGAGACAGGGGCAGCTTCTCAAGTCAGTCTTTGTTTCCAGCACTGTCATGCTGTGGGCGGGCCCTGTCTGGACTGCCAGCCCCACCCAGCCTCCTGCTGAAGGAAATGGGGAGGTCAGCAAGCCCTCTGCAGGAGTCTGCCAGGCTGGCGTTAGCAAGGGTCAGCCAGGCCTGTGCACTGGCCGTCCGTCCGGATGTCATTTACTAGTGTGACCTGGGGCTAGGGTCAGCTCTGTGAGCAGTCTGTGCCTCAGCTTCCTCACCGAGAAGTTAGGGGTGATAAGAATGGGTTCCTGACAGCATTAAGTGAGAATGATGCATGTGTCATGTAGAGCCTGGGTCTACCACAAAATAAGTGCTTCAAAAATGTTAGCTATTGTTCGTCCAATTAATTATTACTGCTGTTCATGAGGTCCCCAAACGTACTAGGATTGAGTAGTTGCACTAATTACAGCCAGGGAGTTCGTAGGGCCAAGTGTGAGGGTGAGTCTTGTCAAAGTCCAGTACGATTCAGTCCCAGTCCTGCCACCCCGTGGAGGCGGCCTGGGTCAGCCAGAGGGGCTGAATGTCCCTTCGGGGCACTGAAGAGCCCCCCTTTCCCATGGCCATCTGATTGCACAGCGGGGAAAGGCCAGGGGATCTTAGATGATGCGGCCAGGGTCTAGGAGGAGGCAGAGGGATGGGGAACAGATATCTCTGAGCAGCATTGCCCAAGAGTGGCCATCCTGCCCATTCGTGGGAGACAGAGCAGGGTAGATATGGCCCAAACCTGTTGGAATTTCCCTGGATTTCGGTCCTGACTCCAGATGTGCAGGGCTGGCCATGGGGGAAGGCCGCCCACCACTTCTCCAAGCAATTGCTGAAAAAGTAGGAGGGGAGCAATAGCAGGGGAGGCCATGAGGAGACCCCAGGCCCTCTGTTAGGGACCTTAGCTCAAGAACCCCCCTTGTGCCCATCCTCCACTCCTGCCTGCTTTCCCCTCAAGAGCAGACTGCCTTCCTGTGTTTACCTGGGAGGGTGGGGGCTGCTGCATCTGGGTATTTCTCTGTACACAGGTCCTTCCTCGTCCCCACCCGACGGATGCCTGGGCTGGACTGTATATTTCCGGAGTTGCCTCCTTGAAATACAGGCTTCTATTTTTAGAAAATTACAAATGCGGGAGCTGGGAGGAAAGGCCTGGGGGCCCAGAGCTGGGGCAGGGGAAGAAACTCAGGGGTCTGACTATGGTGACTCTGGAATGAGAGTGGAGTGAGGCACGAAGTGGAGTAAGTGAGATGGTGGGAAACACGAGGTGGGGAAGTAGGGGATCCCTCTCCGCCAGCACCCTGAGCAGGGATCAGAGTCTTTGCTTGGTTGGGCTGGGGAGGGCGGGCAGGCAGGCGGGTGGAGGGGGAAGGGTCAAGGGTCACCTCTCCGGCATGTAGCTGGATCCCCAGAGAGGCTGAGGAGCCTGGGAACGAGACTGAGCAAGCCGTTCCCCTCCCC
Organism: Vicugna pacos; assembly: GCF_048564905.1. Classification (NCBI taxonomy): domain Eukaryota; kingdom Metazoa; phylum Chordata; class Mammalia; order Artiodactyla; family Camelidae; genus Vicugna; species Vicugna pacos. Next base: position 21,475,094 of record NC_132989.1, on the reverse strand, counting down.
ACTCCCTGAGGCCTTGGGACTGGGAGAGCAGCTTCCCGCACAGACAACTCCTCAGTCCCCGGGGCTGGGGACATCTTAACCCTTTTGGTGCTGGTATCAGGGAGAGCAGAGAGTAACACAGGTGCGGACATGTGTTCTCTTGGGCATGGCCCAATGCTGCGTCCCACGCAGGTGCGAGCCTTCCTCATGCAGCCCTGCTTGATTGGCTCACCACCCCCATCCCAACCCCAAAGCCCCAGCTGGCCTGAAGCAGCAAGAAGTCAGCTGATTCTCTTCTCCCAGAGCACAGAGAGAGGGGAGATGGGGGCGCATCCCCCGGGGATGGTTGGCACAGCACCTAGTCCTTCCCTGGTGGGCGTGAAGGGATGTCGGACAGAATTTAGAACGCCTAAGGATAGGAAGTCCCCATCCTGCGATGACTGGGAGGCGCTGGGCTGGGGGTGAAATCCCCTGAGAGTAGGGAGCCCTGCTTTGCATGCCTGTCTCTGTGTGACCTTGGGGAGTTACTTGACTCTCTGGGGTTCAGATGCAGCCTCTGAAAAACAGGAGGAAATCAGACCAGAGATGATCTGGTGCTGGAAGGGGCAGACGCTTCTCTTGGCCCTTCATTCCCTGGATTCCTCTGACCAACGCAGCCCCACGTCCCCAGACACTGAACTTCAGGGCTTTCCTCTCCACCTGCTCCACGGAGGCAGGAAAACGTTTGCTTCCTCCATCCCGGAATAAGCGTGCCCAGCACCATGCCTTGCACGACCCTTCCAACAAGCTTGTGACCAGTAAGTAAACAGATGAACCACCCACACTTGACTTAGGGATGGGGTATCTTTTTCTCTTTCCATTATCTCCTCAAGAGCACTAGAGCAGGAGTAAGGGGGACCTGGCCTGGGTTCAAATTCTGTTACTGTCTGAGAGGCTCTTGGCAAGCCACATCACCCCTCCAAGCCTCAGTTTCTTTTCTCTGCCAAGTAAGGATTAGAAATAAAACATCTACCTTGTGGACTTGTAAGGATACATCCAAAGAGCCTTTGTCAGTCCTAAAGCAAAAGGATTATATACAAAAAACAAGAAGTATTACTATCAGTTACATTATTGTTAATCCTAGACCCATCGGGGTAGTATAAAGTGTGGTGGTTTAGATTCTGAGGAGTCTCGATAGTCGTGTGACTTTGGTCAAGTTTCTTAACCTCTCTAAGCCTCAATTTTCTTATCTGCAAAATGGGGATTCTAATGGTACCCACAGCAAAGGGCTGTTGTGGGTGTAAAGGAGAGAGTACACATAAGCGGTCTGAATGGTCTGCGCAGGGCCTGGTGAGTAGCAAACACCACAGTGACTCCTGTTATTTTCACCGCCCCTCCCCCGCCACCACCTGGAGGAAGGGGTGGTCTCACCCATACCCTTCTTGCCTGATGCAGACATTCCTAGCCTCATTTGGATGAATATGTATCCTGCAGAAGCTGCCCTCCCTGTCGCCGCTCTTAGAGGAGGCAGAGCAGGAGTGAGTGCTGCTGAGGGGAAGCCAGAGGAGGAGGCGCTGCAAAGGGCTGTGTGGCAGCCAGGGGCCAGGGGCCGGGGGAGGGGGCGTGAGGGTCAGAGGTTGTCCCCACACCCCCACCAGCCTCCCGGGATTGAGGCCACTCCGCCTGCCAGGCTGGGCCTCATCGATGTTGGGAGCTGCTTATCAGGTTAGCGTGGAGCCGCTGTCTCTGGCTGTCTCTGCATATTACCCGACCCATCCGTCCCGCTCTCCTGCGCACCCTGCCTGCCCCCAGCTCTGCCTGCGCTAACTAGCTAATTGGATCTTGGCTAACCTGGTTATGGGCCGAGTCAGCCCAGCTCCTCTGCCTCCAGAAACGCAGGTGGGGGCAGGGCAGCGCGGCTGTGCGCGCGCGCGCGCGCGTGTGTGTGTATGTGTGTGTGAGTGAGTGTGTCTGTGTGAAGGTGTCTGTTGGAGCCCTTGTTCCAATTCTCCCGGGGCTCCCTGGACTCACCAAGACTGGATTTTGGCTCCTGGGGTGAGCCCAGAGTACGCCAATCCGCCATGAGTGGTTGAGTTTGGTTATTCCAAACTCAGCTCTAACTCACTACCTAATCTAGATGACTTCGGGACAGCTGAGCCTCAACTTCCTCCTCCGTGAAGGGTATTACGGAATAATAAAATGTGCCTCCTTGGGTGGCTTGAAGACGCATTCCAGTGCCTGGCATTTAGCAGGCACTCTGGGAATGAGAACTGCGATCTCTGATTGCCACCGTCATCGTTAGGCGTGCTGGGTTGCTGGGGTGGGGGTGGGAGGGAGACAGAGACGGGGGCGGGAGAGGCTTTCATTCACAGTTCCTTGCAGGTGTTTCCTTTGCGGCACGGCTCCAATCTCCTCAATTGTTCCTTATGCAAATGTTATGCTAATGACCACATCAGTGCACCCCAGAGCGAGCCGGGTTCTGGGAAGGTGAAGGGTGGGCTGATTCCCCAGGTGTCTCTTCGGCCGGTCTGTCCCTGTCCCCTTCCTCCCCTAAAGAGGAACCAGTGCTGGTCCCCTGACAACACCGGTCCTCATGGCCGAGAGAGCGAGCGAGACACCCCCCAACCCTGATTGAGAAAGAAACAAAGAAAGGCCCCAGTCTTGGTAGGAGATGGACAGCCTCATCATCGCCATAATCACCAACATCAAAAACGCCTTTGGAAACGTCAGATTCTTCCCCGCCCTGCTCGGGCTACTCTACAATTATAGAGGCGAAGCCCCTGGCTCTGGGGAGCCGGGGAGGAGTCGGAGGAGGGAGAGAGGGAGAGCTCGGGTTTGCTATAAAGGCCGGAGGCCGCTCTCTCTTTGTCCTTGAGGGCGGGGGGGGGGGGGGCGCCTTGCTCGGGCCTCCCCCAGCATCTCAGCTCCTGGCAGAGGCCAGGCTCGCAAGAAGCAGGGAGGCCAAGGTGAGGAAAGTGACCCCGAGTCTGCCACCGGGGTTCTGTCCTGATCCGCTTTCACTTTCTTACCAGTGTGACTTCGCCTCTTTGTCCCATTTCCTCAGCTACTAAATGGGCATGACAACTCCTGCTTCTCCGGGGTCCCCTGAGAATTAAATAAGATGCTGTAGGCCTCACCCAAAGATGATCACAGCTGGCAAGGAGAGTGATAGCAAAGGCAAAATGCATGCCTACCCCTGCTCCGGGGCCCACAAGAGGGTGGTCAGATGAAACTGGTCCCATTCTGCACCTGGCAATGTGAGGTAGGGTCTCCATTGAACATTGAGCCTACCCTCTGGGTTAATGTTTAACAAGACTGGCAGTTGACTCTCAGCCTTCTGATGCAGTCCTCTGTTAGAAAAGAGACGGGAGGGGATGTGCAGAGACACTGTCGGCCCAAGTACAGCCTCGGGGAGGGGTGCTGAGGAGGCCACTGTGAAACTAGCTCCTTCCTCGTGGGGAACCCCCGGTGGACGGACACTGCCATTGTTTTGTTGAGATGTCAGGCCTGAAGGCAGCTCGATGGTGACCCCTCCAGCACCCCCAGCACTCAGAGCCTCCTCCAGGGCAGACCTGGGCCTTGAGACATAGTAGGTGCTCAATACATACCAATTGGATGGACTGGGGAGACCGCCCCCAGCACACTGCCAAATAAATAACAAATTGTGCAAGCTGGCCACTCTAATTAGACCAAGGAAGACAGTCAGTTATTCATATCAGACACACAGCAAGGTTGACAGTCACTGAGGGTGGCTATAATGAAGAAAGAGTCACCTCCTGTGCCCTCAGGGCCTCCGCTCCCTGGTGGCCATCTGAAGAGGACTGAACGGCACCCAGTGCCCTGGCTGCTTCAGGATCCCCCTGCCTTCATGGTGGCGCCCTAGATGGACTCTGTCTGGGAGCCCTGCCATTAGGGCCCCTGCCCCTCCCATTCCCACCTCCCTCCTGGAACCCCCACAGCCTTCTTTCTGCACCTCCGTCGGTTATGATGCCTATCAGGACAGAGCCCAATTAGAGTTTTTTATACCTAAGCCTTATCTCCTCCATGGGATTCTAAACTCCCCAGGGCAGGATTTATCTGGTGTCCATTGCTGCATCCCCAGTGGCGGAAGCCAGCCCCTGGCCTGGAAGGGATGCTTCATAAATCTTGTTGAAAGGGAAAATTAGGGTGTGGAGGAGAAGGGAGAGAGAGGAGAGAGGAGAAGAAGGGAGGAAGAGAAGGACCCAGAAAGAGGGGACAGCGAGGCAGCCACGTTGTTCTCTGATTGGGGGCCACAGCTCAGCCCCTTTGGTGTTCATAGTCTACTTGGAAAGAGAGGGGGCCACACAAAGAACCTGGCCCGCTGTCCTTCTGCCCTGCTGCTGGCTCCTGTGTCCACGACCCAGACCTCCTCTCTCTGCCCTGTCAGTCCAGGCTCCCCTCACTCCCCGGCTCCCCTTGGCAACCACCTCTAGGAGGTGCTCCTGGGTGTCATCCAGGGGGTGGGGGCCGGACGGGAACCATGCCAAGCCAGGGAGCATGGCCAGGAAGGAGTCGGCGAGGCAGATGCCGCCCCTCTCCTGCTGCCTTGATTAGAGAAATTGAGATGTTAATAATATTCCGAGATGCAAGGTGCTAATTAAAGTTAATTACTGTTTCCTTGTGAAGTAACCTCTCCTCATGTTTACCAGGAGCAGGGCTGCCAGCCGCTCCCCTGGCTCGTGCCAATCACAATGCCCGCTGCTCAGTGTCCCCACACCCTCACAGGTGCCCTCGGCTGCCCAGCCCAGCCCAGCCCAGGCAGGCACCACGATCTGAAGTTCCCAGGCCCTGACTCTTGGCAGGGGACAGACCAGCCCTGCCGAGGAGCAGTGGGGCACATGGGCAGGAGTTTCCCAGGGGGCCTGGGGACAGGACAAGTGGCCTTAGGGGCTGGTATCTGGGTCCTCTGCCTCCTCCCCCCCTGCAGAATCTTGCTCTGTCTCTTTCCAGCTCCTGGACCTGGAAAAAGTTACTTCACTTCTTAGAATCTCAGTTTTCATATCTGTAAATGGGGCTAATAATTCCTACCATGTACAGTTGTTGTGAGGATCAAATGAGACACTGCCTGTAAAATGCTCCCCACAATCACAGAGCTGGGATTTAATAAGCTCTCAATTAAGGTTAACTGTGATTGCTGTTGTCCTTGTTAATAACTATCTCCCTCCGCAATCCCTCTCCTGTGTGGTCTGACTGCAGGACTGGGAGTGGGCGAGTTGAGTAGACTTTTGTCCTCTACACATACTGGGACACCACTCCAGGCACACTGCACACATTCCCCACAACAACACACTTGGCAAGCAGGCCTCACCTTGTGGAGGGCCTCCCCCTCCCTGGCCCCCAACCAACATCCTCTTCTCATGGCCCTATCCCTGGTCTCAGCCTCACCCAGGGAAAGAGGAAGCTAACAGGGCTGTCTTGGGGAGAATGGGGCAGGTAGAGTTCTGCAAAGCCCAGAGAGAGAGAGAGAGAGAGTATGTGTGTGTGTCTCCACTCCTATGTTCCAGGATTCACAGGGCTTTGGGGGAGAGGCCACCCTCTTGGGATGCAAGTCAGGTTGCCATGACAACCACTGCAGGTGCACACCTCCAACCTCCTCTGCTTCCCCCTCCACAGCCACTCTGACCAATTCTGGGGGAGACACCATCTCTCTGACGGGAGTCTCCCCAGCCCCACCCCAGGCTACCACCCCTGTCCCTTGCCCTGGGCCCAGGAGAGGATCCAGAGACAAGGAAGAGCCCTGGGAAAGGATTCCTCCTTCAAGCCCAGCTTCCTCTGGGGGCTTAGTGCTAACGAGTTAATATTGCTGTCACCTTTGATTTGGGTGGATGGAGGCTTCTGAAGCTCAAGCAATCAGTCAGGACCCCCTGCTGGCTTTGTGCACCTCCCTTCCGCCCTAGGAAGATCCCTGGCTCTTTCTCTGAAGGCGGCACTGGCCAACCCAGCCTGGGGCATTTCCTGTTTATGGGCTTAGAAGGGCAAAGGGAGGGGAACTCAGGCTGGGCATCTGACCCAGATTTGGGGGTGCGGGTGAGTTGGGAGGACACTGATGGCACCAGCAAGCCCTGGGAAACCCCCATAGCTCAGCTGTTTCTGGTGGATCTCTGTGTTTTACCCACTCTGGCCCCAAACCCAATTTCTAAGCATAGCCTTGCCAAGGATAGACCCTGTCCTTGACTTTCTATTTTAAGCTTGATCTCCTTCTGCCCAAAGCCCCTGCCTCTAGGACCTCTGGAGGCCTGGATGCCTTCCCCCAAAGCGCATGCCTCATGCCATCTACCCCCATCCCAGCTCCCTCCTCACATCCCCCTCTTCCCCAATCATCCTCTCATCCTCATCCCACCCACTCCCCCCAATTTCCACAACTCCGTCCCTGTATCCACTTCAGCCCATCCCACCTACATCCCTGCTCACCTGTGGCCGCCCTCCCTCTGCTTCCCTTCTCCTTGGTCTGGCTGCAGAGTCCCTAAGCAGATCTATTCCCATTCATTCATTCAGCAAACATTTTTGAGGACTGGTAAATAAGTTAAATAAGATTCTTGCCTCTTGCAAGCTTTTATTCTAGTGGGAAGAGACAGAAATTGAACAAGTAAACAAATAAATGAAATAATGATAGATTGGCTAAGGTCAAGGAAAAGGATAAAGGGAGGCCTGTGACAGAGATCACAAGGGCACCTTCTAATCCCCTACTCAGATATGGGTCAGGAAACCTGGAGGCAGAGATTTGGCAGAGGCCGTCCCCCAGCTCATCTGTAAGCAGTAGACATGGAAGCTACCAGACCCTGCTGCTCTCCACCCATTCCCCACCTGCTCTGATAGATACCTTGCTTTGCAGTCAACCATGACAGACAGAGACATAAAATCAGGGAGACCTCCTCCCTGCCACCCAACCCGTGCCCCCAACCCACCAGCTTTTTCCAACTCTGTGGCTCTCCCGATAATGCTGAGATGAGAGGCAAAAGCATCACCAGTCCTGGGGCATCTAGAGAGGGAAACCCAGCAGACAGCCAAGAAAAACGTGACCATGTCAAAATACAGCCTCCAACCTGAACACACTACGACAGCTGTAGGAAATAAAATGTGCACCAGGCTGAGGGGGTTTTGGAGGGCTCATGGCCAGGAAAGGGTCTGCAGTGGGCAGTCTTCTGTGGGTACAGAGGGCACAGAGCATGTGGCACAGCTCCAAGCCACGTGGAGTCCAAAGCACATTCACGAACACAGCTTGGGGACTCTGTTCTTCCCCGCGCTGCAGCCCCATGAAATATTCAGGTTTCTGGACGCTGCTCATCCCTTCTTGTCCCTCTCAGCAAGTGCGCTTTCCCTACATCATTTATGGCTGTCCCCTTTCCTCCTCTTCCAGGCTTGCAGAAGAGGGAAAACCAGTCCCCAGACTGGAGGAGGGTATGTCCTGACCACTCCCCCCACCACCCCAGGCCAGGGGCAGGATCCCAGCGTAACCTCCCACTCCGTACTCCCCCCAACCCTGAGAGGGACACCCACCCTTAGAGAGGAGACTTGGGATGAGGCAACAGTAGCGAGTCTCAGAACTGAGAGGTAATTTGGGGGCCACAAGAATGGGGCAGCCGAACAAGAAGAGGAAGACTCATGCATCCTGGTTCCTGCAGACCCCCGGGGAAAGGAAAGGAGCCGAGGACGGATGATAAAAGCTGCCTTCATTGAGTGCTTACAAGCTACTACACTAAGCAGTTCACATGCATTATCCTCTTAAATCCACACTACAAATTTAGGATTTATTATCCCCATCTCATAACTAGAGAAACTGATGTTCAGAGAGGTTAAGTTACTTGCCCAAGGCAATCCACACAGTCCCACTCCACACACTCCAGAGAGGTGAAGAGGCTTGGTTAGGGGTGAGAAGTGGGAATAGAGAGGGTGTGTGTGTGTGTGTGTGTGTCTGTGTGTGTGTGTCTGTGTCTGTGTGTGTCTGGGTGTGTGTAGGGGGATCCATGCCAGGGCAGTGTCTGCCCCGGTCCCTCTTACTCCCCAAAGATGAGGCTGCTCTCAATATAATCCCCTCCCCCTGCCTCTCCTCCACTCCAAAGTGGCTCAGCCTACAATGGCCTACAACAATGTACGCAAACATTGTTGGCCAGAGATTGGGAGATGTTGAGGAGGGAGGAAAGGAAGGTGAGGAGACAGAGATGGAGAGCAGGAGAGAGAGTGAGAGAGAGCTAGACTGAAACAGAGGCACCGAGACACTGAGCAGAAAACAGGTGCCTGTGAGGGAGAGCAAATGACAGCTGGGTGGGGGTATCAGAGTGACCCACAGCCCTGACTGTTAGTTACAGCTCAGCCCATCCACTGGATGGTGACAGAATGGATGGAAGGTGACAGAAGGAACTCCCCCTCCCCACCCCCACCTAGCTCCCTCTCCACCCATTCTTCCCCCTTCCTCTTCTCCTTCCCCTCCCCCAATGTCTTCTCTGGAACAATTCTAATTAGACTAAGTGACTAAGAGGTGGTTTCAGCCTGAACAGCCAATTAGGCTGAGAAGAAGGGAAAGTAGCTCCCCCAAGTCTCCCATCCCTACCCACTCCCCTCATCTGCCTTTTACCCCAAAATCCAGTATTCTTAGCCCATAACTCCAGACTCACTCAACTTCCCATGGTCGTGCTCCTCCCTCACTGCCCCCTGGGCCCCCATTACCTGCGTCCAGACAGCCCTCAGCCCACTGCTTCGTGCCTACCGTGAGCCCCTCCATCCTTGGGCCCTGAACCTATTCAAGTCTTCCTGGCAGGGGGTGCAAGGAAAGAGAGGGGGTCTCCTTGGGAGGCTATCTTTCTGAGTGTCTTTATTTCTGATGTTGCTCCTCTCTCTCTTTCCTCTTCCTCTGGCACTTATTTCTAACATCCATGGACCAGGCCTACTGGTTGCCATGGAGACACAACGTGCAGCTGGATGGTGAGCATGTGAGAGGAGCTGTGTGCGCTCTGCAGCACGGGTGGCTGTGAGTGAAACATAGCTGTGTGCGAGGAAGCTTTCCTCAAGGTCTGCCTGAAGGGAGACCTCAGCCGATGGGGAGACTCCAGAGGGCCCCAGTGACCCTCAACCACGAGGCCCTTGCTGGTCAGACACTAATTTATGTTCAATCCAGGGTCTTGATCAGCAGATACTGGAGGGCCCCCCCCTGCCCTCCTTGTCCAAGGAGAGGACTGGAAACCCCAGGAAAGGAACCCAGAGTGGGCAGAGACCTTTCCTGTATAGAACAGCTGGAGTGAAGATTAAGTGGTGCAGATGGGCAGGCTGGTAAGAGGCCAGTACCTTCCCCCAACACACTCCAGGGGGTGGGGGTGGGGACGTTGGCCTAGCAAGCCTGAAATCCCCTTCCGTTTCTGTTTACTTCACCCGATATTTGTCAAGGTCAGGAGGAATGAGAGACCTAGGTTCCTGCCCTCAGAAAGCTTAGCGTCTTAGAGGAATCAGGCTAATCTCTTAGGGTCTCCCATCTCAGAAGGTTGGCAGCTGCAATTTTCTGTACCTGGAATACTCTGTTCTGAGTTCTAAATCTTCAGGTTCCCTTAGACAAGCTTCCTGGGCCACACTGAGTAAGGCAGCCCCTTCCTCTCCCCTACCTCCAGCTATCCTCCTTCATGTCCCACTGTTTGTTTCCTTCACAGCTCTTTAACACAATCTATAATTATCTCATTTGTTTGTTTGTTTATTGTCTGTCTTCTCCACTGGAATGTAAGTTCTAAGAGACAGTAGGGACCATCCATGCCTGTCTAATTCAGTGCTGTACTGCCAGCAGCTGGAAGAGAGGCTACCCCATAGCAGGTGTTAAATAATGTTAAATTTAAGAGTGGACACATGATTTCCTTGAAGCACCACAGTAATCCTCCAGGATGGTAAGCATTATTATCCCCATTTTACAGATGAAGAAACCAAGGCTCAGTCACCTGCCCAAGCTCATACCACTGGCCAGTAGTACAGACAGATTTCTAATGTAAGTCTCTCTGACTCCAGGTGTGATGGAAAGACAGACATGGGGACTGAATTTCCTCACCTACACTGCACCTGATTCCTCTGATTCCTCTTCCTGTCTATCTTGTGGGTGTGTGCTCCACTCCCTACCCAGGCATCTCCTGGGCAGAGAAGGGAGGAGGACAGTTAGAATCTGTAAGGAAGGTATTATCTGGCCTTTTCTTTCAGAGGCTTAGAATCCCTCAGTGGCTCCCTCTCGCCCCCCCACTTAGGTTGACCAGCAGGCCCTTCTAGCTGTGGTCCTTGCCTCCCTCTCCAACTTCTCTCGCCCTCCTGAACTACCTCACCTTCCCCTTCTGCTCCTCCAGGGCTTTGCTCCGTCAGCCTGGGATGCTGACCCCTTCCTCAGTGGGCTCTTCCCCCATCTGCCTTTTAAAACTAAGCTCTGGCACCACCTTTTCCAGGAAGCCTGCTGGACAGTGCTGGAGGAGATGCCTTCTTTGGTTCTCCAGCCTGAATTTATGGCTCAGGGCAGGGCTGAACACAAGATGTCGTTATTGTTTACCTGTCTGCCTCTCCCAGAGAGACTGTGTGTCATTCTTAAGAGTGTCCCAGTGCCTGTGCTGGGCTGGCACGAGGGAGGGGCTCAGGAAATGCTTGTAGAACGAATGAACCAATGAGGGACACTACTTTAGTACCCAAGTTCCTTGACCCCTTACATCTTTTCCAGGGTTTGGCCTCAACAGAAGGAGCTCCTAACCACCCCCCACCCCCCACCTCCGCCACTGGTCTGGCCAAGTCAGGGGTGGAGATGAGGTGGGGCCCTCCTGCTGACTCAGTGCCTCCTGGGATTAGGAGATGAGGTTTCAAGGTTAGGGGCGGTCACCCTGGCCACTGGTAGAGGGAGGGCTGGGGATTCTGTGACTGGAGGACTGGTGCGGGGCACAGGGTTGCACACGAGCTGAGGCGCTGAACCAACGCCTTGCGGATTCAGAGGCTTCCAGAGGGGCCTTTGCCCATCCTTTCCAGCTGCCCACCTTCCACCCCAACGCCAGGGCGTGACTGATCCAGACCTGATCTTCACCCTGACCTCCCTTACCCCTCCATCCCCGTCCGCACAGCAGATCCAACCACTTGTCTCCGTTGTAGCGAGGGGACCGCGGGTGCGTCCAGGCGCTGCGAAGCCCCGCGTATGGGAACGGAAGAAGGGGCCCCCGCGACCCCCGCCGTACTCGCGGTCGATCCGGGTTTACAAGGAGGCTCATCCAGGATTAGTCCCTGCGCTCGGCTAATCCCAGCAGCTGAACCGACCCCGGGGTCCGGGAGCCAGGCCCACGCTGCGCGGGCCGGGGGAGGGGGCACGCGGGCCGAGCGGAAGCGCACGAGGGGTGCTGGGGGAGGGGCGCCCTGGGAGGCGGGGCGGGGAAACCGGCTGATCCGGTCTCTGTTCTTCGACCTCTCCGGAGCCGCTGTTTACCCGGGAGCCGGACGGAGGAGGCAGGGGCCGTTGGGGCCCGGAAGCTGGGGGAGGGGAGTGCAGTAGGAGACTGGGGCCGAGACCTTTTCGTGTCTCCTTACATCGACTTCTAACCCTCGTTCCTGAGCGTGGGAGGGAGCAACAGACAGACCGATGTCTCTCGCCCTTCTCCCATTCAGTTCCGCAATTGAAACTCGTTGCTAAATGAGGGGGAGCAGGAATGGATACATGTCCCATGGAAGAAGGCAGAACAGCGTAACCCTCGGCAGCGCTGCGCCCCCCTCGCCAGCCCAATCCCTAGCTTGCACTTTCAGCTCCAGTGGGAATGGGGTTGCGTGGAGCTGCTGGGGCCCAGCGGATGGGGTGGCGAGCACTTTGAGATGTGCAGAGTAGATGTCTGCCCTCAGTCTGCGTCCTCTTGCCCCATCCCTGCCTGGCACCGCTTAATCCCAGTGTGGGTCTCGGTCCCTCTTCTCTCGTCCGCGTTCCTCCGCCCCCTCCAAGGTCTCTACCCCAGACTTAGCCCCCACACTCCCCGGGACGCAGGCCCGAGGGCCTGGAAGAAGCCAAGTGGGGTCCGGTTTTCACACTTTTATTGTAAAGCTCGGGAATAATTACACGGGTCTTTCATTGACAGCTCAGCAAACAAACCGGAAACGAACCGAACCGGAGGGATAGGGGCGGTGCCTGCGCATGCTCGCGGCGGGGTTGGTGGGGGGGGGGAGATCAGAGAAAGAGAAAGACAGAAAGAGACAGAAATCATTACAAATCAACGGGATTGTGCTCGCAGCGCCAGGGAGAGGGGTGGAGTGGGGGCGGGACGGGGGCCCTTCCCGGGAGGAGCGAGGCGGTGGGAAGTGGCACGAACCAAGAGAAACACGACCCCAGTGTGGGCACCCGACGCGCCCAAAACCCCCCTCCCCAACCCCACCCCTCCCCAACACACGAGAGAGACACTGCCCCCCTCCCCACTAAGATAACCCGAGGAGACACAGTCTCCCCCTCCCCACGGGCAGACACACCGCCCGGGAACCCCAGGGCGAGACACAGTCCCCCCTCCCAGAGAAGTCCCGCGTGGAGACGCCCCCTAAGAGACTTTCTCTTGGCCAACACAAGCCAACCCAACACCAGGAGACAGCCCCCACCCAGGGAAGAAATGGCTCCAGGGGCCGGGGCCCTCAGGAAGGAGAGGTATCCCAGAGCCCCTAGAAGAAAAGACAACTCAGAGCTGCCTAGTCTCATCCCAAGTGCTGCAGGTCAGAGATGCGCCGGGAAGAGAGGTGCGGGGAGGACCAGAAACATCACTTCCCAGACATGCTTCAGAGATAGCCCCCCTTCCCTGGGAAGAGAGATGGCCCAAGACTGACATGCCTTAAGTACTCCCAGGATCCCTGGGAGGAAAACAGGCTCCCCAGAGAGCCTGGGTAGGGGGGAGACATGCTCCCATGGTCCCCAGAGGGAATACATGTCCCCCCAGAGACTCCCAAGGGGAGAGATAGGGCCTAGGGAACCCCCAGAGGTGAGGGATGCCCCAGAGACCCTCCCCCCGGGGATGTGAGACACGCTTCAGGGACCCTAGGAGAAAAATATGTCCCCAAATACCCTCCCCCTACCAAGAGACAGGCTCTGAAGTAGGGGGGTGGGGACAGACTAGGTCCCCTCTAGGAAGACACTGACTGGGTCAGGCTGGGTTTGAGCGGGGTCTCCTCTGGCCAAATGTCGCCTATTTGTACATAAAACTGTACGCGACACAAGGCATTGGGGAAGGGCTTCACAGACCTAGGACCAAGAGGGGTGGTCCCCAGTGCTGTCACCCATCCCCTGCCCACCTTTGGTTTCACCTCTCGAGTGCCCAGGTGGTGACAGACTCAGCGCCCCAACCCCAACCAGGGGGCCAGGGGCTCTGCCTTTGCCTGTTGGAAGGGCTCCTCCTCTGTGCTTCTCAGCCCTCCCAGCCACCTGGGCCACCCCCTTCCTTCTGGCTTCTCCATTGTGCAAAATGCTCCTCTGCCCTTCCACTCAGTGCTTGGGAATTCTCCAAGACCAGGGCAGGGTGCCCAGGCCATCAGGGGCTTCCGAGGGGAGTCCACTGACTCCAGGAATGCCACCTGTCTGGACCACCCTCTCCACCAAGCAAATGGGCCTCATACAATCTTCTTGCCAGAATTCTGACCTCCAGGACCCAGGACAGCCCTTGAGGCCACCGACCTACCCACCAGCTGGGCACCTCACACTACCAACTCCACCACTATTGCACCTGCCCCGTTTGTGCAGGGGGAAGGGGCTATCTCTTTAACAAGCCCCAGCCCACTTCTGGGCCTCCCCCAGGGAAAGGAGCCTTTGGCCAATCCCTAGACCTGGTTTGCTGCCACCCCAGCCCACATCTACCTCCTGCGCTCCATAGAAGGGCTGTGTATGCTGGGGCCACCAGCCTAACAATGCTCTCCTTCCCAGCACTGTTACCCCAAGCCAAGTTAGGGGCAAGGAGCAGAGAATACGGTGATTCTTCAGCCCCCCGGCTTTCAAGGGTGGTGGTGGGGTCTCTGGGGGTTACAGGAGTCAAGATCCCAGCAGCACAGCTCCCAAAGGCACCAGACGACCCAGCAGCCTGTACCCACCCCTCCCACCCTTGGGCTGCCCCCGCAAGCTTAGACCAAGTCAAGCAAGGGTCATACCCTGAGTCTCCAGCCTCCCAGCCTGGGCCCCTGGGGAGCTGGAGAGGTATGGGCCAAGGCAGTGGGGGTTTCTGGAAGGAAGAGGGACTGAGGCTTTGAGATGGCCACAGTGGGAGATGGGGGCTCTGAGGATGCCCCTCACACCCTGGCCCCCTGAGGTGAAGAACAGAATCCCACCTCATCATGGCTGACTGGGCTTCTCTGCCCCCAATCTCCCCACCCCCTCCCCCACGGGACCCCTGACCCTGGCAAAGGGAAGCCCAACTGGAAGAAGGGGGCCTAGAGCCCAGGGTGCCCTGAGGCAGCCCTTCCCACCCCCTGAGATCAAGGCAATGGTGGTTTTACAGGCTGACGGGTCAGTCATGGCAGGGGCTGGGGGGGTGGGGGGCAGGGAGGGGGCAGGGTGCAGGTCCCCCTTCTTGGGGGCAGCAACCAGCCACCCCCTGAGCAAACCTTCCTGCTCCCAACTCACCCAACCAGGCCAGAGGCACAGTCATCCCACCCCTGTCCAGCTGCCCCCCCACAGCCTCAGGGCCCCTCTGTGATGCTCATCTGGATGTGGGGGGCCAGCCTGAGCGGGGACTCCCCACCAGGGCACAGCGCAACAGTTCCAAAAAAATAGAGATTTGTATTCTTAAAAAAAATTAAATAAAAGCCCAGCTCTGCTGATAGGCGAATGTTACCCACATCCCCACCCCCACCCACCATTTGTTTCCCTGGCCTGCACCCCCATCCCGCCACGGCCCCAGGGATATTTACAACATGGAACAGTAGAGGCCTGGGGTGGGGGGCACTGCGGCAGGGAGGAGGGGGCACAGGGCAGGTCCCCCCCAGAGGGGTCCCCCAAGACAACACAACATCAACAAGAAAAGTTGCAAATCAGGCAGAAATGGGGACATCATTCCAAGGTCCTTATATACAGACACTGCATGACCAGCGGGAAGGGAGGCCCAGATGGGACCGGGCGTGGGCATGTAGCAGGCAGGTGGGCCAGCCCAGGAGCAGTACAGGAAGACAAGGCCTCCACTCCACTCCCACCCCCATCCCCACCCCACCTTTGGTAACAAAAGCCCTTCAGGGAGCCCCTGGCGGTAAAGAGCTTCTTCTGGGAGTTCCCAGGGAGAGGGTCTCCTCAGTTCAGCCCTGCTTCAGGGCTGGAACGGGGGCATCCTATCCCCGCCCTGGTCGGCCATGCGGGAAACAATGAGTTAAAAGTGTGCTGCCCACCCTTGACTCCACCATCTGCCCAAAGTGAGGGGGTGCTCCCTGGAAGTCGAGGGAAGGGAGCCTAGTCATTGTAGAGGAGCCCTCTTGGGCATCGGCTGGGAGGAGCCCCATAAAGGGGAAGAAAGGGCTCCTAGGGTCTGGGGGATGAAGTGAGGGGAGAGGACCTGGACCCTGCATGGGGGAATGGCCAGCGTGGTCATGAGGCCAGTACTCACCCCCCACTCAGGGCCCTGGCCAGGAAGTCCACGCTGGAAGGGTCAGGAGCGGGGGCCCTGGAATGGGCCCACCTGGGAGCTGGCAGGCGGCTGGGGAAGGGCTGGCCACCAGCCAGAAGGGAGCTCACAGGTAGATCTCGCGCTTGGCCGTCTGGGCAGATGCCGGTGTGGCTGCAGGTGGGAAGTCCGAGGTCTGGGTCAGGGGGATTTCCTCCAAGGTGGCCGAGTCCTTGCAGGAATCATGGCTACTGTGGGAGAAGGCACTGTAGGAGGGCAGGAGGCGCACGGGGGCCGTTTTGGTGTTCCGGTCTTCCGGGGGGCTGGGGCTGCCGGCGCCCGCAGGCTCCTGCCCTCCTCGGTCCTGGTAAGGCACGAAGGTGGAGAGTTTGAGGGCGCTGCTCTTGGTCCGGCGGCTGGGAGACGACTGGCCAGGCATCCAGCATGTGTCGGAGTGGCCAAACTCACTGCACTCCCGGGTACATGTGCCTGTCATGGCGACGTCGGGCAAAGGGCGCAGGTCTGCCAGAGAGAGAGGGGGAGGGCCGCCGTCAGGCAGGACAGCCTTGCAAAACTCTGCTCCGTGGCCTCCCACCGGTGCCTCCACACTGCTGCAGAACAGGGGTGCACGCCCCTTCCTGCCACCCAGCTCCGCAGGCACACACACTCTCAAATAGACACACAGCCTCCCACCATCCACCTCATGCTCCCTCTCTCTCTCACACACAATCTATCCTTAAATAGACACGTTCCTTCCACCCTCACCCACCTTCCAGACCTCCTCTCGCACACCCATCACATCTGCCCTCAGACAGGTGCACAAACAAACTCATCTACACACTCCGTCATCTAGTTCCAGACAAGCTGAAACGTGCACATCTACCTTCAGGTTGGAGTGAGGAAACCCCCACCCTCATTTAAAGACGCAATCACTTTCTCTTGTGTGCACACGCACATACACATTTACACTCAGAGAGATGTGGACACACATATCTACACTGGGCATCTCCAGCCTCAGACAAAGGTGAGCACATAACTTCCTTCTGAGCCCCCTGAAGCCTCACCATGCTCCCAGCTGTCCTGGGACCCCATCCTAGCGCAGCCCAGCAAGGCCTGGCTACAAAGCCAGGGGTTCGCGTAGAAGCACACACTCACATACCCACAAGTGCGCTCATGCAGCCCCTCCCCGCCTCACTCCGGCCCCTACACCAACCACCACCCCTGGCCTTGCCCCGGCTCCCTGCCCAGAACACCCATGGGAATGGGAGTTGGCCGTCTGACATCAGCAGTAGCCGGCATGGTTGCTGGGCAGCAGGGGAGGGGGGTGTCTCTATGGGAACGGCTGGGCCATGAGCACTTCCTGTCACAGTTGCCCCTGTCCCACCCTCGCTTGGGGACAGTACCAGGCGGTGACCCCTCCCCTCAGGGATGTAACTGAGCAACACCACCTGAGGTGGGGGCTCCCCTGGCACCACCCAACCTGGCTTGGCCTCCTGCCAGTGGGAAGTGAAGAGGGGACAGCTCTCTGTGTTAACCCTCAAAGCTCCTGGGCTCTTCAGCTCAGGGCACAGCGGGGGACCCAACATGGCACGGAGCACTGGGTGGGCGGGGCTGGGTGCTGGGCCGAGTCCCACAGACCCCAGACCCCAGAGCAGCTCCCACATACCTGGCAGTTCAACTCAGGGCCTGCTCCGGCCAGCCGGCTCTGCGCGGGCACAAAAAGGACGAGACGGGCGTGAGATCGCGCATGGAGGGGCAGGGTGGGGGCGGAGGGCACTCTGAGACCTAGGGCCTGGGAGGCTAGACAAGGGCCCTGTGCCCGATGGGTGGGGTGTGGAACTTTTCATCTTTTGGGGGAGTGGGAGAGTTTGGTCTGAGGGAGGGGGTGAGACCTGAGGACAGCTCCAAGATGGAGAGCCTTTCCATCCCAAGGGGAAGCTTATTGTCTCCCCCACCATGGATGACTTCACACACGCACACGAGCTACACACACACATCCTGACAGCATGCCCTGTTGTCCGTGCCCGCGCTGACCTCTGCTCCCACCCAGACCCCTCTTCTGCCATCACCCTCCAAACCCCTCCCAGATAAGCCTTTCTCCCCACCAGGCCTCCCCACTCCCTCTCCTCAGCCAAATCCTCTCTGGCTCCTCCCCACAGGGGGTCATCATACCCTTTTCTGAGCTCCTCATAGCATCTAGAGTCCCCTCCTTTTTCTCAAGGCCTTCTGGCCCCATTAAGGGCCTCATTACCCCAAGGGTCCCTCAAGCTGCCCTCACCACTCTCTGAGCCCTCTGGTCCCCATTCTCGGGGTCCCTGTTCCCTGGAAGCATTGTAATGAAAGGCTGAATCCAAAGTCTCCAGAATCAGAGAAGCCTGGGTTTGAATCCCTCCCCACTCTCTCACTGACTATGTATGGCTTTAGGTAACTGACTCAACCTCTCTGAGCCTCAGTTTCCTCCACTGTAAAGTGGGCACAAGAAAGGTCTCAGATCAGAGTGGTTGTGAAGATTAAATGACTATATACCTGAAAGCACTCAGCACGGTGATGACTGAACACACAAGAGCTCAACTAAGAGAGGCCATTTCTAAGGTCTCGTCACCATTCTCAGGCTCCTACTCATTCCCGGGGTGCCCCGACCACACGGACGCCCCTCACCATTCTCGGGGTGCTCCATCTCTCCTATGCTGCCATCGGGGGTGGTGCGCTCATAGTGATCCTCAGGCAGAGCCAGGGGACCGAGTCGGGGCCCCGAGGATGACTTGCTGGACGGCGTCTCAGACTCTTCCAGGCCACTGTCATAGTAACTGTGCTGGGACGGATCCTGCAGCTCCTGCGCCTGGCTGGTGGCGGAGAAGGTGACGCGGCGGTGAGGTAACTGCAGGGAGAAAGAGTGTCACTGCTGGCCAGCCGGCCTGCCCCACGGGACCCACCACCAGCCCAGGCTGCGGCCCCAGCCAGGCCCACCCTCAGAGCTGCCAGCCCTCCAGGCCTCAGCGGCGACCAGGACGAGGCCCAGCCCCCTAGCACAGCATAGCCCCCCAGAAAGCCAGAAAGCAAGGACCTTGATAGAAGACTGCCCCTTAATTCTAGGACAGCTCCCAGGACAGCCAAGACTACACAGTGAAAGTCCCAACACAGCACAGGCCCCAGTGTTATTATAGCCCCCAGGCCACCACAATAAGCCTAACCCATTACAACCACTTGTTACAGCAGCTTCGCAGTACTGGCACAGCCTCCTTTTAATTCCAGACAGCCAAAACCAAATAGCACAATACCAGCCAACTCCCCTAATTCCAGCACAGCCTCTGAAACCCAGCAAGCCTCCAACTTCTAGAGCAGCTCCTTTCTAAAAGCAGGACAGACTCCTAATTCCAAAACAGCTCACCGATACTAGAACAGTTCCCTATTTCCAAAGAAACCCCCGCCCCTCGCCCCACCGAAAACTCCAGCTCCTCACCTGTCTCATTGCTCTGTAACTTCCCATTGCCTCCATCCAGGTGAGGTGCCAACCTCTCTTTGATCCTCCCTTCCTCAGCCCTGGTCTGTAATGCTGTAGGCAGCCTCAAGACTCCCTGCTGAGTCCCCTCCCACTCAGCCCTCATGTCCCTGCTTCTCTCCCCTCCAGAGAGATCTGGGAGTGGAAAACGGTGGGGGGCAAGACGGAGAGGGAGTCTGGTAACAAACCAGGGCACCCTGGGGGTGGGGAAGCAGAACAGTGGAAACTCCCCAGTCCTCCAGATCAGGAAACAGCATAAACTGGGGAGAGTAGGGCCCAGGAGGACCTGGGCATAGGGGGAGCAGCCCGGCATCCATCAGGGATTCGGAAGACTGGCCTCGAATGGAGACTCCTTCTAGGAAGTAGGAAGGAGCCTCTGGGAGGGGCCGCTGGCTTGTGGAGCTAGGATTTAGAGGCTTAGACTGGGGACTAGGGGTGGGGGTGGTGGGATGGGACAGTGACAGGCTGTTCCCAGCCTGCAGCCCTGTCTGCCTGCCATGGGTTAACGATCATCCCAGGAACCTGGCAACCTCAGCTTGGCACTTGGCACAACCAACCAGTCACCCAAACACCCACCTGGGACCGCCACTGTTTCTCCTGCCAACCAGAAATTAGGAGTTGTGGAGGGCACAGACCCAGGGCCCCTGGAGGCCAGGGGTGGGAGAAGCCCAGGCCTAGGTCCTGCTGATGAGGTTCCAGGCTCCCTCTAATCCTCTAAGACTTTGTGGTGCTTTGTCTTTACTCTAAATCTCCCAACAGGAGGTTATCGAGACAGCCAGAAGAGGATGCTGCGGGTCTGCAGACCCACCCTCCTGATACCCTTACACAACTTTCCTCTCATTCAGGGGAGGGGGACATTGTCAGGACAGGGAGTTTCGGAGCTGCCTTCCCACCTTGGTTCCCACTCCGTCTTCAGGAATGGGCAACCCTTCTTGGGATCCATGTTGTGATCCAAAACACTGAAGGGTCTGGGTGATGACAGGTAAGATCCCCTAAATTGACCTGACATTTGGGGCTGGGAGGATGCAAAGGAGCATGTCTACCCGGTGATGGAGTGAACAAGCTCCAGAAGGGTCGGGGAGGCACAGGACACTGTTTTCTTTTAAGATATTAGCCAGCAGCCCTTCCTCCCTGCAGACCTGCACCTGGTAATCCAAGGCACAGCCCTGCCTACTAGGTTCGCGTCACTTGGTTTCTTTTTCCTATGATTCTTTTCTGTAAAATGGAGGGTGGAGTCATACTCAACACTAAATGCTCCCTATAATTCTATGACTCAAATCTTAAAAAGCCTAGATTCAAAATCAGTCTCAAACCCTAGTCCAGAAGTTCTAGACACTTGCTGGATATATCCAATTGGCTGTCTCTATGGGCCGTTCAAATTCAACATACCTGAAACCAAAATCTTTTTCTTCAGTCAGCTTCTGCATGGGCAATGATCTCATCACTGTCCCATCACCCAGACTCAGAAGGTTGACGTCTCCCTGGGAATCCTGGTAGCTCTCCCCTCACACCCCATCCCTACCCCATATCCAATTATCCCTTGAGTCGTGTGGGTCTTTTCACTAGAAGGTCTGCCTGATCCATCCATCCATCATCCCCCTTGCCGCTGTCTCAGTCCAGACCTCAGAGGGTCAATCCTCTACCTTCACCTCTACCCACTTTAAAGCCACCATACACGCCAGTGAACTTTCTGAAACTCAGTTCATCCAAAACTCGTGAGCTTTCAGGGGCTCCCATTTCCTTTTAAGGAGCTTTTGGCAAGGCATCGGTGTCCTCTACAACATACAGTTCTTTCAGTCTCACGTCTCAGGTGGTCACACTCACTCCCGTGTCTGGATTTGGCTCAGCCTCCCGCCCACCTCCTGCTCCTCACTGAAGAGCTGGCTCAGTGTCACATTCCCCTCCCAGGAGCTCACCCCCATGTCCTACGCAGCTTTTCTCATACTATGTATCTCAAAGAAAGGGAGGGGGCACCCTGGTCAAACACATTTGGAAAACCCAGAGTGATCCCAAGTTTATCAGGCTCCTCCTCTTTGCAGGCTTTGCCAAGCCTTTTATAGGCTAATGTGATGGTGCGTCCTCTCCTACCAAGACTTAGTCATGGAACCCCTTTTTTATAGCAGAATGGAAAACAACACACTCTGGCAATCCAGTTTCCTGATGATTTGTGCTTGAAATTTGACTCCATCGCTAACTAGTTTTCATTTTTGTAATATGAGCATTACAATGACCTGCATCACAAAAGGTTATGGGCGCTGAATGTGCTTAGCATGATACGACGCACCTGTTGAGGACTCAGAAAAAGGAAGTGAGCAGTAGAAGTGGCTGGTAGAACAAGTTGGGAAAAGCTTTACTCTGTGGCTCTTTCCCTCAACACCGAGATTCTCAACTGCCTCATCCTGTCAATTGTGGGTCTTCTAGGAATACCACCATTTTTAACTCAGGGTCTAGGACTGTGCTGAACACACAGCAGAGATGCAGCCCATGTGTTTTGAGGATGACAACAGTGTTGTTGTTTGGTCGTGTTCGAATGTTTAGTGTGGCTCCATGGATGGGCTGGATTGGAGCCAAGTAAGGGATGTTCTCTCAGACCCAGGAAAAGAGAGATGAAGGAGCTAAAGGAACAGAAGAAAGAAAGAGGCAGTGGCAGTAGGGAGAAGAACGAAAGAGAAAGCAGGATTGGTCAGGAGCTGCTGGGTCAGCCTAGAGGTGCTTATTTGTCCAGGAGAAAGGAAATGAAACCAGATTTCACTTTTTCCTGCCCTACTCCTCCAAAGCCCCCAGGAGTTTTTACTTTGGGGGTACCCTGGGGAATTGGGGAGTTTGTGGACGGAATCAGAGTAGAGGGCTGGCGCCTGGGACCTCCTGGGAGTGTCTCAAGCCTCTTCAGTCGCCATGGAGACAGGTTGCCTCTGGCCTCAGAGGCTCCCCCAGGACTTGAGGCCCCTCACCCAGACTTTAGCCTCCTCCTCAGGCACAGCCAGAGACAGGGCAGACCCAGGAGAGCAAGAAGTGAGAGACGGAGAGAGAGAGAGTACGTGAGAGCCAGCAGCAGCTCAGGGTGGCCAGAGTGAGCGAGGGAAGGGAGGGAGGGGAGGGAGGGGGCAGGATAGGCCCCTCAGCCCCAGTCAGCAGGGAGCACCCTGAGATCGGAACAGGTCAGTCCAAAGCACTGGAGAGCCCCCTCCCGTCTCCCTGGGCCCTCCCTCCCAGCAGCCCAGGCTGGTGACCAGGGTGGGGAGACACAGGGCAGAGCGGGCTAACTGCTGGGTGTGGAGTGGTGTTGAGAAGAAGAGGCTGGGAAGGGGACTTGGGAAGATATGGCCCCGAGGGAAAGTGGCTGGTGTAATTATAGAGATTCTTTACCTTCACCTGAGGCAGCCAGGCTGCCCTCCACCCCAACCAGCTACTCCGGTTTGAGGTCTTTCGGGAGCCGCTCAGTGTGGGAAGGTGGGAGAGGTCAGGCTGGTGGAGAAAGGGCAGGACTTGGGTGCATCGCCACCTGCTCTCTCTTGGTGAAGGGTGTCATTGTCAGGGAGAAGGCCCCACAAACATGCGGTGAGGGTTCACTGCCAGACACCTCCATGTGAAGGTTGCTCAGAAGGGCAGTTTCCCCAGATATAGACATGGTCATGGAGAGGGGGAGGACGGTCAATTAAGATAGGGTTGAGGGGAGGGGCAGCTCTGGGACGGTGGGGGGGGCGAAGAGCAGGGATGGGAAAGTGGGGCAGGACCTAGGGACAGAGGGCCGTTTCCAGTCTCTCTCACTCCTTCTCTCAGTTCCCGGAAAATAAGAAACCAAAACTCCAAAAATAGAGAACTTTATTATCAGGGGTAAGTGTTTGGGACTGGGGCCTAGCCCCAGGAGTCTGGGGTGGGGAAGAGGGGGACACAACGTACACAGAGAAGGCACAAATGGGGAGGCCCCCTTTCCTGTCAGGATCCCCACCCAGTTACCTACCAGGATCGCAGACTCCCTGTTTCCCCTCTAGAGAAGCACCCATGGCTGGTCTCAGACAGAGACCTGGATTCGGAGAAAACTTCTCCACTTCCCTCCCCCTGCTGCCTCCAAACCCTTCTACTCATCAGCCCCCACCCGCAGGACCCAGCAGCTGGTCTAACATCCCAGGATGTGACAAGTCACAGGCTTCTCCCAGCGGGGAGGGGGCAGGGAGGGGAGACACAGAGCACACCGTCAGGGTTCACTCCGCCCAGCTATCCAAGCCTGGTGAGGCAGCGGAGTCGTTCCGAGGTCCCAGCACCCCCCCCCCGATCTTTAGTTCCACCTCCCACCACTGGCTTGGGCTGGTGGGCACGGCAGGCCTGAGATGCGGGCTCTGTCACTCCCACACCTCGGTCCAGATGGCCCCGTGGTATGGGTGGGGTGGGGGCCGGGGCGTGCTGAGCCGCAAGGGCTGGCCTACCTGCTTGCTGGGGTATTTGGGGGGGTTGGTGCGGTAGCTGTAGTCGGAGTACTGCTCAGACCCCGTGGACGTGGTGTCCCCGGTGCCCACGAATGTGTTTGCCGGCGGCAGGTCCTGCACCACCTGGTGCTTCTTGGAGGCCGAGGGTGACTGGGGCTGCAGCTGGATGGAAGGCAGTGGGGAGTTAGAGCGATAGTGACGGCCCAGGTCAGGGCTGCCTGGTGGGTAGTTGAGGGGCAGGTGGATGCGGGGGCTGTCCCCAGGGGTGTCGCTCATCAGGTTGAACTTGAGGGACTTCTGTAGCCCAGACTCGTCCTCATCCTCCACTGGCTTCACGGGCTTGGGAGACTTGCTCTTCTTGCCCTTGCTTTTGTTTCCCTTGGAAACTTTGCTGCTGGGTTTGGGGGCGTACAGGTCCTTGGTCTCCTTCTTGCCAGCCTGGTAGCCACTCTTGGCCTCCCGCTGCCGGCAGTAGCGCACGAGCACAGCCAGGGCGATGAGCAAGGCCACGGCCACAACACCAGCCACCACGCCAAAGAGGATGTTGCCACGCTGCTTGGAGCGCTCGTATTCTGGATCCCCGGCAATGTCGATGTCCAGTGGCGTGTCCAGGCTGTGGCCCAGCAGGGTCTCCAGCAGCGTGCGGTTGGCCAGGGTCTCGTTGACATACAGGTGGACCAAGGCTGTCCCATAGCGTGGGGGCTTGCCGCGGTCACTGACCTTCACCACCAAGCGGTGTAGCCCGTGGTGGCGCCGCTCGATCTCCTTCTCCAGGGTGATGGCGCCTGAATGTGACCCAATCTGGAAGAGTCCGTAAGGGTTGCCACCGGCGATGCTGTAGGTCAGCTCAGCGTTGACACCGGAGTCTATGTCCTCAGCTGTCACTTGGCTGACTGTCTCACCCAGACGTGTCTGGGGGGTCAGCAGCCGGTGGGAAGTGTTGGAAGGGGCAGTGATAAAGGGCGCATTGTCATTCTCATCCAGCACGTTGATGGTGACACCAACGTAAGCTGAGCGAGGTGGAACACCACCATCCACCGCCTTCAGCTGGAAGGTATAGGTGCTTTGCTGCTCCCGATCAAAGCTTAGGCTGGAGAGGATGGTGCCCGTGCCATTCTGGATAACAAAGTCACCGTTGTCCTGCTCCACCGTGAGCTGCACTCGGGCGTTCTCCCCCTTGTCCCCATCAATGACAGTCACCATGCCCACTGGACTCAGTGCCGGCATGTTCTCCATCACTGAGAAATTGTAGCCACTCAGCATAAACTTGGGGTCATTGTCATTGCAGTCCAGCACATTGACGAGGACGGTGGCTGTGCCCTGGAGGCTGGGGCTGCCCCGGTCGGCTGCCACCACCTTCAACTCATAGCTGTCCCGCTGTTCCCGATCAAGGGATGTCTTCACCCGGATCTCTCCAGTCTCAGGGGAGATGGTGAAAAGACCCTTGGCGGCCGGCTCAGGCTCCAGAGAGTAAACCAGCTCAGCGTTGGAGCCCGAGTCAGCATCACTGGCAGTGACCTCAGCCACCACTTCACCTGGCTTGTTGTTTTCTGGGAAGGCGACCTCAGTAACACTCTGAGTGAAGACAGGGGCATTGTCATTGACGTCCACCACCTGCACCTTGAGGGAGTTGGTGCTTGAGAGTGGGGGGTTGCCGGAGTCCACGGCCACAATCTCGATGGTGTAGTCTTTGACCTTCTCATAGTCGAGGGGGGTGGTGGTCTGCAAGAAGTACTTCTTCTTGCTGTCACTTCCAGTCTCACTGGCCTGGCGTAGCTGGAAGGGCACGTCACCTGCCACCACACAGGTGACAGCTGCATTCTCTCCCTCATCTCGGTCAGATACCTGCACCAGGGCCACAGCTGTCTCCTCTGCCACATCCTCTGAGATGTTAGCCATGCCGTCTTGGTGGGTCACCAGCCCGATGCCCCGGATCTCGATGGTGGGGGCATTGTCGTTCATGTCCTTCACAGTCACCACCACCTGGGCTCGGGCACTCTTGGGGTTGGTGCCGCGGTCCTTGGCGAGCACCGAGAAGCGCAGGGTACTTAGGTCCTCACGGTCCACAGGGCCCTGCACAGTGATAAGTCCGGTGTTCCTGTCCAGTCGCAGAAGACGCCTCACAACTTCGGGCGCCTGGTGGAACGTGTAGTCGATCTCTGCATTGGCGCCTTGGTCTGAGTCATTGGCCTTCACCTATAGGGCAGGGGGTGAAAAACAAGGAAAACAGGGCTGGGTTACTTCGGGGATAACAGATGAAGGGATGCACGTGCTGCCTTTCCAATGAGCGTGGTAGACACGACTAATCTAATGCAGCACCTTTTCCAAAAGCAGCACATGCGTACACCTTCCTTTTCCCGATCCTGACACTGTGGAAGATACTACTGATCCGTTTCCCTGAAGAACACAGATGCAGCCCACAAATCCTCAGCGGTGATACAAGCAACTACTAGAGATACGATATTGTTATCATGATAACTCTCCTTATTCCTAGACTAGTCCACCCAAATACGGGGATGAGGATCCAATTAGCAACTAGGGCAGCCCTTCCACCCAGTTAAACTGGCCCTCACCCTTTCTGAAGAGCTGGAAAGGTGTGAATAGTAGAGATAAGAGTATGCATGACGTGTGTAAATATGCATGCATGCAAATACATGAGTTGTGATTATGTGAGAAGGTATGTGTTTATGCACGTGTGTTTGCACACAAATGGAGACCCACATGCCCACCTGGAGGCCACAGGTGCGGGGATTTCTTTTTTGAGAGCGGCCAGGTAGGGATGTGGGTCAGGAGGAGCCTGCCAGGCCAGGCCAGGCCACTACTCTGTCAAACCAGGGAAACCTGTTTCTTCTCTCTTCCCCTCCCGGGGCTGGCGCTGGCGCTGGCTGGGCACCAACTTGAAGAATCTGGCCGAGCCTGCGGCTGGGAGGGAGGGATTGGTGCAGGCTACAGAGCCTGCTGGCAGCGGGCTGGGCTCTCAGCATTAGACAATGAACTGTCTGTCCCTTTGCAGTGGGCACGCCCTCCCACGCCAACGCCACTCGGCCTGTCTGTACAAACACGGGTGGTGATGGGGCAACAGGAGCCAGGTGGGAATGGCCGTGAGGTAGCACTGGTCAGGGAGAAACAGGAGGGTTGGAGTTACGTCACAGCCAGATAGAATGTGATGGCAGCACGGGTGGGGGAATGAGGGGGAAGGACAGGATAGGCACAACTTGGCAGAGTCTCTGGGGAGCAGAACAAGAGTCCTGGGTTCGAATCCCAGCTCCACCACTTCCCAGCTTTGTAACCTCATGCCAATTATTTAATCTCCTCATGCCTCAGTCTACAAATGTATAAAATGGGGATAATAATGGAACCTATTTCACGAGGTCATGGTGAGAATTAAATGGGATGATATGTGTGAAAATGCCTAACACTGCCTGGCACATGGCAAGTGTTCCCTAAATAGCATTTATCCCTCTTTTTGTCCGTGCATCCATTCATCATCCATCTGTCTGTCCTCCAACTGTCCATCTCTGAAAATCAGTGCTGACACAGTGTTGGGCTTCACACCCAGCGGGCCTTCAAGCCACTGCTGGTCTCCCCTCTTTCCCATCAGGACTTTTTCAATCGTGGAGAAACACGTGGGCAGGGTTTCCCAGCTACCTGGTCTCTGCTCACTCCTCTAACGGTTTCTCCTTGCCCTACTCCCCTAGTCTGTCACTGACTTTTTCATTATAATTCCCACTGTCTCTGTGTCTTAACATTGGTCACCCACCTCCTTATCTGCCTCTCTGACCATCTTACCTCCCTTTGTGTCTGTCTGTGACTCCTGACTTTCATCTCTGCCTCCCTCCTATCTTGCTCATTTCTCCTTTGGCCTCTTTCCCACTGTGGGTTCTCCCCTATCCTCTCTTTTCTGCTACCTGTAGCCTTGTCTCTGCCTCATGCTCCTGCTTCATCTCATTTCCCAGCTCTTACACACATGGGCTCTGAAGCCAAACTGTTGGATATGGCCAAGGTGGGATCTAAACACATCAGCTGGGTGATACCAGGCAGGTTCCCTAATCTCTACAGGCTCAGTTCCCCATCTGTAAAATGGGGATAATGCTTACCTTGTACGGTGGGAATTAAATGATATAATACACATACTGTATTCAGAACAGTGCCTGGCGCCTAGGCTATTATTATTTGCCATCCCCGACAGTCTATCTCCCTTTTCTTTCTCAGTCTCTTTTCTACAGGTTCCAGTCCACTAGCCTCTAAAAAAAACTCCTCCCTATGCCCTGCTTCAGTTCGAGGACATGGGACGAAGGGTTTCCCAGGATGGGTAACGGTGTACAGGGCAGGCCGAGCCCTTCTCAGCTCCCTTACGTCAAAGACAGACAGCTGCAGCCCATGGGGAAGGAGAAAGGAGCCGGGGCTGGCAGGAGGCCAGGGCAGAGATGACAGCGGGAGATACGCCCACCTGTCTGCGGGGACGCTTTCTTTGCTCTCTCCTGGGCCCTGGCCCCACCGAGCTGCCCAGTGCCTGGGGCAGTTCCCATGGAGAAGGGTGCTGAGAAATTCCGCAGAGGCCACTGACCCCCCACTGGGCCCAGCACCCCATACCCATGGGTGCCCCGTGCCTAGGGAAGGAGGCAGGTGCACAGACATCTGAGTACAGTTTCCTAGCACTTGGAGGACTCATCTAGCTAAGATGATCTCATCTGACTGTCAGGGACGGGCAAGTAAGGCTCTGTCCTCCAGCTTCAGGAAACTCTCATCTGGCCAAAGGGCCCCTGGTTGGGAAGATAATCTCTTCTTGGGAGAGATTCTACTCAGACGAAGGGCGATTCATTTGTTCCAACTTAGCCGGCTTGGCCTGGGAGGAGAGTATCATTTGACTTGGGAGGGGGATTCGCTTTGCAGGTTTCTCCAACTCGAGTCTGCCCTGGGGATGGGGGGATTACTGTTCACGTGCTATGCCGCTGGCACCTAAGTAGCGGGATAGAGCAAAGTGAAATCACCTGCTGGGGTGTGGTGGGCTTGTCTCACAGGCTGGGGGCTGGGGAGACGAGATCTCTCCACAGTCTTTTGGTCGATTTTTTTTCCTAAGTGAAGGGAACTCTCATGAGGTTGGGGTGGGCTCCCATTTCTAAAGGCGGGTCACCCTGACAGTTAGATGGAGGGGCCTCTCACCTGGATGACTGAGTGGCCTATGGGGCTGTTCTCAGACAGCTCGGCCTCGTAGGAGGGGCGCTCGAACTTGGGGGCGTTGTCATTGGTGTCGAGCACGGTGACTCGCAGCAGGGCACTGCTGGCCCGTGGGGGGTTGCCACCATCCTGCACCTTGATGGTGAGGTCATAGGAGTCCCAGCGCTCCCGGTCCAGGTTGCCCATCACTATGAGCTGCGGCTGCTTCCCCTCCTGGTCTTCCGCCACCTGCAGCCCAAATAGTTCCTGGGCCTCGGGCCCGGCCTGCAGCTCATAGGATGCCACGCCATTGGGGCCAGCGTCACGGTCCGAAGCCACTGGGATGGGGAAGAGTGAGCCGATGTTGGTGTTCTCGGGGATGGGCAGTGTGATGACTGGCGAGGCGAAGTTGGGCGTGTTGTCATTGATGTCCTGGACCTCTATCTGGCCCTCTAGCAGCCGGGGGCTGCCATTCTGCACCAGGTCCGTGATAGACACCTCAAACTCCAGGATGCAGGGCTCACCAGGGAGCTGGTTCTGGCATTCCCGGAGCCCCTCGCGGTCGATAGAGGTCTCAGTGGTGAAGATGTCGCCCGTCTTGCCATCTACCCGCAGGTACGGGGCGCCTACCTCTAGTTTGTACAGGTGGCCCACGTCTGGAAAACCATAGTCAGCTGCGAGGCTCCCAATGAGAGTGTTGGGTGGCTGTTCCTCTGGCACCTTGTACACCACCCGGGTGGCGTGGCCTGGGGATGGAGCCAGCAGGAGCAGTAGTACCAGCAGCGTGGTGGGCAGCAGCACCTGTTGCCCCCCAGGGCCTGGGCTGCGCCTCAGGGGCCCCATCTGGGCAGGCTCCAGAGTCAGGAGGGCTGTAAGGCGGGGAGGCAGAACAGAGAGTCAGCTGGGAGGAGAGCCCTGGCCCTAAGGGCTGCCCAGATCCAGCCCCCCACTCTCCTTCCCTCACCTCCACACTACTCTCCCAAGAGAGAGCTGTGCCCCAACACAGAACCCCGATTCCAGGACCCAGAACACCGAGTCTCACCAGCGGCTGGGTGTAGCAGCGGTGTCTGCCCGAGCTTGAGAAGCCGGTAGGGGCCCTGAACAGGTCTAGAGCAGTTCCCGCCCATGGAACGCCCTGACCCTCCTGACACTCCCTCCTTCTCTCCCTGCTCTCTACTCTCTGCTTTGCCCAACACCTCCTTCTCACCAGCATCCTGCCTTAGTCACCCATGCTAATTACCCTGATACTGAGATAGGGAGAGACAGCAAGTGGAACGGTGAGACCTGGAGCACCCCCTCCACCAAACACGGTAGAAGAGAGACACAGGTATGCTTTTACTCCCCAGACCCCAGATCCCAGCTCATTGCTGCCCACACTGAAGGCCGCTTTCACTGGCTGGAGGGAGAAGGGATGACGTCTTGTTCCTCTCCCTTCTGAGATGCCAAGTCAGTGCATGCATGTGAAGTATGACATCTCAAATCCCTCTCTTTTGACGATAATCACTGCTAGTGCTCAATGTCCCCACACCCACGAAGGGCCAGCTTGAACTGGGCACCAATCAAGGCTTGAAAATGGTTAGGGTTGAAGAGTAGGTGTTAGCCCTCCCCCAGCTCCTTCCAAACACACTTGCCCGTGAGCACGCACACCTGTGTGCACACACACGGTTCCTGGGGCTCCTTCACCCTCCCTCTCCAGCTTCTGGAGGTCAGGACTAGGGTCAGGGCTGACTAGCCCTGGAATTGGCACTGGGAGCTGCCCTGGCCTGTCCTTAGCAACTGGGAGCCCAGCAGGTCTAACTGGGACAGAGCTGCCAATGGCAGCACCAGCCCTTCCCTGACCATTCCTGCTACCCCTGCTCAGTCTCAGTGAACATCCTCTCCCCGCCCACCCCCAAATCTTTCCAATTAGAGCCCTGTATGCCCCAGCCAGCCACAAGCTGCACTCCCATCACAATAGCCCACTTCTGCCCTTCTCCCCCAGCTCTGAGCTGTGCATCAGCAGACCCCAGCCAGACCCTCCAGCTACAGTCCCAGTTGACTCCCTCCTTTATTCAAATCCAGTCTTTGGTCCAGCATTTTCAGCAGAGCCTCAGGCTCAATCTCCTTTTCCTAGCTCCCCTCTTGCACGTGGAATACCTGCCCCACACCTGGAAATTCCACCCCAGGCCCTGTCACAGGTCACACTCACCCCACTGAAGGCAGGCTCTGGTCCCCCCATGGAGCCTTTCCAGGCCTCTTCAGCCCACGGTGACCTTTCCTTCCTCCAACTCACAGCCACTTATTGTGTGTCCCAATTCCGCGACTATGAATCACCTTGCGGCCTGGGATACCACCGCCCATGTTGTTCAATTCCTGTATTGTGTGCCTGTTTCTGTGTTGTCTGCCTCTCCAAGGGACAGGAGAGGGACAGGGATCCCCATTCTCATCCCCCAGCCCCCACCTATGCACCGTCACAGAGCTGGGCACACTGTAAGTGCTTGTTCATGCATTCACTGAATGTTTATTAGTCACTTACAATGTGCCAGGCTCTGTCCTGGGCAATGGGACACAGCAGTGAACAAGACTGAGGTGATCTACCATTGTGGAGCTGACAGTGGTCCTAACTCAATGATGATTTGTCACTTTTGTTGGGTGGTACCCATTTGACACATGTAAGGCAGCAGGGTAGAAAAGAGCAGGGACTGTGACATCAGACAATCTGAGGCAAACCCCAGCTGCTCACTTCCTGGCTGCCTGAGCTGGAGCAAGTGATTTAGAGCCTCAGTTTCCTTATCTTTAAAATGGGGATAATACTACTTCTTTCCTAGGGATCTTGAGCTTATGTGGGCTAAATGCCTAGCACAGTGAGTCCTCAACACACTTATCATTGTAGTTAGGGAGCTGTCTGGGAAATAATTTGGGAATTGTCTGTCTGTCCTACGAGACTGTGGGCGGAGAGTGGGAGAACCTCTGCTTTGTTTACTCCTATATCCTCAGGGTCTCGCCCTGGACCCCGCACAAAGTAGGTGCTCAGTAACAGCTCCTGAATGACTATGATTATTTTAGCCCCCAGGCTTAGCCTCTTCTGGAACTTTTTGTGTGGCGGCTACTGGTTTCCTTGCCCAATTTCCCTACTCCACTGAGAACTCCCTGGGGTCCAATTTAATCCTTCTCTGCTTAGGTCCATAGTAGACTCTCAGCAAATGTTCATTGAATGCAGATTCCTTACCCACGGCCTCGCCCTGGTCATGGGCACTCCTTGCACTAATGGGCTCAATGTGTGTGAGGCTCTTATCAGATTAGAGCGCGTTTGTTCCCAGCTTCAATCTTAATCTCTTTAAAGGAAGGAGGAATTTATCTGATGCTCTGTTTGGATCCACCCTCCAGCTACTTCCCCTCTGTCTGCATGGACCTGGCACTGGGCTCATCTTACTGTCAAGCCCCAACCCAAACACACCTGTCTCCAAAGAACCTCATTCCCTTCTGGGCACCTTATCCTGCCCTCCTCGCCATAGCACACACACAATATGGGATCACTGTGAGCACCCCCTCTGTGCATAATCTCGGCAGGGTGGGGGTTACTTCGGAATCACCCTAAACCTGACAAAGAGGAGAAATAAAGCAGTGATGGTTTGCCTCCACTCACTCCCTCCGGATCAAGAATTTGTAACATTTTGTAGTCACATCCCCCCTTTAAGAATTTTATGAAATTCCGCTGCCGATTTTTCCAAGAAAAATGAATGCTTACAAATTTTTGCTACAAATTCAGAGGTCCACGGTCTGGCAGCATCAGGGTGATTTTGATTTGTAGCCGCTCTAAGAGCTACTGATTAAGTACCGACCTCGGGGCTTTCTTCCCCAGCTTGAAGCCTTCAGGCCTCCCAGGCAGCACAAACACAGCAAGAGTGTGACACGTCCTTCCCTCCCCCCACCCACTCCCCCCCTACCCCAACACACATACATCTTCTCTCACTCATCCTGTCACCCTTAGGAGTCAAGAAATGATTGTGGTATGTAACTTCTGAGCTGGAAAGAAAACCAAAGAGGAATATCCAAGGCGATAACCAACCTGGTGGTTGGTTAAGAGGGGATGGTTTCCCTGGAGGAAGGAGGAATCTGGGGGGAAATGAGGTTGGGGGAGGGTTGCCCAAAGTAAGAGCAAGAATTGAAGAGGGTTTAGCTCCTTAAGCACCTGGAGAGTTCTTTAACATGACCATTATCTGGCCCCACCCTTAGGAATTTTGATTCTGGAGCAGGGACCTGGAGAAACCCCCAGGCTGCAGGGTGAAGGCAGCAACGGTCTGGGTCCTTCTGGGACAAACTTTGAGATATACCAAGTCTTTGGAGTTAAGAAATAAGTACAAATTCCATTATCATCACTTTTACCATCATCATCACTGTCACCATCGTCCCAGCTCATACTCCCTGAGATTTTACTACATTTACATCCATTATCCCATGGAATCCTTCTAACCCTCTGCAATGGCTACTATTTACTATTACAGTGCATCCCATAGTACAGATAAGAAAACTGAGGCTCAAAAAGTATAACTGTCTTGGGTCAGAGAAGTAGTAAGTGGAAGGGTTGGGATTTGAGAAGACTGCCTCTTCACATGTGTTGGGGAAAGGCTGGACGGGGGAGGGAAATCAACAGAAATCCCTGAGGCCAGATTATGTTTGTTATATACCACCTCCCCTCCAACATACACACACACACACACACACACACACACACACACATACACACACACACTCTCTCTCTCTCTCTCTCTCTCTCTCTCTCCCTCTCCCTCTCCCTCCCTCTCTCTCTCCCTCTCTCCCTCTCTCTCTCTCTCTCTCTCTCACTCCCCGGGCTGCCAAACCTGCCAGGCAAGGAGGGAAAGAGAAAGAGAGGGCTTAGGGTTTTAGGGTTCAAGGAATGAAGGACCCCATGCCTCCCAGGCTGCTGCTCCACATCCCCACCAACACCCCAGCCCTGAGGCCTGTAAAGATGCAGGGAGAGAGAGCAGCCAGGAGTTGCTGTGAGGCGGCCCTTCCTCCCTCTACTCCCACCATCACCGAACTTTGTCCTGGTGGTTGGTTGTTGGGAGTCATTAGTCCCAGGCTGCAGCCTTTGAAGTGATTAGTGCCTTATCAGCCCCTCCCCCGGCACTGGCTGCCTTCCTGGCAGGGGTGTCCTGACCTCCACCTACTGACATGGACAACCTGGACCCTGAGAAGCTAGAGCCTGAGCAGGGACAGTGACTCATTTTTCTCAGGCCCATGGAGCACAGTGAGGTATGAGGGGGCAGAGTCCAGGCAAGGCCAAGGAAAACGCCATCTGTGTCACTATCTGGGGAGGAAGGAGGGCAGCGTTGAGGGTTCACCTGGAATCTTCATTGCCAGCCCACCTCAGGGACCAGGGCCACTTCCTGCTGAATACTGCGGCCAGAGAGGAAACACATAGGGGCAGCCATCACTGTCCCAGTGGCTAAGTCAGCCCTGACACCCTCCACCCCACCATCACCCCTGCACTGTTACACAACCAATAGCCACCGCCACTATGGGCACAGAACACCGAGGGGAAAAGTAAACATCTGGGAGAGGAGGGTAAGCAAGCTGGGCTGTGTAGGGTGGAGCTGTTCAGAGGCTTCCCACAGTGACTAAGTGTGCAGCCCTCAGCTCCTCTCCCTTCTCTTTCACAACCCTTTATTAGCCTCTGCAGGGTTTCCAGGCACCTGCATTCTTTTGTCAGATTATTGTCGTTGGGGGTTCAAACCCTTGTTCCACCACTTCCCAGCTGTGTGACGTTGACCAGGTGACTTCACTTCTCTGAACATATTTTTCATATTGTGAAATGGAAATAATCTTGCCTCTTGAACTTATCTGGAAGGATTAAATGAGCTCTGATGCATTAAGGTCTATTACATTGTACAGGACAGATAGCTTTCCATCACTGAACAGAGAATTTATTTCCAGTGTCAGGCACACAGTAGGTGCTCATTGGTTCAATAAACAAACCAATCCCCTGCCAGTTGGGAAGACCTATGAAGGTAAAGATGGTGTGTATCTTACTACAGTACTGCATCCTCATCACCCACCATGGGCCCTGGCAAACAGTAGGTGCTCAATGCATGGTTGAAAGAATCTCTCTGCAGCACCAGCTATCCTCCCTCAGGGTAGGGGCAGCCCTCTGCCCGTATCAGAAGGCTTCCTCCTTCCCCCACTCTCCCATCCCCCCAGCCTTGACTTCCCCCACGCTCCCGGGCCCTCTCCTGGCCCTTCCACCCAACTCTTCACGACAGTTAGCTCACTATCTCAATCTAGCCCAGCTCTTCTGAGCAAGTAGCCACAGCAGGAGCCCCTCTGCCAGGAAGACGCCATGCCAGCAAGATGCCCCTTTCCAGCTGGAATCCCTTTTAGAATTGGGGCTGGATGGGGGGAAAGGGGAGAAACTAGATGCTGCCAGAATTGAAACCAGGCCTGCGCCCCTACCGCCCTGTCCCTGGCCATTTTTGGAGGCCCTTCTCATCCCTCTCTCCTCGATTTCACCCTACGCCCTCATCTAGTTATAATTACAGATTCCAATCCTCCCAGACCCCCACGTCAAGAAAGCACGCGCGCGCGCGCACACACCCGCCCCGTGGCACACACTCAGACCTCTGGGCTGTCACAAACACCTTCCGGGCGCCCTCTTTCCTGGCAGCTACCGAGGGTTGGCCCAGAGCAGGTAATGGAAGGCTCCCTGCGTCTTCCGGCAGGACGTCCTGGACTCCGCCGGCCGGGGGCAGCCCCCTGCCTACACCGCCGTGGTCAGGGCGCTCCCCCGACACAGCCTGCGCGTGGGGCGTCTCCTCCCAGCGGACGCGGGAGTGTGAGTCGGGGGAGGGGGGACGGCGGCTGTTCCTCAGCCATCCTCCTGCTCGGCCGGCCCAACCCCCACCCCGGCGACGCCGGGCCTCCCCGAGCTCGGGGCGAGGCGGGAGCGCGGCGCGGTGAGAAAGCGCGTCGCCAGCGGGCCCCTTGCGCCTCCAGCCCCGGGGGCCGCGGCGGGGAATCCCTCCTCCTCCGCATCTCGGGCCTCAGCCTAGGGTACCCCGCAAGCCGGCGCGGGCAGGAGCCGCGCAGCGGGCGCCGGGAGGGGGCGGGGAGGGAGCCGGCGCCGGAATCACAAAGCGGCGAGCCTGGCCTTGGGGAGAAATTCTCATAAAACGGACCCTCTCGCCGAAGGCGGATAAGAGGTCGTTGCCCCACGCTGAATCCTCAAAGCCCTCCAAGCCGCCCCGAAAATTCCCTGCTAGAAGGAATCGTCGCCCACCACTGCTGGGAAACTGAGGCCAAAAGTCTGGGCTCCCGAGGGTAGCTAGGCGGAAAGGGTGCGGGTCCTTCTGGCCGGCTAATTTTGTTTTTGCGCGTGCAGTGATCTCCCTCCTGATCTCAGGGTCTTGTGGGAGCACACGACTCTGGCCTGCAGCCGGGACCCGCGGAGGGGACGCCCAGGTGTGAGAGGGACACAGGTGTGTGGGACCCAGATGTGCTGGGGACCCAGGTGGCTCGGAGAATGCAGCTAAAAGGTCCGAAGAGGGTCGCGAACACTGCCCAAGGCTTTACCCTCTGCAAAGGGACCTAGAGCCCTAGAGCTCCGGGGAGGCGGGATGGCGCGGCCTGCCAGGTCCAGCTCTTTCCGGGAATACCCGGCAGGCCGGCCCGGCCCCGGAGTGGGGGTGGGGGAGGCGCCGGCAGGGAAGCAGGTCCGGCCAGCCTGCCAGCCCCAAGGGTTACCGCTGGGCCGATATTTACACTAACAGTGTCGCGATAAGGGGAAAGGGGCGCTAGGGACTCTCTGGGCGGCCCGGCGCCTTCCCCTGATGGTATCTTGCCTCCGAGGGAGAGGCACAGAGCGTGTGTTTGTGTGTATACGCTGCAAGGTGTAATGTGACACTGTTGGTGTAAGGTGTGTGTGACAGCCAGTGTTAAGATGTGTGAAGCAGTAGATTCTGTGTTTGTGACCGTCAGGCGCTGCTGTGGGTGCCACTTGCTGTGCTAGGGTGTGTGCCGTCAAGGCGTGTGCTGAGACATAGGGTTCTGTGGTTATAGATGCAGTCAAGAAGTATAAGCGAGGCGTATGTTGTGTACCTATGTTCTGGCCAAGGAGTGTAACATAATTTATGTTAGGGTGTGTTCCTTAAAGGAATATGTGTGTGGAGGCTGGATTTTGAGTGTTCACATGGCGAACCGTGGCCGTGACACTCGTACATGAGGGCACGAGTTTGTGTGTGTACATGTCGCGGAATGTCACACCCGGTTGTGTTCTGCTGCTCTGAATGGCCACGGGTTGTATGTCCGTGCTGCTGAGCGTTCAAATGTTGAAGCGGATTCTGAGCTAGTGACGGTGCCCCAGTGGGCGCTGGTGTGCGGGAGGTATGCCTGTGTGCACATATGTATGTATGCGTGTACATATGTCCGTGGTCTGGCCCTCCGGGTACCCGCGGGGAGCTGGAAGCACCTGAGTGATCCGAGCTGGTCGCCCAACAAGTGTGTGTGTGGATGAGGGTCCTTGCTTGCTTCGTCCTCAGGGAACACCCCCCCCCCAACTGGGGGCTGTGCGCTTCCTCCAAACCATCTCCGTCCCTCGCGCTTCTGGAGCCCCCTTTACCGCGCGGCTCCAAGCGCGCCGGGGTGCGGGACGCCTAAACTGGGGTCCGATCCAGCACCCCTTTCCTCGTTCGAGCTTCTCGCCGCGGACCTTGGAGGCCGGAGTGCCCCAGCCGCAACCCCCATTCCGAGCCCCCAACGGTCCCCACCTCAGCCCCGGCGCGCTGAGTACCGACTGGGCCCCCGTGGCCTCGGTCGGCTGAGCGCCCCTCCCTTGGCTCCCTCCGGCCATGGCCGCTCCCCGCCGGGAGTCACCGCCGCCTCCACCGCCACCGATCCTTACCCGCCTCGGGGCAGCGCCGGCCGCGGGCCCTGCTCTCCATGAGCCGCCACCGGCCCCGGCCCGGGCTGCGGCTCTGCACGGCTCGGGCTGGCGCTGCGGTTCAGGGTCCGGCTCCGGCTGGCTCTGGGCGCAGCAGCCCCGGCGGCTTCGTGTCCTCGCCGCGCTCCCGCTCCCGGAGTGTGTGAGGCTGAGGAGGCGGCGGCGGCGGCGGCGGCGGCGGCGGCGGAGCCAGCAGCGAGCGGAGCGCACAGCCGGGCCCGCCCCCTCCCTCCCCCTCCCTCCTGGCCCGCCCGCCCGCCTCCCGCCCGCCTCCCTGCCCCCCCAACCACTGCCGCCGCGGCCGGGAGGTGGAGCTCCGGACAGCTCTGGTCCTGCTGAGAGGGACCCCGAACACCGCTCCCCAAGGCCAGAACCCCCTTTGCTATCTCCCCACTACTTGGGACCCTGACACATAGGCCTTCATCCTCCCTGGCTCTTCACCTTACACTTATCCCTTCCGAGCCCCCATCTGGGACCCCTCTCGAATTCCTTTCCTGATCTCACTCAAACACCTGTCCCCTATCTTGCCCCCTGGGAAGTCGAGGCAGGGGAAGTGTCTCCTCCAGTGCCTTCTTCTCTGGGCATCTGCTCCTTCTGATCTACCTTTTTCCTACCCAGACCCCCAGATCACCCCGAGTGGCCCTCCCTTCCCACTGCGCTCCGCTCCGGGGAAGTCCACCCCTCCCCCTCTGGCCGAAGCCGCAGAACGGTCAGCCTCGGTGGCCGCAGCAAGCCATGGGGGTGGGGCTATGGAGGGGACCGTGGGAGGGGGAGGGTAATGGAATCCAGAGGCACCTTTAGAATAAGCAATGGGGAAGATATCAAATGTGAGAATGAGGTGACGCGCCTGAGCTCGGGCTATTAGAGGGTCCCCCAGTCACCTGCCCTCTGGGAGGCATGGATCTGTGGCCCCAACACATTTACCAGTGACATACACACATTCACACAGAGTCACACGAGTCCCTACCCTGCGAAACCGCGCAGTGTCACGGCCTGTGTCACACGCCCTCGCAGTGCCACACGCTCCTTGTCACACTCACACCGAGTCACACACGGTGTCACACGCAGTGTCTCACACACTTAATACTCAGTTTCTCTCGCTCAGCTCTGGCTTTCTGGCGCCATCTAGAGGTGTCTGAGCAGCCTGGAACTCCTTTTCCTTCTTCAGGATTTGGTACCCCAGACTCTCAAATACCCCAGTGCAATAAGACCTCCAGCCTTTGGCTACTTCCGGGCAAACGCAGAGTGTTCTAGGCCAGAAGACTGAGAAAGGCTGTCCCCGGCAAGGCCTGGCACTGAGTGTGGAAAGGCCTATTATGAGGTGACTGGTTGCTGGGCCTCTATTTACCACAGCCTCTGACTCCTCCCCTTCTCCATCCTTATTTTCCCATCACTTCCACTCGTCTATCCCTTGTCTCTTTCCTCTGCTTCCTCCCTTTCTGACGCCTTCCTTTCTGTGAACACTCTTCACAGTAAAGGCGAGATCTCTGGCCGGCTAAGGGCTTCTAAGATCTCTCCAAGAGCAGCCCTTCTCAACTGGACTCTTTCTGGCCTGGGCGGCCCTGCTCTAGTCCCCAGGCCCAGCCCTCAGCCCCAGAAGGCCAGATTAAGGGCTCTGGATGGGAGATGGGGTGAGCCAGTGAAAGCAGGATCTGTCTTATGAGTGGCTTCTCTTTGTCCCTTGCAAAACTCATATGCTTCCCATCACTGAGCACAGCTTCAGCGGAGGAATCAGTGGCCCAGAGAGGAGAAATCTTCCACAGAGGAGCTGCCCCAGCATCCCTGCCCCCAGCCTGTGCCTGCTGCCCACTGCAGCAAACCCTCCCCAGTCTGCTTGCTGGGAGCCACTCAAAGGCTCCTCTGTTCTCCTCCCTTGCTCAGTGCTGAGCAAGATAGGCAGCCGCAGAGCTGGGCAGGAAATGCTAATCTCCCAGATGTTCTCCTCTGTCCTCCCTGCTCCACCACCATCAAACCCAAATCCTGCACCAAGTAATAGGAGCAGAACTGGGCCAGGGCAACACTGGGGTGTGTCTACTCTTTTCCCTGTTCCCCATCCCCTCCTACCCTAGCTGCCAGGCTGGGCTCTGTGGGAGACCTGACTCTGGGACAATGTAGATATGAGGATGGGACTATCATCCCCAAGAAGAAGGGCAGGCAAAGGACAGAGACTGGGAGGTAGCATTTGAGAAGACAGAAGCCAGGCTCCTGGCCCCATACCAGACTAGGAGGAGGACCTGGCTGGCAAGTAGAGAACTGAGGGACTTCTAAACTGATGGTACCTGAGATTCCAGCTGAGACTGCGGCCAGGGATTGGCCCCTGGGGGATGCTTTTCGTGGGAGTAGTTGGGATGCTTGTGGCTTAAGTCTCTTGCTGTGATATTTATATACCTGGGATGGGCTGTGGCTAAGAGAGTTAGGATGCTGTAGAGCCTGGCACTGTAACAGAAAAATTGTTGCCTCTGATCGCAGCTGGGACACTGTTATGATGCTATGATGCTGGTGTGCCTAGGCTATAGCCAGAACAGATTATTGAAGAGGCTGTTGCCAAGCCGTGTGTGTGTGTGTGTGTGTGTGTGTGTGTGTGTGTGTGTGTGTGTGTGTGTGTTCATGTTGAGAGGAGGGCTGTAACTGAAATGCTGTTAGACTTGAAGCTATAGGTGTAGGCTGGCATACCTGAGACTGGCTATATAGCTGAGAAACTGTTCTCTGTTAATATGACGTAAGTAGAACTGTAGCTGGATCTATTGCTTAGGTCCTAGGAGATGAGAGGCTGTTGCTAGGAGCCTGTACCTGGGAGGAAGGCTGTTACCTGGGATAAGAGCAGAGCTACTGTTGTGTATAGGACTGTAGCTCGGATGCTATTGGTCCTGAAACTATAGCTGTGATGACAGCATTCTGGGGATTGGCTATAGCTAAGATGCTGTTGCCCAGGCTTGTGGCTGGGCTGTTATCATGTGCAGGACTCTAGCTGGGATGCTGTTATGCCTGCAGCCATAGCTCTGAAGCTCGGGTGTAGCTGGGAGGCCATTTCCTGGTGATATAGCTGGACTACTGTTGTGTGGGGGCCCGTAGCCCAGACTCCGTTGTCTAGGTGATGAGAAGCTATTCCCTGGGAAGCAGTTCTAGGAGGCATGATGCTACCTGAGATGGGAGCTGATCTGCTGTAGGAGCTGATCTACTGTTGTACTTGGGACGGTTCCCGAGTGGCTGCTGCTGCGTCTGGCTGGCTGGGTGGGGGAAGGCAAGTGAGTTCTGCCTTGAGGTCTGGGAGATGCCAGGAGCCTGAGGCTGGGCGGGGGCTGCTGCTCTGGGGAGGCTTCAGCAGCTGCTTTGCTGTGGAGCTGGGAAGCCTGTTTTCATTACTGTTTTAACTCTTTTTTTAACCTTGTTTTTCTCTCGGCTGCACTTTCGCTCACTCATTAATTTTGGTATTTTTCTCACGGTGCCTCAGCCCCTGTCACGGCTGCCATGGCAACAGGAGGCAGTGTGCACAGCGCCAAAATATCTGATCAAAAAATAACCAAAATAAGCAAACACCAAAACGGCTGTGCTGGGGGCTCTGGCCAAAGGAGAGTGATGGCTCAGGTCCAGGAATGTCTAGGCTCCCAAGGGACCCTTTTTACTCCCCTCTCTTCCCCAGGGAAGCTTTGCTGAACCTTCTAATAACCTGAGAGGCCCCTTCCCAAGGGAACCCCCACCCAATACATTCTCCTAGGACTCTGAGCTTTCCAGTGGTCACTGCTCAAGAAGCAACTTTGTTTGAGGTGGGACCATTGGGAGGTTGTGAAGGCTGGGTTCACTCCCAGGACCTGACAGTCCAGCCTCTCAGAAGCTCCCTACCTGACCTCACCATGCATATCTGCACCACCCCACCTACCCCTCTCCTGACCCCTCTTTCCATAGTCTTCTTTTACTTTCCCTCCTCCCAACCCCTACTTGGCCACCTCCAATCTCTTCTTTTCATACCCCAACATACTGACAGAGTGGATAGAGGGGAGGAAGCTGCAGCCTCCAGACCCACCCCCCTACTGGAGGTGGGTGCTAGGAGAGATGCTACAAAAGCACCTGACGCTGCTAGGCCTCTGGCCACCTCTAGCTCCAGCTGCCTATGGGAAATTCCTGCACAGCCCTGAACACCTACACCCACCCCAATTTCCCCTCCAGTAGCCTTCTAGTGCCTCCTTCTCTCAAATGGGCATTTCCCCAGGAGGGGTAAAACTATAGAGCCTCGGGGGGAGGGTATAACTCAAGGGGTAGAGCACATGCTTAGCATGCATGAAGTCCTGGGTTCAATCCCCAGTACCTCCTCTAAAAATAAATAAGCCTAATTACCTACCCACCCTGCACACACTCCCAAAAAACACAACAATAGAGCCTTATGTGAAAAGGTACTGCCTGTCTCCCTTCTTCACCCACTGATTTCCCCTCTGAGGGGGCTTGTCTAGATTTCTGGAGCGCTAAGAACTAGAGGAACAAGAAGGAGCTCTTCAACTCTGCCTCGAATACATCATGAAAATATATCTCTGGCTCCTCTTCTTGATACCTCCCCAACAGTGAAAATCTCACTCCCAACAGTCCCTAGAAGTAGCTAGAACTCACCTTCGGCTCCTTGCTTTCAATTCCTCCACCCTCCTCCTCCCCAAGAGCAGTAGTGGCCTTGGCCTCCTGGCAGAGCCTTCCTAGGCCTGTTTCCATAGAAACCGGGTAGTCTGTGCAGTGCGAGAAGGGGAGGGGAGACAGGAGGAGCAGGGAGGAGGGACCAGACCTCAGAGGTAGCCCCAGAAGAAGGGACCTGGGCGCTGAGAGAAGAAGGAAGTTGCCCCATCCAAAGGGAGTATGGGACCTTGATTTGGAGAGGGGAGAGAGGACATAGCAAAAGCTTGATAGGTTCTGCCCACACACAGCTTACTCTGCTGCCTCCTGAGGAGAGGGCACAAGACTGTCCCCTCCCCTGGCACGGAGAGAAGCGTTCCTCCCTCCCCACCCACGCCCCTAAAATCCTTCTTTACTGCTTGATCTTGGATGAATCTCTTTCCCAGGAGCCACCGGTCTTAGTCTAAGACAAGGACCATGGAATACCTCCCCTCCCCCAAGAGCTACGCCCTCGCCCCAGACCAGTGGCTCCGTGCTCTGGAGGCTGGGCAGCCCCGGGACCCGGTGGCCGCTGCTGACCCCGTGGCGTGCGGCTCTCAAAGGCCCCATTCATCTCTGGGGGCTGAAGGCACCATTGTCCCTGGCGGAGGGTGGTGGGGGCACTGGGGGGTCTCGACTCAGAAGGAAGGAATGCGTCTGGAGAAGTTGCCCCCAGGGCTCCAGTCTCCAGGTCCCCACCAGATCTCCATCTGGACCCCTTCACGACCCTGAGCCCTGTCCCCCGCTAGCTCCCGGCAGCCTTCGCGCTTCTCCTGAGGGTGGGGACTGTCGCGGTGCAGGGGAAGCCTCGCCTCACCCATCCCGCTCACTACGGAGAAACTTTTCTGGGGCTGGGAGCTGTCCAGCACCTCGGGTCCTGACGGACCAGTGATTCGCCTAGGTGCCATCAGACAAGAGGGTGCTGAGGGCCAGCCTAAGCTGGCGAGGGGCTCGGGAGCTCTCCTCCACCCAGGAGGAAACATTGCAAACCACACCTGGCTGTGTGGGCATGGTGCAGCTCCGGACATGAGGATCCATGGATGCTGAGAACTGACCCAAGGAGCAACTTGACCCCTGCCCTATCTGAGCAGAACTGAAGGGTCAGGTGCCACCAGGCCACTCCCCGGGAATTCTGTCTCTGACCAGAGTCAAGGAAAAAACTGGGAGAGGTCAAGCCCTGCCTCTCCCTGCCCCCACCTCTTCCCTTCCTGTACCTCTGTTTCTGTTTTCCTCACTCTCTTCTCCCTCCTCCTTTCTTTCTCTCCCTGCTGGGTTGGGGGCTGCTGAATTATCATTTCCCAGCTCTGCTAATGTGCTCCCTGCTGCGGGGAGGGATCATAATTCTGGGAGATGATTAAGTTTCAAATTGTTTTTCTGCATGTTGTTGAAGATGAGACTTTAATATGGTCCCTCCCCAGACAGGGAGCCTAGCCTGGCCCCAGCTGCTTGCCCCATCCCTCCTCTGCTAGCCCTCTCCTATCTGATAGGACAGGCCTGGGAACATGTCCCTCAGGGTCCCCCCTAAACTTATGGGAAGGGGGCATGGACTTACCCTCGACACAAAGAAAAATACATACAGTGTGGTGGTGAGAAACACTGGTTTTGAAATTAAAGAAGTCAATTCAAATCCTAACTCTGCCACTTAACTATCTGTGTGATCTTGGATGAGTTACATAAACTGAGCTTTAGTTTCTTCATCTATTCAATGGGAATAATTTAGCAATTGTCTCATAGAGAGCTTGTGTGGATTTAAAATGATAATGCATATAAAGTGTTTAGCAGAGTACCTAGCTCATGGTAAAACTTGGTAAATGTTAGTGGTCATTAGGACATACAAACCCCATCCTGTGTGATCCTGCCTCCCTGTCCTTCCTAAATTTGTTCTTTAGTTCAGTGAATGTATCTCTAATGCCTACTATTTTCCAGGCACTCTGCAATTTAAGTTATTCAGGAGTGAGGAGGTTGGTTTTCTTGCTTATCTACCTTCAAACATCCCTTCATTCGCCTCCTTTCAATTTAAATTCACTCCCATTATACCCTCCCACCTACTTTCAGCTCTTCCTTCATTATTCCTACTTCATTTTTACTTCTTTCTCTGCAGTCTTATCACTTCACCTTGATTCTTATCCTCCTAACAGACACACATCTTTTACCTTCTATATCATTCTTCATCCCATTTGGGGCCATTATAGTGAATAAAGGGGTTGAGTTCTCCAACCAGGAGAGAAAATCCTGAGTCATACCATGGGTGTGTGTGTGTATATATGTGTCTATGGGTCACACACATTAATCTGTATTTAATGGTGGATCTGTAGCAGACTTCTGAACTGCCACATTTGAACTGTATACTTATTTGACTGTCTGTCCCCTGTGCATTAGCTTTGCAATCCTTGAAATATGTCTCTTTCTTTGCCTACTTACCTACCTGCTCTGCCCCTGCCTCTATGTCTGTTTTACTCCAAATGAGAAAGCCTACTGGTTGTCAGTAAGAGAAGCTGATTTATGATAATATATATTTGTCTCTGCTTAACTGGCTTCCTACCTTTTACCATACTGGCTCCCCACCTCCCCTCGTTTCTCCAAGAAGTCATTTCACAGCTGTTTGAGGTCTTAGTTCAGTGAGGAAACAGAAACTACTCTAGGTATTTTAAACTGAAGGGCATTTAACATAGGGAAT
Source organism: Vicugna pacos (assembly GCF_048564905.1). Lineage (NCBI taxonomy): Eukaryota > Metazoa > Chordata > Mammalia > Artiodactyla > Camelidae > Vicugna > Vicugna pacos. Next base: position 21,430,261 of record NC_132989.1, on the reverse strand, counting down.
TGAGAGCTTACAAAAATATTAAAGAGACTTGTGGAATGGACTCCTAAAACAGCTAATACCTGGAGAGGTATGTATGCCATGATCAGAAAGACCTGAAGCCACCATTGGAACTACTGAATTAAAGAACACACTGCCAAAGCTTTGCCATCTAGGAATTAGGAAAAAGAGACCAGGAAGCTGGAATGACTGTTACAGGAGAACTCCATGTCTCCAGGATCCTGCTTGCCAGCAGAAAGCCAAAAAGAGTAGAAAGAAGTCCTCTTTCACTTTTCTGCCTTCCAGTCACACAAGTGCACTTAATTGTAAGGGAGTCAGGGAAATGTGTTCTAGCTTTCTAGGCTCTGTAATACAGGAGAAGAAAGTCGGATTAGAGGACGCATGCCAACTGACCATATTCAACACTAATTTGGACCCTGCCCTTTAGGAGTTCACAGACCAGAGGAGAAGAATACCAGGATCAATGAGGGTTAAAAGGATGAGCCAGAAAGTGTCTGCGACAGCCCAAATTTCAGCCACATAAGGTCTGGGGCGTTAGCGGTCTTAAACTGACTCCAGACCTAATTTGTAGCTATGGAGCTCAGGCTCTGCTAATCACTGGAGGAATAAAGCTGAAGTCCATGTACCAGGGAGAGGTGGGGAAAGAAGAGACCATGACCCAATGTCCACGATAGTTCTCACTTCCTGGAATGGGCTGTACACAATAATCGAGGGCCCTGGGTGCGGCCCCAAAAGAACAGGGTCCATGCCCAGTGGCAGATCCTCCCCCTCACTAACTGGTTTTACTTTCTGTGACCCTCTGTGGCTCACCTGTCACCTGCCTCAGACCATCATTCTAAAATGAGCTCTCGGGATCACCACTGGGAGAAGAGAGGTCCAGAGGGGAGACCAAAGTGGGCCTCTCTTCTCAAGCAGGAGGGCTTGAGCCCAGGAGTGTTTTGCTGAGGAACATCCAGAAACTGACACCTTCCAGCGGTCTGTTTTGGCTTCCTCCTGCAATTCCAGATGTTTTGGCATCTCTTCTCTTCTCTGATTCTAGGAATCAGGAGCCAGGTCTAGGTGCTTCTAAAGCAAGGAAATCATGGCAGTTTCTGAGATCCCCAATAAATCCTGTGTTCATAAATGGTATCAGTTTATATCTGCAGAGTCAATATGAAAGTCTAGGGATAAAAGGTGGGCTGGCATCTCCTCATGGGCTTAAAATAGAAGGTAGTATATCCCAGTGGGTCAAAGCTTGGCCTCCAGAATCCTGTCCTGATTCAACTGCTGCCTAGTTAGGCCCTAGTGTGACCTTGGGCCAATGACTTAATCTATCTGAGCTTGTTCCCCATCTGTAAAATGGGAGTAATATCTACTTACCTCATAAGACAGTTGGAGAATTAATTGAAATAATTGTGTCTAACCACGTATAAAGTGCTTGGTTCCATTCTTGGAATATAGTGAGCTTTCAGTAAATGTTAGCTGTTAGTTTGTTATTACTATCAATACCGTATGTTCTCAGCAACAAACATTTTCCATCTTAATTACAGGGAAACATCTAGAAGAGGGGGTTCCTCACACAAGACTTGCGCTATGAGCAAGGAGTATGAGCTCTTAGTCACATTTTGGAAAAGTGGGGAGCCAGGCCAGGCCAGGATGCCCCTCAAGCCTGTTTCTTCCAGCTGAGAGGTCTCTGTCCCTTTGAATCATAGTGTTGTCCCTGTGTGGTTCTATTAGACATCTTAACATACCCCAGGGAAGGAGACATGATGTCCCTCTGGCAGGTGAGGAAAGGTGAGATTAGGGATTTTCAAAGGCCCAAGATCAAAAGTTTGGAACCATCTGCTCTGACCTTTTGTGCCCCCTTTTCTCCTTCTTTGCTCTCCTTTCCTCAAACTCTCTAACTTCATTTAAATTTTATTGACCATCTACTATGTACCAGGCACTATGTTAACACTGGGGCTACAGTGAAGAACAGAGGGAAGGGCAGCCCCTAACCAACTGGAGCTCTCAGTCTACTGTAGCCACAAACTATACAAATATAATGACACCAAGAAACATTTAGTTACAGTTCTAATAGATGCGTCTAAGGAAAATGACAGAGAGTAATAAGAGTGCATAATGGCAGAACTTAACCTCCCTTGTTAATCTAGGGGAAGAGGCTATGGGCAGGAAAGGCCAGATTAGACCTGAAGAATGAGGAAGAGTCAGCCAGCCAAGGACGGGAAGTGCCCTGGGCAGAGTGAGTTCCTGCCAAAGTGTTAGATGATAACTTTACAGTGTGTTGCCTTGACCAGACGTATTTGATTCTTAACTGGGGACTCCCAAAGGGATAAATATTTAATGGTGGGATTTTTGAGAGGTGTGTGAGCAGTTGTGACCCATTGATAGGGTCAGGAGGCCTTCTCACCAGCATTCAAACCAAACCATGTGATCAGGAGGCCTATCTCTGGGTATGTGGTGTGTGTGGGTGTGTAGGAATGTAAATGTGTGTTTGTGACTGTGAACACCAGCACAAGTATGTATAGATAAATGCAGAGGTATAACTTATAATTTTGACATTGGAGCCAAGCAGCAGAAACATAGCTTTAAATCCAGGGTATGCCAGCTCATGGGGGAGCTACAGGAGAACAGAGAAGGAAAACCGCTCCCCCACATACACATAGGAGCCCACAGCAGTTGGACTCCCCCATCCTTGACCTCTGACATCCCAGATCATCTCTCTCTGCCAAATGTCAGGGGCGAACTAGGCAGCCATGCTACTGAGGCATTGGTGTTGAAGGTGGGGGAGGAGGAGAGGCTTTAAAATTTGCAGTCTTTTAGAAAATCCTCATTTAAAACATCGGCATCCTCCATTATTTTGTTCGGGGGCCCTCGGTGAGTGAGTATGCCTTTACAGAAGCTTTGAATATATGTATGCATCTATGTGTGTAGGAATGTTGACTGTAAGTGCTTATGTGTATATGAATAGGTGTTTGGGGACACAGAAGTGTCAAATGTGGTAGCTAAGAGCCCCTGTGAGTTTGGGGCCAGTGGACATGTTTGTGTGCGCCTCCCCTCCCACTATGCCTGCCTCCGCTATCTCATGAGATGCAGAGACTGGGATTGTCTGCTGGTCAGGGCTGAGTCCCTGCATATTAACAACAGACTGAAAATGTACTGACCACAACAAGGCAAACAGAACTAATAGGCTCGCATTTACCTCCATTCCATAAAGCAAGTGGAACCTGGGCCCATTGCAGTGAATGAGCTTCAATAATTCAGCCCAGCTGCAGGTGTGGTATTGACGTAGAGCTAATTTAACACTGGGAGAGCCAGGGGAGGTGAGGAGCAATTATGCCTTCACGTGAAGCGTGGTCACTCTGCTACTATCTGGTGCCACGCTGGAAAGCAGAATCCCACAGTGGGAAAAGGGCCGGAGAGGTCACTTGCCCTCTTCCCTCCGTGCAGACAGTTGACTTTCTGAGGCTGTTCAGACGATGTTCAGTTTTCCTCTTGATGATATTCTTGAATAGAGACCCCCCCCCATCTTAGGACTTGAACTTCCCAATAGTGAAGGAGATGTTTCTTAGGTCAGACCAAGGTCTCTTCTGTATCTCTTCGAAAAATCAAAACTGCTGGCACTAAAGGGTGTGATGGCTGGAGGAGTGAGGTTGAGGCTTTTGCTGGAGAGAAATGGAACCTGTGGTTAGTATCTCACATGACATCCGACAACCCATTTGATTTTCTTCTTTCTCAAAAATAAGAATCACTCATTCAACATGCCAACAATGTTTATTGAGTTCCTATTTTCCTTCATTTATTCAATAAATGCTTAGTAAGCACCTACTGGTACTAGGAGAACCAGTCTGGATCCTTGCCTTCACGGGTTGATAGTATAGCAGGAGAGAGAAGCATTAAACAGATAAGCACGTGAATAAGTATCTAAGCGCAAGTTGTTGCTAATGCTTCTTATTTCTATTCATTCATTCATTCAACCATTAGTTCAATGACAGAATAACAGTGAGGAACCGCTGTGGAATGGAAAGGCCTCTCTGAGCCCTGAAGGATGAGTAGCCTGGGGAAGAGAGGGGGAAGAGTAAACCAGGGGGAGGGAAAGGCACATGTTCAATGCCTTGCTTCTTGCTGCAAGCAGATGATTAAGCTTTACTGGGGCCTAGTGGGAGAGAAGGAATTGGAAAAGAAAGATCTGAGTTCAGATTCTGCTTTTGCCACTTTACAGCTGGGTGGCCTTGGGCAAGCTGCTTCTTTCCTTCAAGTCTCAGTTGTCTTATCTATAAAATGGAGATGATAACATTTCCCTCTTTATAGGATTGTTGTGAAAAATTAAGCAAAATAATGTTCTAAAGTGCTTACCAGTGCTTGGCATATGGTAACAGTCAATAAATTACTATTATTGCTATTATGATTATCCTCAAACGCTCCAAGTTCTTTATTACCCGCAGGCTTTAGCATAATTTGTTCCCTCTGCCTGGATCACACCCCATTCCCTTTACTCACTTATATTCATCTGTCAAGTAACAGCTGAGATGTATTTCCCTGAAAGGACATTTCTGACCCCTAGATCTATGGCTCTTAAACTTTACTGCATGTAAGAGTCACAGTGTATGTCAGTGTGTTCTTATTGCAAAGCAGATTCCCAGTTTTGACAAAGTACCATGGTAATGTAAGATGAAACATTATGGGAAACTGAAACTGAATGAGAGAGAAAGAGGAACTCTGTACTATCTTTGCAACTTTTCTATAAATCTAAGATTATTCCAAAATATAAAGTTTATTCAAAAAGCAGATTCCTATGCAACTTAAAACCACAATGAGGCATCACCTGATACTATCCAAAAACGAAAAACAAAATAGAAAATAACAAGTGTTAGTTAAGATGTGGAGAAATTGGCACGCTTGTGCACTGTTGGTAGGAATGTAAAATGATGTAGACATTTTAGAAAATAGTATGGCAGTTCCTCAAAAAATTGAAAATAGAATTACCATATTCCACCAATTCCATTTCTGGGTGTAATCCCAAAAGAATCAAAAACAGGGTCTCAAAGAGATATTTGTACACCCATGTTCATAGCAGCACTATTCACAATAGACAAAAGGTGGAAGCAACCCAAATGTTCATTGATGGATGAATGACTAAACAAAATGTGGTATTATACATACAATGGAATATTATTCAGCCTTAAACAGGAAGGAAATTTTGACGCATGCTACAACATGGATGAAACTCAAGGACATTATGCTAAGTGAAATAAGCCAGTGACAAAACAATGCATACTGCGTGATTCCACTTATATGAGGTATTTAGGGTAGGCAGATTTATACAGACAGAAAATAGAATGGGGTTTCTAGGGGCTGGGAGGAGAGGAAACCTGGGAGTTGTGTTTTAATGGGTATAGTTTGTTTTGCAAGATGAAAAAATTCTGGAGATTGATTGCTCAACAATGTGAATATACTAACACTATTGAACTGTACATTTAAGATGGTTAAAACGGTAAAGTTTATGTTATATATACTTTACCACAATTAAAAACATTTTTAGATAGCAGATTCCTGGACCCCACCTTCTGAGTTTTTGACTCGGTAAAGAAATAGAAAAGCTGATCCTAAAATTCTTATGGAATTATAAGGGACCCTGAATGGCCAAAACAGTCTTGAAAAAGAAGAACAAAGTTGGAGGATTCACATTTCAAAGCTTACCACAAAGCTATAGTAATCAAAATAGTGTGATACTGATGTAAGTGTAGACATACAGATCAGTGGAGTGGAATTGGGAGTTCAGAAATAAACTCATACATCTGTGGTCAGTTGATTTTCAGTGAGGGTGCCAAAACTATTCAATGGTGAAAGATTAATATCTTCAACAATTAGTACAGGGACAACTGGAATCCACTGCAAGCAGAAGAAGGAAGAGGAAGAGGAAGAGAAGTTGGATTCCTACCTTACGCTGTACACAAAAATTAACTCAATATGGATAAAAGGCCTAAATATAAGAGCTAAAACTATCACATTCTTAGCAGAAAACATAACTTCATGGCCTGGATTTGGCAATGGTTTCTTAAATGTGACAACAAAAGTACAAGTAACAAAAGAAAAAAAATTGATATATTGGGCATCATTAAAATTAAAAAATTTGGTGCATCAAAGGACACCAACAAGAAAGTGAAAAGACACCTTGCAAGTCATATATGCAGTAAGGTTCTAGTATCCAGAATATATAAAGAATTCTTGCAGCTTAATGACAGAAAGACAAATAACCCAATTTAAAAATGGGCAAAGGGCTTGAATAGACATTTCTCTAAAAAAGATTATACAAGTGGCCAATAAGTACATGAAAAGATGCTCAACATCATTAGCATTAGGGAAATGGAATCAAAACCACAATGAGATTTCACTTTAAACCCACTAAGATGGCTATAGTCAAACAAACAAAAATTACACAACAAGTGTTGGCAAGGATGTGATGACCTTGGAGCCCTTGTACATTTCTGGTGGGCATGTAAAATGATGGAGCACTGTGGTAAACAGTTTGGTGGTTTCTTAAAAAGCTAAACATAGAATTAGCATATGACCCAGAGATTTCACGCCTAGGTATACACACAGGAGAATTGCAGACAGGTACTCAAACAAATACTTGGACATGAAGGTTCATGGCAGCAATATTCACAATAGCCGAAAGGTGGAAACAACCCAAATGTCCATCAACGGATGAATGGATAAACAAAATATGGTATATCCATATAATGGAATATTTTTATTCAGCAGTAAGAAGAGAGGAAGTACTGACATATGCTACAACATGGATGAACCTCAGAAACATAAGCCAAAGAAAGCAGAAACAAAATGTCATACAATGTATCATTTCATTTGTATGAAATATCCAAGACAGGTAAATCCATGGAGACAGAAAGTAGGTTAGTGGTTGCCAAAAGATGGGGGAGGGGAGCACGGGGAGTAACTGCTTGATGGGTATGTATGGTTTTTTGGGGGGATGATGAAAATGTTTTAGAACTAGGTAGAGGTTATGATTATACAACTTTGTTAATGTACTAAATGCCACTGGAATATATACTTCTAAATGACTCATTGTATGTTATGTAAATTTTACTCTGATAAAAAAAAAAAACGGGGAGGGTATAGCTCAAATGGCGGTGTGTACTTAGCATGCACAAGGTCCTGAGTTCAGTCCCCAACACCAGGCACAGCAGTTTTGATTCCAAGACCCTTAGACGTGGCATCCAGAGGTACATACATCTGTTGGCATTTCCTGGCTGGAAGATGCTGCCAGGTTTTCCTGGCCTCCTGGCCGATCCCAGCGCCTTTTGGCTGGGCGACTGCTCTTGCTCTTGGCTGCTTCCACGGTGCCTGAGAACACACAGTCAGCAGGATGGCTTCCCTTCTTGTCACTGAGCTGGGCCTGGGCCATCCTACTGTCGCCTGCGCTGACTTCTGAGGCCTCAACCACACTGCAGGAAGCATGATGCAGCCAAGAGGGTGTAGGTGAGACATCCCGGGAACTGGCTGGAGCCTCACGGCTGGACCTCTCATATAAAGCCGGCAAAATGCAATTTTCTCCTCACCGTTCTTATCCCTCCCATCCAGGCTTCCCTCTGTGTCTTCTCTGAGGGGGAGGGTGAAGTTTTCCAGCTCTGTCGTGCGTCACCCTATTCAGTTCTCACACAACCCTACCAGTATGTGATGCCTTAATTGTGAAATATAACAGATAAACAGAAGATGTCTGAAACGTGTAAGCGAACTGTTTAACACGTACTCGTCCCCTATAAAGTATTAATATAATTATAATTTACATTATAGTATTAATGTACTATCTACTATTATTACATACATCTGTGATAAACATTTCCTTGCTCTTCTTTTATTACCCATGTATGCATTCCTAAATCATATCATTTAGTTTTGTCTATTTTTAAACTATAAATGAATGGAATAATACAATGTATATCTTTTGAGGTTTTTTAAAAATCATGAATTTATGTGGAGTTCACTTATGTTGTTCAGTGTATCTGAAATTACTTGATATTCATTGCTATATATTCCACTGTATGAAATACCACAATTTATATTTCCATTCATTATAGTTGGTCATTGGGTTGTTTTCCCTTTTTGGACACCACAAACATTCTTGTACATGAGTTCTGTTGTCCATGGGTCCATCATTCTCTAGGGTATATAATTAATAATGGAATTTCTGCATCATAGACTATGAATAGCTTCAATTTTAATGGACAAGTCCAAAGATTGTTTTTCTTTTTTTTTTTTAAAGCTCAAACTTTACTCTTTAAATTTTTTTTTTTTTGGTGGAGGGGAGGTAATTAGGTTTATTTATTTATTTGTTTTATAGAGGAGGTACTGGGGATTGAACCCAGGACCTAATGAGGGCTAAGCATGTGCTTTACTACATGACCTATATCCACCCCCACCAAAGACTGTTTTTCAAAGTAATTGTGTTAAGTATTATAGTTATCCTCCTCATTTTACTGATGAGGGAACTAAGGCTCAGGGATGTTCATCAGTAGCTCAGGACCACCAGCTCCAAGGGGCTGTAGCTATGATTAATACCAAGTCAATCTGACTTTGCAACCCAGGCTCTTAACCAACTCACTACCCACCCTCTACTTCAATTAAGGTCTGCTCAACTTCTGAAACTAGAAAGCCAATAATAACTCGGTAGCTTAAAAATATAAATGTTTTTTCTCTCTTGTATCACAATCTGAACGGACTGTTTCAGATCAGGAGACACTTCTGTTCCACACCACCATTAAGAAATCAAAGTTACTCTAGGACCTCGTCATGGGGTGCATGGTTGAGGCCAGACTGGTGCCATGTTTGAGTTCCAGCTGGTGAGAGAGTGAAATTATGTGCAAGGTTTTATGTATGTGTAAGTTTTTGTGAACTTGGCCTGGAAGTGGTCCGTATCCCTTCTTAGTCACCTGGCCGTGCCTAGCTGTGATGGACGGTGGAAAATGTAGACCCTGACTGGACAGTCACATCCCAGCTCAATTCTATGATTGTGGACGATGGGGAAGATGGATTTTGGTAGACAATTGGCCATCTCACTGCAATGTATTGCTTCCCCCCTCTCATTTCTGGAATTGTTTCTTCCCTGCTTACTTTGTTTAGTAACTTTCCCCTTCTTTTCTATCTCATGGCAATCTCAGGGACACATTATGTAACCAATGAGTAGGTTTTAGTTCAAGAAGAAGGCAATAGTTTTGTTCTAGGTAGTTGTTGGGCAAAGTGGATAGAAGTGCCCTCCTATACCATCTGACTCTTTATAATAATCATATTTTGAGGGCTTACTTCCTGTAAGGCATGGAGCACATGCAGAGACATCATGTCTGTTTACCATACATAGGAGTTCCAGAAAACAGCCTGTGTGGATGAAGAGTTAAGGGCACGTGCACCTACAGAGTGAGATTAGAACCAAATCATAGAATCCAGATATGTAGCCATGTCCTACCCTGCAGGGAGAGTCCTATGTAGCACATGCAGAGAAGCTTGGACTGGATGGGAAGGAATGTGCATTCGGTGTGTGCTTCACAAAGGACGTGCTATGGAAGAACCTCACACTCTGAGTAACCCCTCCCTTCCATCTCAGGACTGGACATACAGCCTTGAGCCTTAGCAACGATGGGTCTTAAGGGGCTTGCTCTGTGGAAATCATGGTTTCTTCTATTCAAATGGTCCCATTCAGTGTTCTGTGGGTCTCCTGATACCTAGGGGCATCCTCAAATAGAAGCGACTGGACTGTCAGGAGGAGCGTTTTCTGTATCTGTTGGGGAAGTCTGCCTGGATTCTGTAGGAGACCAGATGAGATGACCTCTAGTTCCTTTCCAAATCCGGGCCTGTGTTCTAAGGTTAAATGGATATTGTTCTAAGGTGTCAGACATCCTGAACCACTAACATCTGGTCTTTTCTTCCGCCTCATGGAAAAGAGGATGCCGCTTTCTGCCACAGATGGCCTATCCTGGGAAAACTGGAGGAGCTGCTGGACAAGAGTTGGGGGTGAAAAGGGTGAGGATCAGAAAGATGTCACAGTGTGTCCTGGCTCTGCCCTAGCTGGGCAAATCTAACCTCAGTTTCTCATCTGTAAAATGTACTTGTATCTGAGAAGGAAATAATAATTATCCCCATTTTACAGAGGAGGAATCTGGGGCTCAGCGAAGTTACTATACAAAGTAGAGTCAGGATTCAAACCTAGGCAGTCTGACTCAGAGCTGAAGCTCGAAATTATTAAGAATCACTCTTGGGGTGGGGTGTGCAGGATGCGTCGGGGGAGGAAGAAGTAATCTAACACGTTTAATGCGGATCTCCACTGTTAGAGGTAGAGAGTAAGTGTTCCAGCGGGAAGGGAGAGAGCTGTCGTGAGTGGGCAGGAAGGAGAGGAACACAGACTCACTGTGAGTCTCTCTTGCCGTTTTTCTCGGCTTTACAGCCTCAGACAGGCACCATGCGGGGGAACAGCCACGTTAACATCGGCCTAGGGCGTCTGCCCCCCGCCAAGAGGCCATGCAGCACCCTCTCTGCAGGGCGCCACTCCCTCCCACCCCCCAGCAGCCAGGGTTTGGAGGAGGGGGGAAGGGGTGCAGCGGTTGCCACAGTTTATGCTCCTCCGGATCTCGGGGGCAAGATTTTCCCAAAAAGCCATATTAAATAAATAAAAGGAAATTCAGCAGATGGAAACATGAATCAATGAAAACTCCCATATGAGTGCAAAGATTTATGTCAAAAAACAAAACATCAACATCTGGGAGCTGCCGCGGCTCCTCTTGGCTGCTCGTTTGGAATGGATTCTCTGTGTCGCTTTCCGTCTCTTTCTGGCCCTGAGAGAGGACAGAGAGAAAGAATGAAGCGCTTTTAAAAAACAGTCATTTTTAGGCAGAAGTGAACGCTGTTTTCCCCCTCAAGGATGTAGGAACCGTGATCCGGGCTGCGGGGGCCCCGGGATCGCGGGGAGAGGGAGCCCCCTGCCGGACGCAGAGGGGCGCCCCTCCTTCCCCACCCCGCGGCTCTCTGGGGTCCGGAACGTCAGTATCTCACAGCTGCCGCCGCAGCGCGAGCGGGCACAGCAGCGCCCACCGCACTGCGGCCGCGCTCGGCCGCTCCCCGGCCCGCCACGTGGGTGGAGGCCCGCCCGGGGGCGGTTGGGTGGCCGCCACCGCCCGCAGTCCCGCCAGCCGCCAGGGAGCTCGTCTCGCCAGAGCGAACCTCTGCGTGGGTTCTCCCAATTCCGTGGAGGAGGACTGGGGACGTGCGGCGAAACTGGAACCTGAGACTCGAGGAACACGCAGCACGGATCGAAGACTGCATTTAACTCTTCAGCTGGGCCACGCAGGGACTGAGGGCAGGCATTCGGATCGTGATGTCTGAGTTCAAATCCCAGCTCTGCCACAGCCAACCGGGTGACCTCGAGCAAGTTAACCCCTCTGAGCCGGGGTTTCCTCATCTGTAAAATGGGATTAATAGCACCCGCCTTCTGGGGGATTGTGGGAAGTAAATGAGAAAACAAAGTACTCAGCCCAGTACAACTCTACATAAAATTGGATAAATGTTAGCTATTATCAGGATAAAGGCTCAAATTCTCATCATAGTCTATAAGGCTCTGCATAACCCATGCTCTGAGTTCTGTGGCCTTGGAGAAGCCACTGACCTCCTCTATCAGTGGGCTTCAGCCTCATTCACCTTGTCTTCCACCAAGCAGCTTAGCTCCCTTCCACCTCAGGACCTTTACACGTGCTGTTTCCTCACCTGGAAGTATATTTTCCACCTTCCACTTTAACCCAGGCTGCCCTTTCTCCAGGACTCAGTCTACCTGTCACATCATCCAGTAGACTATCCCTGATTCTCCCCTCACCCAAATGTAGTCTCTGCTCTATGCTCTCATAGCAACCTTGGCTTCTTACTAGCAATGCTCCCAGCTGTATTATCAGATTTGTTATATGTTTAATGTCCACCACTTCTTGGACAGTTCACTCCATGAGGCCAGGAGCCCATCCTATTGCATTCACTGTGATATCCCCAGTCCCCAGGACAATGACTGGCCTAGGCCCTCTATTTGTGGTGAAATGGTGGGACTCTGAGACTAGAGGGGATCTTGAATTTTCTATATTGTTTTACCAGTTCCTTCCAACAATAAACATCTTTATTAATCTAATCTATGTGCCAGGTCCCATGTTGGGGACCAAGGACACAGATCAGGGTGAAGACAGCAGACAGGGTATGTGTGGGGAATGGGGATGGCCGTTCCTACAAGGGCAGAGCCCTTGGTTCCAGGTGGTATAGGTGGATTAAGCTTCATGCTTTTCCTGCATTATCTTACTAAAACTCACAACTATTTGGTAGACCTATTATCATCCTTATTGCACAGATGGGCATAAAGAGGTTAAACAACCTGCCTAGGGTCTCAGAGATAGCCGTGGCACAAGTGACATTCAAACAGGGGCACATTCTGCTTCAGAGCCACTGCTCTTAACTACTTGGGCCCCTCTGCCTCGGAACAAATGACTGTGAGGTTACCCCACCCCCACCCCGCCCTCCCACGACCCCCATTCTGCTCTGGGTGAGAAGGGGCCACTGCCCCACACCACGTTCCTGCCAGTAGGGAGGCCACCACCCGGCTGCAGAGAGGGAGGTGGGAATGCAGGGCCAAGGGGCAGGCAAAAGCCGTGCACTGTGCTCCACACACGAGCTTAGTGAAGAATGTTCACAGGGTGGCAAAGGGGACCTGCAATAGCGCAGCTAAAAACAGGAGCACCTCTGGCTTTGTGCTGTCAAACCCTGGCACTGGAGGGAGGCCCCAGCCTAAGCCGGCTCAGCACCCCGAGGGTGCTGCTCTCACCTTTCACAAGCATCTCCAAGCTCCACTGATCCTGCTACATCTCCTCTCACCTCCCCCAGGGCTTTTTTTTTTTTTAAAAGGTTGGATTCACATCCTTCATAAGCTCTCTTAAGGGCTGCCCTGCTCGCTCTCCCGGATTCTAAGAGTCAGCCAGCAAAGCATTTGGAGGCTGACAGGGGAACCATTCTTCCGTCTTCCCTGATGAGGCCTGGCTGAGGTTAGGCAGGGGTTCCTGAAAGGATTTGATGAGACCACTCCTCTTTTTCAGGTCCCCCGACCCTCCAGCTCTCAGAAAGCTGCGTCTTCCAGCAGTATCTGGAACATTCTGACAGGTGGATCTAAGCTCACAGCAGGACATCTAATGGAAGAGAGTAGCAGGTGATGTGAGACTGGAACTCAGGAAAGACAACAAGGGTAAGGCTAATAATTGCTGCCGTTTATCGAGTCCTTTCTGTGTGCTGGGAGCTGTGCTAACTCAGCACTTTGTGTGTAGTTGCTCAGTGAATCTTCACATCAACCCTGTCAGGAAGGGAACAGGATTATCCCCATTTTGCAGATGAGGAATTGAGGCTCAAAAAAATTCAAGTAGCTTTCCCAAGTTCACTCAACTAGAAGGTGGTGGGGGATTGGAGCCTGGGCTGTTGGGATCCCAGAATCCAAGCTCTTAACCACTCTATTCCCATTTAGGGGTCAGCAACCCATAAGAGAGGTCAAGAGAAGAGCGACAGACAGAGCACTGGGACGCAGGAAAGCTGTACTCAGCGTCAGGAGGAAGAAGCATTGGCAGAGACAGAGTGATCAGGAGGTAAACAAACTCGGGAGATGCAATATAAGGGAAACTGGAGAGGAGACAGATTCAGGGGCCTGACGCAAAAGATGGCCATTTTTACAGGACCTGGTGACTAGCTGGCTGTGGGAGTGTCTGACACCTTTGGGGTGCAGATCACGAGAAATCCAGGAAGAAAGCTAGAGAGTGAAGACTCACTTCATTGGCTCCTGAGTCTACAGTCTGCGTCTTTCCTGGGTTTCAGCTACCTCCTGCCTTTCGGGTCTATTAGCTGCCCTCCCGATACAGGAAAAAGAATATGGGGCAAGAGGATGGCCGTGACCCAGGTCTCGGTTGAGTCCCTGGGACATGTCCCACCAAGCGTGGGTCCTTGCCTTCTTACAGGAAAGAATTCAAGAGTGAGCCACAGTTGAGTAAAGGTAGATTTATTCAGAGAGATAAATACCCCATAGACAGGGAGCAGGCTATTTCAGAAAGCTTGCTCAGTTTCAAGTAAAAGTAGATACACACTCCATAGACAGAGTACGGCCCATGTCACTCAGAAGGGAGAGCAGTGGTCAAAAGGCGCGGTGTTCCTGGTTCTTATGGGCTTGGTAGCTTCAACTTCTTTGGGGAAGGGGGTGGGATTCCCAGACATTGGGCCATCACCCACCCTTTGACCTTAAAACTGTCCTGGCACCTGTGGGAGTACCATTTAGCATGCTAATGTATTTCAATGAGTGTATATTGAGGCTCAAGTTTTACTGGGAGTTGGCTGTACCACCATCTTGGTGCTCACTGCTGTGTCATTCTTTTAATGGCTGTGTCCCCCCTTCCCTCCTATCTCACCCTGACTTGTCTGTATCCTGATAAAACTTTTCTCAAAAGCTGGCTACCATGAGTTTCTAATCTTTGCAATAAGAGTCAAAAGTAATATGCTGGTGAGTAGAGAAAGGCAGAGTTGAGCCAACCCGGAGTTCAAGGTTTATTCCTGAACGGCTTGGGGAAATGATACAATTGACAGAAATAAGGAAGGGGAATGATGAGGCAGTTATGTGAAAGTTAAGAAGTGGATGGCCCACTGAGTCAAGAGCTCTGGATCAAGGAGACTGACTGAGCCACGGCCCACTGGTGGTTAATGAGGTGGTCTTTGTGTCAGAAGAACAGCAATGGAAACTGGGAGACAGCTGAAAAGTGAGGGAGTTGTGAAGGAAGGGGAGGCAGAATGTGTTACTTAGAAACCTGGCAGCAGAGAGAACGAAACAGAATGGTTGCTGAAAAGGGCGGGAGGATCAAATAAAGAATTTTTCCCCCAAGATAGGAAAGACCTGTGTATATTTCACGGAGAAAAAAAAAACTAGTAGAGAGATGTATGCTCGTCATGAGGGTCAGGATAACTATAGAGACAAGGGTCTAGAAGAGATAGGAAGTGAATGGGACTAAGAGCAAACACACAGAGTTTGGCCTTAGAACAAAGGAAAGAGACAGACCTCTTCAAATGAGTCTGTGTTCTTGTCATTTCCTCTAACTCACATGGATCCTTGCATTTATTTGTACAGTGTGCGACTAAACATCCACAGCGGGGCTCCCAGCTGCTCACAAGTTCCATCCCTCTTCACATCACTCTTTGCTGACCATGTGCCAGGCAATTTATGCTTTGTCATGGGAAGGGTACAATGCTCAAGCCCATCTTTCAGATGAGGAAACTGAGGTAAAAGATACTAGAATTCCCTTGACCAAGGTCACCCAGCTGGTAAGTGGGAGACCTGGTTGGATGCCACAGTCTCCCTTCCAGAACTTGTACTCTTCTGTGCTGCTTCCTGAAACTTTCAAGAGTTGAAAATGATTGCCTCTAAGGAGTAGGACTAGAAGGGAGAGAGCTGTGTGTGGCCAGCATCTCCTGGGTTCTGTAATAAGCCTTTTAGTACTGTTTGACTTTTTACTAGAGTAGAATCTCCTTTCACTGATCCTTTCTTAAGTGGGAGGTCGAATCCACTGAGCCTAGCATGGTCCCTGCTCTTTGCAGGCAGGCTCTTCCTTAACATGGTTCACACTTAGGGAAAAACAGTTTGACCACCTGGCCAACCTCAGGTCCACATCCTACAGGGCATAAAAGGCTTTCTATGACATGCTTAAAAAAAATTTTTTTTTTTGCTTTTTTTAAAACAAAGACAAAAACTTGTAAAAAGGAGTTTGCATTTTTAATAATACAAATTCCTACTAACAAAAAGCAAAAAGAACTGATATTGGTGCTGAGGTGATGACTCAGCCTTCTCAGTGACAAGGTGAGGTCACTGGCTAGAAGAGACAGGATGAAAATGAGGGCCTGACCCTCTCCAAACTGTCCCCCACACAGTAGCCAAGAGCCTTTTTAGGATCCCCCTGGCCTGATGATGCCCCTCCTTCCTTCTTTGATGTTTCATGCCCTCAGGACAGAGTCCAGACATGGGGTGTGGTCGCTATGCAAGATTTTATGCTCTTGCCCCATTTACCTCTCCACGCCCTCCACAATCACCCGCCCCAGCTACAGCCACACTGATCTTAAATTGTGCTCTCTTTGCCTCCCTGAGTCTTTGCACCAGCTGTTTCCCTGGCCTGAATTGTGTTTTCCCTTCCCTTCTTCATCTGGCTAGTTCCTTGACCTCATCATTCGGGTTCATCAGCTTAGATGTCACTGCCTCCAGAAAGTCTTCCTGACTTCCCTGCCTAGGTTATGGGCCTCCCCTAGGTGTTCCCGTAGCATCCCATACTTCCCCCACATAAAACCACACTTCCCAGTATTTGGGTCCGTGTGTGCTCCCCTCTCACCCTGATTCTGGACTGACTCTGTGAATGGCTTTAACCAAGAGTGTAGGAGAAGTCACTGTGAGGGGCCAGGCCGAAGCCTGAGGAAGCCTGGCAGTTTCCACTTTCATACTTTTAGAAGCTCTGAGCCACTATTTAAGAAATCCAGCTCCCCAGCTGGAGAGACCCTGGGATTACATGGAGAAAGAAAGAGGCCTAGTTGAGCCTTCACAGGGCCCCAGCCCCAGCTGCCATCTGACTGCCACCTCATGACAGACCCCAAGTGAGACCAGCAGAATTGCTCAGCTGAGCCCAGTCAATTCACAGAACTACGAGAGATAATAAAATGATTGTTTTAAGCCACTAAATTTTAGAGTGTTTGCTATGCTGCAATACATAACTAAAGGACCATTCTGGATTTTAATTGTCTGCTGAGTTTGTTTGCCCTGATAGACTATTTTCTCTGTGAAGGCAGGAACCATATCCATTAAAAAAAAATTATTATATACTCAGGACATTCTCCAGCGCAGAATAAGATCTTCTACACTTGATTAGTGCAAATTAAGAATGTCTACAAAAACGAAGGCAACAACAAATGTCTGGAATACTCACTTTGTTGAGTTCACACTGGTACCAAGGGAAGGTGATTAACTGGACATCAGGGCAATAAGTTCCCAGTATAAGTTAGTCAGCATACCCTTATAGAGGGATTGAGTCAGACTGACTTTGGGCCACAAGCCAGCAACACAGAACAACCTTGGGAGCAGAAGAGAATGGCTAATGGTTTGGGCCTGGAAGTTCAGGCAAAGCTAAAGTCAAGGAAACAAAGCTGTCATCCCCGATGGTACTCCTCTGGGCAGCACTGACCAGGTGACGTGGTGCGTCAGTGGGAACGCCAGCTGCCCTCGCCAAGCACCCCTCACTCAAATGGTTTGTTAGTGTTCCCAGGCTTCCAGGGACAAGAGACATCAGAATGCCATTTGACATATCAGAACAGACAGCTTATCTTCTTCAAAAATTTTCAACTTGCTTTCAACACGGAGGGCACTCAATGTATGTGAAAGGAATATATTTCCACTCACATCAATAAATCTCGTGACTGGGGTCTGGTGGCTGTAATCATTATCAGCACAAGATGTCCAGTCAAGTCAGCGGGCATTGTTTGAGCATCTTCTGTGGGCTGACAGTTTGTGTCAAGCCTTATGTGGGATGCAGAATAGGAAAATGCCATCCCTGCCCTGACGGAGAGAGCTGGGGAGACTAGACTTACACAAATGAGATAATTAAATAATGGGACAACATACAATTACTGCAAAATTGTGTAAGGAATTAAATGCTACAGGAATTGGGAAAAGTGGAGAGCAGTGAGGGCTCCAGCTGTTGGGGAGTTGTCACTGAAGAGCTGGATGTGGCCGAGCCTTGAGGAATGAAACCAAGTGCAGACTAGCTGCAAGGAAGAAGGATGCAGAAGTGCCAGGAACAAGAAGGGAGCCACACCAGCATGGTTGTTATTTTCTATTGAGGTGATAACACAAGGAATGTGAGAAGTGGCTGCCCCAAATCCCAAAGCAAGGGTATTTCTCGTTTCCCAATACTCACACTTGTGGGCTTTTATTCAGTTTCTTCCACATGCAATGCCTTTCTCCCTTCTCCACCTGGTGAACTTTTGCTCATATTTCAAGGTCCAGCTCAAAGGCAACTGCTTTTCTGAATCCTTCCGTGGTATCCTACAACCCAGTGCTCACGCTTCTCCTGGAATGTGTCTATGTCTTCCGCCTACTCACCTCTACCACTGCAATTCATAAAAACTTACATTTATTTGGCTTTTATTATGTGCCAGGGACTATGCTAAACATTTTAAATGTGTTATTTAAGCCTCACAGCAATTGTATGGGGTATTATTTTTCCTATTTTATAGATAAAGAACCTAAGGCTTAAAGTGGTTAAGTAAACTGCCCGAGAACACACAGCAAGGAAGTAAGACAGCTGGGATTCAAATCATCTTTGAAACTCCAGAGACAGCTCTCATCGCTGGACCAGGTCTTCCTGGAGGCTCTAAGTGCTCCTAATTCATTGGTCTTTTCAGATTCTAGGATGGTGGCTGACATATGGCTCAAAAATTGTTGAAAAAATTACTTCAGTGGTCATATAGCATGCCTGGGTCTAAAAGTTGGTACCTGAAGTACTCTTTTACCCCAGGTAGAGACTTCTACCAACCTAGAAATCATATACCTGGGGGGAAGGAGGAGGGACTATAAGCAACTTACACTTGAATTTGAGGTCCTTTATTTCATGGATGTTAAGTGTGGTGAAAGAGGACAGATTCTTTGCCACAAAAGAACACACGGACAACACTGGCTGGGTCTGAAGATAGGAGATCTGATTAACATACGGGAGGCCTGGAGGCCAGTCTCCTCTTAGGTATTTTGAAAGCAGCCCTTCAAGTTGTCCTTGTCAAACCAGGAAGGACCAGTCGAGATCACCCCATCTGACTCTATCGTGGCACAGACTGAGACCCAGACAGGGGAATGGCTCGGCCAGAGGCTAGTATAGTGAGACAGGGGTAGATCCCGGGAATCGGAACCCCACCCGCAGAGTTTTTCATCGCCTACGCAGTCGGGCCTGGGCCTTGGGCAGAAAGCTCGGACTACTGGCTTCCTCTGTCAGACCCTAAGGCTCCTCTCCTCCACGCTCTGGGCCCGATGTCTCCCACCACCTCTAGCCTTGGGGCCTGGGGAAGATTGTCCCTTCGCGTCTCCACGGTGTTGGCAAGGTCGTCTCGCACCACCGAGGCCACCCTCCCCCGCTTCTCAATGGTCCTGCGTCTGAGGAGGTTCAGCTCCGCCACCTACGACCCCCGCCTTTGCGCGATCCCCTCATTCTTGTGCGGGCCAATGACACTTCCTCCACGGAAGGCCGGGCCCACATCCCGGTGCCCTTGTCTCAGTTCACCTCCCCGCGGCCCCAAATACGCCTCACCCCCACTTCCTTTCGCTGGGTCCGTCCTTCCGGCTGGGCTCCCTTCTAATTGGCTGGCGGAGAGCTTCCTGGGGGACTCGGCCGCTCGCAAGGCGCCACCGCGGCCACTCTAGCCGCCGTCCCGCGCTTTGGCCTCGCTCTTTCGGCTGCGATCTCCCTATGGTGCTGGCCACGACATGTGGCGGCTCCCGGGTCTCCTGGGCCGGGGTAAGGGCTGCCGGAACCGCGGGTCTGTGGCCGCTGAGACTTGGAACCGAGGAGGGGGCGGGCTGGAGGACGGAGCCAAAGCACTGGTGGGCGGGGTTAGAGCAGAGGAGAGGCGGGGCTCTAAGGGGCGGGGGTAGATGCGGAGTTCTGAGCCGAGGGAATTTGGGGTGTGGGCGTGACCAGTGGGAAAGGGTGGGGCTTAGATCCAAAGAGATGGGTGGGGCTACTGGAAGGGGAGGAGTCAAGTAGAGATGGCGGCAGAGACAATGACGGGGTTAGTGGAGGCCAATCGAGTAGGCAGGGCCAATGAAGAGAGGCAGGATTTAGAGACAAAGAGCTCCAAACCTAGAGCGAGTGTTTGTGTATGAATGACTAGTCATTTTAGAACAGTGGTTGTCAGCCCTGGGAGGGCATCAGAATCACCCAGGGGACTTTTTCAAAATATAGATACTCAACTCTGAATAATCCTGGTTTATTGGTTGTGGGGTGGCATGCTGGAATCTGTCCTAGGCCTAAGATTCCCACCTGTAAACTTGTTTAAGAATCTCTGCAGAAGCAGGTACCAGTGATTCCTGGGTTCCTGGGGTGGGGCTCTGTCAGTGGTCATAGGGAAGATTGGTGGGGCCACCACTGCCTCAATCCTGTTCATGTCGAAGTGACTGATCCTTGTTCTGCACAGCTCTTCCCCATCTGTCCAGATCTGGCCTCCGTGGGGTAACCCCTAAGTCCACCAGCCCAGATGGGCCTCAGACTACGTCCTCCAACCTCCTCGTCCCTGTGCCCAGCTTTGACAGGTGAGAAACTGCCATTCCATCACCCATGTTCTCCCCTGGCCTCCCTCTCCCCCAACTTGGGACAGAACTCGATAGCCTCTGTTGCATCATCTAGGTCCGGCCCCCATGGCCCAGGCCCAGGCCCAGGCCCAGGCACAAGCAGGGGCCCAAGGTCCCATGGATGGAAAGATGCCTTCCAGTGGACGTCTCCCCGTGTCTCCCGGAACACGTTTTGGGATGCCATATCGTGGGTAAGTTTTCCCCAGTCCTGTCCTTGACCTTCAGTGTGAATGACGATGCTCCTGTGTTGAAGTATAGCCTAGAAACAAGAGCTTGGGCATCATTGTGCCCACACTCAAGATTTGAGTAACCCATGGTGCTGGAGCATATTTGGGGAAATATCGCATTCCCCTTCTCCCTGCTCCCCACGTATTTATTCCTCTCATTCAGTAAACATTTATTTAGTATCTTCTCTGAACCAGGCATTTTTGCTAGGCACTTAGTGACATAGCAGAGAACAAGGTCGATATGATTCTTGCCTTCATGAAGCTTACAACTAAATAATAGTAACTAGCTAATATTTTATTTATTAATGTAAAGAATTATATATGCATTGTCTTCTTTAATCTTTACAAAATCTTGCAAAGGAAATACAATCCATTTTATTGGAGGAGGAAACTCTGGCTCTGAAGCTTTAGGTAACACACTTAAGGTCACACAGCTGTTAAGCAGAGGAACCAGATTTAACTCTGGAGCTCCTGCTCTTAGCTCCAATGCTGTACCAGCTTGGTTGCTGCACCTAGTATGGCTCGTAAAAGTACGTGGTACAAATCCTGGCCCCATAATAGTTGCTCAATAAATATTTGTTCAATCTGATCTATAAAGTCAGATGCTCAGTAGCTAATACTGTGTCTCAACAGGGCAGCATCTTTGCCTTCCAGGTTCTGCTTATAAGATATTCCAAATGAAGTTGCCACTCACATCACTCTTGTGTCTGTCACATCTCATCCCTCTTACTTTCATGCTGTGTACTTTGGGCAAGTGATCTGACCTTTCCAAGCATCAGTTGTCTTATCTCTGACTTGGTGTCATCAGCAGAGCTGAGCCTGGAATGTCTCCATGCCATAAGCATGTCTTCCTGCGGAGCTGTGGACTAAGGGCATAACACACCTTGGAGAGGGGAGTGTTTTCCCATTTTGTCAAAGATCTGAGCCTAGATCCCAGTGGCCTGATGCCTTCCCTCAGCTCTGTCACTACTGCCCAGGTGAAGGGGCCTGAGCACAAGCTATCTCCAGTGCCACGGATACATGTCCCCACTATTGACATTGCTGGAACCTTCTCTTCCTTCTGGCCTCAGCGCACACAGCATACTTCTACAGAGAGACTTTGTCTGACTCGCTATCCTGTCAGGGCTCCCTCTCATGCTCTGTGTGAACTCCTGATTTGTTTCCTTAGTGGCATTTAGCATAATTTGTAGTTATTTATTTCTCTGTGTACTTGGATTTTGTCTTTTTCCCTCAATGAAGATATAAACTCCATGAGGGCAGAGACTGGGTCTGTCTTGTTTCCCACTGTACACAGTGCCTGTGGCAACAAATAAGTATTTGGGTGTCCCTTCCTGTGTTGTGCACAGGAAGGGACAGGGAAAACCAGGCAGTCACTGGACTAGGAGCTAGCTCGGGTCTTCTGCAGACCTGTCAGAGAAGAGACACCTACAACAAGCCTGTATCTGTGAATGTGTGTGTGTGGTGGGCTGGCTGGGTTGGCGGGGAGGGGGGTTGTGCCAGGCTAGAGTAAGAGTGAGCCTTATGGGAAATGCTGACCTGTCTGCATCTGGCTGCAGCTGTGGCCAAGCCCAAACTTACCACATCATCTTTTTGCCTACTTCAACTCTGTTTATTCAGTCACTCACTCACGCATTTATTCATTAATACTATATCTTAGTGCTCTGCCAGGCACCGGGGATACCTTGGTGAACAAAACAGACAAGGTTCCTGCCCTCATGGTGCTTAGAGACTAACAGGAGAGACAGACCTTGATAACTCACTGTAGAAATGACTATTTAACTAGCAGCGCACTCAGGGCTCAAGAGGGGAGGTTTGGGTGCTCTGAGAGTGTGTAGTAGGGGAGCGGCCGCAGCCAGGAGTCAGGCAAGGCTTCTCGAGGAAGTGGTGTTGGAGCTGAAGGCTGAGCCTGAGGGAGTTGCCTGGCAGAGGGCTGTGTCCCCTGATATGCTGTCTTCCGCAGGGCACTCTGGCTGTGCTGGCCCTGCAACTGGCAAGGCAGATCCACTTCCAGGCGTCCCTGCCAGCAGGACCTCGGCGAGCGGAGCACTGCTCTTGGCGCAGCCCCCTGGACCGTTTCCTCTCATCTCCCTTGTGGCCCCTGCACTCCTGTGAGCTCTCAATCCCGGGGACAGGAGGGCTGGGCTGGGAGTTTCTCTAGGCCAGGAAGCATCTCTGGACACACCTCAGGAAAAGAGCCATCAGCAGCTCCTCGCCTTTCCTATCTGTAGTCAGAGGAAGGGGAATGTGAGGAAGTTCTGTCCGCCCAGGGTGCAAACCACACCTGCCCTCCAGGGTCCTCCCATGTTGTCCCCTCACCGTCTGTGGAGGGAGCCCCAAAGGAGTCCAGGCTGTTTTACATCCTAGGTGTGGCTTCCTGCCTACCCACCAGCCAGGTTAGGTTAGGTCATTCTCTGGTCAATCATTCATTAATAAGTGAATCTTTACTAAATAGCTGTTATGTGCCATGGTATAGAGTCAAAGCAGCATGATGGTTAAGGCTCTGGAGTCCCACTGTCAGGGTTCAAGCCCAGAACTGCTGGTACTAGTTTTGTTTCCATAGATAAGTCACTTTTAACTTCCCTGTGTCTCAGTTTCTTCATCTATAAAAGGGGGTAATAATAAAACCCACGCCATAGGTTTCTTGCAAGGACTAAATTGAGTTAATACACGTCAAGGACCTAGGACAGTGCCTGGCACGTAGGAAGTGCTCCGCAGGTGTTAGTGTAAGTTCTTGCCCTTATTATTATGATTATAATCATTATCAATATTACCGTCAAAGTGCTAGGTGCTGGCACTGGAACAGAGAATAAGGTAGATGTCTCCCTGCCCCTGGAAGAATTCAAGCAGAGGAGTGATTTACGCTTAAGATGGGGGACCAGCATAAAGATGGCACCCTCTCCACCCTTGCAGAGGAAAGCCAAGTGAGGAAATGGAGAAGGGGGCACGCGAAGGATGCGTCACAGGAGTTCCCAGATTCTTCCTTTGGCCCCTCCAGACCTCAGGGAGGGCTCAGTCACCCCGAGCAGGCTGAACTGATCCTCTTTGACGTGAGCGCTCTCACTGGCTCTTTTCAGCACTGCGGAGGTACGTTCTGCCCAGCCCTGACCACCCGGCTCCTAGGCACTCTGGCCTCAGGAAACTCAGGCTGGGTCACGAGGAAACCGCCACTCAGCCCGAGAGCCTCTCTTCACACAGCTCCTTGGGAGCAGCTGGTCTTCAGGGTCCCTCTGAGGAAGGTACGGCCCCTCATCCTAAGTCAGCAGCAGGCCAGTGGGGTGGGGGTGGGGAGCTGGGCAGATGGACATTTGTTGCTGCAAATGGCAGATAAGGGAACTGTCATTCCTGGAAGCCCCCAGGCTTTCTGGGGCAGTTTAGAATTATCTGGGTTCCTGGCAGTAGTGCTGGATGGAGGGGCTGGGTGGACTGGGAGAGTGGGAAAAAAGGAGAAATAGCACCTTTCCCCCTTTACCCTGGTGGATGTCGGCCCTCTCCCTTGCAGATCCCAGTGACACTGGCTTCCTGGAGGCCAGCAATAGCTTCAAGTCAGAGGCAAAGCCAGCCCAGCCTCAGCCCCCTGGTGAAAAGCAGGTATTGTCCCCATTTGACCACCCAGATCCCCGTAACATTCCCCTGGGCAGGTGAACTGTCCTATGATGAGTCTTTACATTTCTTCCACAGGAACAAGAGAAATCAAAAACTCTTTCCCTTGAGGAGGCCGTGACTTCCATTCAGCAGCTCTTCCAGCTCAGTGTTTCCATTGCTTTCAACCTCCTGGGTAAGGGGGTGGACTCTGCCTCAAGACAGGATGGGAAAATGGAAAGGGTATGGGGTAGATCAAACAGAGTCGGGGTAGGGAGTGGCTTACACAAGAGAGAGTTTATTTTCTCTCAGATGGGTAGACCATGGTGGCACAGTGGTGTCAGCGACCTATTTTCAGTCAGATGGTTCTGCCATTCTTAAAATGGGTTTCCATCTCAAGGTCCGGTTTGCCTCCTATTGAAATTCTAGCCAGCTAGAAGGGGAGGTGTGGGAAAGCTAAAGGACCCCTCCTTCCCAGCATAGAAGTTGCACAGATCATTGTCCCGAATGAAGACTTACGGCCATCCTAATCACAAGGAACCTGGGAAATGTCTTTAGCTGATTGATTACAGTTCCCTGAAAATTCGGTTACTGTGTAAGGAGGAGAAGATAAATCTTGGAGGACACCTTGCATTATCTGCCACACTTAGGCAGGAACAGACTCCTGAGGTGTGAAACAGGCCATCAAGTACATGAATAGGAGCACTTCCTTGCCCACATCTAGAGACTCTAGATGCCCCTCTACTATTTGTCCTGTTCTCTGCAGTGACTTGGCTTGTTTCAGGCCTTCTCATATGGAGACCCAGACTCCCAGCAGCATCTGTTGGAGTCTAGTGGGCAGGTGGGTGAGAGGCTGGGGTTCATTCAGTACAAATGGATTAAGCATTCACCTTCTGCTAGGCCCAGTTTAGTTATTGAGGATACAGTGATTCATAAGACAAAGTCCTTACTCTCATGCAGCTGACATGTATTGAGGGGGAGGAAAACAAAAAATTGGCAAACAAATAAAAAATAAAATTTCAAATGGTGTTCAATGTTATGAGGAAAATTAAACAAGGAGATGTGTTAGTGACTTGGACAAGGAGCAACTGTGATTTGGAAGGCCTCATGGTTGGGAAGATCCTCAAGCTGACTGACAAAAACAAGCCAGTCTTGTTTCCATCTGGAGAAAGAGCTTTCCGAGCAGGGGGGAGCAGCAAGTGCAAAGGTCCTGAGGCAGGCAGTTTTGTTTGTTAAAGGAACAAAAGAAAAGTGAGTGTGGCTGAAGCTTAGTGATCACCAGAAGAATAGAGATGAAGTCAGAGAAGCAAGCGGGGGGGCCAGATCAGACCAGGCCTCCTGAGCTGCGGTGATGTGTGGATCTTTAAAGTGAGTCAGGAAGCCATTGGAGGGTTTTATGCTGGGGCAGGAAGCAGGTTAGTCACATAATCTGATTTACTTTTTCAAAGATCTCTCTGGCTGTTGTGTAGACAGACGTGGATTGTAGGGAAGCCAGAGGGGAAACAGACTGGATTGGAGCTGGTACTGATAGGTAAGCAAAATGCGATGGTGACTTGGTGTAGGTTAGAGGCAGAGGGGCTGGATCGGGGACCCAGCGTGGGGAATGGGGACGGGGTATCCTTTGTCCTCTCAAGTCTTCTCCTCAAGGACGGAGGGCTCTGTGAACCCTCCACAACGAGTTTCCAGGCAGACAGGAGGTGACTAATTCACTGCTAGCTGAATGGTACCCGGCTTCTACCTCATTAGCTTTTTGTGATTTTGATAGGCAGACAGTCTCTTCTGAGAATTTTCTTGCCCATTCCTTCCTTCATACACATATTCATTTATTCAGTAAGTGCTAAGCACTGTGGCAGAACACAAAGGGAGCATAAGCCATAATCATATTTTGCATTTGTATAGAGCTTTCACCCTATGCAGAGTTATTTCTTCTACACTCTTTTTCTGCTTCTGCCTCCAGGATTTTACAGTATAATTGAGGGGACAGGGCTTGTACTCCTGAAACAGTTTAGTTCCTAGAAAAAGCCTTGTATATTAAGTCAGTGCCAAAAGAGTGTTTAAAGCCTGAGTGTGGTCTGAAGGTTCTAGAACAGAATAGGATGGGAAGGCCTGATGATGGAGGCAGAAAAATATCACGGGCAGGAGAAATAGTCTGAGCAAAGGCTCTGAGATGAGAGTTGGCTATGCCCAGCCCCTTCTCTGTTTTCCTTTTTGTTTGGCTGATAAAAAGAACATAGGCTTGATTGCTGGACATCCCTGAGTTCAGATCATGGCTTTTTTAATCTCTCAGCTTCCTCATAAAACAAGATGAACAGCATCAGCTGTATCACTTACATTATGTTGGTTATAAGCAGCCTAAACCCACTCTGGCTCACCTAAGTACAAAAAGAATCTGTTGGAATCTATTAACCTGCAAAGCCTCAGAAAGAACAGGAATCAGGGAAGCTGCAGGGATCCAGGGGGCGGTAACTGAGAGACAGCATCTTCCGAGTGCTGCTGTCACAGTAAACCTGCAGAAGCTGTTTTCTCTCCTGTCCAAACCAGATCAAGATTCAGATTCCGAAAGAGGGTCTCATTGGTTGGGAAGAGCGCAGGTAGCATTGATTGACAGCACTGGGGGGAGGGCTGTTCCCAAAGGGAAATTGGGACGCTGTCACCTAGAGGAGGATGGTGTACAGGAGGGCAGAACCCACCGTGTCTCTGGCAAACCAGTGAAATACTCAGAGGATAGGAATACAAAATGTCTAGCACAAAAAAGAAAGGAAGGAGCTTTTGGATACCTGGCCGAGGATGTAGGGAAGTTCACAGAGGAAGCTGTGTTTATGTCCTGTGCTTTCTTACAGGGACAGAGAACATGAGGGATGGGGACCACGTGGCTGCCTTTTCTCACTTCCAGAAAGCAGCAGATCGCGGCTACAGCAAAGCTCAGTACAACGTGGGCTTGTGTCACGAGCATGGTAGAGGCACCCCCAGGGACCTTGACAAGGTACTGCACCTCCTCCCTGCCCCAAAGCCTGTCCCCTGTGCTGCGCTGCCCAGAGTGACCTCCAGAGATGAGCAGTGGGCAGGGCTTGGGAAAGTCCAGCTTCTCTCTCCCAATTGGGAGGGGAAAATAAGAAAGAAGCTCCCAGCTTCTAGGAATTTAGATTCAAAATTCCGGGAGACCAGGGACCTTGCCTTTCTTCTTTGCAGCTATTATCTTCACAACCAAAACATTACCTTGATGAATAGATTAATTAATCCCAAAATGTAGGATGAGTACACAAAGATGTTATATTTGAGAATGTATTTCTTAGAATTGTATATGATGGCCAAAAGAAAAAAGAAAGCAACTTGAAGTTCCTTCAGTAGAGGATTGGTTAGTAGCATCTATGTGAGCCTTAAAAATGATGGGCTAGATCTATATTTATTTGCAGGGAAAGATATTCATGGTGTATCATTAAGTGAAAAAAATTGGTTCTAAAATAGTGAGTGTGGTTCTCTCTCCCCCCCCACACACACATAATGTATATGCATATATATGTAAATACATATAGTATATATGGGAAGAAATGTGCAAGGCTATACACTAAAATGTGCACAGAGAATAATCTTTAAGAGGCCAGATTTCTTGGAATTTTATGTTTTTCTTTTCGACTTATCTGTATTTTCTGACTTATCTGTAATGATTATGTAGTACTTAATTAAAATAAGTTTCTAACATTTCCTTCCCCAAAAAAGTTACCAGTAGACTGTCTGTTTCTCCCTTTGCCCAGGCAGCCCTTTATTACCAGTTGGCTGCCGGCCAGGGCCACAGCCTGGCTCAGTACCGCTATGCCAGGTGCCTGCTGCAAGACCCAGCCTCCTCGTGGGACCCCGAGCGGCAGAGGGCAGTGTCCATGCTGAAGCAGGCTGCAGACTCAGGCTTGAGAGAGGTGACTGCCATTGGTGCGGTGGGTCCTGGGCACCTGGGAGGTGGGGCCTCCCAGGGACCATGTGAGGCCTAGCAGTGACCAAGGTACCTTTTTCCTTCCTCCTTGACCACAGGCCCAAGCTTTCCTCGGGGTGCTTTTCACCAAGGAACCGTACCTGGACGAGCAGAGAGCCGTGAAATATCTTTGGCTCGCAGCCAGCAATGGGGTATGAGATCTCCAGACTCCAGGCATGTGGGGGATCAAGTCTGATAAAGGAAGGGGATTTTGGAACTGGTACTGAGTTCTGCTGGGCTTAGCAGACAGTTAATAGGAGCACTGGGCCAGCTTCAAACCTTAGTAACTCTCCCTGACTTATGTGTGCCCCTTGGGTGGCTCTCGTGGTGTGCGGGGGCTGGCTCGCGCCAGCCTGTGAGTATTGTCAGTAGCTTGGTATGAGCTATAAGAGGAGCATCTGCACCACAGAAATCGCCAAATGCTACAAAGCAGGGCTTTTTCCCGTGAAGAGCGGGTTGTTTAACTTTTACTAGCATACTACTGGGCTGGTCACTTCTTATTTTCCTTGTCTCTAAAATCAGGATAATCATGCCTGCCTTACCTGGCTACTACTTCACAAGGTTGTTGTGAGGATCAAAATCTAACTGAGATAATAAGTGTGAAAGCACTTTGTATACTGTACACCTGAAAGGTACACCCATCACAAGTGACCTTGTCCGGGGAAGTCAAGCCGTGAGGTGAAGACAGTGAGCAGTTCGGTGGGGGGAGGATGTCTGCGTGTCCATGAACGGGGGGTTGACCTCACCCAGGCAGTGTGACCCAGAGTTCGTTACACAGAACGTTAGTTCCATGGGCTGTTTATAAGTAATACAAGGAAAAAATGGTCAGATGGGCTCAGGAAATACTGAGTTAAAGAGGGACCTTTAATGTAGGGAATCTCAGACCTTTATGTCAGTGTGAATCACTGAAAAGACATCTGTGAGTTTGTTGTATCCTCAGGTGTCTCTGAGCAGTATATGTATCCTTATATTTTTTATTGAAGTATAGTTGACTTACAATGTTGAATTAGTTTCTGGTGTGACCAGTATATATATATGTGTGTGTATATATATGTATATGTATGTATGTGTGTGTGTATGTGTGTGTGTATATATATATATATATATATTTTTTTTTAGTGAAGTATAATCAGTTTACAATGGGACAGTTACATGAACACCAGTATATTTTTTGAGTTGTATCTTGAAGGACCAGGAGCCCTGGATTAAAGCCAGCAATGTGCATGTTCTAGACTGTCCCTGCAGTGGGGCTGCAACTTCTCCTTGTTTTCTGGCCAGCACAGTGATAGCTTCGTTGAACCCTTGGACATCAGAATACTTCTCCTTTTTCACTCTGTGTTGCCCAAAGTATCTGCAGTAGCCGTCAAAAGGGCTACCAGCCTCTTTGCCTATCTTTCCTTGAAAGAGCCCCACAGCTTTCCTTGGGCTGAATGGGCCTTGTGACCATGTCCGGGGACAAGCCTGGGGCACCCTGGCCTGCTTTAGTCACCCAGCCTGCCAGGAGGAAACGTGCGCAAAGGGATGTTGTATAACAGTACCCAGCAGGGTGGGTGTTTGGCCTTACAAATGTCCAGTGCTGGGTTCTAAGCCGGCCTGTAGCCAGGAGTCCACCATTTTTATCATATAGGCTTTGGCCTACATGTTACAGAAACTCTTTCCAGAAATTTGACTATAGAAGGTAGAAGAGAAACAGAAGCATGGTTAGAAGATTGAATATAATGAAAATATTTATCACAGAGAGGGAGAGATCAGTGATATGGGCGACTAAAGGTATGAAAATAATAACTAATCTAAGCACTTTCCACATATTGACACACTTAATCCTCACAATGATGTAATAAAGTAGGTGCTATTATTATACCCACTTTACAGGTGAGGAAACTGAGGCACAGAGACATAGAGTAACATGACTGAGGGTACACAGCTGGTAAGTGGTGGAGCCAAGCTTGGAACCCAGGCGGTCTGGCTGTAGAGGTGGGGCTCCTAATCCCTGCCGGATACCGCATCTCCGAGGAGCCCAGTTCTCAGTGAGAGGGGAGAGAGGGTCCAGGGCACAGGGCAAAGCGATTAGCCTTTTAACCTTTCAAAGGAGAAGAGCGAGTTCTCTGTAATGTATGTTCTGTAGCCCTCTCGGTAGAGATTCAGGAAGGCATATAAGGTCTTCAGAGGCCGAGCCTCCACCCTTGCTCCTGACTCTTTCAGGATAACGTAGGAGCCTGGCTCCCTGGGCTCCCATAGCAGGGCCGAGTGCTTCCTGCAGCCTTCACCCCTTCAGTGCCATCCTCAGGAAGAGAAGCTCCCTCACTGCTCTGGCCAGAATCTCCCTGGGTGGAAAGATCCCTGTCTCCTTTGCTGGGCGAGCTCTGGGCCTCCGGCTCTTCGTAGCTAAGATCCCTTGGTCCAGGGACGGTCGGGGCTGGGCCTGACCCTGCAGGGATGAAGCGCAGGCATGCCTGACTTCTGCGCCTTTCTCCTGCCTCAGTGGTTCAGTTCTCCAGTCCTGCATGAGTGTGCATCTGTGTGTCTGTCCATCTTCTCTTTTAGGACTCACAGAGCAGGTACCACTTGGGAATTTGTTATGAGAAGGGCCTTGGTGTGCAGAGGAATCTGGGAGAGGCCATGAGATGTTACCAGCAGTCAGCAGCTCTGGGGAACGTGCCCGCCCAGGAGAGGCTGCAGACCCTCTTTTCCATGGAGGCAGCAGGTACAGATGAGAGTCAAAGCCAGCAGGTCCCTCCTCGGAGCTCAGTACCCTGTGACACAGAAGGGGGTGGCAGGAGCCCTCGGTCTCCTTGTCATTTCCTGCCCCAGACCAACCCAACCTGAGTTTTCACCCCTGCTCGGTCACTGAACTTGGGCTTCATCTTTGCATCTGCAAAGGCTCTGGTTTGCACCTCTGTTTCTTCACGTCTGGAAATTCATTCATTTGCAGGATTCACTGGGATGACAGCAAAGGGCTTAGCACAGCCTGGCGCACAGTCAGCATTGAAAAAATGGTAGCTGCTCTGATGATTTGTCAGGAGAGACACTATCCTGAGGCTGCCTCAGTGCTCTGACTTCCCCACCTAGGGCTCTGGGAGCCCTGCTCACTCCTGAGTCACTTGGGCTGGCCTGGGTTAACAATGCCAGGGAACCAAGTCCTTTAAGGAGGCCCTTCTCCGAAGTCAGAGTCCAGGAACGCAGCGTGAATAAGAGTTGCTCTCCCCTCTCCTCGCAGCCCCGGGGCCCAGCGAGCTGGCAGTTAGAGGATCGAAGTCATTTTCCAGCCCATCCCTCTGCAGCCTGAACACCCTGCTGGCAGGAGCCTCGTGCCTGCCACACGCCTCGAGCACAGGGAACCTTGACCTCCTCTATAGAAGCAGGCATCTCAGAGCCAGGCCCGGAGCCCCCAGCAGGGCTGTCCCCCACCATGCATACCCCTTGGAAAGGAGTCTCGTCAGACTGGGTTTTGGCTAAGGTGAGATAAAACACAGTCACTGGTACGTCTCACTGGTGCTGGGGGGTGAGGCGGGCATGGAGGGGGTGGGATGGCAACAAAAATCGGGTGTTGGTATCCCTCTCCAGGGTGGAAATTCCAGTAGGAGATCAGGTTCTCAAGCAAATTCAAGTGCATAGCTAATAAGTGACTTTGATGGTTTCCCCTAGTTGTAGCCTCACAAATGAGCAGTGAATGCATTCAAGGTCATTTCTGGTCTACGTAAAAAGGATTTGTCCCGTGACCTGTGAAAACCTTTACTTAAGGATCCAGAGACCCTGGTCCTTGCCTTCACCTTTGTCTTTGAGCAAATCACTCCCCTTTACCCTGGCCATGCCTCGGTTTCCTCAGGCTTAGACCACATCATGTTTTGTCAGTATCTGATGTATGTGCCTCCTGTGGTTCACAAGAGGATTTGGGGTGATACTTGGGGTTTTTATTATTTTCTTTTCTTTTCTTCTTTTTCAGTTTAAAGGTTTTTTTATTTTACTAGTTGTATACTTAATATATATCATTAAAAAACTTGATTAGCATATTATAGTTTCACAGATATGAAAAATAGTGTATCAAGTTAGAGAAAAACCTTGTGACATTGTGTAAAAGGGGAGCACAGATCCAGAGAGGTGGCAGAAGTCGTCAGGTGGTTCCATGAAAGGCTAAAACCCGGGAAATACAGAATCAGGTGGCTTTTGTTCATCCCCAGTGGATTCGTGATTGTCTCCACTTCCCCTCTGAGTTGGAAGGAAGGAGTTTAGGGCGTACATGCCTGATGTAACTGCTTGACTTTTTCAGACCTCCACCCTTCACTCAGCCCTGAAGATGGAGCCTGTGGAGCCTCAGAGAAATACCTCGACTTGAGTTCCAAAGAGGCCAGGTATCCACCCACCTTCCCAAAGAACCTTAAGTCCCTGCCCAGCACTGTAAAGAAGAGGAAAGTATGTGAACGCCCAGGTTCTGGCCACGTCACCTTGAAGCAGTGGCCTGATTCGCTGTGTTGCTTCCTCAGTTGTAGACCAAGGGCAGCAGCCTACCCTCCCCCGCTGCGGGCGGATGCGGGGCATTTCACTGCAGAAAGGACCTTGGTGCTCACTTAGGCCTGAGGAGGCAGAGTGATGCCCATGGTTACGTGGCTTTATGAGTCACCAGGCCAGGACTAGGACCCCAGCCGCCTGATGCCTGGCCCAGGGCTCTTTTGCAACAGTTCTCACCGTCATTTTATGTGAAGGTGTTGTTATTGTCCTGCCGATAGGAGGGGGTAAATGGAGATTGAGCCCCCAGAGTCTTGGAGCAGGAGTGTGTAGATTTTGAGACCCTCGTTTGTGAAAGGTGTGCCAGAAATAGATGTGAGCTTAATAAAACAGATCCTGGATTATCTCATCTCTCTTGCCCTTGAGTGTGTTGGGGAAAGCCAGGGAGACAGGCCGCGGAAGCTGAAAGCTGAGGCTCCATCTTCATCTTTAAACTCTCCATTAACCAATTTAAAGGGTCTTAAAAGCTTCTCCAAGAAAGAGACATAGAAAAAAATGATTTCTGAGTCAACGCTAATGACTCCAATTACTGAATTTGTGCAGAGCTGTTCCCTGGCTTCTGGATGTTAGCCCAAGTTCAATAGCAGAGATATGGTGGAGGTAGCGGGTGGGAGGGACTGAGGACCAACCCCACTGGGGACTGTTCAAATGGGAAAGACCACTTAGCATGCCCAGCCCAAAGAGGGGAGGGTTTGCGGAGGGGAGTTGTCTGCATTTCCTTCTCTGCTGCCCCCGGCCTCTGGTGGTCTCGCCCCACTTTTCCCAGCACCTTCCTGTCACTGCTACAGCCCTAAGCTTCCTCTAGCTCTAGGACCCCCCTGCTCCATTTCCAGGGCTGCCCCACACACTGGCCTCACCCCTACAGACGGCTCCTGAGAAGTATGGACGTTGGACTTCGGTATCCTCAGCGGTTAGCACGAGGCCCAGTTGTGCAGGTAGGGGCTCAATACACATTGGTTAAAGCTCAGGTTTTTTTTTTTTTAAGCTGAGCAGTGCACTAATCTCTCTGGGGTTAAAAAAAAAGGTTTCTGTGGTCGAATAAGTTTGGGAAATGTTGCACTAGACAACCCCCTTTTATAGATTCACAATGCACATCAACATATTCAAGGTTCCAAGAAGTCCGGCCATAAAGAACTCGGTTAACCCAGTGCTTCCCTTGAAGAGTCGGGCACAGAGCCCGGGTCCCCGCAAATTGTCGATGAAACTTCCTGGGGCACCCTCTGTGTAAAATGTCACTTCTTGCCCTCCCCACTCGTCAGCTCTTCCCCTCCTGTTGTCACTTGGGGTCCTCCGATGAGCACTTCCTCCTGGCTGTGCCTGGGGCCAAGGGGCAGTTCAGACAGTCCGGGGACACTGGGCCTCCAGTGTTGATGGTCAGATAAGGCTCTCCCTCCCCCTTAGTCGTTAGAAGTGAAGTGCTGAGCCAATTTAGGGTGCCACATGTGGAGGTTGGGTATTTTTAAGCTTTCGTTGTGGAGCAGGAAGGATGCAAGAGTTGTGAGAGAGATGCTGTTGAGGGACCAAAACTCCCCGGCTGTTCAGTCCCTGCAGTCTCCATTCAGCCCCAGGGGACAGGCCTCCTCGGCAGACCCTGGAACTGCTGTGCTTGTGCCATTAAAATCCCATCATTAATGACACATTGTCCGTGCCCTGAAAGGAAATGTGAGGGGAGGCCAGGGAGGTGGCCGCATTCAGCAGGGCCAGCCTGGGTCAGGATGACCCCAGGTTCGAGCCCTGGTGTCTTCAACAGTGAGATCTTTGTGTGAGGTTCTGCCACCTCGGTTTCCTCGTTTGGAGATGCTGTTTTCAGGGAGCGCTGACACGATGGTGGGAATGAGGTTCATTATATCTTCAGCGCTGATACAGGGCGGGGTACCTAGTAAATGTTTAGTCAGTATTTATTCAGTGAATGAGTGATTCTCAGCTTTGTCCTCTCTCCACCCAGCCCCCAGCCTACCCAGCACCTTAGAGGTGCTTTAAATATTTGTTGAATGAATGGTTGTGTATCCCCCAATCACCACTGCTATTCCTAGTGCCTCTCCTGCCCTGTAGGAATTGCTCAATAAATACAAAATGTTTGTTGAATGAGCATTGCTGATCAGGCCTCCCCTCCCCCCACCCATTACACTGCGCCCAGTACTCAGTCGGGACTGGAAAACGCTGACCTATTTTCTAGGTACACACCATGTGCCAGGCTGAGCCTGTGTTAGAACTCCTCCCTCCCCGCTCCTGTCTTCTCATTTTGGGGATTTGGTTCCCTCCAGGATCCCAAGGATAGTGGTTGCCATCTCACTCTTGTTTCAGTCAGAGGAGAGGTAGGGTCAGTGAGCCACCAAGCTGAAGCTGGATGACAAACTCAGAGGCTGCCTGTCAATCTCGGAACTGCCCCCGGGCTCCGAGTAAGCACTGCATTGCACTCCTGGTGCTGGAGAACGGCTGACTATTGATTAAAAAAAAAAATGTCCCTCTGCGTTTTCCAAATTAAGACGACGTTTAACTGAGTGCTCGCTGGCTCGCCTGCTCCTTCAGTCTCCCAGGGGACAGAGCCCATCTTGGTGGAAACTGTTTTGAACATGTCCAAAGTCTCAGCTCTGACATCTTGGCTGATGTCAAGAAGTTTCTGTAAGCTTCCTGTTCAGCACACTCAGTTCTGTCACCATATGCACTGTCTCACTCTCAGCTGGTTATTGGGGGAAGGGCTGATATCAGCCAGCTAGGAGGGTTTGCAAGGTGCCGGCCGGAGCACCAACTCTCCCGTCCATACACCCCCGTCCTGATCAAAGGTCGGTTTTCTCAGAACAGGGACAGCTCTACCCATGAGTTCTCTGGGTTCTGCAGGGAATAGAGGATCACAGTGGTCCTTAATCTTATTTAGGTCACAGACCCCTTTGAGAATCAGATGAAAGCACTGACTCCCTCCCAGAGAAAAATGCGCATCCTCCCAATTTTGCATGCAATTCAGCAGGATCCTGAAGCCCAAACAAGGACCCTGGGCTAAGAATCCTTGATACATTAGAAAGAACATCATACTGAATCTCAGATGCAGATCCCAGCCCTGCCACCAGCCTGCCATGTGGCTCTGGGCCAGTCAGCCCTTGTTGTTTTGCCATTTCCTTGGTTATAAAATGTTCAGGCTCCTTGTGACTAAAATTGCCCGTGTCTGTGGAGGTTTAGATAGTGACTTAGAGCAGTGCTGCTTAACTTTTTATAGGTCACATGTTCCTTGGAAAAATCTGATGACTCTGGATCTTCTACCTGGAAGAATGCCTGGACACAAAGTTTTGCCTGGTATTCAGAGGGTCCAAAGACTGCAGATTTAGGACTTTTGAACTAGGTTCAGGCAGTGACCTGGTTGCCAGCCCTGATTCAGTTTCCTGCGATTGCGTCCTCTCCCCATCTCTTCTTCCCTCACCTCCCAACATCAGCTCTGCACTGGAAACCTACCAGTAATTGGTAGGGGGAGGGTGGTCGGCACTCTACTCTAGTGCTATGGTTTTCAGACTTTGCTTTTACAAAATGGAATCTTTTTTTCTTTTTTTTTCTACTAAAGTCTTACCTGGAGCTCCAATATAGAGAAAATTTATTTACCGATTTACCCTGTAAAATTTATTTTACCTATTTATTCATTTGTTCCTCCATTCAACAAGTATTCATCAAGTGTTGCCTTGTGCCAGGTACCTGGCTGGTCAGGCTGGAGACCCCACCTGCTTAGTCTCCCCCGGCCCGTTTCATTGACTTGGGGAACCCAACAGCTTGAAAATCACAGATCTTGTAAAGAGATTCCTCTGACCTGGAGTGACATGATCAGACACCTGGAGACCTCGCTCCTGAAGCACTTAACTGTTGGAGGCCTCATTTTCCTCATCTGTAAAATGGGAAAACAATACTGATGACTCACTGCCTTCCAGGTGTGGAAGATTTTCATTATCCCTAGTTGGGAGTATGATTGGCCTATTTCTGTGGACAGTGAACATGAGTACTGAGCTCCAAAAAAAAGACAAAAGGAGAGGCACAGAAAGGAATTTTTGCTTTCATTGTCCAGGAGAGCCCCCATGCTATAGAGAAGCTGAATTACTGCTTGGAAATTTCCAGGAAAATGATAAGGCCGAGCCTTGGGAAAATATGTACTTTTTTTTTTTTTTTACTCCTTCCCCTGGACAGTTTCCTGCTGTCAGTGTCAATTTCATAGATCCAATTCACACACTGTCCTCTAGGGCCTGAATTCAGTGCTGTGACAGAGGAAAATTTACCCACAAATGGTGGGTCTGTACCTGAAGGGCTGCTTGCTGGGAAAGGACAGGAGTCTGCAGAGGCTCAGCCTGCATCCGGTCAGATCCAAGCCCCTCTCACTCTGAGCTTGGGAGAGCAGAGATGCCGAAGCCTGAACGGCTTTGGAAATGTTCTTTCCACCAGTGTTTCTTGAGGGGATTTCAGGCAAGTACGCTCCTGGCAAAAGCTCACCAATGGGGGCTTTTCCTTTCCTTTCGTTGGCTGGCAGTCTAGTGTCAAGTCAAGGTCATGGGTTTGGTATTAGATAAGCCTGGTTCCAATTCGTGGCTCTCCCTCTACTCTCTGCTTGATCTTGAGCAAGACACTTAGCCTCTCCAAGCCTCATGGCCTTGTCTGTGAAATGGGGATAATACACCTCCCCACCAGGGTTGTGGGGAAATTAAATTGAATCCTATTGTAAAGAAAGGTGCCTGGCTGCATTAAAGCTCTATAAATACTCATGCTTTTCTTAGCCCCAATTTTCCAGCTGAGAAGCAGATCATTTGATAATGTAGCACTAGAGGAGGGGGGTCAAGAGTACACATGTCCATCATTGCCTCCCTAACTGTGCACCCTCCTGTCCAGGCCCAGCATGACCCTGGCCAGGGGCTGGATGACAGAGCCCTCACTCTTGTTCTTCCCTCCTCCCTCTTGACAGGTCCAAATAGGATAATGAGCCACTGTTTTTCCTTTATTAGTAGGTCCGAGAGTTCTGCCTGGTGCCCCAGGATCCAGCCCCCCACTCCAGTGTGCATCAAGGCCATCCTTTCCTGCTTGTGACATTCCTTGGCATCTGTTCTGCAGGAGGACAAACCTTCTGTGCTACATGTGTTTTGCCAGCAAACACTTAATCTTCTCCGCAAACTCTTTCCCTCCTCCAAAAAATTCACAGGCAAAGGCAGCCCCTAATAAGGGGCTGCTTTGGTCATCCAGCTGTTTGTCCTTGGGCCCCTGCCTCCTCTATGGGGCAGCCTCAGCCACCTCTGGTCAGTGAGTTCAAAGATCAGAGAAACCAGCTCATGTCCCAGGATCCTCAGGGCCTGGGCTTCCTCACATCTCCCGGGGCCCCTGGTTCCTGGATCCACAGGCTCCTGCTGCTGCTGCCGCCGCTGCTGGTCCTGCCCTCGGCCCCCTTCTTTCCACCTGGGCCTCCGGGCACTTCAGAGCCAGAGGCCCCGCTGGTGGCCAGGTCTAGACTAAGGGTCCTCCCGCAGACGGAGAGCCGCCGCAGCGCCTCGGAGGCGGCCTCCACCGGCACCGCTGAGCGCTGCTCCAGCAGCATCTCCAACAGCGAGCTCATCTCCGACAGGAAGGTGCTGGCCAGCCGCGTGCCCGTCGGGCTCAGCTCGGGCCCCGGCGCCTTGCCGAACGTCTGGAAGGTCCTGGGCTCCTCCGAGGCCGCAGCGTCCGGGGAGGACACGTTGTCACGGTAGTTGGTGGCGAGGGGCAAAGAGAGCCTGGCCATCCAGGCCGGGTCGGGGACGCTCAGCCGGTCCAGGGCCAGGCCTGCAGGGGGAGGAGGGGACTCGGTGAGGG
Organism: Vicugna pacos; assembly: GCF_048564905.1. Classification (NCBI taxonomy): domain Eukaryota; kingdom Metazoa; phylum Chordata; class Mammalia; order Artiodactyla; family Camelidae; genus Vicugna; species Vicugna pacos. Next base: position 21,391,779 of record NC_132989.1, on the reverse strand, counting down.
CGGGGCCCAGGGCGGGCGAGGGTGGGGCCGTGGGCGGTGCGGGGGCAGCGGACAAAGGAGGGAAGGGAAGTAGTGGGGGAGGGGGGAGACGGCGAAGGGAGAGGGGAGGGAAGGAAGGGGCCCTGACAGGGAAGCGCGCTGGGCAGGAAGGCAGCAACTGAAGTCTGCTCATGAGCTGAGTGAGGACTCGGCAGGGGGAGGAGGCAGGCCGGGAATTAGAAATTGGCCTGTTTCTTAAGAATCTCGCGATCCGCTGTGCGTTTCAGGTCTAGGCGTACTTCATCCATTCCTGTGCAGCCTTTTCAGTCCCTCGGGGTACCACTAGCTGAGGATGGGGCTTAAGGAAGGAAATCTCTCTCTCTCTCTCTTTTTTTTGCCAATTCTAGAGTTCCTGGCTTGGTGCTGCCTTCCTATTCATAGTAATAATGACCACTTATTAAGTACTGCTGTGCCAAGCAATTTACATAGTTATCTCATTTAAGTTCCACATAAACCTTTGAAGTCAAGAGTATTTTATGGATGAGGAAACTGAAGTTCCAAGAAGTTAAGTCAGACACCTACTAGGCAACCAAACCGATATTTGATTCCCAGGTCTGATGACTTCAAAGCCCCCTTTGATTGCATCACCCCACCCACTCTCTGAAGAGGTGGCCCTTCTCCCTGGATGCTCCAGATGCCCACCTGTGGTTCTGGAATTTCCCATAAGGCCCCATAAGGTCTGTACTGCCACCACCTGGCCCCATGCTTTCAACTCCTCAACCTTCACCTCTCAAGCTGCAGGAAACCCTGTGAAGGGGTTGGCTGCCTAAGGGCTGTCCTAGGAAAGGGACAGGAGCAGTGAAAAAATGTCTCCCAGATCCCAGATGCCATCATTACACTTCTCCTTTTCCCATCTCTTCAACAGAAAACTAGTCCCAGGCCCGATGATAGAGGCATAGCCAGAGGAAAGAAAGTATAGGCCTTGTGGTTCGAAAACTGTCTTTAAAAAAAAAAAAAAGGTACAACATCTACTTTACCATGTATGTAATGTTTGCTTAAGGTGAGCTGCTCTAAAATCTGTGCATAGAATGAAGGACTGGAAGGGAATACATCAAAGTATTAACTGAAATTACCCCTGGGCGGAATGATTTACTCTCTTTTTGTTTATCTACATTTGTCTACATTAACCAAATATTACTTTTGTAATTTTGAAAAGTTATTCCAAAATACAGCTAAATGCTGTTTCTGCTGATAAATGAGTCTTGGTCTTGCCTTGTCAGGCAGGACTGTGCAGCCTGTGAGGCAGGGTCAGGCCCCTCCTGGGCTGGTCCAGCCCACGCCTGGGACTTAGTGAATGTTTACTGAATGGTTGAATGAACATAAATATTAACCCTGGACATTTGGGAAATGTAAACCTTAGTTCCCTGAGACTCTGGGGTAATAAGGTTGGAACTCTTTTGGTGTTACAGAATCAGGCCTTTCCTTGTACAAGGGTCAGAGAGCTTTGGAAGGAATGAAGCTTGGAATGAGAAAATCAGCGGGTTGTAGAATGGCTGAAAAGCAATGATGGATTCACTTTGCAGCAGCTGGGCACCCGGCAGACCTGGGTTTGATTTCCCAGCTTTGCAGCTTATGAGCAGTGTGACCTTGGAAAACTTGCTCAACCTCTCTGAGCCTCCTTTTTCCTCTCATAAAGTGGTGAAATAGGAGTACTCTTGTCGGGTTGCTGCGAGCATTCATTGAGCTCACGCAACTGGTAAAATATGGTCATCTGCACACACTCAGGTGGGGCTTTTATCTGATGCAGCCAAGACCCCAGTGTCAGGCACCCTCACTAGCAGCCCCATCACAGTCCAGCCCTCTGTGTTGTGCGAAAGCAGGGCTGTGTGGGAAATGAGCCCACAGGATCCAGCACAGAGCTGGCTAATACAGATACAACATGAGCCATTGAAGTCATCTGAAATTTTCTGGTAGCCACATTAAAAAAAAGTAAAAGGAAAAGAAAAGGTAAAGTGAATTTGTTTTTTTTTATACTTAATAGCATCATTTTATCAAGTAATCAATATATTTTTAAAAGTATTAATGATATAGTTTCCATTCTTTTTTCATACTAAGTCTTCAAAATCTGGAGTATATTTTATACTTATAGCACACCTCAATTTGGACTCGTCATTTTCACATGTAGCTAGTGGCTACTGTATTGGACCTTAGATCTCTACACTCTAGACAATGCTGACCTATAAAACTTTCTATGTAAGTGTTGTCCAAAGCAATATCCATTAGCCACGTGTAGCTGTTGAGCACTTGAACTGTGGCTGGTATGACCGAGGAACTGAATTTTTCATTTTACTTAATTTTAATTAGATTTCATTTTACTTAATTTTAATTTACAGCCACAATGCCAGGGTTAATAACCACTGGCTGCACAACCTTGGGGAAAATATTAAACACTCTGGCCCCTCGGTTTTTTTCCTTTATGAGATGGGGATAATGACTAGTCCCTATCTCATAAGATTTTCTCATGAGGTACTTAGAACAGGATGAGCACATAGAAAGCCTTCAATAAACATTAACTATATTTTTTTAACCAAGGAAAGGGAAGTCCCTGCCATGCCTTCAGCACACAGGATATGTCCAGATGAGAAACAGATTATTAACTGCAAAAACAGAAAACCACATGGGTTGGATGGACCAAATGTTACCTGAAGGAGGCTGACTGGTATGTGTGTGGGGCGGGGAGCTAGCAGATTCTTGAGTTCTCAGGGTAAAAGGATATTTAAACACCCCAACGACATGCAGATGAGTGGTTTAGGAGGTAAAGGGAGGTCCCTTATTGGCAGGTTGGCCCTGGCTGGCTTCCCTTCAGTTACTGATGAGCTAGGTGACTCTGAGTGGACTGTGTTACCTCTCTGAGCCTCAGTTTGCTTATCTCTAAATTGGAGCTCATAATCTCTACCTCAGATAACTGTCTGGAAGCTTAACTGAGATAATGTATATAAGGTGCTTCCTTGGTACCTGGCACTCACCAAGAGCTCAGTAATTGTTCACTCTTCTTATGATGATTTTTCAAATGAATAATCAAAGGAAGACCTTCTGAAGCTTCAGGGCAAATAAAATATTACTGATATTCCTCTCTAGAAATAGAATGGCTGTGTTTCCCTGCAGTGGATTGGAGCAGAACTCTGAAGCCTGGGCACATGAGGGGACAGTAGGGGCAGAAGCAGGGTCACCTGGGGAGCCCCTACCTGTGTTGGGGTCCAGCAGGCTTGACAGCTCTTCTTCTAACAGCTGCTTCACAGAGAGGTCCTCTTCGGGGTCCAAGGGCCCTTCCTCCTGATCCGGTTCTGTCTGACCACCAACTCTGGCACCTGGGCTATCTGTGTCTGGGGTGGCGCTCCTGCAGAGGAAGTCCGTGAGTGAGGAAATTGACACATAGATTCGTTCAGTCCTTCTCATGAATATTCACACCAGCTTTCTTTCATTCATAGGGAACTGGGTCCATAGCCCAACCTTCAGAGTCAGACCAGCCTGGGAGACTTGATCCCAGCCCTCCTGCCTACTCTACTCTGAGTCTGTTTCCTCATCTGTAAAATGGGAGCAATAAATAACACCCACTTCATGGGGCGTTGTGGGGATAAACTGAGGTGTTGCATGGAAAGAACTTAGCACAGTGTTGTAAGCACCCAGCAAACAGAGGACTGTGAATATATTGACATTTCTGCCCATTGTCTCTGCATTCCTTCTCATTACCTGGCACAGGGTAGGAGTTTAGTAAACTTCGGTTGATCCAATGCAGTCATCCTTCCATCTTCCATCCCTCTATCTGAGTTTGAGCTCCAGTGAGGGCAGGGATTTTTGTCTGCTTCAGTCCCTGCTCTCTCACCAGTGCTCAGAACAAGGGTTGGTACACAGGCAGGTGCCTAAGAAATACTTTGTGGACTGAGTGACTGCATGCTCCCTCCTCCCTACTGGAGGCTAAACCCCAGAAGAGCAGATCAACAGAGGATGCAGCTGAGCTGAGGCATCCAAAAGCTACTCAGAATCTACTATGTGTCTCTTGCTGTCTCCACCCTGGCCCCTCCCTCCCATGGCCCCTCCCTATCAGCTAGGGGAGGTCAGTTCCTGGGACTGCCTCAGAATGGTGGGGACAGGCCTGTCCCCTCATCCCAGCAGGTGGGAAGGCTCCCTGAGGGTCTTTGAGGCCCGGGAGTCCTTGCTGTTTTCCTTCTGTGGCCATTATTGCTCCTATGAAGGGATCAGCAGGGAGGTGGCAAGTTTGCAAGTAATGATAGCAACTAATGTTTAATGAGTGATCACGCTGAGTCAGGCCTATGCTTTGCAAGTTATATATACCTTCTCATCAAACCTTTCACATCCGTAAGGGGTTCTCTGATTATCATCCTCATTTTACAAACAAGACCAAGACTTGTAAAGATTATGCAGTTTGCCCAAGGTTTGCACAGACTAAGTGATAAAGCAAAAATTCAAATCCAGGCTGATGTGACCCTAGCGTGTGTGTACTCACCCCTACCCTACACTACCTCTCACTGTCTTTGCAATAAAAAAAAAGTTTTGTTTTTTTTTTAAGTTGTCACGGCAAGAGTACCAAACCAGAAGTCCTGAGAGCTGGTCCCTGCTTTGCCACTCACTGGCTATTTGACCTTGAGCAAAGTCACTTTAAGGGGAAAGGACTTAGCATTGCTTGTGTATCTCCTTTGTGCCAGGCACTGGGTCACGGGCTTAGAATACATGTGATCATCAAATCCTTACCCCCTCACTACAAGGAAGTGTGGGGAGCTGTGTTTCATAGATGAGACACTACAGCCCTGGAGGCTTGATGTGACTTGCTCACGTTTAGATAACTGGGCTGGATCAAACCACTTAGAGCCTCACTTTCTCCATCTGTAAAAAGAGGAAGTTAAATTAGATGTCCTCTTGAGGTCTCTTTAATTCTAGGACAGCTCAAAGGAACACACCCACACACCCGCATCCTTAGCTAGGAGACTTCATATTATGTTTAAGGGTCAAGAGAAAGAAGGCTGAATGTTACAGATTTAAAAGTCCAGAGCCCGGCACCTCTGCAGTGAGGGGACAGACAGTCAGAGCCTCAGGGATGAAGTCATTTCCTTAGTGACTCTGGGTCCTGTAAATACTATAAATACAGTTGCTCCAGGACCAAGCTGCCTGGGTTGGGGGATGGAAGCTGGTGGCTGCAGTCTCCCAGGGAAGTAGCCTCTGGGATGGGCTCACCCTTCCCCGTGTCACAGAGGCTGCAGGGGTGAGGGCAGGCCGGTGCAGGGGCTTGAGAAGTCAGTGGGGGCTACGTGCCGCTTACCTGCCGCTGCCGGGCTTGGCCAAGTACTTATTTCCCCGGTGGTTTGGTTTGGGCTGGAATTGGCCCTGATGCAGCAAGGACAGCAGCTGGGAGATTTGCTACAAGACAGGAAAAATCTGTTGACTCCACACAATTCCGACCCAGCACACTTCCTCACCGGATGTTTCCCTCAATGCCGGCGCTTTCTTTTTATAGTCTTTCCTCCAGCTTCAGATGTTTGTGGATCAGATGGGGGATGGTGAGCGGTGCCAGTGACGGAGGCAGGGATGTGTGCAGGCAGCTTCCCTGCTCGGCCGTATCACCCTGGGACCTGGGTGTCTGAGAGAGAGAATGAGGATCCTCGGGGCCCAGCCTCTCACTCTCATTCCCCCAAGAGACCTGCTCCTTGTGGAAGCAGTGGGGTGGAGGTGAAAAAGACATTTCCTGACTGCAAATGTATCATTACTTCGATAAGGATTATCTGAAAGTGTTATTTCCCCGGCTTCAGCAATATTCAAACACTCAGCCAGTGTTAGTGGGCCAGATGTAAGACTGTGCTGTAGAGAAGGCAAAGGGGTATCTTTGAATCATTCATTTATGCATCCTTTCATTCACTCGACAAGTATTTAATAAGCGCTGTTTGTGCCCGGCCCTTGCTTGCTAGGGAGTAAGAATGAGAACGAGGACCAGTCACTGCCTGCACGGAGCTTGCAGTCCGCCAGGGTGGACAGTCTGGGAGGTCGGGCCAGGGCAGTTACTACAGGGGGTCGTGTCGAGGTTGGGAAAGGATGGGGGTCTGTGGACGCAGACGAGGGCCCCTCACCCAACTGGAAGCGAGGAAGCAGTTGAGAGTGGAGTACAGAGGGAAGCAACTCATTTATGTTCTCAAATGTTTTCTGAGTCCATACTACATGTCAGGCACCTCTGCGAAAACCCAAAAGTTCCATCGGAGTTTGGCAAGTGGAGAGAAAGTGAGGATCTGGGTGAGGGGTGAAGGGAGTTGCTGACAGAAGGCACTGCAAGCTGAAAGGCCAGAGGAGACAGTGGAGTTTCAGAAGTGAATGGGGCAGGGAGCAGGTGAGATGTCAGGGCCAGACCCTGCAGGCCCTTGTGAGAGAAAAGGCAATAGACCAAGTCTTGGGAGGCTGAGTTCGAGTTCAAGGTCATTCCAACTTGTGTGATGTCCACCAGGTTTTTATACATACTCAGACCTCAGTTTCCTCGTCTCTAAGGTCGATCTAAAAATAGCCGCCCAGCCTTCTTCACAGGGTTGTCAGGATTAGTTAGGTGGTTTGAAAGTTAAAAATGCCCTGCAAATTTGAGGGTTTGGGGTTGTTACTCGTAGAAATGCTGCCTCTGCCTCCTGGGCCCAGCCCCCACCCTCCCTGAGGAGGCCCACTCTGCCCTTGGGGAAGCTCAAGACAGAAAGTGCCAACCTCAGAGGAGAGTTGGAAGGGGTGCTGGCCAGGACTGGGGTTTCTCTGTGATTTGGGAGGGTCAGGGTCCCATTGCCTGCCTCAGGGCAGATCCTACCTCCTGGCCCAGGCCCAGAAGCCCTCCTAAGGCACCTGCTCTGAGTGCCAGCTGATATTTCAGGGACACTCCCTGAGTGCCAGTCCCTAAGCTGTGAGCTGTCATTCAGGGTCATTTCACAGTTAGAGCCAGATTGGGGTTCACATCCTAAATCTTCCCCGTCCCACTTCCCATCCGTGTGGCCTTGAGGAATTACTTATGCATTCTGAGCCTCAGTTTCCTCAGCAGTAAAAAATAATAATGAGACCCAGGTCATGAGTTGGTTGTGGTTATGGTTATGAGGATTAAATGAGTGAAAGTATATAGACTGCTTAGTAATAGACCTTATGATAAACATTTAATAACTTTCCAGTGGTGTATATCTCGTGTCATTCTTCAGGAACCCAAGGAAAGAGATACCATTACACCCGCTTTGCAGATGTGGCCCCTGAGGCTCACAGGCGCTACACGACAATTAGTGGCAGGCCTGGAATTTGAAGCAGGATCTGACTCCACTGTGGCCCTAAGATGCTGGAAAGACATAAGCATTAGGCAAGTTGCTTCTTACCCTCAAGTTAATCCCACTTGGGCACCCTTCTTTCTTTCACCCAGTGGGGTCACCCACAAGGCCTGCTCTGCTTTCTGTTCACCAACAGCCAGCACAGTGTTTAGTACAAAGAACTCTTTCAGTAAGCATTTGATGAATGAATGAGTGAATGAGTGAATGAATGGCTGTGGGCAATTTCTGGGGCTGCATAGAGGCCCAGGGCAGGACTCCTAAGAGAGCAGCTGGGCCCTCTCCAGGTGGCTTCCTGGGGAGGGGGTGGGGGAAGGAAGCCGTGTCCTTGCTCCACAGGAAGCACAAGCTGACGGTCTGGCCAAACAGAAGTGTGCCTTGGGTGGGCAGCCTGGCACAGGGTAAATGATCTGGGCTTCAGAGTAGATATGGTGAGATCAGGCACCATCCCAGATCAGGTTTCCCCTTTGGGTCCAGTAAGTCCTAGGTCACTAGATGACACGGCCATTCATCATCCCATTTAATCCTCAGCCCCCTGGGAGGTAGACACAGGGTAAGTTCGGCATCACAAACCCCATTTTATAGATGAAGAAAATGAGGTTCAGATGTTAATGTTGTTCCTAAGAGGCTGTGCTGAAATTTGAACCTGGATCTGCCTAACTCCCAAATTCCAAGGTTGTTTCCACTGCCCTGTTTTGAAGGCCCAGCCGGTGGGCAAACTCTGGGGTCTCAGGCAAGTTAAATGCTTCCCCTGAGCCCAGGGGCCAGGATGCCTGTGCCGGCCTGCTTCCCAGAGAGGTTGCCCAGATGAGAGGAGGGCAGGTGAAATGGAGAAGAGCTTTGCAAAAATCATCCTAATCATTTTCTGAGTACTGACTACATGCCAGACACTGTTCTGGAGGCTTTAAGTACATTCATTTTATTTTCAAGGAAACTTGGGAGATGGGTGCTGTTAACTTGGACACCTTCAACAGAGCAGCTGAGTAACTTCCCTGCGGTTCACAGCTTGGAAGAAGTGAAGTCAGGATTTGAACCCAGGCAGCCTTGTTCCAAAGCTTGGACTCTTAATCACTACCTTTGCTGAGTGTCTCCTTGTGCCAGGCGCTTTGAGTAAGTACTCATATAGGAATTAGCTGATCAAAAACTTAGGACAAGTCTGTGAGGCAGACGCTCTTACTGTCATTCCTGTTTTATAGATAAGAGAAATAAGGCTCAGAGACAGTAAGTCACTTCCCCAGGATCACACAGCTAAATTCTGTTGACCTCAGAGCTGTGTTCTGAACCACTGCACCCAGTGCATCCTAAAGTGCTCAGTGTGCCCACAGGATGAATGTGAGGAATGTGATGGTGATGGGGTCTGATGCTATTGGTGGTGGTCCAGGGGTGACCAGAGAGAAAGCCGCCCACAGAAAGGTACCTGAACAGGAGGTGAATCCACAGTGAGCTCCTCTACCGGGTTCCGCTCCGCAAAGGCAGCGACAGACAGCCGGACCAGGCTTCGCAGGATCTGATGGGGCCCTGACTCTTTCTCTGGGACCACTTTGCTGTTGAGATGCCTCTGCCGTCTCAGGGTTGCAGAGGAGGCCGATGGGCTCAGGGGGACCTCCTCACTGCCCTGGTCTCCAGGCATCCTCCCTGTGGGGCTGCCTGTAACCTTCAGGGGCCTTGAGCGGGGCTGGCCCATGGCAGGCTGGGGCTCAGGAAGGTTCAGGTTCTCGCGGGAGGCGTTCCTCTGCCTGGGATGGTTAAAAAGGAGGTTGACAGTGTCCTGTAGCACCTCTCGGCTCTCGGCCAGCGTTCCCTGGTTGCCTTGGTTACGCAGGGTCCTGTACAGAGTCGGCGTGAGGTGATAGGGGGCCTGTAGGCAGGCGTCCCAGCCTGCTTCCATCATTGTCTCCTTGTCCACATGCTTGGGGGACTGCCCGACTTCCCCAGGCTCATCCATCTGGCCCCTGAGCATAGGCACGAGGTGGATGTCCGCCTTCTGAATGTGTTTCTGGGGCCTCTTGGGCTGATGGCGGTAGGTGGACTCGGCCTCCCGACAGTTGTAGGCCCTGTTGTCCTTCTTCTCTGTCCGGCAGATGGACATGATCAGAGCCAGGATTAACCCAAAGATGGCCAGCAGTACGACCAGGCAAATCACTGTGAGCATGGATGCACTCAGGGCCCTGGGCTCACGGGCTGAGTTCCTCAAGTGGTCCACACTGGTGACGAACAAGACCCTTAGCAGGGCTCGGGTCTGCAAGGAGGGGCTGCCACAGTCTTCCACCACGATCTCCAGTTCCCACTCACTCCCAATGAGGCTGCTGGCATTGGTGACGTTGATGAAAAGCTGCCCCAGGTGGGAGCTGAGGACAAAGAGGTGGGCTTCGTTCCCACTCTCAATACTGTAGAGGAGCTCTCCATTTGCCCCCGAGTCTGCATCTCTCGCTACAATGGTTGTCAAAAGGAATGGCCAGGAGCTAGGGGTGGCCTGTGGTGATGTGTCAGGGCCTGCTGGACCCAAGCCATTGGGAGTCTCAATGGGCACCAGCAGGTGACCTGTGGAGGCATTTACAAGCACCGAGAGGCTAGCTTTTCCATCACTCAGTATGGGGTGAATCACCTCTGGGGCATTATCATTGGCATCCAGAAGGCTGACCCACACAGAGACACTGGATGCAAGCTGAGGCTGCCCCCTGTCCTCTGCAATCACCAGGAACTCAAAGCTGGCCATCTGTTCATAGTCCAGTGACCTCTGAGCAGTGACCTCTCCAGTGTCTGAGTCAATAGCTACCAAGTGAGAAACCGGGGAATCCTGGATGCGGTACGAGATTTTCCCATTAAAGCCCAAGTCTGCGTCATGGGCCTTGACTGTAATGAGGTGAAGAGAGGGTAGGTTGTTTTCCCGAGTGGAGACCTGGTACCTGCTCTTCTCAAACACAGGTGCGTTGTCATTGGCATCACTGATCTGAATGCTGAGCTGCTGCTTGGCTGATAAGGGCTGGGGTCCTTGGTCTTGGGCCAATAGAGTGAGGGTATATTTGGGCCACTGCTCTCTGTCCAGCGTGGCATTGGTTAGCAGCATGTATGTGTTGCCATTGGTCCTTTTCAGCCTGAAGTGACCCAGCTCTTGGCTCAGCCAACAGTGGACCAGGCCATTGTTTCCCGAGTCCAGGTCATTTGCCATGATGAGAGCAATGAAACTGTCCTTGGGAAGAGCTTCTGACACCAGTGATGGCTGGGAGGCCCACGTGATGTGGATGCTTGGGATGTTGTCATTGACATCCAGAACCTTGATGAGAATTTTGCAATGGGCTGGGATGGGATTGGGACCCAGGTCCCTTGCCTGGACATCCACCTCGTAGGCAGGGTTCTTCTCATAGTCTAGGGGCTGGCGCAGAATCACCTGGCCTGTCTTGGCATCAACACTGAAGGTGTCCAGCACCTCTGGAGGCACGTGCTTACTGAGGAAGAATTCCACCTCCCCATTGGGGCCTTGGTCAGGGTCTGTGGCGGTCAAGTTTATGAGGAGAGTACCAGGGGTGGCATCTTCTTGGATTTCTAGTGCCAGGGAGCTCTCAGCAAACATGGGGCTATTGTCATTGGAGTCCAGGACGTTGACCTTGACTAAGCTGGTGCCCGACTTAGGGGGGTTCCCATTGTCATAGGCAGTTAACACCAGGTCAAAAAATGAATGGATTTCCCGGTCCAACTCCTTCACCACCACGAGTTCCGCGTGTTTGGTTTCATCAGGTCCCACGATGACATCCAGGGCAAAGTGCTCGCTGGGAGACAGTGTGTAGGAGTGCAGGGTGTTGGGGCCGGTGTCTGGGTCCAGAGCTCTGTCCAAGGGGATCCGGGTGCGCAGGGAGGCACTCTCAGAGATTTCTAGCTCCTGCTCGCCTTTGGGAAACTGTGGCTGGTGGTCATTGATGTCCAGCACCTGGATCTCCACGTGGATTAGAGCCAAATCCCCTGTGGCAAGCACATCAAAGGAAACCAGGCAGGGATCCTGCTGCCGGCAAAGCTGTTCTCGGTCCAGCCGCCTCCCTGTACTCAGCAGGCCATCCTCAGGGTCCACCTGGATGGGGAGCTTCTGAGGCAGCTGCAGGATCTGGAAGGTAGCCCCCACTTGCCTGGGCCTCTCCTCCTGGCCCAGTTCCCGAGACAGCTTTCCTATCACCGTGCCAGGTGGTACTTCCTCTGACACTTGGTATTTCACAGTGAGAGTGGCCACCTCCTGACCATCCCCTGAAAGGAACAAGTAGCCACCTGGCCCCAAAAGTCCCAGCAGAAGTGGCAGAAGTCGCATCATGCTTACCGCCAGAGTGGGCTAGATCCAGAAACCGCTAGAGTTCTTCAAAGGCTGGGCAAGTCCTCCAGTGTTTCCTGGGGGGCTTGATTAGCCCCGTTCTCCTGCCCCCAGACCTGCTGGCACAGCCTCGTCCCATAATTAGATGATGGAACTAGCAGAGTTCCCAGGCAAGGCCATCTTCATCAGAAGAGATCGGAGAGGTCCAAGGACCGACAAAGTGAAATTGCCGGGGAAGGCCTTGCACGGGACACCCGTTGGTCCCCGTCAGCAAATGATAGGTAGAGCCGTTCCAAGAGGGACTTGATCCAGGAGAGCAGGATGTGGGGATCTGACTTCCAAACAGTTGCTAGGCTGGGGAAACAGAGAAGCAGCTTTTTCCTATGGAAACCCCACCTACAGGAAAAGGGAGGGCTGTGAGTGTCGATGCCAATTAGAGAAAGAGAGTTTCCGTGAAGCTGAGTGGCTTGCCGCTGAGGAGGATGCGGCCGGGGACAGGCCGGATGGGAAGGTGCCGTCCATGCAGCAAGGCGCCCGATGAGGGGAAGGGAGCCCCTGCTGTGGCCAAGTGGGCTGAGAGCCCGAGCTCCTCCTGGGCAAGTCACGCCCCCTGTCTCCCTTCCCTTCCTTGTGTCTGCTTGTTTCCGTCATCTCTCCGTCATTCCTCTCCCTTTCCGCTTTTTCCCACACTCATCTACCTCTGAGTCTTGACTCTGCCCCATCATTCATTGTTGTCTCATGGGAAGCAGCGCTGATTAAGAGAGCAGCCATCAGAGCCATACTGCCTGGGTTCAAATCCTGACTCCGCAATTTCCCAGCTGGGTCTCTTGGAACAAGTCACTCAGTGTCTCTGGGCCTCCACCCCCCCATCTTTACAGTGTGGGTGAGAATAAGAACAGTAGCCCTCTGAGCAGGAAATGGTGCGGACGGGGTGAAACACGCGTGAAGGGCCTGGCCCAGAGTCATAGGCGGTGATGCTGTTACCAGCGGTGAGTGTTACGATCTGCCCACCTTGTGGCTGCCTCTGGCTCCTACACTGGCCCTTGGGCAGTCCCAGCCCACACGGACCCATTAGGGTGCTCTTGGCCTTGGCTCCTGAAGCACAAAGACCTCTCTGACCTGACTGAGTGGCCTCCCTCCCCTCTCCCTTCCGGCTCCCCAGTCTCTCGCAGCCATTGTTCTCTGCATCTGGTCCAGCCCGAGCCCCTGTCCAGGGGAATCCCCCAGCCTTCTGCTCCTCAGTCTCGGGGGTTTTTATACTTTTCCCTCTCCCACACCTTCCTCTCCCTTGCCCTCCCTTCCTCCAATTCTTCCCTCCCCACTGCTGTTCATGACTGAGCGTCCTATCGCAGTGATGAGGCCCAGGAAGGGGTGAGTGGGCGGTTGGCGTGGGTGGCCTTGAGGTGGCTGGCCACTTTTCATTCTCCTGCTCCATCTGCTGTCCCCACCATTCTCCCAGACTTGCACTTTATCTTGAGGCTGAGTCCAGAGGGTTGTAAAGCATTTGAAGTGATGGGAATGAAGGGCCAGCTTCCCCTAGATGGGTGTTTGCAGCTCAGTACTTGGGGCCGGATGTGCCTGTTGGGACACAAGTGACTCCAATAAGGCCCATTGGCCTGGAGGCCTGTGGCCATTAGGATGGGGCAACTGAGGACCTCCCTGGCCTAAGCACCACCTGCACTCCCTCCCTTCCCCGCTGTGTTTTCTTTTCCACACCCTATCCTTTCATATTCTACTCATGGAGGTTTCCCAACCATCTAGCTGAAGCCTGTCGAAACACAGCAAGGGTCCTGAATCCACAGGCCAGTTCCTACAGCATCGCGCTGGAGACACACAGACAGAACACTCACTAGCTCGGAGACATCGCACAAGTCACCTGACCTCTCTGTGCCTCAGTTTCCTTCTCTGTAGAAAGTGGCTGACCCCCGTCTCAGAGTTTACGGTAAGGATTTGATGAGATGGTACTCGAGGGCTCGGCACAGTACCTGGTTCAGAGAAAGCGCTCATTATGTGCAACTTTTACCTTGGATTATTTTCCAGGTTTTATACCTTGAATGAAAACGGTATAACGGTCTTGCATTGATCCCTTCACTTTTTTCTCTGCCTTCTTGGCCAGCAAGGCTCATTTCCCAGGGCCCCCTAAGCCGGGGTGTGGGTCTGGTGCTGCCTGTGCTTTGGGGGGAGCCAGAGCAGGCCCCAGGCTCCCAGCTGCCAAGTAGCCCCTCCGAGCTCAGAGACGTGCGGGAAGCTCATTGCCCTCTGATCAGCCACATAGGGGTCTCACGGTCTGGCCCTCACTCATCCTACTACGTGCATGGCAGTGAGCAAGACAAAGTGACCCCAAGGGACTTGCAGTCTCCGGTGAAGGGGGATGAAGGAGGTGGGTCCAGTGGAGTGGCTGTGGTCCAGGCCGGGGCAGGGGCCTGGGGGGCTCCTGCTTGAGGATAAACCTGAAGGACATGAAGGAGTGAGCCACGGGAGGGTGGGTGTGTGGGGGGAGGGAGTGGCAAAGCAGGTGGAGGGAGCAGAATGGACAGAGGCTGGAGGTGGGTGAGCTGGCTCCTTATATTCCTATAGGAGGATCTGTGGAGTGGGGGTTGGAAGTGCGCTGGAATGTCAGCAGGGGCCGCCAGATAATGAAGGCCTGGGGCCCCATGCTAAGGACTTGGACCTTGTACTGAAGGCCATGGGGAGCTCTGGAAGGGTTCTGAGCAGGATGAGGAGAACAGCAGCTGAGTGCTTTACTTCATCTTCCCAGGCCACCCTCACAACCATGCCAGGGGGGTGAAGAAGCCTAGCACAGAGGGCTGGGTAACTTGGCTAAGATAACGCAGATTTACCCTCCAGAAAGCCCCTGCAGCTGCATTCTGGGAAATGGATTGTAAGGGAACGGAGAAGGGGAAGGGAAGAGGGCCAGTTGCGAGTAATGCAGGGGAGCTTTGGTGCAGGAAACCGGGGTGCTGAGAATGCTTTCAGAATGCCATCTGGTGGCCAAAGGCGGAGAGACAGGCACTGAGGCAGGGAGGTGGGTGGCTGCGGTTCACAAATGTCTACAGCACCAGGCCTGTGTTCCTGAGCCGTGGGGAACACAACGGGAAGAGCTGGACCCAGAAGACAATCATTTCTCTTAATGGGAAACCTAGTGTGACCCAGTGCCCACAGGAGGAATTATGAAATTCTTGATTCTACATGTGTTAACATTTATATTCTTGAAAGGGCATTGATGCGTGTGTGTGTGTGTGTGTGTGTGTGGCCTTGACTGGGAACCAGGGATGCCAAAAATGGATTCACAGATCTGAAAAAGTTTGAATTTGGCTTTTGTAGGTGGTTTTATTATTGTTGTTTGTTTTACTCACACCAGGGGCATGAAGCTGAAACAATCCTTTACGAGTCCAAAGCCAGCAAACAAGGCATCAGACTCTTTGAAGGCTGTTACCTCTGGGAGTGAGGTCCCCATTTAGTCATATTTTTCCCCTTTTCTGGCTGCAGGGTCTGTTGATCTTTTGCAGCCATATGTCAGAGGGTGAAACTGGAGTTTGTCTGGAAAGACTTCATCACCCTGAATTTTGAAAATAGCTTTGAAGGAGCAGAGGTCCTCTGAAATAGATTAGAGATAGCTGAGACTGAACCATTTTTTAAAAGAGGGCAGACTTGGGGTTGGTGCTTGGAGGCCTTGCTCACCACCTGCCTTGGGGTTGCTCACACTTGAGTCTGTTGCTATAGGGAGGGGATGGGAGATTAAGTGGGAAGGCGGAGGGTAGTCAGAGGATCTCTTTAAAACCCTGGGGTCCTGAGGAACCTTGAGGAGTCATACCAGCAGGGGTGGGAGGGATTCTGACCCTTGGCGGATTCACAGACACGTTGGATGAAGGCTAAGGTTACACCCCATACTGTGAATATCATGCAGGATGGCTGCCCACCCCAGGGTTCCTCTGTGAATCTGCCCAGCAGCTGCCACAGTCACAACCAGCAAGGCAGCTTTGGTAGAGCGGGGAAGCTTCATCCTCCAGATCATTTTGGTTGGGGAAGTGACTAAGTTCTGCCTCTTTTTAATTTTTTTTTTTAGCAAAACCTTGTTGAAGTTAGAGCCAGTCTAGCCAGGAACCTTGACTGGGAGACTCAAGTAGATGTTCCGGGTCACCTACTCCTGGCACAGCCCTTTGTGGTCTTTGTTGGGACAGACAACAGATGTCCACTCCCACACAATGGCACCTCTTTCTGAGCCCCATGCAGAAAGAAGACGTACTTTGAAGGGAGAGATTTGCCAAGATATAGAACTTTTCAAAAAATGAAAAAAGGTTTATATCTTGATTAAGAGTGGTATCTCTCAAAAGGGCCCAGATAGCACAATCACTTGAAAGGCTTTTCAAAATACCGGGGACAGGGCCAGAAAATTCATACTTTTCTCTCTCCCAGCCTGCCAAGGAGAATTTTCTAATTGCCAGCTCTATTTCCCTTTCTTTGAAAAGTCTTCATCTTTCAGGTCATTTGAGACCAGGTTGGGGAAGTTGATTGGGCCTTTTTGCTTGAAAGAGAGGCCTAATTGATCTACATAACAAAAGGAAAAATAGATGGGGGGAGGGAAACTGCTGAAGGTTGAGGGAATTGTCAGGGGAGGGTACCCTAGAGCACAGCAGAGAATATGAATGAAGTAGATTGTAGATAGGGACTTTCCAATGGATTGTTGTAACCTATGGAGATCCTTTACGATTCTCAGGAAAAATGCAAGAAAAGACTTATAATTTATCTTATGTTTTAGTAAGCACAACATGGCTCCCAAAACTGGACCAGATCAATTCTGAGTTGATAAGGGTTTCACATGCATTGTGTCTCTCCCCCGGGTCTGCTGTGGGCGACTTCCAACATGTAGATTTCAGTTCTGATGCACTACAGGTCGTTCTGCCACCCACCCCTTCCCACCCCAACCTCACTGAGATCCACTCACACAGAACTTCTCAGAAGCACCAACAACCTTGTAAGGACCAAACTCTACAGACATCAGGCCTTTCTTACTGAGCATCCTCCTGGTCCCCACCACTCCTCCGTGCCTGTATCACTGCTCCCTAGAAGCTCTGCGCACACCCAGTTCTTCCTCCATTTTTCTGCAGACTCTTCTGTCTCCTTCTTTCCTTCCTCCTTTGGTTTTCCTTCCTTTTAACTCCCAGCTGTGGGCTTATTCCCCAGTACTATCTTCAGCACTCTCTTCTACGTGGGGTTATGAGTACAGAAGTAGGTTGCCAGATTTAACAGATAAAAACAATGCTCAGTTAAATTTGACTTTCAGGTAAACAATGCAAAAATTTTAGAATAAGTATTTTTATCTGGAATTCTATCCAGAAGTAATGTATGATCTCAACACACATTTCTTTTCTGTTTTCTCTTCTCCTCTTCTTTTTTATTTTTAGAATTTTGGTTTACACAGTGAATTGGAAAATCTATCAGTAAACACAAAAATCAAACACATTGACTTTGAGCATCATCTGTGCATGAATATTCAGAGGCTGACTCTGTTGATTGGCCTTGTTACGTATTCAGCATTTCTGGGTAACTCCAGGATCGAACTGTTCTCACACTGAAAGAACCACCCCAGAGGAAGCTGGGATCACACTCATTCACTAATTTATTCGGTCATCCACTTACTCATTTATTTGGTGGAATTCAGCATATTCTTCTCCATTTACAAGGTCTTTTTTTTTTTTGGCAAGGGAAGTAACTGAAGTTGACCCACATTTTCCCTTCCTCTAAACCATTGGTTTGGTTTTCTTTCTTCACATAGAATCTAATCAGCCTAATTCTCACCTTGCTTCAGAAAGGTTCTTGCAGGAAGGAAAATGAGTCTTCCCATCATTACATAAATTCTCATGGGGCTTCCCTTTATAAGTTTATGACAGCCAGGAGTTGAGCCTGGAGCTCCGAGCTCCGAGAGAAACAGCCACACACTGATTTATGATGGCAGCTGCTGCTAAATCTCACCCCTCTTTCCTTCTTACAGAGCCATGTTACCTTGGGGTTACAAAACTCTGTTCACTGTTATTCAGGGGAATAATAATAAAGTGCCAGGTTGCAAGTATAAACATGATCATTCTGTGCCTATTATTGTAAATCAAATTTTACCTTGCATCAGAAGCACAGAAAACATTTTATACTGTCAGCCACCACAAGCCTTTTTAGGAGTGTCTTTTTTATATAACCCTGGGATGACCGGAGGTATTGTTTAAGCTGCACTGACCAGGGAAGCTGGCCACACGGGTGGTCTGGCTATTTCTCCTTACAGACCTAACTGAGTACTTTCCTTGAGTGAAGTGTTAACTTGATCTAAGCTGAGCATTAGGGTAAATGATGTGGGCTCAGGACTCCAATTTCCTGGGTTCAAAGACTGGCTTTGTAATTTACCATCTATGTGACAGTGGCAAGCCACTTAAGTTCTCTGTGATCAGTCTCTTTAACTTTAAAATAAGGATGGTGTAATATGTTATAGGGTTGCTATCAGGTTTAGCTTAGTAGCGGGGCATGGGATATGAGTAGTGTTCTAATCGTTAATTGCTTATAATCACACCTTTAGTGTAGTAGCTCTCAGGTTTTTTTTTTTTTGAGGACGAAGCCTCAATTTTAAAGAAACACCAATTTTTCAGATTCCTCAGTGATAGCAGTAAAATTTTTGAGTTCTACAGAGTGTGAGCCAATACAACAGGAGACCAGCAGGAACTCAGTAATACTTCTGTACTGGGGTGGGACTCACCACTGTCCAGTCCTGTCCCAGAGTTGGGGGAGGGCTTTCCCTTCCACACTGCTGCCCCTCTATACGTCAAGGCTTGTTTCAGGGGTGCTCGTGAGTGGCCTTTGAAAAGGAGGCTGCCCCCCTGTCCCGGGGCTGGTGGGATGAGCTCAGCAAAGTCTCTGGACACCATTGGATGCCAGTGCTGGATGGAAACAAGTGCAGGTCCTGATGGAAAGCCTGCTGGTCCCTATAGGACCAGACGTATTATATGATTCACTGCTGCATCTCTACCCAATGGCTTGGGTCTTGACCTCTGGTCTAGGTTACGCACCCTATCCTCACCTAGCCCTAGACTCCATCATCTGGAGTCCCTGGGGCGGGGTATGGAGTTAGGTCTCTTTCTCTCTCTCTGCATTCTCACTCTCACCTGTCATTACATCATAAATCATAATCCTGACTTCCCTAGGGCCTTCTCTTCATTTTTTTAAGTTGAAATACAGTCAGTTTATAATGTTGTGTCAATTTCTGGTGTACAGCATAATGTTTCAGTCATACATATGTGTGTGTATATATATAATTCCTTTTCATATTCTTTTTCAAGTTTCTACAAGATATTGAATATAGTTCCCTGTGCTATACAGAAGAAGTTTGTTGTTTATCTATTTTCTATATAGTAGTTAGTATCTGTCCCTGTTCATTCTTTTTTTTCTTTTTAATAGACTTTATTCTTTTAGAGCAATTTTGGGTTCACAACAGAATTAAGCAGAAAATACAGAGTTTGCACATAGCCCTCCCACCCACACATACATACTCCCCTACCTTCCACATCCCTCATCAGGGTGGCATATTTGGTACAATCGATGAACCAACATGGGCACATTATTATCAACCAAAGTCCATAGTTTACATTCGGGTTCACTCTTGATGTTGTACATTCTGTGGGTTTTGACAAATGCATAATGACATGTAACCACGACTATAATATCATACAGAATAATTTCATTGTCCTAAAAGTCCTTGTGCTCCATCAATTCATCCCCCCCTCCCTCCTGCTCCCCAAACCCCTGGAAACCATGATCTTTTTATTGTTTCTGTAGCTGTGCCTTTTGCAGAATGTCATTTGGATGGAATCATACAGTTTGTAGCCTTTTCAGACTGGCTTCCTTCATTTCATAATATGTCTTTTAAGTTTCTTCTATGTCTTTCATGGCTTGATAGATCATTTTTTTTTACTACACATACATTTTTTTAATTTACATATATGTACTGTTCACTGTTTCCAAGAATGTTTAGAGCTTTAGCTTTTTAAACTTACATAGTTACCAAAGGAATACAGCCAACCACAAAATAAGAATTAATTCAAAAAGATACATACACCCTGCTATTAACAGCAAAATTATTTACAATTGCCAAGATATGGAAGCATCCTAAGTGCACATCAATAGTTGAATAGAGAATGGAGGTCCAGCATATATATATATGTAGTGGTATACAACTCACCCATAAGAAAGAAGGATATTTTGCCTTTTGTGGCCCTTCATTCACTTTTTTTTTCACTTCAAAAACCAGAATTTTATAACTGGCACAAACATTTCCATTACATCAAAAACAACCAAATCCCTACAAATAAACCCAACCAAGGAGGTTCCCTATACTCTGTGTCCCTTTTCATTTTTAAAGCCAGAATAATTTTATTCTGTCTGTATATTGGTTTCAACAAACCCTAATTTTTTGCAGACTATAAGAGAGGGTCAGGCTGATGAGGAATTGGTCCTAATACTATATGTCATCACTGAATGACACTGGTAAAAATCACTTCACCTCTTAGTGCCTCAATTCCCTCATCTGTGAAATGGGGAGATAAAATTGCCTCAGTCATGGGGTCCTGGGTGTTTAAAAGAGATAAATCATGTAAAGTGCTTAGCACGGTGGAGGGCTGTGCACGTGGTGAAAGCTCAATGTAAAAGACTAACCAGGCACGTAAAACCAACAAAAATGTGTTATTTTTATGGAGTCTTAAAAACAAAGTTTAGTAGAAAACTCTCTTTATCCAATCCTAACATCTAAACTGGACTCTGAATACTTAGTTCTCTTTAAACCTTCATCCAAATTATTGACGATGCTTTGAAATTCTCTCTTCTACTCCCTCCATCCTGTGACCTCTGACATGAGGTCACAATGTGATGTCACAATTCACCTCCCACTCCGCCTTTGTGAGAAGTTCCCTAGCTGTTTCTTTGGCTCCCTTCCTTTTTGCACCTGGGAGGTCTCTGGTGGCGTTCATGGTCTCGGCTCGGAGCACTCCGCAGTAGAGTTGCCATGCATTTTGCTCTTGGTTTTATTTCCTTGGACTAAACATAAATCATGATATTAGTGAATGGCTTCAGAGATTCTTCTTCCTTCCTTTGCATTTTTAAGGAGTACGGTTCTGGTTTTGGTATCCATTACAGGGGTAGTTAGGTTTCTGTTCCATAGCAGCCAAGATTTACAGTACAGAAAATTAGGACTGATTATCTGCATTTCAAAAATGTACCTCCTGTGGCAGTCGGGTAAGCCCTTCCAGTGCCACCGTTTTCCCACTTGGCTTTTCTTCTCTGCCAGGTACAGGACCAGCAACGTAATTTACAAAGCCCAGTGCAAAATAAAAATGCAGAGCCTCTGAAAATTATTTCAAGAATAATTCTTTTTTAAAGAATTTCAAGATTCTATGTCTTCTAAGCCTGAGGCCCTCCCGAGCACAGGGTCCAGAGTGACTGCACAGCTAGCTGGCCCATGAAGCCAATCATGTTTGGGAGACAGCAGTGGTTAAGACCTTAAGAATGTCATAGGTTTTAGTTACAGGCCTAGTTCTGCAAATTGTTTTTTTGGGGGAAGAGGTATATGAAGACACAGGAGCTTATTAGATTGTTAGGGTCATACTATTTTGATGGTTCCCAGGAGTAGGAACCAACATTTCAGCATCCCACTTAAGTCCTGAGAATAGTACTTTGTATCTAAAATTTTTTTCTTGAGATATAATTCACATAAGATAAAATTCACCCTTTAAAAGTGTACAATCCAATGGTGTCTAATATACTCACAAAGTTGAACAACCATCACCACCATCTGGTTCCACAATATTCATATCCTCCCAAAGAACCTCCGTACCCATTAGCAATCACTTCCCATTCCCTCTTGCCCGAGCCCCTGGCAGCCATTAATCTACTTTCTGTCCCTAGGGATTTGCTTGTTCTGGACATTTCATAGATATGGAATCATGTAGTATGTGGCCTTTTGTGTCTGACTCCTTTCACTCAGCATAATGTTTTCAAGGGTCATCCATGTTGTAGCATGTTATTAGTACTTCATTCCTTTTTATAGCTGAGTAATATTTCATTGTATGGACATGCCACATTTTGTTTATCCATTCATCCATTGGTGGACATTTAGGTTGTTTGTGCCTTTTGGCTATTGTGACTACTGCTGCTGTAGTGTACATCTGTGTACACTGCATACCAATAAGTATATACAAATGTAACTGTATTTGTGTACAAGTTTTTGTGCAAACAAGTGTTGTCAACTCTCTCGGATAGACACCTGGGAGTAGAATTTCTGAGTCTTCTTGTAAGATACTTTTTGAGGAACTGTCAAGGTGTTTTCCAAAGTGGCTATACCATTTTACATTTCCACAGGCAATATATGAGGGTTCCAATTTCTCCAAATCTGCACCAACACTTACTATCTGTCTTTTTAAAACATTTTATTGAGGTATAATTGACATACAACATTATATTAGTTTCATGTATACAACATAATGATTTGATATTTGTATGTATTGAGGAATGATTTCCACAATAAGTCTAGTTAACATCTGTCACCATACATAGATTTTTTTTCTTGTGATGAAAAATTTTAAGATTTATTCTCTTAGCAACTTTCAATATACAATAGAGTATTATTAACTATAGTCACCATGGTGTACATAACATTCCCTTGACCTATTTATTTTATAACTGAAAGTTTGTATCTCCACCCATTTTGCTACCCCTCCCCTCAACCTCTGGCAACCACCAAACTGTTCACTGCATCTATGAGCTTATTTTTTTCTCTTTAATTTTTCTTTTTATTATAGCAGTCCTAGTGAGTGTGAAGTGGCTCTTCTTAGAGCAGTTTCAGGTTCACAACAGAATTGAGCAGAAAATACCGAGAATTTGCACAAAGCCCTCCCCTCCCCTCCACATCCCTCATCAGTGTGGCTTATTTGGTAGAATCGATGAACCAACATGGGCACATTATTATCAACCAAAGTCCATAGTTTACATTAGGGTTCACTCGTGATGTTATATATTCTATGGGTTTTGACAAAGGCATAATGACATGTAGCCACTATAGTATCATACAGAATAATTTCATTGCCCTAAAAAATCCCTTGTGCTCCATCTGTTCATCCCTCCCTCCCTCCCTCTCCCCAAACCCCTGGAAACCACGATCTTTTTATTGTTTCTGTAGCTGTGCCTTTTGCAGAATGTCATTTGGTTGGAATCATACAGTTTGTAGCCTTTTCAGACTGGCTTCTTTCACTTAGTAATATGTCTTTTAAGTTTCTTCCATGTCTTTCATGGCTTGATCATTTTTTTTACCGCACATACATTTTTTAATTTACATATATGTACAGTTCATTGTTTCTGAGAACGCTTTAGAGCTTTAGCTTTTTAAACTTACATAGTTATCAAAGGAATAGAGCCAACCACAAAACAAGAATTAATTCAAAAAGATATATACACCCTACTATTAACAGCAATATTATTTATAATTGCCAAGATATGGAAGCATCCTAAGTGTGCATCAATAATTGAATAGATAATGAAGATGCAGCATATATATATATATATATATATATATATATATATATATATAAAATGGGATACAACTCACCCATGATTCGCATTTCCCTAATGACAATAATGATGTTGAGCATTTTTTCACATGCTTACTGATCATTTGTATATCTCTTTTTTGCGAAATGTCTATTCAGATCCTTTGCGTATTTTAAAACTGAGGTATTATTGGTCTTTCTGTTGTTGAGTTGTAGGAGTTCTTTAAATATTCTGGATATTAAACCTTTATCAGATATGTGATTTGCAAATATGTTCTCCTATTCTGTGAATTGTCTTTTTACTTTCTTGACAGTGTCCTTTGAAGCACAAAGGTTTTTAATATTGATGAATCCAATTTATCTACTTTTTCTTTTGTTCTTGTGTTTTTGGTCATATCTAAGAACTTTTCCTTAATCCAAGCTCATGAAGATTTACTCCAGTTCTAAGAGTTTTTTAGTTTTAACTCTTACATTTAGGTCTTCGATCCATTTTGAGTTAAATTTTGCATAAGGCATGAGGTTGGGGCATGTAATTTTAATTCCTATTCAGCCTCTTAATAATCGTGTACTCTTTGGTAAGTTCTTGAACTTAAGTTTCAATTTTCTCATTTATGAAGTGGGAATAACAAACAGAACCTAAATAATAAGGTTATAGTGAAGATAAAGAGAAATTTTACATAAAGCACTTAGCAAAGGGCTTGAAGCATCCTAATTGCCCAATAAACCTGGTAGTCATTACTGTTATAATGCAATGAGTGAATGCCTTCATAGTGGAGGTGTCAGAAAGATGGACAGCTTTTCTGAGACGGCTGTTGGGATCCCGGGAGGGAGAAGAGGCTTAGCCTACGGGGGAAGCAGGTCTGGGACTGTTACAGGAGTGTCTGCCCCAGGTAGACCGCTGTCTCATGATCACCTCTAGGGATTAGTAAAAAATTCTAATTCCCGGGCCCTATCCCAGAGCTACAGAAAGGCGCCCCCTAGGCACGGGGCCTTCAGAAACTGCATTTGTATCACCTTCTCCAGAAACTTAAGTGTGCAGGGCCGCGGTAGGGGTGACGGTGGTCGCACCTGCAGCGCCGCCTTTGACCTGCGGGGGGCGGCCAAGGGGCCGGGGCGGTCACGGCGGCTGCGCAGAGCTTTTCTCACGCCGGGGGCTGCACCAGCCAGATCCGCCGGGCTCAGCTGACAGCTCCGAAGACGGAAGAGGCGGTGCGCAGGTTGAGCCGGGCGTTTCCAGGCAGGGCCGGCGAGTGGAGGTGAGGGGACCCAGAGCTAGGGTGGAGGGCGGAACTTTCGGGCCCGGCACGGCGGGGCGGCCGGAAGGTACGGTGGGGACAGCGCTCCGGGCGCGCGAGGCGCAGAAGGGCGGCCGGGCCGGGACAGCTCAGCTGGCCTCAGCTCCCCAGACCCGGGACGGGGCGCCTCCAGCCCGGCCCGGCTAAGACCTCCGGGCACTCAGAGGAGGAAAGGGAAGGTCCGGGCCCTGCTCGTTCGGGACGCCCGGGGTCGGCCCACACCTCGCACAGCCGCACAGCGCCCTCTGTGTCCAGCCGCCGGGGTAGGTAGCAGGGCTTGGGCCTGCCCGCAGTTGTAGGTGAGTCGTGCAAGCAACGACTCAGCAGGCCCGGCGGTGAGCGGTGAAGACACCGGCAGCGGCGTGCTGACCCCGGGGCCAGGGCTGACCCCAGGGCCGGAGCCCGCACGGTGTGGCCTGGGAGAATGAGTAGGGTTTTCCCAGGCCCGAGGGGAACCCGGGAGAGGAGGGGCTTCCCCCGCTGGTGTAGCGGTTTCCGGTTTGCACCAAACTAATGTTAAACTTGAATTCTCTCTCGTCTTCTGGCCCCGGGTTTATTCTCGTTCCTGTGTTACAGGTGAAGAAACTGGGTGGTCTGCATCAAGGTTTAGTTCTATATTAGCTGTGTGACCTTAGGTAAGCAAGGACTCAAGATGCCATTTTTCTGTGTGTCGTGGAAATAGTAATAGGACTTGCTTCATGGGGTTGTGGAGAACGAACAGGAGTTAATGCATCTGAAGGGCTTAGTGCAATGCCTGACACACGGTAAGAGCTCACTAAGTTACTTTCCTTGCTGTGATTGTGACGACCTACCCAACCTCCTGCTTCTGGTGGGATGTGGCAGCGTAGGCACTGAGCCTTATGATTCTAGTCCCCCATTTCAGCACGCTGCATCTCACCCCAATTCAGTTCTAGTTTTTTCCAGTGTCTAAGGCAAGGTACTGCTAGATGCTGAGAACAAAATACACAGATGCAAAAGACTTGATCCTCACCTTAAGTCACTAATGCAGTCTGGTAGGAGAGGAAATGCAAGTTCAGAGGAAGAACTGTAATGCAAGGTGGGAGGTGACAGTGTCATAGGAAAGTTAACAGAAAAAAAGTTTGCTGGATTTTTAAAGAAAGTCATGACGTCTAGTTGGAATAGGGGCTTTGGAGGCGGATCTTAAAGGCTAAATGGATAGAATCAGAAGGAAATTTAGGTCAGCAACCTGAATTAAGGGACTGGGACCTGGCGGCGGCTTCAGAAGCTGGAGTCTGGTGGGGTAGATTATGAGGAGTTGGTGATGGCACACACTGCTTGGGGTAGAGCTTCTCAATCCTGGCTATGCATTAGAATCAGGTGGAGAGCTTGTGTAACTGCTGATGCCTAATTTAATTGCTCTGGGGTACGGCTTGGGTATTGAGATTTTAAAAAGCAGCTCCTTGGGTGATTCTAACGTGTGTACTAGATGGGAAACACTAACCTAAAACTAGAAACTATAAACTCATCTCACCCCGTTTATAGTGTTTAAACAGGAAGAAACACAAAGCTTAATTAAATTATCACCATATACTACACCTGGTAAAATTGTTTAAGTAAGGTAATGTGAAAAGACAATACAGTACATAGTAGTAGGGGCTCAATAAAAGTATTTCATTCTTAGCTTACTTGGGAGTCACACATCTGAGAATCTGGTTTAAAAGTTATGGTTTTATATCATATTTTTGAGTATAATTTAAGGGTGTTGGTAGGATTCTCCAAAACCTATCTATGAACTGCCCTCCCCTTCTTCATTCCCAGTTAGGAAGCCTGATTCTAAAGCATGTAGACCATGACTTAAAAATGCGTGTGTGTGTGTGTGTGTGTGAGACTGCTTTTGTTGTTTTGTTTTTAAATATCCTGCTATTGGGGAGAGGAAAGGGGGGAGGGGCAATGGGGATTAAGAAATACAAACTATTTTGTATAAAATCAGCTACAGGGATATATTGTACAACATGGAGAATATAGCCATTATTTTATAATAGCTATAAGTAGAATATAACCTTTAAAAACTGTGAATCACTATATTGTACACCTGTAATTTATATAATACTATTTATCAACTACAAAAAAAAAATCTTGCTATCATGCTTAAATTAGCCTAATGTTGAGTGTCCCTGGCAGGATTAATTCATTAGCAGGCGAGAGGAAAAACTGGAGGAAGATAGGAAATGAAGGAGTAGAGGAAGCAGAAGAGGAAAGGAAAAACAAAAACAAAAACAGCACCAGGAAGTTGTTTGTTAGGGGCACGGTGTGCTGTCCTTTCATATGTCCTTGGTGTTTCTCCTTAGCTCCTCCCAGGGCTGAAGGCACTCTCATTGCTGGGAACATGCAGATGTCCCTTCAACCACATGGCTCAGGCTGTGCTAGGAGAGTAACATGCAGCTGTAGATTAGGATTGACTGTGTTAGGATGTGTTTGATTTAAGTGGTGGTAATGAAAATTCAGAATTTCAATCTGGAGCGTGTCTTAACACCATCTTTTGTATTTTTTTCTGCAGATGGCAGGATTTCTATAGTATATCTAGTATGAGTTCCACATCTTGGCCTCTTATCCAGCTTCAGCAGTCTCACCTCCATCAGATGGAGAATAAATGAGATTTGCATGAATTCCAAACTCTGAGCTGACATACGGATTGCGGTGCTAATATCCTTTTCTTCTGGTTATTATTAACAGGTACTAACTGACCTAAAATAGAATATATCACTGTGTCTTAGATAACAGCACAGCTTAAGCAGAACCATTATTTGCTGGGAAAAAAATTGCTTTTTGAAAATGAAATCATTTTAAATGAATTTGTCAGTTTTGACATGTCACCTTTTATAATGTGACAAACCATGTCCTTATGTTTCAGTTTTGTGCATTTCAATTTAAAAAAAGATTTCTCTGGAGAGGGAACATATCTGCAAATGCAGTTATAGTCCAACATTTTAATTGACAAAATGGTAATATTTGGTTTTTGTTTTATTAAAGTATTATTTCATAGATCTGCATTACATATTTTTTTCACATTTAGATTATCTGATATTGTGGTGCATCTTTCAGTTGCTGCAGTTAAAGAGCATTGATTCATACTTTAATTGCAGCATATTTTCGTTGTTGGTATTACCTGAGTAATGGTAAATCTTTAAATTGATTTGACAGAATTTGTCATTATTTCAAAAATTTAATGTTATTTTGCTGCTTCCCCAGTTATCTGTCTGATATCATACCTGTCCCTGTAACATTCTCTAGGGTAGGGTGTTCCCAACTGGGAGCAGTTTTCTTCCCCCTCCACAGCAGAGGATAGTTGGCTAAATATCTGGAGATATTTTTGATTGTCACAACTCTTGAGGGAAAGGGACACTGTTGGCATGTAGTAGGTTGAACCCAGGGATGCTGTTACACATCCTATAATGCACAGGACTGCCTTCCACAACAAAGAATTGTTTGTTTCAAAATGTCAGTAGCTGAAGTTGAAAAAACCTGCCCTGGAGATTCCCGTGAATTTAAAAAATTCATTTATTTTTAAGTAGTATATCAGATATACTTTGACTACTTTTGGTAGCAAGGCAATTGCTAGGTTTAGTAGGCAAGTCAAAGTAATTTGTGATTTGTCCTTTTAAAAAATGTTTTTGATTATGCATTTATTCCTAAATCATCCGTGACTAATGAAGTTGGCAATTAGAAGCACCACAGCCATCCTTTTTGAAAAAAGCTGTTACTCTTGCAGAGCTACTGGAATACTAGATATCTTTTTTTAGTTTCTTAGTTTTTAGTTTCTTTCATTTTTAGTTTGACGGAAAAGTGAGAATACTGACTAGTTCTTTACAGTTGTCGGTGAGGAACTTTCTTTTTGGGGGGGAACTGGGGGGAGGAGAGTGCCACTAGTCTTTTCCAAACTCTGCCTTTTCTGTTCTTAACTGTTTTTAATGATTATCTTCAACTCCCAGAAAATTAAATGTCGTCAGAGGACCGAGAAGCTCAGGAGGATGAATTGCTGGCCCTGGCAAGTATTTATGATGGAGACGAATTTAGAAAAGCAGAGTCTGTCCAAGGTGGAGAAACCAGGATCTATTTGGACTTACCACAAAATTTCAAGATATTTGTGAGCGGTTAGTTAATATTCTCTTAAACGTGTTTTTCTAAATAAAGGTTATTCTCAATTTCTTAGCGTGCCCTAAATTATTAATCATCTTGTGTTTACGGGCAGTAGTGATAGATGGTAGTATTACAGATTTAATGCATATTTCTGTTGTAGTTGAAAATTGGACTGGGGGTAAACAGTTTTCAATTTGATTCCGCCTTTTTGACCTCTGAATTGGGATATTATCCTGCATATTTCATGCATCCTAATCGTCTAACAAGCAGTTCATCAGCCATGAGTCATTGGCTGTTAAATAGGGATAATAAAAGAGAAAATGAGATAATACATGTGAAAACCCTTGGGAAGAGTTAAAGTACCATAGTGGTTGTTAATACTATTCAGTTTCCAGAATCATTTCAGCCACCATAAACATATGACACATGCTGCTATTCTATGACCTTTTGCTTCAGAAAAAAATTAAAAACTGTTACCTTTGATACAAACATTCAGATTGATGCATTCTTTCTCAGAATGTTTCTACTATAAAAGCTTTGAGTAAAGGAAGTAAGTGTGATAATTTAAAATGAAACGTTGATTGTGAGAGTGTTATGTGTTGTTTCTTGCCCTTAAGCCTGAGATCACTGGATTGGCACAAATTCTCTATGATTCATGGGTAGTTGGCACATGCCGGTCTAAGTAGGTCATGGCTCTTTGATAGAAATAAATGTCCTTTTCTCTAGATTGTGTCTTTAATTATCTACTGTAAAACAACAACAAAAGAAAACATTGTGTATTACTTGCTCATTAGTGTTAGGAATTATACTCAAAAGTGTATCCAAGAATAAGTTGTGTATCTTTGTTTTAAATTTCATACTGCGTAGTAGATTTTTTAAGGGCTTACGGATTTTTTTTTTTAAGGTGGCGGCTATGAAGTAAAATTAGGGAACAGAAAGTGCTTTGGAGGAGGGATTTTATCCCCTCAACTAAAGCGTTAAGTTTTTCTTGAGCACTGCTCAAAGTAATGGACACTCAAGTGCTGACCAGCTGATCCTTTCTAACCTTTGTTTTTGGTTCAGGCAATTCCAATGAGTGTCTCCAGAATAGTGGCTTTGAATACACCATTTGCTTTCTGCCTCCACTTGTGCTGAACTTTGAACTGCCACCAGATTATCCATCCTCCTCCCCACCTTCATTCACACTTAGTGGCAAATGGCTGTCACCAACTCAGGTTAGACCCGAAACTTAATTTCTCCTATCCATTTTTAGAAACTTAAAAAATCATCTTTAATTGAAGACTACCTCAATGATCTTGAATTCAGTGCATGAAAAACAAACGGCTTTGATTTTGTAATTTTTTTTCCCTTGCCTACAGAATCCTAATGTTAATGAATTGAAAATGTTTGGTGTTTCAGAAAGAAATGACAATAATTAGAATGATTAATCATTATGAATTACGTAGGAGTAATTTCTAATCAAGCGTATTGTTTCTTTTCTGGTCTTGCTATTTTCCCATTTAGTCTGGATTGTAATGGAGACTAAGGTCCTCGTCCTCCTCATTTTCTCTTTTTCCTTAGATGTTGCTATTGCTTTTTATTTATTCTCTTTTTTTTTAGTTTCTTATCCATTCCTTAAAATAAAGATTTAATTATAATTAGGAGGACTAAAATTGAGCTAATGTAGTTATAATAAACAAATTTCCTCAGAAAACATAAAAATGCTTTTATTTTTAAAGGCCTGTATACTAATAACAAAGAGTTGTTGACTGGTCTCACTGATGTAAACACACACAAGTAGAAATGCATATGGTTGCTGTAGCTGTCTCATGAAGGATTGAGACCTTATATTATGAGCCTTCATTTCCTCTGGGTTAGAGATCCTTTCTAGTAACAACCTCAGCTCTTGATTGAGACATGAAAATGACTTGAAGCTAATATGAAGCATTCCAGGATAGATAATGGATCAATAGCAGCAGCTTTTTAGAAGTCAGGATGGAGATTGATAGGCTGATGTATTAAGACAAAAGCTGTCAGAGCTACTTGACCTCATGGAACAGCTTGTCAGTTTTTCCTTTTTGATCTTGTGATTTTCATTCTCCACCCTGCTAATCTTTAGATGAGAGTCTAATCTTTAGATGAGAGTACTTTTGTAAAATTGAACTTACAGTTTTAAAACAAAATTAAACTTTAAAAAAGGATAATACATGTAGAATAAGAGGGAATTTTACCTTATGTTTTAGTATCTGTGCCAGAGACAATACATGCAAGACAGTGGATTATGTGCCCAAGAATATCAAGGATGTTTGATGTTTAGATCACCGAGAGTTGACTGAATTATTTAGATATTTATAGTCTCATTTCTCCAGAGAGCTCTTGATACTTCATGTCCACACGTGTACCGGTATACACACGTGCTTGCACAAAACAAGGACAGATTAACTGGGTGTGTGGTTATAATTACAGATTCTACCCAAATAGCATACACCTGATGCTGGCTTTTGGGATGTGGAGAGAAGAGGGTTGTTCATTATTTTATGTTAGGACGCAGCTAAAATTACCGTAGGACTGTCTGCAGATACATTTTTGCCCATCTAGTTGACATTTTTAGTTAGTCTCTTATGTTCCTTGGTTCAGTTCTTGTTTGTTGCTGGGCCTTGAGTCCTTGGCATTGTGAATTTTACCTGTTGATAGTGAAGTTGCCGCATTGACTGAGCTGAGTTGGTGGATAGAAGTGGGTTTAGTTTTCTAGTATTTTACACTATTTCTCTTATAATATTTTTACAGTCTTTTTGATGTACATTTATGTACATCCCAGATGCCTCTTTTGAGAAGGGGCTGGAGAAGAAAAGGATGGAGGAGAATGGCTTCTTCATTGGACTTGGTGGCTCAAGAAACACTCGGAGCTGCCTTCCCTTTTAGTATCTATTACATTTTACAGATTTCAGCATGTTTCTGGTGGATCATATAAGCATATTCATGCAAATGTAGAAAAACATCAGTTGTCTAATCTTGAACTGGTCAATAAGTGTTTTAAGTTTGTGTATGTAGAGGATTTAGTGAGCAGCAGTTTGCGGCGTAAGGAAGAGAGAATATGGTCCTTTTTCACTTGATACTTAAATTTACAAAATTTATTTGCATCTGGAAGGCTCATTTTTTGGTGTTTACCTAAAAAGAAAAGCTGCTTATGATTCCTGAGCTCTACTTACAAGTATTCCACATTTCTAATGGCAAATCTTCTTATATTTGCCTTTCAAATTGAGCAGACCAGTTTTAAGGAGGAAAAGTTGAAATACTTTGGTTCCTTAGCTTAGGAAATGTAAGCTTTCCCTATGGCAGCCAAACCATTGTTGAGGGCTTGTAATCTTGTCCAGGTTCAGGATCGGTCTGCCTTCTTCTGTTAGTCAGGATCTGGTGTAAGCCCAGATTGCTTAGTTAAAATCAGCTTGTAAATCTGAATAACAAGGACCCTGAGGTTAGATTCTGTTTGTGATTCTTTCACACAAGTTGGCTTCTTGCTAGGACTGAAAGAATTAACTTTAAAACTTGGAGGGTATTTTTAAACTACTATTTTTCTTGTCATTATTGCAGAGTACCTACAGGGCTAGGACTCCAAAGGAATAGAAGTGGTTCATTTCAGAACTAGAGCTCTTCTCCTACGTGAGATAGATAGCAATGCTGAAACGGAGAAAAATAAAGAATAGAAAAGTCCTTCATTTCAGTGGCTCATATGTAAAGCTAATTCTGCATCTGGCAGGGTCTTGCCATTTCTCTTGTTTTCATGGTACTTATATCTTCTGACTTTGTGCTTTACTGTGGCTCGTGTTGCTGAGTATTTTAAGAAGTGCTTAGATTAGACTGGTGCTGTTTTGCAGCACAGTTTAACACAGCAGTAAAAAAATCATGTTAGGAAGTGTAAAAGCCTAATTTAAAAGTTAAAAAGATTTCAAGGGAAATCAGGAGTTGACAGCATCATCATCTTTCCAAACTCATCAGCATCCTTATGTGTTTTTTCCTAGCTGTCTGCTCTCTGCAAGCACTTAGACAACCTGTGGGAAGAACACCGTGGCAGTGTGGTACTATTTGCCTGGATGCAGTTTCTTAAGGAAGAGACCTTAGCGTACTTGAATATTGTCTCTCCTTTGGAACTCAAGATGGGTTCTCAGAAAAAAGTACAGAGAAGGATGGCTCAGGCCTCTCCCAACACAGAACTAGATTTTGGAGGAGCTGCCGGATCTGATGCAGACCAAGAGGAAGTTGTGGACGAGAGAGCTGTGCAGGATGTGGAGTCGTTGTCGAGTCTGATCCAGGAGATCTTGGACTTTGATCAAGCTCAGCAGATAAAATGCTTTAATAGTAAATTGTTCCTGTGCAATATCTGTTTCTGTGAGAAGCTAGGTAGTGAATGCATGTACTTCTTGGAGTGCAGGCACGTGTACTGCAAAGCCTGTCTCAAGGACTACTTTGAAATCCAGATCAGAGATGGCCAAGTTCAATGCCTCAACTGCCCAGAACCCAAGTGCCCTTCAGTGGCCACTCCTGGTCAGGTAACTTTTTATTGTGCTGCCCCCTAATTCTCTTTCACAAAAGGAGACACCTCAGGAACTTCCTTGATAAGGCTCATCAGGGCTGTCTTAAGCCTTGGAGCCAGCCCACAAAGTGTTTCATTGTATCCATCAAGAATGCCATGGTCTTAACTTTCCCTGTTAAGCAGATATAAATGCTTCCTTTGCTGGCTTTGAAATGGGCAGTCCTTGGCCAGGATGAGTGTTAAAAAAATTAAGTAGTTCTGGTGATTTACTCTGTATATCTGCTAGATGGGGGAATTACTACCTTATCTTTGTGTGAGGTTGAATCTGAAGGGTTTATCACTTGGAATGGTTAACCAAATGTTTACAAACTTTAATGTAAAGACAGCCTGCTTGGTTTCTTTTTTTTCTTTTTTAAATCAACTTTATTAAGGCATAAGTGTACTCATTTAAAGTTTATAGTTTGCTTTGTTTTGATAAATGGTAGGCTCATGTGATCATGTCATTTCAGGGAAGATAAAGACTTCCCCTCCTGGGTTTGATTTTGAAGTAAGGTTGAGTGTTTTAATTTATGTGCATCTGGTTTACACCAGCATCCTAAGGATCTCCTCAGGGTTAGGACTGGTTGGGAAATCATCAAACCTGTGGTATCTTATATTTTTAACTTCAGGTCAAAGAGCTAGTGGAAGCAGAATTATTTGCCCGTTACGACCGCCTTCTCCTCCAGTCCACCTTGGACCTGATGGCAGATGTGGTTTACTGCCCGCGCCCATGCTGCCAGTTGCCTGTGATGCAGGAGCCTGGCTGCACAATGGGCATCTGCTCCAGCTGCAATTTTGCCTTCTGTACTTTGTGCAGATTGACCTACCATGGGGTGTCTCCATGTAAGGTGACTGCAGGTAAGTTGTAACCGTGTGACCTCAGTCTCCCAGTGCCCCCCAACCCCCTAAAAAAGCCTATAATTTCAGTCCTTCAACTTGGAAGTGTTTGTTCAACAGATATTTTTGTCAGTTACTGTCCTAGGTTCTGGAGACATAGCAGGGACTAAACGGCCTCATGGGACTTACATTCTAATCGGAGAGATAGGCAAACAAAATAAGTAAGAATATTAGATGATGGTAAATGCTGTAGAGAAAAAAAATAAAAGGACAGGATATAAAATGTTCTGAAAGGGTAGGGGCTTGGGATTTTATTTAGAAAAACCAGAGGGAGACCTCGCTGGCAAAGTGGTTTGAGTAAAGACTTGAAGGAAGGCAGGAAACAAGCCATGCACATATCAAGGGGGTGCATTCCAGGGAAGGGATGACAAGGTAATTTCCATCTGTGAATAGGGAATAAGGTAGATCCTGGTTGGCAAATCATAGCGTCTAAGCTGCCACTCGTTTCCATGGTATACATGTCTGATCAATCATCAGGTGCTTTCTCCTTGAGCCCAGGGAGGCCTCAGAATCTTCCTCAACAGAGCATTTAAGAAAGCCATCCTCTGTGGGGATTAATAGACACACATTGTATATATGTAGGTCCTTGTATAGCACATGGAACTATATTCAATTTCTTGTAATCACATATAATGGAAAAGAATCTGGAAAGAAAAAATATATATATGTATAACTGAATCACTTTGCTGTACACCTGAAACTAACATTGTAAATCAACTACACTTCAATAAAAATTTTTTTTTAATTAAAAAAAAAAGAGTGAAAGCCACCCTCTCTTAAGGTAGGCACAGGAGGTGAAACCTGTTAGCCATTTCTGACCTTGATAAGAATTGAGAAATCAGGCCCTCTTCATCAATATAACTAAACTTTGGTGACTTAGTCTTTCTCACACTAACAAGGATGATAACAATAGCTACTTTTTAAGGTTGTTATAAGGTTCAGATGACCTGTTGGAGTGCTATTTTAAAGTTGTTATACTTGTTATAGTGGTCTGTGACAAGATAAATACAGGAACTGAGAGTCAGTGTTTGAAACTTTAATAATGATTTCAGAGAGTAATTTTATATCAGATCTAATAAAAATTTCAGCTTACTTTCATTTTTCTTTTTTCTTTTTTTTTTTAACATTTTTTATTGATTTATAATCATTTTACAATGTTGTGTCAAATTCCAGTGTAGAGCACAATTTTTCAATTATACATGAACATATATGTATATTCATTGTCACATTGTTTTCATTTTTCTAATAATTCATTTGATTATATTTCCAAAAAGTATTGGTCCTTGACAGGGTGGGGGAAAAAAAATTGGTCCTTCACCATAGATAGTTTGAGAATGGATGCAAAATACATGTAAAATGCAAAATGGTAAGTGTTAATACCAGTATTACTATAGTTACTAATGGTTAGCAGAGTGTCATTATCTCCAAGAAAGTACCCTGAGAGGAGAATGAGTAAATACAGTACTTCCAGTTGCCTAGAGCAGGTCTTGTAGTCCATAGGCAGCTAGGATGGGGAACTCACCAGAGTATAAGCTTTTACTTTAGACCTCTGTATCCTTATCATTGAGAGGCTGAAGTACATTTCAGATGTTTCACAGTATTTGGGGAAGAAATAGAAGATAGGCTTGGGAGCTTCAGCAAAATTAGCAATCTCTGTCTATATCTCTGTATTGGATATGACCATTTGAAATATGTGATATACATAGTTTAATTATTTTGAGAGCATTAAAGCAGTAACCTTCGTCCTTAAGATGTCTAGGAACACAAAAAATGCTTTAAATTAGCAGAGGGGATAAAAGTGACAGGATAAAAAGAATACATGTCTGCTACATCTAAGTAGAAGTGATGAAGCCATGGGAATGAGCAAAACAGAGAAAGGATTCACAGGTGAAGGAAAAGTGCAGATAGAGTTCTGCCTCAGAAGATGTCCACTGCATCAAAAGGGAGACAAAGCTCTAAATAATGTGAGGAAAGTAAATTAATAAAATAACTAGAACATTGTTGAGGGAGGTCTTTAATTAGTTGTGTTGAAAAATTAAGGTAATAGAATCGTGAGCAAAAGCCTTTGTCTGTAAATAAAGCCTTTGAGAATGGCTGCCCATTCCATTTGAGTTAAGTGATAAAGCAGTAGAAACGAGATTGAGGAGTATCAAGGGGAAAAGTTGACAGGAGGAGTTTTTCAGTATGTACGGGTGGTCAATTTTATTCACTGGCTTTTTTTAATATGGAGTATTGAACAATTGGTCTTTGCCCTTAAACCGAAAGTGCTGTTGTTTAATTTGGTAGGTCATGTAATCAAATGGTGGATGATGCCGATTTCGTGGAAAATCAGCTCTGTTTCACCCTTTGTATCATTTAGAGAAGTTAATCTTTCACTGTATACTACTAGTTGCACAAACATATCAACATTAATAAGTGAAGATCAAAAGAAAAATATAAGCTATTATTCTGTCACCTGTAACAAGTCCAGCTTTTGATTCCTTTCCATTCTCTGTCATTTGTGCATGTGTAATTTTTACCTACTTACAACTTAAATGTGCACATTTTTTCTGGATTCTGTAATGAGTATTTTAATTGAGTTATAACCATCCTAATAACTAAATATTAATGTCATTAAGTGGCTCTTTCGCACATAATTATTCCCTTGGTCATTTAATTTGTTTGCCATTGTTACACGCATCTCTGTGCATATAAACTTTTCTTTGGATTAATTTCTTATGATGGAGTCCCAGAAATAACATTATTGAGTAGTCAAAGGGTATGGCCATTTTTAATGGTTTTAATCAGCATTACAAAATTGTATAAAAGTTAATTTTCTGTTTCACTTTCTAGAGAAATTAATAGACTTACGAAATGAGTACCTGCAAGCAGATGAGGCCAATAAAAGATTTTTGGAACAGAGATATGGTAAGAGGGTGATTCAGAAGGCACTGGAAGAGATGGAAAGTAAGGAGTGGCTAGAAAAGAACTCGAAGAGCTGCCCGTGCTGTGGGACTCCTATCGAGGTAAAGGTTTGGGGACAGACTTGGAGGCAAACCTACTTGCGAGCATGTTATAATTTCCCCAAGAAACCCTTTGATTTTGTGACTAATGAAGAAAACACACTTTGGTATTTATTAAACCTTCTTACTTGGAAGATGCAAGTTTACTGGAAATACTGATATTGACCTTAAATGTATGTAGACCTCCCTTTTCAAAGTGCTTTCATACAGTGACAATTGTTCTCACATTATAGCCATTTCAAAATTGAATGGGTTATGAGGAGGCCATACTAGAGCTACAATCAACTCTTAACTCATCTGTGTGAGTTGAAAAAACAAAACAAAACAAAAAACCTCAAGCCTGACTTCTCAGAACTGCTTATCCTGGAATTTAGCGCACTTATTTAACAAGTACCTACTTAAGAAATAGAGAATTTTCCCATCAATCTGAGTCAAAATAGACAGATAAATCTATTGCTTCTTGACAAAATCTTAATATATTTTAAAATCAAAATGTATCTTTGCATTTAATTTATTGTCCCAACCCGTTATGTCTGAATTGGCCCTGGTGGTGATGCCTGTTACTCTGTTAAGGACACAGGCGTTCTGTTTAACCACTTCTGACGTGCCTCAGCTCTGTGATAGAGTGGGGGACTTGGTACTGTTTACTTAGATTGATGTAGAGAATATAAAAGCCCATGTATTAAACCCAAACGTTTTAATATTAATCTAACTACATGTTTCACTTGGAGTGTACGTGTTTGTCTTGAGTCTGCTGTTCATCGGAAGAGATTTTGCTAAGTATCTAGTTGTAGGAACACCTGCTAAATATTTTCTATGTTTTACTTGTAATGATAAAGAATTAGACTTCAACAGTTATCAGTGTGTCATCTGTATATCTCAACCCTGCCCTGGAAAGCGGGGAAGACTAGGAGAATGTTGTACTGTAGCATTTTGGCACGTGCATTTCTCTTTCTGTCTCTCCCACCAGAAATTAGACGGATGTAACAAGATGACATGTACTGGCTGTATGCAGTATTTCTGCTGGATTTGCATGGGTTCGCTCTCTAGAGCAAACCCTTATAAACATTTCACTGATCCTGCTTCCCCATGTTTTAACCGGTACGTACACACAAAACCCCTAGTCTCAGTAGCAATTTTTGGTACTTGATTTGCAGACCATGAGTCCAGTTAATTTTACTTAAGTACTCTGACTATTTAGAGAATTCTCTTATGTATTTTCCCCTATGTATGAGACTTTCTTGAAAATGAGTTTCATGATGAAAATATACTATCTGGGAATTTTATTTCTTATCCTCCTCAACTTTTTATAGTGAAAATTTCCAAACATAGAGAAGAGTTGAAAGGATAGGACTATGATTAGTAGGATACCTTCCACCCAAATGAACGATCGGTGATATTTTGCCGTATTTGTTTACTAAATTATTGCTGAACTAT
Source organism: Vicugna pacos (assembly GCF_048564905.1). Classification (NCBI taxonomy): domain Eukaryota; kingdom Metazoa; phylum Chordata; class Mammalia; order Artiodactyla; family Camelidae; genus Vicugna; species Vicugna pacos. The sequence goes on along the minus strand of NC_132989.1, from coordinate 21,353,312 downwards.
TTGACCCTAAGTTGGAGATAAGATGCTTCATCTCTGTATATTTCCACAGGTCTTTCCTAAGATAAGAAAATTCTTCTACATAACAAAATGCTTTAAAAAATTTGACAGTGATGGCATACTGTCATCTAATAAAATACTTAAAGCTTCTCCATTATCCCTAAAAATATCTTTTAAACCTGTTTCATTGAACCAGGATCTAATTGAGTTCAACCATTTTCTTTGATTCCATCTCTTTAGTTTAATAGAGAAAAGTTTTGTCCACTTTTTCTTTGTATGTGTTGAGGGGGAACATTGACTTTGAAGAGTCCAGGCTGTTACACTCTATAACCTCTTACCTTCTGGATTTTGGTTCTCCATGGAGTCTTTTAGTTTGCTTCTGTATCCTTTCTGTTTCCTGTCAGTGGAAGTTAAATCTGGACTGAAGTTTGACTAGATTTAGAGTAGCATTTTTGGCACGAGTACTTAATGAAGGGTGATGTACTTCATATAGTATCACATCAGATCCATAGTGTCAGGCTTTCTGCTGTTGGTGTGATGCTCAGTTCTATCATTTGCTCCATCGTAAAAATAAGTTTTCTTTTTGTCATTAGTAAGTGGTCTGTAGGGTGATGCCTTGACACGGTATGAATAACCTATTCTCCAGCAGCTCCAATTTCAGCAGCAGTTGATACTCTTTGCTAACAGGCCTCTGTGGAGTACCTACAATCATTGGTGTTATCAGACTATAAATTGAAGAAACAAGCACTGCCCATGAACCGTTGGGAATGTAGTGTTGAAAATTGCATAAATGTTAAGTAACATAAGGGAAGGAAAAAAGACATTGGCAACTGTAAAACGTTCTACAGACGGAGAGTGCAAGTGAAGACGGAGAGAGCGGAGTGGTTAGCATGTAACAGAGTTACAGTGCTTTGAAGGAGTTCAGGTTCTAGGTTGCCTGACTATCCCAGGTGTGGCTTATTCCGGATATTGTACCACACTGAGTATCAGTTTTGTGATACCTGTCTCCTGTTATAGTTTATCTTTGGCCCTGGAGAGTTGTCTGAATCCTAAAAGGGCTATTCTTATAAACTTTAAGGCAGCTTATTCAGAGGGACCCATATTTCAGCCCTCCCCAGTGGAATGTTTAAAGAGGGAAAGATATGCAAAGATGTTATCAGAAGAGTACAGAAAGTATTTTTGAAAACAGGAAAGAAATTTTATTCCATTTCTATCAGGTGTATTAAAGTGTACCTTATTTTCTGCTTCCAGGTTGTTCCATGCTGTGGATGTTAATGGAGATATTTGGGAAGATGAGGTTGAAGACTAGTTAACTCCTGCTGCTCAAGATACGGACGTGGAATGGTTTGCCCTAATCTTTTGTCAAGTACACAAAGTAACTTTGCAGGATATTTAGGGTACCATTCATTCACTCTTCCTATGCAGAAGATATGGAAGAACAAAGTTTATATTTTCATGTGGTACTACTGATTAAGGCACATTCGTACATTTTTCATTGTAACATAATTGAGGAAATATTAAGCCAAAGGTTCAGAAAATGGAAACTAGAAAATATTAAATATTATAATGTGCTGAAGCTTTGAATAGTTAAAAAGTAAATATTTATTTTCTTCCCCAAGCTTTAGGTAAGGAGAGAGGGGTCAAGAGTTAAACTTACAGACCTTTTTATTCTGAGAAGCATCCTGCTAAGACATCTAAGGGAGCTCCCTCAGTATACTCCTGATAGCTGGGGTGGGTAGGCGCCTTATTAAACTGTCCTGAGAGCCTGATCCCATTTACTCCATGTTACATTCCTTCCAACCTGAATTTCTGCTACATTAGTTTTCTTTGGAGGAAGCTCTTTGCTCTCTATAACTGATTGGATGACCCACTGTCATTTTGATCTACTGCTTTTCAGAATAGAAATTTATAGATAATTATTAAACTATTTTTAATACCATAAGCAGTATGGGTCACAAGATATATTTCTTCGTGGCATATAGTCCACTGGTTTTGAGCCAAGTCTATAGTTTATTGGTACTGGCTCAGAGGAATTTCAGCCGTATTCAGCTTTCCTCTGTCTTCTAGGCAGTAGAGCCTAGATTCAAAACAACTTGTCTTTGCTACCTTTTGTTCTCCTTTCTCTCCATTGACGCTCACCCTACCTTTCATTGGTAGGGACAGTTTTACTATTAGCTCCAGCAGCTAATATTTTTATTTCCTCTGCTGAGATAGGAGAAAGCCTAATATATTCCCAAGCTAAACCAGCTGAACTTTCATTATCTTTGCTTTTTGAACACTACACTACCATAGTTCCCGTCCTAACTTTCTGAATTCTTTTTAAAGCTCTTCTCTAATGAGCTATGGAAATTTGTCTTCCTATCCATTTTTTTTTTTGCAACAGCACTGTTTGGGGGGATAATTTTGGCTTGATACCTAGATCCCTGTTTCTGGGTTTTGTTGGCTTTTAAAAAAATTGTCTTTCCTTATGGTTTGGTGAGTGGCTTGGTAGCAAAATAAGATTTTGGGGGAAAAAGGACAGAGGAATTCAGTTGCAGGTGTGAACATGTTCTTTTTTCCTACCTTGTCATTGAAAATTGGGAAATCACTTATAACCATTTTATGTGTGTGTATCCAAAGAGCACGGACTGTTTCTGGATTGTTAATGAGGATGCTTAATCTTAAAAATAAAAATTATTTAAAAATTGTCTTATAATGAGAGCAGAGTTGCTGCTATGTGTTCTGTCACCAAGGCAACTGATCACATTTAAAAACTATGCAGTGTATAACACATATTCTTAAAGTGAGCAGAAAAAAGCATGGAATGGTGCCTCCTCCTCTGCCTGGGCTTGTGACTGAACTTAGATTTTAGGGCCAATGTTTTGTTTAAACCACATAGTTTTATGGACTTCGATTCAGCACACTTTATGTAAGAACTAAAGTTAACCTAAAGAATAAGTTGAAGATTAGAAATGGAAATTAAGACAATTATGTAGTACTGCTTGAGAAGAGTGGCTCTTCTCAGTGGCTGAATAGGAGTTCAGTTCATATCTTTCTCTAGTGACCACTCAGAAGCTGTTTGGCTCAGGGCTAGTTGATATTTGTTAGAGATTATTTTATTTTAGGCTGTTGCACATTTTGTTGATGAGGTAGTGGAAGTAGGAGAGAAGTCTTAACTTTGTGTTTCATCTTCCATACAAAATCTTCACCCCTCAATTTTCACAAAAATAATAGGGCTTGTCAAGTTTTATTTTTGAGTCATGAGTTATGAACTAATTTTAAGGTGGTATAGTTTTGGGTAGAGTACTTTTGTCTCTGAGTAAAATATAAGATTGGGATAACCCCCCATAAGACCTGTGAAATAAATGAGTTTGTGGAATATTGGTTTATCAGCTAGGTATATGAGTGAACAAAGAATTGTGTGTATCTAGCTTAAGTTCATGAAGGCTTTTTTCACAAATAGGCTGAGATTTGTCATAAATTGACATGAACCTTATGGGTCCTTTTGGTGGAAGTGAAGAGGCAGAGGGTCCCTTTGCAATTTGCCAAAACCTGCTTGAAGAGGGTGCATGTCTTGATTTTATATGAAAGGTTTGGACCTAGAACTGATAAATGAAAATAACCTGCTGAATAACTTTTGAAGTCAATATAGAAGTTTTGTGACTTTTTAAGCTTGGGATTGAACTAACTTCAGGGCCTGCCTTCGCCAATTGGGATGAATCTTGTCCCATTCATTTTTTTAAGTAAACTTTTTGTTTTACAATAGTGTTAGATTTACAGGAAACTTGGGCAAAACAGCAAGTTCCCATATACACCCTAAACCCATCTCCTTATTACTAACATGTTAGTGTGATACATTTGTCATAGTTAATGAACAAATATTGATACATTGATACATTATTAACTAGAGTCTATACTTTATTCATATTTCCTTTGTTTTTCCCTAATTACCTTTATCTGTTCCAGGATCCCATCCAGGACACCACATATTACTTGCAGTCATCATGTCTCCTTGGGCTCCCCTTGGCCATCATATGTTTATTAGTAGTAGTGCATAAACATTATATCTTGATGCATTTGTATTGGTCAGGAGCCAAAAACCTTTTCTTGGAGACTGATTACCTAATCCTAGCAGGCTCAGCAAATCAGTGAAATTCTTTTCTGATTGGTCTTTTTGTTGCTTTAAATCAGTTATTTCTAAAGACACTGGGTGTACATAGAGTTGTAGGCTCTGTGTCTGTTATGGTCATTTTTCTACTCAGCTTCACGAGGAAATCATTAAGCACTGGACAAGTTGATCAGACTTATGGGTCATCTGGACTCACAAGGCTCTGCACTTGTGTGAGAGGATTAGCCTGCCACCTCAGCTCAGTGCTGAACCCAGCAAGTGAGCATCTCGTGTCTACATCCCTTCCTGTTGAGGAGATTGATAAGGGAGAAAACCTTTGGCAGCCATATTCCCAGACCTATAGCACTGGCAGCAAGGTCATTTTTTTGTAGTAGAGGGTTCTAGTTTACATTAGAAATCCATTAATATACTTATTTTTTGTTGTTGTTAAGAGAAAATTAGAGTTAATCAGATATATGCTAATTATAAAGCCATTCATGTGGTTTCCTGCTTTAGAAGGAAAATTTAAAATTTGGACTATTATTTTGGAAAGTCCAAGTATTAACTTTGTCATAAGCACTACCAGCAGGTGGCAGCAATTCCCATGTTACAAATGCAAAAACTGGTTATGACAGTAGTATTTTGTTACAGAAGCAGGTGCATTTCTGGAATTTTAATTTTCCTCATTGTGTTTCATCATAGTCTGTTATATACTTTTATGCATTTAATGATACCAAGGCGAGAACAGCAGTATTACCAAAAACTGTAAGGCCACTCAGAACTGTTCTTGAACCATAGTTGACGTCCAATTATGAAGTGACATTGAAGTGTCACTCCTGAGAATAGCACTTGCCTGCAACCAGTGAAGTAAAGAAAAGAAGTTATAGCTGAAACCACTAAGTAAGACCAAGGAATTGTAACACTGGGGTGCCCTCTAATACTGATAAGAGTAGCCAAACAGTCTCTTCTCTGAACTTTGGCTCAATTAAAAACAAAATCGGCCACCCGACCAAGTTAAGGGTTTGTGGTCAGAAAGCTGTTTATGATAATTATCAACTTTCAGCACCATAGTCTAGACTTTGCAGTTATTCAGGTAGCATGAATGTTTACCACTCCAAGTAGTCCCATGTGTCTCTGAGCCAGAGGATGCTTTGGAGAAGATTGTGCACATTGAAAATTTAGTGAGATTCTGATGCCAAGTTGATAAGTAGAAAGTCAGCACAGTTATTTCTTTTCCTTACTTTGCTCTTTTTTTTTCCCCATTGAGTTGACAAACTAAACTAATATTAATACAACACAAATGCATATAAATTTAAAAAGTGATTGTCTTATTCTCAATCCCATTCCATTTCTTGCAACCTACTGTATTTCCTAGTATTCATTCACTCATTTAACAAATATTTATTGAATACCTCACTATGAGCCTTACTATTTTTCGAAGTGCTGAGAGTGTAACAGTGATTAAAACATATAAATCTCGCTGTCCTTTTGGAACTTAAATTCTGGTGGAAGGAGACAGACACTGAGCAAATTGTATGGTTTATCAGAAGATAAGTGCTTTGGAGAGAAGTTGAGAGAGGGAATAGGGAGCTAGAGGAGGCAGAGTGGTGCTGGAATTTTAAAGAGTGGAGAGGACTTCATCAAGATGGCACCTGAACAAAGGCTTGGCAGCCCGGGAGTGAAGACCTGTGGACACCTGTGAGAAGGGAGTCCAGGCAGAGGGAATAGCAGGGGTAAAGGCTCTTGGGGTTGGAGCATGTTAGAAGGCTCCATGGTAGCCAGTAAGGACTTAGGCAAACTGAGGAAGGGAAAATTTTGAAAGGTGGGGTGGGAGTAGGGAGTGCTGCCGACTGCTCTGGGCCTTGGGTGAACTTTGGCTTCTACCCTGAGATGGCAGCCTTTGGAGGGCTTTGAGCAGGAATGTGATAGGGTCTGACTTATGATTTAGGTGAGCAGGGGAAGCCAGGGCAGAAACAGATCAGTTAGGAGACTACTGCAGTAACTGAGGTGAGAAGTGCAGGTGGCGTGGACCAGTGGGCCAGCACTTGGAATCTTGAGAAATGGTCAGATTCTGCACTTTCCTTGAAGGTAAAACTAATAGGATTTGCTGACAGATTGGATGTATAATGTGAGAAAGTGAGGCATCAGAGTTGATTTCTAGGTCTTTTTGAGTAGTTGAGATGGAGAAACCAATAGGTAGCACTGACTGGCCAATGAAGAGCAGGACTTTAGTTGTAGATCGGTGACAACCCAATAGGTAGCACTGACTGGCCAATGAAGAGCAGGACTTTAGTTGTAGATCGGTGACTTTGAGACGTCTGATAGTTGTCGCAATGCAGATGTTGTAGGCAGTTGGATATTCTAGTCGAGTTCAAGGGACAGATTTGGGCTGGAGATTCACATATGAGAGTCAATGAATAGATGGTATTTAAAGCCATCAGACTGGATGAAATTACGAAGAGAGTCAGTTTTATGAGAGGAGGTCCAAAGACTGAATTTTGGGACACTTTTAAATGCTAAGAACTCAGGGGATGAGAAGGAACTAGCAAAGGAGACTGAGTGTGGCCAGTAAGGTAAGAAAACCAGCAAAGTGTGATATCGTGGAAGCCACTTCAGATTTGAAAGAAGGAGTGGTCAGCTGTGTCAGATACTGCAAATAAGTCAAGTAATATGAGCTCTAAGAACTGACTTGGCAATCACTGTAGAGGTCATTGGTGATTTTGACAAGTGCTGTTTCAGTGGAGGGGAGGTGAAAGTCTGGAGTGTTTGAGAACGAATGGGGCACCCTATGACAAGAAAAAAGTGAACAAACTGAAAATCAGCTTTCTTAGATCCAACAGATTATTGAGGTCACAGGGCAAATGTCCACAAAAACTAGAAAGGCAGGAAAATGCTGAAAATACAAATCTGTTCACCCAAGGTAGAAGCTGCTGGAGGCAATAATCAGGATTTAAATGAATTGCTAGGGGGCTGAATGTGGACTCACTTGAGAGTTTAAAACTCTAGAGAGCAATCTGCAACAAGTATCCAATGTTATTACAACTTAAAAAAAAATTCCTTGGAGCTAGTCTGAGGGGTTTTACTTTCAGGAGCTCTGTCAGGTTCTCACTGGGAAGATGGCAGAGAAACCACCTTGTGCAGAGGGGAGCCGGGAAGTGGCCGTCCTGAAATACACCCAGAGCTTTCTGTTTCCATGGCAGAGCCTGCCCTCAGGGAAAACTACTTTGCTGGAGTCCTCTGTGACCTCAAGGAAGGACAGTTGAATGGCTGGAGCCCCCTTTAGCCTTCCTGTCTCACATAAGAGGGGGGAAAAAGAAAGGCTAAGAAACTTCTGTAGGTCTCAGCCCAGAGATTCTAGCCCAGTAAAGTAAAACAGATTTAATCACAAGATTATAGAATGCCTCTCCCTAATACCTTAACATCTACAGGGCTCCAGTATCATAGCAATGGATTACAGCTTTTGAAAGAGTAGCAAGTCACAGCCTCTATTTTAAGAAGGAGTTTCTAGGGAAATCCAGAGACAACAGGGGAGACAAAAATAAAGGACACTGAAGGAAACTGAAGCCTCTGACACCTCCAACAAACATTAAAACACAGCCTAGCTGCTAGCCACATAAACATAAAGCCTCACATTAACGACCTGTTTATCTCAGTTCCTATTACCCAGTACCTCATACCCAACTTTCAGTAAAAAAAATCACAGGGATGCTAAGAGGCAGGGGAAAAGAGTCTGAAGACATAAAGCAAGCACCAGAATCAGACTCAGATAGGGCAGAGATTTTAGAATTATCACACTGGGAATTTAAAATAACTATGATTAACATGCTAAGATCTCTGATGGAAAAAGTGGACAACATGCAAGAACAGAGGAGTAGTATAAGCAAAAGATGGAAACTCAAAGAATCAAAAAGAAATGCTAGAAATAAAAACACCGTAACAGAAATGAATGCCTTTGATGGGCTCATCAGTAGGCAAAGCACAGCTGAGAAAAGAATTGTTGAACTTGAAGATCTGTCAGTGGAAACGTCCCAAACTGAAAGGTAAAGAGAAAAAGAAATGAAAGAAAAAGGGTACAGGGTATCTAAGAACTGTGAGACAGTTGCAAAAGGTGTGTTAACATGTGCACAAGGGGAATACCAGAAGAAAGAGAGAATGGAGGGAGAGAGATTAGAGCCAGAGTAGAGGTAACTCCAGAAATTTTGCTTATTGCAAAGGGGATCAGAGAATGAGGCTATTATAGAAGGGGACAAACAGGGTGAAGAGTTGTGTTTTTAAAGCTTGTTTTGTATTCTGACGGGGGTGATCTGGGAAAGGACAGTTTGATGCTGCAGTTGAGAGAGGGTCTTGCTGGAGCATTGCCCTCAAGGAGGCAGGAAGAGATGGGATCTGGTGCACAAGTAGAGGGAGTGACCAAGGAGCAAGTGACAGGAAGAAGGCAAACAGCGAGGGCAGGGCTGGCAGGCAGGTATATGTGAGGGAGGGAACTTGTGGAAGTTCTTTCCTGATTGCTTCTGTTTTCAAGGCTATCAGCTGAGAGAAAAGCTGGAGAAAAAGGGATTGGAGGCTTGAGATCTTATGAATTAGTTTTTTTTTTTTTTGATTTAATGAAGTATAGTTGGTTTACAATGTGGTATTAGTTTCTGGTATACAATGGAGTGGTTCATTTATACACACACACACATATATATATATATATATAAATTTTTTTCACTATAGGTTATTACAATCTGTTGAATATAGTTCCCTGTGCTATATAGTAGGATCTTGTTGTTTATCTAATTTGTGTATAGTAGTTTGTATCTGCTAATCCCAAACTCCTAATTTATCCCTCCCCACTTTCCCTTTTGGTAACCATAGGTTTTTTATGTCTGTGAGTCTGTTTCTGTTTTGTAAATAAGTTCATTTGTGTCATTTTTGTGGATGTCACATGTAAGTGATACCATATTTGTCTTTCTCTGTCTGCCTTCACTTCATATGATAATCTCTAGGTCCATCCATGTTGCTGCAAATGGCATTATTTAATTCTTTTTCATGGCTGAGTAGTTTTCTGTTGTATATGTATACCACAACTTCTTTATCCAGTCATCTGTTGATGGACACTTATGTTGCTTCCATGTCTTGACTATTGTAAATAGTTCTGGTGTAGAACATTGGGATAAATTAGTCTTTAAGGAGATTGAATGGACTAGGGGAAATAGTTGGTGTTAAGGGCACCCTCAAGGTCCAAATTACTGTTTTGTTTTGGGGAGGAGGGTATAGCTCAGTGGTAGAGTACGTGCTTATCATTCATGAGGTCCTGGGTTCAATCCCCAGTACCTCCATTAAAAAATAAATAAGTAAACATAATTACCTCTCCCCCAACAAATTATTGTTTGGTTTTATTTACCTATTATTTCGTAACTCAGGATTCTGTCACAGTATGTCTTACTGAAAATTTAAGCATGCTTTATTAGCATGTCATCACAGTTCTGGTTTCCAGAAAAGAGGCATCAGAAAATATCCCAAAGAGGGATGGGAAATCAGGATGGCTGCTTTATGTTGGAGGGTCAGGAATGAGCTCAGATAAATGACATTTGAGCAGAGACCTGAGGAAGTAAGGGAGTAAGGCATAGATTTATCTGGGGTGGGGCTAGGAGGCCAGGCTCTTGTATCCATGTCTACTTTATAAATAGACGTATTGAATGGGAGAGGTGATGTCCATTTTTATGTCAACATGCTGCTACTTTTTACTAAATGATGAAACTTGAAGTACATCCCATCCACTCTTCCTGAAATACAACTCCATATATACTTAATGTTACCTTTTTGAGTATCACACTTGAGGTTTTATAGATAGATTGAACCTGTTCCACCTAGCTGTACTTAGTGTTTCTTTATTGATGAAATTGTCACAGCCTGGCCAATGGGAGCCTCATTAAACTGGATGCTTTGCCCTCTCAGTACTGGCTTGGACATTTTCTTAAAGCATCTTTGTTTTCTGGCAACAAAATATTCTAGGCCCACTCTTATCCCTGCCCCTAAACATATAATTGCTCCTCTCCAAGAAGCCCTGAGTAGTATCAGAGGCCCAGTCTGGCTCAGGAGTATACAGCCCACTTGATTCACATTAAGAACTAGTCGTGGCAGGATGACACTGCTCTTGGGCTACAAGGGAAACACAGGCCTAAGAGACAAATCTCTTTAAGGTCTCTCCTTTAACAGACATCTCCAGTTTAGCTGTCATCACTAAGTCCTTTCTCACTTCATTCTAAAACGATTTTTGTCTTACAACACATCTACTTAAAGTTTAATTCCTTTGTTACTGGATAAACAAAATGAGGTACATCCACAATGGAATACTCTGCAGCAATAAAAAAGAATGGGCTGCTCGCTACATGTTATGTGGATAAACCTCAAAAACATGCTTAGTGAAAGAAGCCAGACCCAAAAGATGTAATGCTGTATGGTTCCATTTGTCCACCAAAGATAAATCTTTAGAGACAAAGCAGATCAGTGGTCACCCGGGCTGGGATCGGAGTAGGGGATGAGAGGGATTGTGGTGAGGAATTGTACAACTCCATAAACCCAGTCAAAATCATAAACTTACATTTAAAACAGGTCAATTTTATCGGCATGTAAATTATCTTAATACGATTGTTAAAAAATTAAACCCTTCTTCCAACTTCTACTTGAATCTCAGATGGTTATACTGATCCAAGATGTTCCACTATATTGACTTTATTAACTAAAAAAAAAAACCCTTATTTTCCATAACTTGTAGTTTATAGACCCCTCCTGGTCACAAATCTGCCTTATTCTTTTTAATAGCTGTATCCTTGTTTGGATACCAAGCAGACCCAGAACATGACAATTTATTGCTCATCTCTTCATTCCTACCATTTTTTCACACAGGCGCTTCCCTTCTATGAAATATTTTGATTATTTCCCCCTCTGGTGACTGAAGAAGAGACCAACAGTTGCTGTGACTGTGACTTCTGCCGTGCCACTGTGAGGAGTGAGTGTGAAGCTTTGCTCACTAGCTTTTCCCAAAATACGTAAACATCAACCTAAACCAACTTCTGACCTTTGGGGGTAGAAGTCCATAAATGACACATTTTACTTGAAAATACTGGATTTAATAGAAAATATCACATTGTAAACAAGTCCACTGATCCATTAGCTTAAAACAGCATGATAGCACAATCACGTATAAAAGCTAAAGATGAAACGCTGGTACCAGACACAGCACTTACAGAGAGGCCTAAGCCAGGCTCTGAAAGGTCTTTCCTAGAAATAGAAGCAGCAGCAGCTTCGAACAGGCACAAAAAATAGGAAGGAGGAGGCAGCATCCACACCATCCAGGCATAAGAGTAAAAGGAAGGCAGAGCAATAAACTCATTTTGTGAACAAAGGGTGAGGGGCCAATAAAAGGGCAAAAGCAGTGTATTTCCTGATGTCTAGGGAACATCAGACCTTGCCACGTGAACCCGGGAGGGTAAGGAGGGCAGGGTATTTTAAGTGGGGAAAGGATAGTAAGCGGCCTCAGAAGCAGTTGGTATGTTTTTGGCACTCAACTCTCAGGGACACAGGAGAACTTGTGATTTGTGTGTAGTTTCTAAACTAATCATCGAGCTGCTTGCCCTGGCCCCATAACCTCGTTGAACAGAACAGTGAATCCTGGCGGTGTCTGTTGCCCCAGTGGACTGCCTACGTATGAGTGAGTATGTCAGAGGCGCCACACTGAGACCTTGGAACAAAACACAGGGCTCTGGTGGGAAAAAGGTTTCCGCCTCCCTCCCGGTGCTGGAGGGCCCCTGAGGGAGGGGAGTTTGACCTGGCTGGGCCCTTTGAGGCTCTGGGTTTTATCAGCAAAAGCTTTCTCTTTAGCTCCACCCACCCAAGGAGTCCTCTGAGTTCACGGAAAGGCCAAATGAGACAGCAGGAAAAAACAACTGGGGAAAGAAAGTAAGGGACAGTTTCCTTCCCACAGCGCTTGTTACTGACCAGAGGGACGGCTTCCCTACACTGATGTTAGACATTGAGAGTGTTCGTTCCTCAATCGGGAACAGTGATTTTCAAATAAGGGACAAGCCTGCTTCAGGGGGGCTCTTAAGATTCTCCAAAGAGGTTTTGTCCAATGTACATAAGCTCCTAACTCCCTCTCAGCTGACAGTCAGTGCCCAGAATGATAGAAAGTCCTAACAGGAGAGTACTGCACATGTGAACAGTGTCAGAGGCAGGATAAAAAGCTGAAAACCCCTAGTCGGTGGGGCGACATCAAAATTATGGAGTGATTTTTTTTCTTTTTTTCTGATTAAGAGTAAGTTACAAACAAGTAGCTAAACTCCAGGACTGGACTCCACACTGCAGAGCTAAGAACAGTAAGTTCACCCACTTATCTGGAGTAACCATACTAGATTAAAGAAATATAATTCTGTCCTCCCAAAGACAATTTCCAGAAAGACCCGCCTGTCCCAATGAGGTACTTGACACTAGGATTAGCACAGGCTAATCACTGTATGGTTTCTTAGAAGACTGGCTTTTCTCTGTTTCTTTCTCTTTGATACTGTACAAGGGGTCCACCAACTTGTTATGAACAAGCATTAAACCTACAAAAAATTAAAAACAAAAAGTCGTTAATGCAGGCAGAGGCAGAGTATCAGCACTAACATCCAGGAGCTCTCAAATTTTGTCCCAGAACTGACTCATCATCTTTCCTCTGTGGCCCCAAATGATAAACACTCTAAGAACAGGAAAAGAAGTTGTTACTGCTAATGAATGCTAGAATCCATGTGGCCTTTATTAATTCAGCCTCTAGAAGAGTTGGCCATTAAAAGGTTAATCTTTTCACCAAAGAACAAATCCCTAATTTGCCTGCTCACTAAATGTGAGTGTCCTTTTAAAGGGAAGGGAAAAAATCTTCCTGACAGTTCAGTGCCTTGCCTAGAAGGAAAAGGCCCGTACGAGTTCTAGAAAGACTGAAAAACCTGAAGCTCAGTATCGCTGCAAGGAGATTACCAAATAGCTCTTGAAACTATGACTTTTCATTTCACTTTCTTCCCTTCTCTTCAGAGCAAACAGGCCTCCAGAAATGGACCCTTGCAGTCATAGATGGAAGAGAAAGCTGTGTTCTGAGGGTAGGGTTTGATTTTTATTAAAATCAGAGCTGTCTAGTTAAAGTGGCCAAAGCATGCAAGCTAGACTCATGCCTCACTCCTGGCACACCTGAACTTGGCCACCAGCCCAGCCCACTCCTCTGTCACCTTTGAAATACTTGACGGTCTTCACTTTCAACTCCAGGGTGGCATCCTCGTCGCACACAAACACCGTGCGGGGATGCTGCTGGAAGGCAGACACGGTCCACATGTGGTTCACCCCCTCCTCAATGGCCTTGTACAGAGCAAAGGCCTTGTGAGCACCTGTGATGAGGATCATCACCTGGGGATTGGAAAACAAGTCTGTGATGGAGGAGAAGGAGCAGCGGAGCTGGGCATCCAGACACCTGCATTCTAGTCTGGCCACCCAAAACGATCGTAAGGACTGTTGTTTTTATATACCGCTGTAAGTAGTTAGCATGCGGCACACTGTGCTCCATGCTCTGTGTGCTTTATCAAACAAGTAGCCTGAGGTGGGGAGCACCCTTATCCCCATGTCCTAGGATAAGGAAGTAGGCTCTGTGACAGGGGGTTAAGTAACTTGCCCCAGGTTGTTTCTGACTCAGACTCCATGTTCTTGACTGCCACGTTATTACTGCCTCCTGGCACCTTTGACGATGACTGTGAAAGTGCCCCATAACAGATGCGCCATACAAAGGCCCACTCCTTATCCCAGCAGTTCCGATCCTGGGCTCAGGGGCTCCTAGGCTAGGTGAGTTTTCACAGTCATAAATGATAAAAGAGGGGACCCAATCTGCACCACCTACAAGGAGGCCTTGGAAGTTACCTGTGTGGCTACTAAGGTCAGACCTCAACAAGGCTGCCCCTTAAACTGGTCACTTTCAGTTCAGAGTATCAGACCTACTCATGTGACTTAGAGTAATGCTTTTTGTCTAAACAAAACGCACAAACTCGTCTCAGCAGTTAAAGTATCAGGACATGTAAGTGCTGGAAAGTGATTAGAAAGAATTCAGCTCTGCAGATACCCTTTCACTGGAATTCACTTGTACCATGGATTGTGAGCAGGATTTGCTGTTCCTTTCTTGAAAGATGAGAAAACAGAGGCATAGAGAAAATGTGATTCTGCTCAGGACCCCAGAACTCATTTTAGAAAAGAGAATTTCATAATTCCCAGCCCCAGGTCCTTTCCCAGATCAAGGTACACCACACAGAACAGGAAAAGCCCTTAGATGTAGTGTTTACAGGCTGCAAGGCCAAAAACAGTGACCTCCCTAGGTACTGACTCAAAATCGCCCAACAGAAATCTGGTGCTATTGCTCATTTCACAAAAGTCACTTTAGACTGGGAATCATTTTCACTGATTTACATGTTTATTTACAGACTTGGGCAAAGAAACCTGAATCTAAAATGTCTGTAGCTGCTTTCCACTGAATATATCCCAGAAATAAAGAGAAAATTCTTCTAATGCAAGTAAGGAAACTGGAACCACAAAAAATTCAAATAATACCTAACTTTCTATGGAAAGACTCACTAAATTCAACTCAAGACACTTACATATCTATCACACTTGTCCACATTTATGAATCTGAGCACAGAGCTACAACCACAAGCCTCCTGCAGTTGCAAGGGGAGCTCCCTTCAGTGACCACCACTGCAGAGAACCAGAGGGCTCCTCTCAGTATCTGAGCAGGTACAAGTCACATTCTGACATTAGTGGAGTGGGGCTCCTATTGCCTGTGACAACTGGAAAGGGGTAGGTAAGTAAGTAGAGACCAGGAGCCTGGGGCCTCCTGGGCAGTCAGTGCTGAAAGGTTTCAGCTTACACTGGGAACCATGGTTACCTCCACAGAGGAAGGAGATCAGTGATAGGGTCACTTGGAATTTTAGCCTTATTTTAGAATGTCTTTATTTTTAACAAACATGTATTCAGGTGGTAACTGTATCATTTAATAGCAAAAAGGTAAGTCCAGCCCCCCAGTAAAGGCCTGTGGATCCCCTGATCCTTACCTCTCTAGCATCCATGACAGTGCCCACGCCTACTGTCAGGGCCATGGTGGGCACCTTGGTGAGATCTCCATCAAAGAACCTAGCGTTGGCGAGGATGGTGTCCATAGCCAGCGTCTTCACACGGGTCCTGGACACCAGACTGGAGCCCGGTTCATTGAAGGCAATGTGTCCATCAGGGCCAATGCCTGCCCAGGAGAGACAGTCAATGCAGCCCTGTCAGTCCCAGGGATCCAAGATTTCAAGAATGAATAATCTCTTCTTCCCGACTTGGGGTCTGAAAAAAACTGTCTCTCTTGCCTCATTCACCCCATGGGCAGGTAGACTTTAAGCATATGATCTTCTCTCATTTCCATCTGAGGCACACATAGACATTGTTAACTTGCTACCACCCTTAGAAAGCTAAGCAGGGAGCAATCCAGAAAGCTTCTGCCTCCCCACATCATCCAAGTGTAACTTCTTTCTCTCCTGCCAGTAGTCAGGGGTCCCACCCCTGGGATAAAGTTGCAGCGAACAAAACACAGGGCCTGGAAAGGGACTGCCAAGTTTATAAAATCTCAGAACATGAGCACTCCTAGCCTCTTCCTCCCCACCTTGAAGTAAAGAAGGGTTAAATTTGGAGCAACAGAGAGACTGTTCAACTGCATACCCGTGTGGGTAACCCCAGAGGCAGTGACAGATGGAAATGTAAGAGGGCAGCTCAGGGTAGGAACCAGCACAGACCTGACAGGGAGGCACCAGAGGTCCCACCCTCTCTCCACCGCTCTAACCGGCTGACCCTGGACAAGTCACAAAATGTCTCTGGGGTTCAATGCTATCTAGAGCATGCAGAGGCTGATGGTAGAATCTTCTGAAGCTATATGAGGCTGTGATTTTGAATGTTTAACTAAGCCCCAGGACTGATCATAAAACCTTCACTGGGGAATAGACTCTTGAGTCCAAATCCAAACACCTCAATTGACAGATAAGACAGACAAATGCAGAAAGAGGAGATGCCCAAAATCAGGGCTCCTATTCTGTGCCTGCCCTGCTGCCTCAGGCTAAGAAATGGCCCGCACTGTCAGCCATGCAGAGAGAGGAAGCTGTGTGGAGACAGGTGTGGGTCTTGTCCTCCTTCCCCTATGTCCCAGCTGCACTGGGCCCGCGCTGGGCACTGCAGTGTTGAGCTCACCTCCAACAAACAGCTCAATCCCACCCGCAGCCTTGATCTTCTCTTCAAAGGCGTCACACTCGGCCTGCAGGTCAGCTGCGTTCCCGTCTAGAATGTGGGTGTTTTCTGGGTGGATGTCAATGTGCTTGAAGAAGTTGTTCCACATGAAGGAGTGGTAGCTCTCCGGGTGGTCTCGAGGAAGGCCTGTGGAGCCGCGGCCGCACGGTCAGGCCAGGCAGAGGCACAGCTGGGATACCCCCAGACCCTGGGAGGCACTTCCAGGGAAGTGCTCATCAGGGAGCCAGCCCTCGCACCCTCAGTCGCGCGGGAGAGGCTGGGCTGCTGTGCCCGTCTACCCACCACCATGGCCCGCGGCCGTGGAACTGAGCCACAGGAGCTACACACCGGGGACCTGAGGAATCCCCTCATTCTGATTCCTTTTCACAGGGAATGACTGGAGGCCAGGGCCACTCTGGCCCTCTGGAGGTGGGCTAGCCTCCTGCGGTTAGGCTGGGCCCATCTGGGCAAAGAAGCAAGCACGCCCCTTTCCCTGTGCCTCTCACCCCATCACTCACCCCTAGTTATACCCTGCTTAGCCTGAACCCCAACTTGAACACCAGGAGGTTGGAGAGAATTATTTCAGGGCTTCCCCAAAAGGTTTTTTTTCAGTCAAGAAGAAAAAGAATGTTTAAAATGCATGTTTCAGGGGCTGGGGGAGTGGGGAAATGGGTAGTAAGTATTTAACGGGTAGAGAGTTTCAATTTTGCAAGATGAAAAGAGTTCTGGAGATTTGTTGCACAACACTGTGAACTTGCTTAATGCTGCTGAACAGTACTCGTAAAAATGGTTAAGATGGTAAACTTTATGTGTATTTTACCACAATTAAAAAAAAAAAAAAGAATGTTTAAAGTGAAACCATGTGGGTAGGGGGTATAGCTCAGTGGTAGACCATGTGCTTGGTATGCACAAGGTCCTGGGTTCAATCCCCAGTGCCTCTGTAAAACGGGAAAAAAAAAAAAACAAGAATAAAGTGAAGCCATTACAAAATGATGCTGGTAGGTGGGGAGGGTAACAGAAGCCCAAGGTGCCACTTTTCAGCAATAGAAAAGGACACCAGTCTCAGCTCCCCTCCCAGGGCACTTGGCAGGAAGGGGAACTGGAAGGTGAACAGTGGAGAGACAGTCCAGCACAGACACTGGGGGGAACACATCCCAGCCATAGGACTCCAGATCCCATTTGTAATCATTTGTTCCAGAAAGAAACGGCATGGAGTTGGGGAGGAGGCAGAGGAGGAGATACACTAATATTTATTAAGCACTTGCTCTGTATAAGAAGCTTCCACTTCTGTTATATCACTTAATGCTTGCAGCCTATGAGGTCAGCTTTATTACCCTCATATCATAGCTGGGTAAACCAAGGCCTGGAAGATACAGGTATCATCAACTGAGCCTACCGCCAACGTCACTGGTTTCCTGAGACATCCTGGATCCTCTTCTGAGCTGATCCTGTGAGAGGAGGAGTCAACTCTTCTGGAACCAGGTAAGACCTCAAAATACAAAGACTCACCCACATACTCATCCATGTTGAAAGTCTTCACATATTTGAAGGACAGGTCTCCATTCTTATAGTACTCAATCAGCTTCTTGTAGCAGCCAAGCGGGGTGCTCCCTGCCAAGAGAGGCCACAGCTATGAACCCCTTCAGCCCCCAGTTCCTGGAAGCCCAGAGGGTACTCAGGAATGAGTCAGGGCTGCATCACCAGGAGAAACTGTCAGATCTGAGAGAAACAAGTCAGATCTTGAGTCCTACCCAGTGCTCCAATCCCAACTGCCATCCATTGCTTGTTTAATGCCTCTTCCCCTCCTAGACTGTAAGCTCCAGGAGAGTGGGGCTGTGTCTGTCTTGTTCACTGCCCAATCTCTAGCACTCAGCACACTGATGATCGAAATGACTATGATTAGCACGCAAGTGAACATCAGACTTAACTACTGACATGATATTCCCTGAGCAACCAGTATGTGAGAGGCACAAGGTCACCCAGAGAACTGAGGGACACAGCAGCTACCTTGGGAGAGCTCACTGTCTAGGAGTGGGGACGTGAAGCAGTAATGTCAGCTGTGCACAGGTCCTCCTCTGGGCCGGGGAAGACATCCCTGTGGAGCAGCAAACTCCTCAGTCTCATTAAAAAGTCAGTTATAAAATCCATATAAAAGGCAGGAGGATGGCTGCAGATTTTAAAAAGCCTGACTAGACACTGGATTAATTTAAAAAACTATAAAAGATAAATGTGGACAATTAGGGAAAATTTTAATATAATTTATATTAGATGATGTTGTGGAATTATTTTTAATTTTCTTAATGATAATAATACTGTGATTATGTAAGAGAATGTGTCTATTCTGAGGAGATATGTGCTCAAGGATTTAGAGGTAAAGTGTTAGGATGTCTGGAACTTACTTTCAAGTGGCTCATAAAAAAAATGTGTGTGTATGTGTGTACAGACAGGACATGAGCACAAGAGATGAAAGCAAATGTGGCAGAATGTTAACAATTGGTGAATCTAGGTAAATGGTACTGTACTCTTCTTTCTGCTTTTCTGAATATTTGAAACATTTAAAAATAAAAAGATGGAAATAAAAGAGCCCCACCCAAATCAGATCATTCTTCTCATAACACACTAATGGCCTCTCATTTCACTCTGAGTAATGGACAGTCTTAACAAAGGCCGTACATAATCTGGCCCCTGGCTACCTCTCTCCTCCTTAGGAATCCTGCTCCAAGCAGTTCTACCTCAGGGTCTTTGCACATGGTGTTTGTTGCCTTTGCCAGCAATGCTCTCCTTCAGGAACTGCACAGCTAACTCACCTCTTTAGGCCTTTACAAATGTCACTTTCTCAGAGAGACCATCCCTGCCCCCACATCCAACACTAATCCCCTCCTCCCCGCCTGAACACTCCCCTCTTTCCCTGCTTCATTTTTCTGCTTCCCTCCTATCATCACCTAGCATACTCTATATTTTGCCAATTCCCTTGTTTATTGTCTTGCCCACCACAATTTAAGCTTTAGGAATGCAGGGGGGTGTGTTCTTTTTACTCACTGCTATATCCCTGGCACCTAGAGCAGGTTGGCATACTGTAGGTGTTCAGTGAGTATCTGCTGAATGAATGACAGTGGCAGCCCCATCCACACAAAATTATCAGCCTGTCCCTGTAATACAGCCTTAGCCATGCCTGAGCCACACAGCATTCCTGTTCTTTCCCTGAGCTTCATCATGTCCATTTTCCAACCTTCCAGCATTCCCATCAATTCTGCAAGCCCCCCAGAATCTAGCCAATAAACTCTTTTTCTGCTTAAGTTAGCCAGAGTCAGTTTCAGTGGCTTCCACCCAGAACCCTGACTGGCGCTTCATCTAACAGAAGCCATGGGCCAAGCAACCCACATGCAAATGCTGTGCTGGTTCAAGCGTGACAGTCAAGAAGAGGCCAGGTATTCTTGGAGGGCCCTGAATACCACTTTGAGGGTCTTGGATCTAATTCTGCAGATGATGGGGAACTAGGGAGGGGTTTCAGCAGACACCTAGACTGTGACCCAAGGTCACGCCACAGTTAGTAGACAGGGTGTTAGACATAACCTGAGACGGTGGTTTCACAGGCATGTGCAGATACTGCTCCCACAAACCTCCAGAGCAGAAGTCAGGAACCTTCAGCCCACAGGCCAGATCTAGCCTGCTGCCTATTTTTGTACAGCTCATGAATTAAGAATAGTTTTTACATTTTTAAAGTTTTTAAAACTCAAAATATTATTTTATGATGTGTGAAAATTATGTGTACTCAAATTTCAGAGTCAGTCAAGTTTCACAGGCAGACAGCCACGCCCATTTGTGTATTGTGTATGGCTGCTTTCGAGCTACAAGGGCAGAGCTTAGTAGTAGCAACAGAAGCTGTCTGGCCAGTAAAGCATAAAATATTTACTGTTTGGCCATATACAGAAAGTCTGAAGACTCCTGCTGTAGTGGATGGGCCACTGAGGCAAGTCCACCCCACTTCTGAAAGAAGTAATTAGAACATTAGCCTTGACAAGCTGGGGTCAAAGTATCTTCCCATGAAGGCAACATTTTGATATTTTCCCAGAGAAACTGGGAGTGTTTTTCACTTAGGTCCTGTGTTTAATTAAGCCTTAGAGAAATGCTTTGAGTGACTCTCTTCTCAATTCTGTCAAGGATGTTGCTTAGCTAGGAGCACTCTATATGCAGAGAAGAGAAATTAGTTCATTACACAAAATGTATGCCTTCAGGTATTTCGACTTAATTGTGTTAAGGAAACCTGGTTGATAGGGCTGACTTAGGATATAGCTTTAAACTCAGAAAGTCTTTCCTGCCTAACCAAGATCCCTTCTACTCCAGGACTTTTTAGGAGCAAGCAGCAATGGAACCAACCCACGGAGGAAACTGCGTCCTTGGAGTTCTATGTCCAGGGGGCAGGGGAGTTGTTCACTCATAGGGCCAGTACCTCAGAGCTCTCCTTGAAGTCCCCAGGCTGAAGGAGCCTACCAACCTGGCCCCTTAAAAGCTCCTAATGCCCATGCCCACCCTCCCCATCCCACAACGCACCGGTGGGGAGCCCCAGGGTGAAGTACTTGTCTGGCCCTGAGTTAAACTGGATGATGCGGTTCCTGATGTACTTGGCCGCCCACTCACTGGCCTGAGAATAGTGGTCCAGGATGATGAGCTTCATCTTGGCCTGCAGGGGCAGGTGACAAAAGGAATGGGTGGTAAAGGATGGGGAGAAAAGGGTGGAGGTGGTTGGGGTGGAGGGGAGAGGACTCTTGCTGTCTGAGCCAAGAGAAAAGAAAGCCCCCTTCAGTTCACAGAGCATTAACACACTGGGCCAAGCGTCTCCACCACCCATCGGGAGGTGCCGCTGTAGGACGGACCTGGGTTCTAATTCTGGTTCCTTCATTTATCAACTGCAGGACCTTGATTAAAGGAGCCAAGGTCTCTGAGTCTGTTTTCTCTTAGGTAAAAATGGGGACAGCAACACCTACCTGACACATTTCATGACGCTGAATGTTAACTGAGAAAGTGCACGTAAACCACACGTAGTATTCATTCGATATGTTGGGCCCCTTCCCCACCCTTCTACCCCAGCCTGGCTGGATACTCTACCCACGACTTGCCCTCACAGAGGGCTCATGGGATCATCCTAGAGCAGCTGGGGGCCTGGAGACGTGTGCTCTCTTTCAGTACCAGATAGGTGCTCCCACTTGCCGGCCTTGCTCTGTGGATCTTCAGTTTCCCCCGAAGAACACGGGGTAAAGGTAGCTGCCCCGGAAGGTGGGCGTTTGCTGCCCCCGGCCCCCTCCCCCGCACTGCGGTCAAATCAGAGTGGGAAGGCCCGAGGCGGAGCTGACCGGTTTCGCGGTCCGGGGGGCAAAGGAGTGTTCTCCCCACCCGGATGGCTGCCCACCGCCCCTCCCTCCCGGGATCCGAGCGGATCGCTGAGGTCCCGGCCCCGGGGTGCCAGAGGCTGGGGCAGCACCGGACCCCCGCCCGCGAGGAGGGTCCCCGAGGACCCCACTCCCCACTTACACGTACACCTCCCGCGGCTGCTGTGGCGACTACGCCGGCGACCCCGCCCCGCGCGGGTCACGTGGCTGCGGGTCACGCGGCGCCGCGCTCCACCCGCGGGGCAGACTCCGAGGGGCTGCGGCTGCGGGGAGGGCTCTGCCCGGAGGGCCAGGGGCCGCCCACCCTCTCATCTCCGCTCGGGGCCGCGCAGGCCCGGGAGCAGCCGTGGGGGGCGGGGCCGGGAGACTGGTTTGGCGGAGGAGAGTGACTTGGGGGTCCCAGGAATGCAGTTCTCGGGGCCGCCGGCTGAGGCCGGGTTTTCAGTGCTTGGGGTGGGGCGGGGGAGAAAGAGCAGAATCTCTTCCTTTAGGGTTGGGCTTGGCTCTGCCCTCAGTTTATTATTATTATTATTATTTTCGTGTCATTTACCGAGATATTACTCCTTTTTTTCTTTTAAATAAAATGGATTTTTTCTTGACCTTTTTTTTTAAAAGGTCAATCTTTGCAGCAGTATAAACTAGAGAAAAAGCTAGGTCCCTGGTCTCTACTTACTCCCTACCCCGAGATATAACCATTGCTAACAGTTTAGGTTAAAGTAGTTTTTTGTGACTATCCTTCCATCGTATTTTACAGAAAGGAGAACACACTACAGTCAGCTGGGCGGTCACACCGTGCGGTTCCCTCGATTCGGCCGGCCCCGCCCCTTGAGAGCCTGGGCTTCGTCTGGTGAGACCCAGCCGTGGAGCTAATACCTGTACACTTCGAGGGTCACGTTCTTGGGCTTCAGTGTTGGTGTAGGTTTGGGGGTTTTGTTTTCTTGTTTTTTAAATTCAGGTAGAAATCTCATCTCAGCCTGAGGATTGCAGATGTTTCTCAGTGAGGTTCCCACCCCAGCCTCCAGATACATGAGACAACACGGGCCTGGCCCACAGCAGTTGACTTCAGATCTTCCCAGAAGTGACTTCATGTGACCTTAATTGGGCCTGTTTCCCCTGAGTTACCCTTTCTGTAGGGAATCAGTGCAGGTGTCTGTTAAGCCTGAAGGCTCTGGAGTCAGCCTGGGGACTAATCAGAAAGATCTGGGTTTGAATTCTGGTTTGGCCGCTATCCACTTCTTGAGTGAGTGACTCAAGCAAATTACTCAGCTTCTCCAGCTCTTAACTTCCTTGTCTGGAACACGGGCATTGAGTAGAAATCAAGAAATACTGACCTCATGTGGCTGTTGTGAGCAGTAAGTGAAATACAGTGGGCCCTCCGTATCCTTGGTTCTGAATGTACAGAGGAACCAACCTCAGATGGAAAATAGTCGAAAAAACATTCCTGAAAGTTCCAAAAGACCTAAACTTGAATTTGCTATGCTCTTGCAACTCTTCACATAGCATTTATGTTTTATTAGGTATTATTAATAATCTAGTGATGATTTAAAGTGTACGAGAGGATGCGTGTAGATTATACAAATACTGTGTTACTTTATGTAAGAGACTTGAGCATACGTGGATTTTGGCATCTGCAGGGGTCCTGGAGCCAATCCCCGGGCAATACTGAAGGCTGACTGTATTAGCACAGCTTGGCATTCATGGCTAGCCTTGGTTACCTCTGATTTCCTCCTATCCGCCTCACAGGCCTCTCTCTAACCCTGAAATGCTCTCTTCCCTAACCTTCTGCCCTCCTCATGCTCCTCACACTCCATCCCTGGGTTTCAACTGTTACCCACACTCATCCACCCATCCTCTTGCTTTGGAACTAAAGTTGATTAATTAAAAGAATTCTGAGTTCCCCTCAAATTTTTTTGTATGTCAGTTATCTATATAGTCTCTGTGTATTCTCTTTCCTTCCTGTCTTGAAGACAGATGTGATGGCTGGAGCTGGGGAAGCTATATTATAACTATGGGGCAACAAGCATGAAGATAGAGTGGAGGATAGAAAGAACTTAAGTCCTTGATGTTTGACCAGTGCGAGTCCTCCTACTTCTGGACTTCCTCTAAGGAAATAATGAATAGCCACTGTTGGTAGAGTTTTCTGTGACTTGAGATTAAAAACATGACTCACTGTTACAGCAGATGACTCAGGTCTTCCTTGGGGTTTTGTTGGTATTTTGGAGAGATATCTTTCTTCTACAAGAATCTTGAGCTATAAAATCTAGGAAAGCTTAGAACTGCCAGTAAAGAAAATAGAACCAATAGAAAAGAGGTACAGAGCTCTGCGGTGTCATTTGAGCTGCCTAGATCTAGCCATGTCCAAAGCCGAATATCCTCTGTTGGGTTTAACAGTTGGGTGAATAAATGAGTGAATACAAAAATAAATATCTTTTTTCCCCTGAGGCTAGTTAGAAGAAACTCTGGAAGGATACTGAGTTATCTTTTGTGGCATAGCAGATCACCCCAAAACTTAATGGCTGACAACAATAATTGCAATAAGGGCTAAAAAGAAAGGTGCTATCAAGCCGTGCAAAGACATGGAGAAAACTTACATGTGTATTACTGAGTGAGAGAAGCCAATCTTAAAAGGCTATACGTTGTACTATTCCAACCATATGACATTCCAGAAAAGGCATAACTGTAGAGACAGTACCACGATGGTTGCCAGGAGTTATGGGAGAGGGTGGGATGAACAGGTAGAGCATGGAGGTTACCGGATAGCGAAACTATTGTGTATGATACTATAGTGGTGGATACAAGTCGCTATACATTTGTCTAAAACTGTGGTGTGTACAAGAATGAACTCTGATGTAAGCGATGAACTTTGGGTGATTATAACGTGTTGGTTCATCAGTAGTAACAAGTATACCACTCTGGTCAGTATATTGAGTGAAATCTCTTGAGAGACCCTGAACCAGAATCACTCAGCTAAGTCAGTCCTGAATTCCTGACCCACAGAAGCTGTGAGATAATAAACATTTGTGGTTTTAAGCTGCTAAATTATGAAGTAATTTGTTAATGCAGCAATAGAAACCTAACACATTCAGAAAAATTCCATAGGTGGGGAAGGTTTGGAGCAGGGGATTCAAGCAAGGCCTGTTTCTCTCCCCTGTGCTTGGAGATGCATCATCTGACCCACCAGAGTCTCCATCCTCACGCACACATTCCCACATTGTGCGGCCCTCTGCCGAGTTGGGGGACTCTCCTGCCCAGGCTTCTGCTGAGGCTTTCTTCCTGTTACTTGGTGTCTTCTGCCTTCTCATTATCTGAGGACATGTCTTACCTCTATTACCGACAGCTGTATCTCACTGATCTTTGCATTTCCCGTACCACCTCACTCAGGACCTTGCACATAAAAGCCAAAGTCCTGCATGTGTCAGAGCATTGGCTCTGGAGCTCCGTGGTTCCGATTCTAGATCACTGATGTATTAGCTGGAGAACTTTCTTAACCTCTCTGCGCCTCAGTTTCCTTAAATGTAAAATAGGGGAAATAATAGTAACTATTTCATAGGGTTGTAGTGAGGATTAAAATATGTTGACACAAGTAAAGCATTTGGAACCATGCCTGATGCATGGCAACTACTCCATAAATATCAGTTATTAGGTTGAATCATATAAAGTTGTCATTTTTCTGGGTCAAAAAACTAAATATTGGCAATGTCATGTATTTTAACCTAGTAATAGTATCTTTGACCAGAGTTATATTTGAAGAAACAGTCCAGTAACCAACCAAAATTGTTACTAATGGCTCTAGAATAACGTCAAAGAGAATCCAAATGAGAACTCAGAGCACATCTTAAAATTCTTCCTTCATTCCTTTTACTGCTACCAGGAAACCTTTCTCTACCACTCATTCTAACCTCCCAACAACAAAAAAAAATCTCTGCCCCAACAAGCCCACCTCTCATAGCCAGCCAGAGTGGGTGACTGCCTGCCCTTCCTTCAACTTGCCTTTGTTCACCTCTTCCTCTTAGTGAATTTCTCCCAGTCCTTTTTGATGCAGATCCCTGGGTTTGTTGTCCTGGTTGTCTCTCTTTTCCTCTCTCTCATTCAAAAACCCAGATGTGGTAGTGCCGAAAACTGGCTTCTTAGGGAGCAGAAGGGAGGGGAGAGGAAATTCCTTTTTTCTTTTTAAGAAATTTTCATGGCGGCAAAGACACGTAACATGAAGTTTACCATCTTAACCATTTCTGAGTGTACCGTTCAGTAGAGTACACTCACATTGTTGTGCAACCCATCTCCACAATTTTTTCGTTGCAAAACTGCAACTCTCTACCCTTTAAACAACCACCTCATCTCCTCGTGCCCCCAGCCCCTGCAACTGCTGTTCTACTCTCTGACCCTATGAATTTTATTGCTCTGGGTGCCTCATATACGTGGAATCATACGGTTTCTGTCTTTTTGCAACTGACTGGCTTCACTTAGCATAATGTCCTCAAGTTCCATTCATGTTATAGCATGTATTGGAATTTTCCTTAAATTTGCGTTAAAGGTTGGAAATTACTCCGTTGTGTCTTTGTACATGTGTAATATGTATATGTATGATGGTATTATATATATATAACAGTATAATACATATAAACCATATTTTTAAAATCCATTCATCTGTCCATGGACACTGGGTTGCTTCCACCTCTTGGCTATAGCATATCCCCATTCAAAGGGGAAATGTGAACAAATTTGGGGATTTCAGGCTCCTTCACAAGGGAAAGACAGTAAACTGTGTAATTGCATGGTTCAAACAGTAAATGGGAAAGCAGGTCTGAGCCCTAGGAGAGCCACACAGATCAGAGCTTGGGTGGCATATCCAGGAACGGATGCCAGAGCCACTCTGTATGTTTGGCTTTGATTCCCAGCTTTACCACTTACTGATTGGGTAACTTCTGGGAAGTCACTTAATTTCTTTATGCCCTGATTGCTTCATCCATGAAATAGGAAAAATAACACCTTCTTTATAGTGTGTACTGTTCCTGCCAAGAGTAATTACCTCAGGGAGGAATAAATGATTTAATATATGTAAGGCACTTAGAACAACCTGGCACTGAGTTAGTTGTCACTGAAGGAACGTTATAATTCTTACTAGGGTTTTGAGATGGTCCTTGAGTTAGGATTTGGTCATTGAAGAGTAGGAGGGAGGCATTACACACAGGGATGATCAAAGGCATGGAGGCACAGAGGCTGGGGTCGTCATTTCCAGATCTAAGAAATAAAAACACAGGACACCCAGTTAAATCTGAATTATTTCTAATTTCCTATGCATAGGTACTTTGAGAGGAAAGAAAAATATTGCATGAGACATACTCTAAAAGGATATTTTTGTTTATCTGAAATAAATGGTAAGTGTCTAACTCCTCTCTTTATATTTCCCTGGTGATTTGGCTCCTCTTAATAGTTCCATGTTTCACAGAATTTGCTTATAAAATTCCTTGAAGTTAAGTCTATGTTGAATTTACATTTTAATATGATTTCTTTAGTGGTCACATCCAAGTTATTTTGTTCTTGGCCATTGAGCATTCACTAATGAGAAATGGTGCTCAGCGTTAGCACTGGGCGCCAGCATATACTGGCATAAAGTTAACTGCTCCGAGAATTGCTCTTCAGACTTCATTGGCTGAAGCCCATAATCCCATCTTTCCTAGCATAGCTTGCTTTTCCCACTCTTCAGGGTTACACTGCATCTCTTGATCAATAACTCTTCTAAATGTCCACAAACAAAAAGGAACATTGTTATCGATTTTTATTCCTTTTTTCCTTCATCATTACGCATGATGATTCCACCCATTTCCACGCCGAAAGAGTATTTAGTAACATCCATGTAAAAGAATTGAATTTTTCAGTGGGTGAAATTCATTTTAAAAGATAGGCTTAGCAAGTTCTGCAATAATTATCCACTTTGGGCTAAAATTTATTTTCCTGTTCATACATAATATTGTCCCTTTTAAGAATAGCTTTGATAGTAAAAGGGGTACATTTTCCATTGATTCTTCAATGCATTCAACACATTCCTTTAAGGACCAAAGCACTACAGAAACATGGTTCACTCCTCTTTCCACTGCATAATCATATCGCTTAATTAACATTGAATAGGAGGAAGAAGAAATACATAGACTTCATTCAACGCATTATTTTAAGAGTCAGCGAGAATTTGGGGGTCCCTTTCCTGAGAATTGAAGCATAATGTCAGTGCTTCAAATAAGTGGAGGATTCTCTCAGCTATGGTGTTTAGAGAGCTAGTGGGTTTTGAATGTGGGAGAAATAAAAAGTAACGGAAGGCCAATAGAATCACAAAAAGTCTTCAATCTAACAGTATAAATGCTGAAGTAGGAGAACACTTCAGGACAGTGACTTCAGTCCCAACACAAAAGACATCAGATACTCTTGAGGGGTGTCAAGCAGAACATGAGCAGGACCACCAGCACCTTCCATAGAATTGTTCACACTTTCTTCCAACTTGAAATAAACATTGTTTGTACCTTTATGCAGACATCCACCAAAAGGTATATTTGTATTGCCTCCAACAGAAGTAGTAAAAATTTCTCATTAACTGTTTTTAAAAAAAAAATAAAACTTTGGCTCTATTCTGATATCCAAGAAGTTCCCTCGGTAATGATAATACTCCATCTTGACCTTGACTTTGGTCAAATTCTGATATAAGCATTCAGTTACTCAACCAAAATGTGTGCACTTATATGGGAAAAATTTTTTTCTTTCCAGTTTTATGAAGATACAATTGATTTTAAAAAGGCAGGGAGGGAAATAGCTCAGTGGTAGAGCACATGCTTAGCATGCACAAGGTCCTGGGTTCTATCTCCAGTACCTCCATTAAAAAAAAATCTATCTATCTATCTATCTATCTATCTATCTATCTATCTATCTATCTATCTATCTATAATACAGCTAAGTTTAATGTGTACAGTGTAATGATTTGACTTACATACATCATGAAATGATTACCACAATAAGTTAGTGACCATCCATCATCTCATAGATGCAAAATAAAAGAAAACAATGTTTTTCCCTGTGATAGGAACTCACAGGATTCACTCTTTAACAGCTTCCATTTATAACATGCAGCAGTATGAGTTATATTTACCATGTTATACATTACATCTCTAGTACTTATTTATCTTATAACTGGAAGTTTGTATCTTTTGACCGCCTTCATCCAACTCCCTCTCCCTGCTACCCCTCGCCTCTGGTAGGCACAAAGCAGAAACTGAGTTCTTTCCTATGAGTTTGTTTTTGAAGTATAATTGACCTACAACACTATGTTAGTTCCTGGTACACAACATAGTGATTTGGCATTCCTGTACCTTTCAAAATGATCACCATGATAACTCTAGTTACCACCTGTCATCATAGAAAGATATTACAGTGTTATTGACCATATTCCTCACACTATACATCTCATACCCCGTGACTCATTTACTTTGTAACTGGAAATTTGTACCTCTCAATCTCCCTCACCTGTTTCATCCTCCCACCACTCTCCCCTCTGGAAACCACCTGTTTGTTCTCTGTATCTATGACTCTGTTTCTGTTTTGTTATGTTTGTTCATTTCTTTTTTTAGATTCCACATAAGTTGAAATCATACGGTATTTGCCTTTCTCTGTCTGACTTATTTCACTCAGCATAATACCGTCCAGGTCCATCCATGTTGTCACCAGTGGTAAGATTTCATTCTTTTTTATGAATAATTCCACATCTTCTTTATCCATTCATCTATCAGTGGGCACCTAGGTTGCTTTCATATCTTGGATATTGCAAATAATGCTGCAGTGAACAAGGGGGTGTATAGATCTTTTCAAATTAGTGTTTTTGTTTTCTTCAGATAAATACCTAAGAGTGGAATTGCTGGATTGTCTGATAGTTCTCTTTTTAATTTTGTGAGGAATTTTCATAGTGCCTTCGCCAACTTACATTCCTACCAACAGTGCACAAGTGTTCCCTTTTCTCCGCATCCTTGCCAACATCCTTGCCTTGTTATTTGTTGTCTTTTTAGTAATAGCCATTTTGATAAGTGTGAGATGATAACTCATTGTGGTTTTGTTTTGCATTATTAAGTCTTGTTTACATATACAAAAACTACATAATTTCATGTGTATAACTGGATAAATATGGATGTATGCATACCTTGGTAAACAATCGCCACAATCAAGGTAATAGATATATTCACCTCCAAAAGTTTCCTGTGTGCCTTTATTTTTGTTTTTGGGGTGTGTGTGTGTTTATGATTAAATCTTCAGTCAGTGAGAGAGTCTGTGTACAGATTTGCTACTGTTCCTGAAGTCTCATCTGGAAGGGATTCTACTTCCAATAGCATTATATGAAAGCCTTTTTCAGAAGAAAAGTACAGCACGAGGGAAAAATGGTTTCTGCATTGTGGCTTTGCCATAAAAAGGTGAGACATTTAGATGTTTGATAATTTCTCTAGTAACAAATGGAGCTATTATATTATTATTATGGCAGTAGATTTCATCCTAGCATTTGAAAATGTGCTTGCAGTTTTGGAACTGTAGTAGTATATCCAAAGACTTACTTGAGCTGAAAGAGTGATGATGGTATACAATTGTGGAAGACCCTTACATTTCCCTTGCGATTATTTTATCTTCTTAATCTGAATTTTTCTTAATCAAAAAATGGTTAGCTTATCTCTTTCCTTAGTACTAGAGGAAATCATACATCTCTTATGCTTAGCCCTTAATATATGCTGGTTTACAGCTGATTCTCCATCATCTTTTAATGGTAAATGAACAACTGCATACTGCAGAAACCTTCAAAGGGAATTTTTTCTTATTTAATAAATGTTCACTATTCAGAAAGTTCAGCACAAAATTTACACTTGCTTTTTATATTTGGGGGTTCATATATACATGACAAATGGATATCTGATAAAGAGTTAATACAAAATATATTAGGAACTCTTGCAACCTATTAGCAAAAAATAAACAAAACCATTTGAAAGTAGGTAAAGGATCTGAATAGACTTTTTTCCAAAGAAGATATACCGATGGCCAACAGGTACTTGAAAAGATATTCAACATCAATAATCATCAGGAAATGCAAATCAAAAGCACAGTGAGCTATCATCTCACACCTGTCAGAATGGGTATTATCCCAGGAAATAACAAGTGTTGGCGATGATGTGGAGAAAAGGGAACACTTGTGCACCATTGGTGGAAATGTAAATTGGTACAGCCACAATGGAAAAGAGTTTGGAGGTTCCTAAAGAAATTACTGGATCATAGAACTGCCGTATGATCCAGTAATTCCGCTTCTGCGTATTTATCTGATGAAAACAAAAGCACTAATTCAAAAAGATGTATGTACCCCCATGTTTATTGCAGCATTATTTACAATAGCTAAGATATGGAAAAAACCTGTCTATCAATGGATGAATGGATAAAGAAGGTGTGGTATATATATCTACACACACACACACACACACACACACAACAGAGTACTATAAAAGAATGACATCTTATGGAGCCATGAGAAAGAATGAAATCTTGCCATTGGCAACAACTTGGATGGATCTCAAGGGCATTATGCCATTGTGCTAAGTGAAATAAGACAGAGAAAGGAAAGACAAAATAGCATATGAGCTCACTTATATGTGGAATTTAAAACAACAACAAAAAAACAAGTTCATAGATACAGAGAACAGATAGGTGGTTTCCAGAGGTGGGAGGGATGAGGGGTAGGGGAAATGGGTGAAGGGAGCCCTAAGGTACAAACTCCCAGCTATAAAATAAATGTCATGGAGATGTAATGTACAGCATAGTGACTGTACATGCAACTTAAACTACATTGCATCTTTGAGAGCTGTTAAGAGAGTAGATCTGAAAAGTCCACATCGCAAGAAAAAAAATTTTGTAACTATGGTGACAGATGTTAACTGGACTGATTGCAGTGATCATTTTGCAATAGGTAAAAATAACAGATTATGTTGTTCACCTGAAACTAATATGTCTGTTATACCTCAATGAAAGAAATATGGCAGGAAGGTTTAAAAAAAAAAAAAGGTAATAGAAACCACTAAGAATCAAAGAGATCGAAGGTGATAATCTCACAGCTGCAAGAGTGCATCTGTCATTCACAAATTCAAACTCATGACTGACTATAAACAGGGGCCCAACTGTTAAAAGGGCTGCAAATTTGCAAACTAACACAAATTGAACTTGACATCTGATGCAAAAAAACCCAAAAAACAAAAACAAAAAAACAAAACAAAAAAAGAACCCTTCCTGTTAGCCTGAAAGAGAGAGCTGTACTTTTACAGCAAAGCCTCCCCAACAAAGCCTGAACTTATTTTATGTAAGATTTGGAGAGCCTGGGCGCAGGGGCTGGGGGACTTCCAGAACAGGAAAGATTCAGGGGCGTAAGGACTTTTCAGCTGTGTTAGTGACTCCCTGGAGCAAGGCTGCCGTTCATTCGCTGGCTTTCTAGTGGCCCACGGAGTGAGGCACTTGCTGATTGGCTGTCGTCT
The DNA here is from genome assembly GCF_048564905.1 of Vicugna pacos. Taxonomy (NCBI): domain Eukaryota; kingdom Metazoa; phylum Chordata; class Mammalia; order Artiodactyla; family Camelidae; genus Vicugna; species Vicugna pacos. Next base: position 21,321,006 of record NC_132989.1, on the reverse strand, counting down.
AGGAGTCTGGGGTAGTCATTGATTGGCTTACTTTCAGAGGCTTGAGCCTGGCAAGGATGTGCTGGTTTTCAGAAGCATAGTTACTGGGATGAAAGTATCGCTGATTGGCTGATTTTCAGAACAAAAAACGTAAGTTACTTCTAATTTACGGTGGTTCCTGTTCACGAGTTGGGACTTTGGCCAAAGAACAATGTTTTTCTTTCCTGCATATGAAAATAAGTACCTTTCATTCCCAGTCTCCCCTTTTATTTCCCTCAGCCAAACCTGCAGGAGACCATAAGAGGCTGTCTGGGTCTTTATTTGTGGAGATGTGCTTTTTAGCTAGTGATGCCCATTAAGTGATTTAAGCACCAATTACTGGGGACAAAAAAAAGCTCTGACGTCTAGTTCACTTCCTGGGAGCTCTCTGCTGCCGATGGAGATAAAAACCAAGGAGGGTCCTCCAAAGCATCCTTGGAATTTATCACTGAAGGCCTCCTCATTGGGGAGTTAGTCTGCTTTGAGGAGTATAGCTTGTTTTCCTGGCAAAAACAGATCTCTGCAGCACAAAATGTATTACAGAGAGAGCAGGACAAAAACTTTTGAAAACAGAGGGATTGGAAGCAGTGAACCCACTCTAGCAGAAAAGTATCATCATTCTAGCAGCTAATACTTGCTGAGCACTTATCACGTCCCAGGAACTGTCCCAAGTGCTTTGCAAACATTGTAATCTCGTTTAGTCCTTAAAACAATGCTATGAGGTAGATACATTTGTTCCAGTTTTACTGATGAGGAAACTAGTATCCAGTGGTTTAGAAATTCACCCAAGGTCACGTAAGTAGCTGATCTGGGGTTTGAACCAAGGCTGTCTATACTCCTGGCCATTTGATCATACTGCCTCAGAAAGAGGGCTTCTCCCAGCACAGCCTAAAAATCAATGAACAGCAGCAAGCATAGTTGCCATGGAAACATGTGGTGTTCCTGAGTACCAGCATAGCTCCTGGACTGTAATTTTTTTTTAAACTGAGGTGAAATTCACATACCATAAAAGTAACCATCTTACAGTGAACAATGCAGTGACATTTAGTACACTCACAGTGTTGTATAATCATCACTTCTATTTAGTTCCAAAACATTTTCCTAACCCCAAAAGGAAACCCCCTGCCCATTAAGCAGTTTCTCTCCATTCATCTCTCCTCTCAACCCTTGATAACCACCAAATCTGTGTTCTGTCTCTGTGGATTTACCTCTTCTGGATATTTCATATAAATCGAATTGTACAGCATGTGATCTTTTGTGTGTGGCTTCTTTCCCGTAGCATAATGTTTTTGAGGCTTATCCACATTGTAAGCTGTATTAGGTTACCTGTATTCTTGGTCATGGCTGAATAACTTTCCATTGTGTGCACCAACCACAACGTGTTTCTCCATCCATTCACTGATGGACGTTTGGGCTCCTCCCACCTTGTGGCTATAGTGTGGCTGTGAACATGTTTGTACAGGTACTTACCTGCGTACCTGTTTTCTGTCCTTTGGGTAGATACCTAGGAGTAGATTGTTTGGTCATACGGTAATTCCGTTTAACTTTTAGAGGATCTGCCAAATCAGAATATTAGAATCTTCCCTTGGTAGTTTGGCTTTCTCCTGTGCAAGAAAAGGAAAGCTCCTTTTTGGCGTGAATAAGACAAGCATAGTGTGATACAGTGGAAGGAAGACACAGGCTGACCTGGTTTTGGATCTGTGTCCTCCCGCTTGTTGACAGCACCTGTGTCAGCCAGTTATAAGCCTCCTTTCCGTATCTGTAGAAGTGGAGACGATCACGCCATCCATCTAATCATTCGGTGACTCTGTTGAGGGCTTATTGTGGGCCAGGACCTGGGGATAGAGCAAGCCGTCCTGGGAGGGAGGGAGGACCCGGGAGGGAATAATTTTGCAAGGGAAGAATCTTTTTGTCATAAGAGTAATCACTCCCTTTACACAAGTAGTCAGTGAACAAGTCCAGATGCGCATGTGTCTTTCCTTTCTTTCCCCAGCAGCCAACCCAGGGCCTCCAGAAAGAAAGAGGTCATTTGGGGTTCTGGGGTGTACAGCAGCAGAAACTCCATGGCTTGGTTTAACAAAGATTACATGAAAAGGATTGAGATAGCTCCCGGAATTGAAAGAATAGCTAAACAATCAGTCCTCTGGGATCCGTGAAGAGGCCAGGCAGTGATGGGCTCCCCAGCACCATTAGCTTCTAGCTGGGCCTCCCCTGGGGCTCTGCTTTGGATGGCCCGGCTCCGACCTCTGTCTCCACCTGAGAGCGCCTGACTCCAAGATGCTGCCTATCACTGCAGGTTGGGCTGTGCCCGAGGGCGGGGGTTCTTCCTTCATGCCATAGTCATCAGAGGTTTGATTTCTCATTAGGACAATTTTTGAGCAAATACAATAAAGTGTCTTCAGGAAGGTATCTTTGTATAGAGCCGCAGTTGGAGCTGAAAGTGAAAATCAGCTTGAACTGCAAAAGAAAAAAAGCTGGCTGGCAGCAGAGGAGATAAAGCCAGCTGCAAAGCCAACAGGAAACACTGTTTCTCTCACAGTCAGACAGCAGCTGTGAAATGCCATAGGGACCCCTCTTTGGGTGACCGTTGCTTTCTGACCTATGACAAAAGGCAAAAGCAAAGGCCTGCTTTGCTCTTCTCATGTGTTACTGAGGATAACCTCAGTGACAGCACTCTGTCCCTAGTTAATTTCTGCTTTTCTCAATCCTGAGTCCAAAACAGCAACCAGCCCAGAATTGATTCCTGCTTCTCTTCGACTCTCCTTGGAATCCTTGAGCTAGACACTAGAATTTACAAGTGAGCTGCCTTCCTTCCACGGGTCCTCTGGAGTGCCCCACCTCACTGCTTGAAACCAGGAAATCTGATTCTGTCAGACCACAGGCTCGCTCTTGTCGGCCTCTGGCTGATTAGGCTGGAATGATTTAGTAACAGCTGTCAGGGGCTGGCACACAGGACTTCAGTGATGGCAGCGCCACTAGGACCATAGGTTGGAGCGGGGACATTCCCCAGAGGAAAGGGAGATGTTGTCATCAGGAAAAGGCGAAGGTACTGGGCATGCAGACCCAAGAGATGGCTCTTGGAGTAGAGGTTCAATTAATGCTAATTGTTATAAATATCTTACAAAGTTATGGATAGTAACAAGGCCTAATAATGATGGAATGTCTGCTGTGTGCCAGCCACTGTTTGCCTACTACCTCATTTCATTCTTAAAGTGACCTCACACCAGCCTTACAGATCTCTGCAGTTTCTGGGTCGTACTCTCTGTGCAGGGAGAATTACCTGGCGTCGCTGCTGGTGGCAGGTTACTTCTAGTTCTGAGTACCACCTCGGCGACTGTGGCCTAGCAGCGTCCCCTGGATCCCTCTGCATCTTGGTCGGAATGTGTGAAGTCAAAAGTGGCTATAGACCCAACTCCCGCCCTCCTTCAGGACAGGGGACTCAAACTCCGCTCCGGCAGCGATAATGATCATACCAACCTTTAAAAACACTCATGAGCAAAAAACCCCAAAAACCAAAACACACACACACACACACACACACACACACGCAAAACACTCGTGAGCTGTTTCACCACATGCCGGGGACTGTTCAGAGCTGTGTGTGTGTCATCTCATTTAATCAGCTGGACAGCCCTGTGAGGTACGTGCTTCCTTATCTGACAGATGAGCATGCTGAGGCTGGAGGTGGGCCTTGCTAAGGTCACGTGGTTGGTGAATGATGGCGCCAGGACCCGAACCTGAGGCCGTCTAGAACCCACGTGCTAAAACACACAGCTGCATTGCTTGCCTGACCTGGGACCCCCTGTGAATGCGGCCTCTGTTTATAGTTTTGTACTTGTTTCTGTATGTACTTGTTCGTATGTAAATGTATTTTTAAATGAATGAATGAATGCAGCACTAGCACAGGGCCTGGCACGTGAGTCATCATTATTACAGTTACAAATGGCTGTGTTCTTTGACAAGTGTGTCAACTAAATCCTATTCTCTCTGTAGCTGTAGCTTACGATTCTCATTTTATCTTCATTACTCAGTGATGTTCTGTTTGCCGTGGCTTTTTTTTTTTTTACATTTTTTATTGATTCATAATCATTTTACAGTGTTGTGTCCAAATTCCAGTGTTCAGCACAATTTTTCAGTCATTCATGGACATATACACACTCATTGTCACATTTTTTTCTCTGTGATTTGTCATAACATTTTGTGTATATTTCCCTGTGCTATACAGTGTAATCTTGTTTATCTATTCTATGTTTGCCGTGGCTCTTGAATGCTCTGCACCTCTCCCCTGAATGCCATCTGCCAGACTTCTCACACTTAATCTGGCAAACAGATCCTTAAGGGCAAACACCTGAAAAATGAAAGCATCTCTTAGCTAATTCTTTTGGCAGGGAAAAAATCCTGTTGTCATGGGGTAAATAAGTCATCGCCCCCTGATTTTTCTGTGCATCGTGTCAGAAATCCACCCTCTAGGATTTAGGGAGTGACAGAGGAACAGAGACTATCATGGCTGTCCCACAGATCTGGGACACCCTAGGGCGGGTCTCTGCTGCTGAGAGTAGCCAGAAGGGCTCAAGGTATGGGCACCGGTGATTGGCACTGCTGTCATTGTGGGCAGTGGGCCACAATGCAGGTTCCCAGGCCCCACCCAGGCCCACTGGGGCCGTATCTCTGGAGGTAGTGCCAGGGGAACTGCATTTAGCATGTTTTCTGGTGAAGAGCTATGGTCTTATTCTAATAGGTAGGGGAAGGACCCTGGGCCAGGGATAGGGTCACTGTCAGAGGAGCAAGGATGGATGTTTAAAAAGTGCCTCGTGGATGTGGAGGGCTGACATTATAGAGCGTCTCCTGACTTCACTCTCATGTGACTTCCCTACACAGCTTTTCATCATGGCTGCATTTGGCTCATTAACGTCAACTTACTTATTATACTCTTGTCGTATGATGCCACCTCTGGGGAAGTGATGGGGGAGCAACCACTCTTCGTGCTTCTCCCCCTAGACACGCTTCTGCTTCCTGAGGGCTGCTTGCTCAGAACCTAACAGCTTTCCAGGCCCCTCACTCTTTTTCTTGTTTCTTCTGGTCCTTGCTGCTGCTGTTCCATTGTGGGGGAGGCAAGGAGGGTGCTCCAAGAATGTGCAAAGACCCATCCCCTTTGACAAGTTCAAAGATGACATTCATAGGAATCACTTCACTTTTGGATTTGAGGCACTGATACTTTGTGCCCAATTTAGTAAGGACGGGACTGAGAGAACTGAAGCCTGTCTGTTTATCCTCTTGGGCGGCTTTCCCCTCCCTCCTTTCTGCACTGGTTTGTTGCTGGTCTCTAGCTGCTGCTGCAAGTTTCACTTATCAGTATGAGGTGCATTGGTGATGCCAGCAGAGGAGGCAGGGTCTGAGTTGTGCTTGGCTGGGGCATTAAGAGGAGGCTCTAGGAGCATTGTGGGAAGAAAGGAATAGATGTATGTAAATCACCTTGCTGCAACAGCACAAACAGCTCAAATTCAAAAATGGGCAAAGGACTTAGATATACATTCTCCAAGGAAGATACACAATGGGCCAATAAGCACATGAAAAGGTGGTCAGTATCACTGACCAGTAGGGAAATGCAAATCAAAACCATCATGAGATTCCACCTCGTACCCATTAGGATGGCTATTATATAAAAAAAAAAAAAGCAGAAAATAAGGGTTGGTGAAGATATGGAGAAATTGGAACTCTTGTGCACTGCTGCTGGGAATGTAAAAATGGTGCATTGTGATGGAAAATGGTATGGCAGTTCCTCAAAATATTAAAAATGGTATTCCCATACAAACCGGCAATTCCACTTCTGGGTGTCTGGCCAAAAGATTTAAATGAAGGGACTCAAAAAGATAATTGTACACCTATGTTTGTAGCAGCATTATTCACAATGGTCAAAAGGTGGAAACTACCCAAGTGTCAACTGATAAACTAGATCAATATAGATATACAATGGGATATTATTCACCCCGAAAAAGGAAAGAAATTCTGACACACGCTACAATGTGGGTAAGCCTTGAGGATATTACGCTAAGTGAAATAAGCCAGTCACAAAAGGCTAGATACTGTCTGACTCTCTTTATATTAGGTACTTAGAGTAGTCAAATTCATAGACAGAAAGTAGAATGGTGGTTGTCAGGGGCCAGAGGAAGGGAGAAATGGAGAGTTATTTTTAATGGGAATGGAATTTCATTTTAATGCCTATGAGAAGATGGAAAAAAATCTGGAGATGGAGGTGCTGATGGTTGCTCACCAGTATGAATGTACTTAATGCTACCTACTTAACTAAAATGGTTAAAATTGTAAATTTTGTATTATGTATATTTTACCATCATGCAACAGAAAGAATGGGGACAGGACGGGTACCTCCCTCAAGCATTGTAAATAACAGTCAATATTTATCAAGCCTTTACTGGGTGCTGGGCACTGCTCTAAGAATTTTACACATCTTGTTTCATTTAACCCTCGTACAAACCTTTAAGGTAAATTTTTTTAAATGTCCTAGCTGTGTCAAAAAATCAGTCAGTCTAAGAAAGAAATGGAAAAATTTATTTGAGCCAGATTTGAGGATTATAACCCAGGAAGAGCCTCTCAGAAAGCTCTGAGAACTTCTCTGCTTGTTAGAAGTCAAGGCACGGTTATGTAAGTTTTTTGAGCCAGAGGGCTGTCCATCAAATGAGGTATTGTTGACAGTTTACATGATCCAGATTTCAGCGTCATCCTGGTGGGTCACGTGACCCCTTACAAGCTCAGGAAGGAATGTTATCTTTTAAGGAGTCTCTTGTTGATGCTAGGAGAATGTTGCTCCTTATGGTTGAGCCGGTAGGTGTTCCTGCCGGTGAGGGAGGCTTGGTTGATGCAGAATGCAGATACACAGTGCACAGTGTGGGGAGAGAGGAGGCCAAAGGGCAGAGAAGAGTTTATTATGTTTAAATTTTTCTTTTCTTGCCATAAAACGTGAATTTTATTTCACAGTTGGATAGACTAAGGTCCACAGGGCCTACTGGTCAGTCATCTAGTATAAGGCAGAGGTAGGTTTAAAACCCAAATCTGGTCCAAGTGAAGCCTCTGGAGTACGTGACTTCTTAGAGCAGGGCTTAGACTTGGCACTGCTGTTTCTCCAGGACCTAGAACAGCACCTGGCACGTAGTACACTCTTACTAAAACGTGCTAACCGGATGAGGAGCTCCGGAGCCTGTGCTCTCGACTGCTCTGCCAGTGAGGTCTTGCACCAAGAGTGTTTGGCACCGGGCTGGCCCCCGGTAACCTGTCCATCAATAGAAACAATTCTCAGCACCATCGTGGCCCATCCATGTGGCGGGGAGCTCTGAGGAGGGATATAATTCACCCCCACCCTGTCCTGTGAGTCTGGCTTGTTCCTCCCTCGGCCCACTTCTAGGCATCCCCCGTTCTTGGCTTCCTTCTGCCTTTTCAGTGTGTTTTTGTTCCTCTCTGCTCCCAGTTGGACTGAGTGCATTAAGAACAAGATGGTGACATCTTTGTGTCCCCTCCACAGCTGCCACACACAAAGCTTTAGGCTTCAAGGGCCCAGAGGAAATAGTAGGAAACCCCATGTGCTTTCTGGGTGGGGAGGTGTGTACGGCTTCTGTTCCGCAGGCGCTGAGGCCCCAGGAAGTCAAGGGCAGACAAAGCCCTTACTTCCTGCTTCCCTGGCTGGACCCTGACCGTTAGTTCTGGCATCCAAAGGTCATTCTATTCGAGTTGGGAAGTATTCTGGTCAGATACAGAAAAAAGAGAAGAAAGATTCCCAGAATATTGATAGGAAAGATAAATTCCCAAAATGAATCTACTCATCGACTTAGGAAAGAGTTAGGGGACCCAAAGTTAGGGGACTGGGCCATATCTTTATTTGTTCAACAAATTCAGTATTTACGGATGTGCACCTCCCCACGACTTCCCTCTCCAGTCCTTCAGCCTGGCAGCTGTGCCAACTTTTGGTCAGTCCTGCGGGCTGTCATGTGTCTGTGGCCGCACAGATAAGATGTGCCCCCGTGGAGATCTGCTGACCAGGAAGCACATGGCTCTGAGGAGACTGCCTGCAAAGGAGAAGCATCTCTATTGTGACCACAATATGTAAGACCCTTTGGAGAAACCTGTATTGTGTTTTCGCTGAGATCTTGGTTTTCTTAGCAAATGCCCCCCCTTTTTTCAATTGAAGTGTAGTTGATTTACAATGTTATGTTAGTTTCTGGTACAGCATAGTGATTCAGTTATACATATATATGTATGTTCTTTTTCATATTCTTTTTACAAACTATTGAACATAGTTCCCTGTGCTATTGTAGGACGTTGCTGTTCATGTGTTCTGTACATAGTAGTTTGTATCTGCTAATCCCAAACCCCTAATTATCCCTCCTCCCCTTTCCCCTTTGGTAACCATTAGTTTTTTTCTATGTCTGTGAGTCTGTTTCTATTTTGTAAATAAGTTCATTTGTCTCACTTTTTTAGATTCTACATATATGTAATATCATATGGTATTTGTCTTTCTCTGACTTACTTCACTTACTATGATAATCTCTAGGTCCATCTATTTTACTGCAAATGGCATTATTTCATTCTTTTTTATGGCTGAGTAGTATAAATACCACATCTTTATCCAATCATCTGTTGATGGACATTTAAGTTGCTTCCATGTCTTGGCTATTGTAAATAGTGCTGCTGTGAACATTGGGGTGCAGGTATGTTTTCAATTAGAGTTTTCTCTGGATATACGCCTAAGAGTGAGATTACTGGATCATGTGGTAACTCTATTTTTATTCTTTTAAGGAATCGCCGTGCTATTTGCCATAGTGGCTGCACTAAAATACATTCCCACCAACAGTGTAGGAGGGTTCCCTTTTCTCCACACCCTCTTCAGCATTTATCGTTTGTGGACTTTTTAATGATGGCCATTGTGACCAGTGTGATTTGATACCTCATTGTAGTTTTGATTTGCATTTCTCTGATAATTAGTGATATTGAGCATCTTTTTATGTGCCTATTGGCCATTTGTATGTTTTCATTGGAGAATTGCTTGTTTAGGTCTTCTGCCCATTTTTGGATTCGGTTGTTTGGTTTTTTTTTTGTTGTTGTTGAGTTGTATGAGATGTTTGTATATTCTGGAAATGAGTCCCTGTCAGTTGCATCATTTGCACATGTTTTCTCCCAGTCCATAGATTGTCTTTTCGTTTTGTTTATGGTTTCCTCTGCTGTGCAAAAGCTTGTAAGTTTAATTAGGTCCCATTTGTTTACTTTTGCTTTTATTTCTATTGCCTTGGGAGACTGACCTAGGAAAACATTGCTACAATTTATGTCAGAAAATGTATTGCCTAAGTTCTCTTCTAGGAGATTTATGGTATCCTATCTAATGTTAAGTCTTTAAGCCGTTTTGAGTTTGTTTTTGTACATGGTGTGAGGGAGTGTTCTAACTACACTGATTTACATGTGGCTGTCCAGCTTTCTCAACACCACTAGCAAATGCCCTCTTGACTTCCAGCCAGGCAATTTCTGATGCCTCTTGGAGGGATTCTGAGCTAATTGCTGATCTTCTTTTCCTCCCACATGGACCCACATGGACCAGTCCCTTAAGCACCTCCCCCTACCCCACCCCTAAAAGCCTGGGTCTCCAGGATTATTTCATGGAGGGAGGGTGGTGTAACCACCACTGTTTTCTAAAATGCGCATATTTGCATACCACTTCATGATTTGTTGTTGTTGTTGCTATATCCGTGTACCATCTGTGTTATTGCTTACTTTAATATTTTTCTTTAGAGTCATCTTTTAAACTTTGGCATTACCCTAACCAATTGTTACCTATGAACCCATGGATGGTCCATTATACACATACATGTACTTACACGCTCACAATTCTATTCTAAATAAATGCATAACTAGTAAAAAGAAATTTACTGGCATACCACTAAAATCATCAGGTGCCTGTACTCCACCTCGGGAACACTGGCTTGACCTGTGGTGCTTAGAGGAGACCTGTGGAGGTAGGTTCTCTTGGGCTTGTGTGGAGCGTGGCTCAGCTGTGGCCGTGGGAACCTTCTGGGCCAGTGGGCTGGGCTCTCACCTCTCTCTTCTCTGCATGAGTCCTGGGACATTCTCTTCATCTCTGGGGGCAAACACAGCTAGACGTTGGTGTGTAAACCTCTGGAATCACTCCACACTCCTACTAGCATTAGGGCGTATTCCCCCAGTTTCTGCTCTTCCTTCTTTTAGTGGAGCTGGTATTGCTCTACTCCACCACACCCTGGGCTGAGCCTCTGCTGTGCAGGCAAATTGCTGACTTGAGGGGTGGCCCCTGGAACTCTGACTGGTATCTTCAGTCCCACAGAGGGCTGGTCAGCTCAGCTGAGTAAGCAGAGCCTGCGTTCCTTGCTTGATATATCTCCTAACCCTCTTTTTAAGAAGTTTATTTCAAAATTAGTTTTATTGAAGTGTACTTTAAATATCTTACAGCCTGATGAATTTTTATCCACCCATGAAGCCACCAATCAAATCAAGATACAGTCTTTTGCCATTCGATACGGTAGCTACCAGCCACTGTGTCTTTTGAGCAGTTCAGTGGATCTGGTTGGAACTGAGAAGTGCTGTGAGTGTAAAATACACTTCCGACAGCTTAGTACAAAAAAAGGGAACATATACAACTTAGTACAACAAAAGGGAACATACATCATTGATAGTTTGTTAATAGTGACTAAATGCCCACATGACAACATCTTGGATGTTACATTAAATAAAAAGAAATCCTTAAAATTAATTTCACCGTTTCTTAAAATGTTAAATTACATATGCAGCTTGCATTATATTTCTTTTGAACAGTGCTGATAGCAAATGTTCCCAGCACCCTAGAAGTCTTCCTCATGTTCCTTTTTTGTCAGTATCACCCCTAAAAGTGACTCCTCTTCTGATCTCTATCGTCATAGATTCGGTTGGCCTGTTCTTGACCTTCATGTAAGTGGAATAACATAGTATGTATTTTTTAGCATCAGGCTTCTTTCACTCAACAGTAAATTTGTGAAATTCATCCATCCTGCAGCATGTTGTAGTTTGTTCTTTTTCACTATTCTGTAGTATTCTGTGACATGAATAGGCAACAATTTATTTTACCTATGCTATTGCGGATGAATATTGGTGTTGTTTCTAGAGTTTGGCTGTGGTTAATAAAGCTCTAATGAATGGTTTTGTATATGTACTTGGGTGTGCATGAATACTCGTATTCCCTTGATATATGCCCAGAAAGGGAACTGCTGGGGCATGGGGTAGATGTATGTTTTGCTCTAGTAATACTGCCCAATGGTTTTCCAAAGTGGTTGTTACAGTGGAGAGAAAGTCCTGATTGCTTCACATCCTCGCCAACACATGGCATTGCCAGTCTTTTTTATTTTAGCCAGTCCAGTAGAAAGGTAGTCAAGTTTTGAATTGAAAATAATTTTTACCATTTTCTTCTTTCTACAAAGTAACAGACCCCCACCTAGAAGATGTGTAGAATCTACACATAGGCAAAATAAAGAGTGTAAAAATACCTACCACCTTAAGTCAACTACTGTTAAAATTTGATACACATATATTCATCCATCCATTTATCTGTGTGTATCTGACAGAAATGGTGTCCTACTAGAATAATATTTTTTCTAACAATTTACCATGACCGTCTGTCCATGTCTATGAGTATTCATCTACAGTACAGTTTTTTTTTTCCTTTTTTGGGGGGGAGAGGTAATTGGGTTTTTGGTTTTAATTTTTTTAAATTTATATATAAATATGTATTTTTTTTAATGGAGGTTCTAGGGATTGAATCCAGGACCTTGTGCATGCTAAACATGCTCTCTACACTGACCTGTACCCTGCCCCCGCTACAAAGTTTTAAAAGCTAAATAATGTTCCATTTTATGGATGTGCCATAATTTAACCAGTCTCATTACTCTTGAGCATTTAGGCTATTGCCAATTTTTCACTATCCTAAACTATGCTATAAGTGCATCTTTGGCCTAGAGAATATTATGCTTAATGAAAGAAGACAGAGAAAGACAAATATTATATGATATCACTTATCTGTGGAATCTAAAAATTAATAGAAATGAATTTATATACAAAACAGAAATTAACTCTCAGGCATAGAAAACACAAACTTAAGGTTACCAAAGGAGAGAGGGAGTTGGGGAAGGACAAATTAGGAGTATGGAATTAATAGATACAAACTACTATACATAAAATATAAAATAGATAAGCAATAAGGATTTACTGTACAGCACAGGGAATTATACTCAATATCTTATAATAGCCTATAATGGAATACAATCTGCAAAAAAGAAAAAGGAAAAAAGCGCAATAAATTACTATGCTGTCAACCTGAAACTAACACAATATTGTAAATCAACTATATTTGAATTGAAAATGATAATAATACACCCGCTTGCTATTAAATCTTTGCTCGTGGCCTTTAAAAATTTCCGACTATGGAGTTGCTTGTTAAAAGGTTGGTATGCAGGATTTGAAGGCTGCCAAACTGTCCCCTTAAGCAGCTCCCTCCCCATCCCTGACAACAAAAACCTAACTCTTCCCAGTGCAGGCTGGTTTGAAGGCTAGAGGGAAGAGAATGCTCTCTAGAACACAGAGCTACCCCTTCTGAGGTCTGAAGTGCGGAAGTCACCACTTCCGTAAGCGTGCTGGGTCATCCGTAATGCAAAAGCACAAGCAGACTGTGTTCCTCCGGGGCAGAGCGGGTGCTGTTGGGTTTCCCAAGGAAGAGATACTTGGAACAGGGAAGGGAAAGCTGTATGTCCTGGGTTCATTCCCCAGAACCTCAGTTAAAATAAATAAATAAATCTAATTACCTCCCCCCTGCCAAAAAAAGACACTGTATTAAAAATAAAAAAGAAATGATTGATGGATATGGTCACATATGGATATGAAATGTGCTTCAGAAGGGAAAAACAAACCGAAAGACAAATGAAAGCTGCAGAGAGATATTTGCAACTTATGAGACAGACAAGAACTAATCTCTTAGCAGGAAGAGAGCTTATAAATTCATGCACGCATGCGCACAGACACAAATAGACCCCCCAAAACACATCCCAGAAGCGTGTCTCCTCTCCTGGGTGACTGGACTAGAATTGGATGTGAAATGTCTTTGTTCTGCCCACAGAACCTTACGCACAGCCAGTACTCAGATGGCGTCTGTTGATTTCAGCTCTTCAGTGCAGCAGCTCCAAAATGTCTGCCCCTCTTTCCGTTCTCACCCCTAAGGACTCTCCTCTCTCACTCAAAAAAAAAAAAAAAAAAAAAAGAAAGAAAGAAAAGAAAAAAGAAACCTCATTAGGATGCTTTCTGTGCAGTTTGTGACTCACAGCTGGATTATGGCGCCCGCAGTGCTGATTTCAGCAAGAAATCCTCCCCCAGGCATAGACTGGGTTCCTGCAATGCCCAAAGAGTGACTTAAAACGGAAAGTCTTTGCAACCATTGAGCACCTCCTTTTTATGCCCGTACTATGTATCTGGAGCCATATTTATTTGTTTTTTAATCTAAGTTTGTACTCATAGGGAGAGTGCAGACAAGAAGAGGCCTTGGTCAAGAAGAAGGAAATAGATTAGTAGGAGTTTGGGATTAACAGATCTACATTACTATATATAAAATAGATAAACAACAAGGACCTACTGTATAGCACAGAGAACTGTATTCAGTTTCTGGTAATGAGCTGTAATGGAAAAGAATCTGAATAATATATATATATGTATATAATATAATATAATATAATATAATATAATATAATATAATATAATATATATACATCTGAATTGCTTTGCTGTACATCTGAAACTAACATTGTAAATTGACTACACTTCAGTGAAAATAAGAATTTAAAGAAAGAAAAAAAAGAGGGAGCATGAACTGGGAGAGCTGGATTTAATGCCAGCTCTGCCACTTTTATCTGCACCACCAGACACGTCCCTTCCAGCTCTGGGCCTCAACTGCTCCCTGTGGCAAACAAGTGGGGGGACTAGGTGGTCCCCACAGGGTCTTCCAACTCTAACATCTAAGGATTCAGCTCATTTTCTCTATTGAACATGTGGGCTCTAATAACCATTTAACCTTATTTGAGAAGTTTTGGAAGTCCTTTGAGAGTCCTTCTGAGATTTTAGAACCCACTGAGAGTAAAACAGAAAATGCTTTCAATTACTGAAGTTTATCCTTCCATTTTCTAAAAAAGATTCCATTCCACTCATTTGGAAAAAGCAAAATTGCAACCGAGTGAAATGACTGAGGAGGCAGTAATCAGGTTATGTGTGGGTCTGCTCCGGTCTCCACGTGTGCTGCGGTGATGCTGCTGCCCTATAATTTGAAAAGTGCCTGTTGGGTTTCCAGGGACTTAGTATCCTCTGTTACTTGGGGAGATTGTGCAGACCTCCAGACCAGGTTGGCTCCAGACCCAGACAGAAGAAGCTAAGGGTTTTTTTTTTTTTTCTTTCAGGCCCTTCCTGCCCCACAATAGCCTTCTCTCTGTCTATGATTTTGGAATTTCCACAATGTCAGAGATTTCTAACATGAGCGCTTCCCCTTTGAATAAGGTCTTCGGCAGTGGTTATTTTGGGTTGTCCAGCATGTCTCTTCCATCGCCTCCCCTAGTACCTCCATTCCCCTTCTTCTGATCTGGCCACAGCTGTAGGAGCCAGTGTAAGCCAAACATTAGACTTCATTTTCCTGGACCCATGATTGATCCAGATGGACATGACATACATGATGCTAGGAGAGAGAAGGTCCCTGTCCCTAGACCTGAAACTATCCCTGGGGCTGCTTACCTGGGAGGATGGAAGTCTGAGCTGCTGGCAGCCATCATCCTTGTGCATGGAAAGAACCTGACGTGGAATGAGGCCAAGCTGAGGCTCCAGAGATGAGATATGGAGAGACTGTCATGGGAGGAGGGAACCAAAGAAACAAGAGGGAGATTCAGAAAAGATGGGGGTGATGAGAGAGAGAGAGAGAGAGAGAGAGAGAGAGATTGATTCACCTTGAAGCTGAAGCTTTGATTCCTGTAACTTCCATTAGATTCTGTAAGCTACCCACTATCTTCCCAGCTACATAAGTAAATAAATCCTCTTTCTGCTTCAGATGCTTTGAATTGGGACGTGTCCTGAATAATGTATTATTGTATCTTCGGGAAGCTCTTCTTAAATTGTGAATGTGTTATCCAGAGGGATGACACAGGAAACCAGTAATGTAGATTAGGTTTTCAGAGAAGCTGTGACTGGTACATAGAACAGATACCAGGCAGATAAAGCAAGGGTATTGCTGGGGAAAGAAAGGTGTTGCTAGCAAAGGGCAGAACCTTGTACATTGCTGGGGGGAGTATCATAAAGTGGTGCGGCCATAGTGGAAAACAGTTGGGCATTTCCTCGAAAAGTTGAACATATGTTATCCTACGACCCAGCAGTTCTTTTCCTATGTATATGCCCAAGGGAACTGAAAACATACATTCACATAAAAACCTGTACATGAATGTTCATAGCCACATTACTCATAATAATCAAAAAAGGGGAAACAAACCAATTTCCACTAAGTGATGGATGGGTAAACAAAGTATAATATACTCACACAATGGAATATTATTCAGCAATAAAAAGGACCGAAGTTCTGATCCATGCTACAACATGGGTGAACTTTGAAAATAGTATGTTAAGTTGAAGGAGCTTGTCACAAAAGGCCACATATTCTGTGATTCCATTTATATGAAATATTCAGAACGGGCAAATTTATAGACAGAAAGTAGGTTAATGGTTGCCAGAGGCTGGGGTACAATGACTTATATACTTTAAAAGGGTGAATTAAATCTCAATTTTTAAAAAATTACTCTTATCATCCTGGTCATTCCCATCTTTATGTCATGCCGTCCAGAGTACATGTTGTGATTTGACTCTGATTCTCCCCTAGACTTCCCCCCTCCAGCTCTCTATCCCACCCTGATTCCTTCACGATAGTTAGAACCCTTGGGACACTGCCTGGTATGAACAGGAGCTTAGGCTGACTTCCCTTGTAAGGAAGCTAGATCCTTTTCCTCTTGCTCAGTTATTTTGCTGGGGTACAAGACCAGTCCTATCACGTCAAAGGGGACAGGCAGCAGTGGACTGAAACTAATTCACAATTTTGTTTAAATTTACTTGTCAAAGGCAGAAATACTCAATTTCATGCCTGCTCCCAATTCCCTGCACTGGGAGCAGATTTCCAGAAGGCAATTATGTAGAACAAAATGTAATGGGTAACAGGGGGTGCCTTGTGAATTATTCATAATCTGATAATGATTTTAACCCATTTGGAACATGACCTGCTGTTGGTGTTAGCTTCTGGAAAGTTCCCAAAGTAAGCAACACAGAGGCTTCCTTTAGCTCTGCTTATATAACCACAAACCTCCTGCCTTTCCCCAAACCACCTGAATAATTAAAATCAAAAGAGGCCCGGGATCCCTTTTCCTCCTCAAGTCGACGAAGCTAAGGGCAATGCTGCCTCACAGACTTCATCTCGCTCGCCCATCACTCCTCCTTCGAGTCGTCTCAGGGTGGTTGGTACAACATTGGGACCCACAGATGGCTCGGTTCTGGGAAGGCACTCAGTGCTTATTTGTTTTTGATTGTTTGAATGAACAAATGGTGGAAAGGATGAGCTATTTGTAGTAAAGAAGGCTTGGGCTAAGTGGTTTTGCTGCTTACCAGCTGTGTGATTCGGGCAAAGATCTTGCTCTCAGTTTTTTAATCTGTAAAATGGGGAGAATAATACCTGCTTTGCTAGGTTATTGGGAGAATTTGAGATTATAAGTGCTCAGTAAGCAGTAGCTATTTTCACGGTCTTTCTTCCTAGTAGCAGCCCTAGAACTTTCTCAGATCTGGCAAACAGTGTCAACCAAAGCTTTCTAGGGCCAAAAGTTCCTGTGTCTGGCTGTGCAGCAGGATCACCTGGGCAGTTTTTTAAAATACCATTTTCCAGATTCTGCCTCTGGAGATTCTGATCCAGTAGGAATGGGATGGGGTCAGCGGATATATTTTTCAGTTGTTTTTAAATTAAGGTAAAATTTACCTGCAGTGAAATACACCGATCTTCAGGGTACAGTTGGATGAGTTTTGACAAATGTGTAGGTATAGAACACTTCCATAGCCCCAGAAAATTAAATCCATCCCCACCCTGCGTGGACTGCCAGTGTTCTGATTCCATCACCATAGGTGGGTTTTGCCTGTTCTTGAACATCCGCGGAATCGTACGGTACTCACTTTTTTTGTGTCTGGTTTTGTTTTGTTTTTGTTTTTTTTTTTTTTTTTGCTTCTCATGATGTTCTTCAGCTCCATCCATGTTGCTGCACATATCACATCACCTTCATTCCTTTCTGTTGCTGAGTGGTACTCCACCACATGGCTCTGCCTCAGTTTGTTTCTCTCTTCACCTACTGGGGGGTCTTTTAGGATTGCTTCTGGCTCTTGTGAATAAAGCTGCTATCAATATATTTTCCTTTATCACGGGTAAACACCTAGGGCTGGAATCACAGCATTTAACTTTCTGTTTTACTTTATTTTTAAATCCCTTCAAGTGATTTTGGTGATCAGCCAGATTTGGGAACCCCTGAGGTAGCGAAAGACCAGCATTGATGATTTGGCTGGTGATTTGTTCAGCTTTTGTTTCGCTGTGCAGGTGTCAGGGATGACTTCTTCCACCAGGGAAACATCTTTTGTCCCCTCCCCCGGCCCAACCCTGCAGCTGCTCAACTCTCCTCTCCCTCGCTTGCCAATTTCTTAGCAGAGAAGAGAGTTCCCAGCCAAGGATCCCCATGAGTATCTCAGATTGTATCATCCAAATAGTTCCAGGAAGCATTGGGGGCGTGAAGGGAACCAGATAAGGCTGCCAGCCCAACAAAGACTTGCTTTAACCTTGAGATTGCTGAACTCAGGCTGAAAGGCCACCACTCCAGCCACCTGAGGGGTTGGTGGGAAGGTGGGAAGGGGTTGACCCTTTCCTCCTGGGCCGCAGCAGTCCCTCCACCTGACACAAGTGGGGCATTTTGGGACTGAGGCCTTCAGTGGAGCATGTGAAACTCCAAGAGAAGTGCAGGGGCCAAGACCCCGCTTACTCCTCAGGCTCTGGAAACTGGAGTCTGAGTTGAGGGCTGTAAACTATGATGGGAGAGAAAAAGTTGTCCAAACACAACAATTTTGTTCCAGGGGTCATGCAAGCTGTTGGCTCAGGAATAATGTATTTTTTCTTTCTGAAACTACTTTTCCTTTTGGGGATTATTAGAATTTCACAGTAGGGCTGAAGACATTGGGAGCTCACATGATGCTCTAATCCAGCGTTTCCAAAGGGTGGTGCATGTGTTTTGGTACTCAGGGTGGTTTTAGGGATTATACAGATGAGTATGATTAAAACTAGGTATTTGTTAGCACATAGTCGAAAAAATAAAACTAGCCATTAAATATGTGATTTCATGGACACATTGCTTAGCATGGAGCCAAGTTATAAAGATAAATCAATTTTCAGAAAAGTATTAAGTATGTAATAGGACAGGTGATCCACAGGTATGACAAAAAGTATGAAGGTGGAGATGAGTGACTGTGGTTTAGAAAACTGTTGAACCGTGCATCTGACAGGTGAGGAAACCACGGCCCCGAAATGCGTGTCACCTGCTCACAGTCAGACTTCCTCAGAGTCAGGACCAGATTATCAAAGTTCCCTGGTTCCTGACCCAGTACTCATTCCCCTAACCTGCTCGTCCCTCTTGTAAGGAGAGAGAGTGATCTCAAGGCCATGTAGCCTAGTCCTAGGTTCAAAGTCAAATGCATTTGCAGAAATCGCCTGCAGTTTGCCCAGACCACAAAGTCCGTAATAGGACCAGGCTCCAGGAAATCTGAGTTAAGGGAAAGGAACCAACCTTCTAAGGAAGGAGCGAGCACCAAGGTCTTGGTAACTCTCCTCATGTGAAATCTCTCAGGGGGAGGAGGACAGAATTAGAACAGACAGCTGGTTTCCCCATCCCTGTCCCCCATCCCTCCAGAAGATTAAACATGGCCTCTAAGTCAAGGCACCAGAAGACAGGAGGGGCCGTGTGAGCAGTCTACCTCCATACAGGTTGAGGTCATCGAGAGGGCTCTGGTTATTCACAGAAATAGCTTCAGGCAGCTGGAGATGTGTCAGGGCACAGCTTCCAGATGACTGTCATCTTTTAATCTTCACGCATCCCGTAGAGAGACCCAGAGGAGGCAACTCAGTTAGGATTCTAGCCTTTGCTGAGCCCCGCAGCGCTGCGAGTGAAAAGGGCAGGCATTGGAAAGGCAAGCACGGACTTGAACTTCTTCAGCTGGAATATGTAACTGCCGGTGGGAGAGCAGGTCCATGTTACCCTTTGTCTTCCCTGAATGGAATCTGCTGTCCCTTGCTGAGGTGTCCCCAACCTCTGCAGTCTGGGAGCCATTCGTTCTTCCTCTGTGTCACCCTCAGGGGGTTGGGCTAGTGTGGGACCTGCTGAGCCCCTCCCCTGAAGGAAGTCTCAGGAATCCAAGCACGTGACCCCCATATAACCTCAAAGTAGGTGTAGGGGGGTGTACCGTGTGTAAGTTGTCCCAGTCAGCCTTACGGGAGCTCTGCACGGAGGAGGACAGTGTTTCATCCTGGGTAAACCAGAGTCTCTGCGTGAACTCCTCCAGCCAACTTCCTGTCCTTGCTCTGGTCCCTGGGAACCGGAGCCCTCAGAATTTGAGAGTGGGATAAGTTAAACCAGTTAACTACTGTTCCAAGGCTTTCTCCTATCCTTTGCAGGCTCAGGATGAAGATTCTTTTGTTTAGCAAAGCTCCTTAATGTGTTTTTAGAATATGCTGGGGTTGGCACAGGAACCTGATTTGAGTGGAGGCGGACAGCTGAATACCTCTGCAGCAGAAAGTAACAAAGAATTTGCCGGTGGCTGCTGGGAACTGGGGGCAGGGCATGAGGTCAGGAGGGAGGGAAACCAGATAAGATCTCTAGTGTGAGCTCTAAGGATAGAAGACAGTGAGAATCAGCCCACAAGTTGGTCTTGTTCTGAGCTACAAAATGTTCCCCATCCATCACCCCCAGACCTTCAGTAAACCTGCTGTACACAATCTCCCAGTGCTGGTGGTGATTTGGGCTCATGCATGAAATGGGTGGGGCTCTACATGAGGGCGACACAGGGTGAGGCGGGCAGAGAAGCCCCCAGAACAGAGGGTGACCTTAAGAGCTGGGATGGAACTGAGGAAAAAGCCCCAAGGCTGCCTCTCTGAAACAGAAGTGAGACCATAAAAGTAAGAAAGCAGATGTAGGGGTGGAGTGGAGTGGGGACGAGGGCATAGCAGGGGCACCCAGTGCCATGGGCCTCACTCTGTAAGAACGGTCTAGACCTGGGGTGGTCTGTTCCTTCCACTGGAAACTTGGGAGTCTCCTTGTCAGGACTCTGATCCTGTCCTTGACCTTCAATGGTCAGTCCAGGCCTGGGAACCTCCCACCTGGCCCAACGAGCCTCTTCCCTTGGCATTTTGGTCTTGAAATAGGAGAGTGCTTGAGATCAGGCTGTCTTCAATGACTGAGGCTGTGAAAAGTAGAATTCATAGGATCTGTCAGCAGCCACGCCTCCTGCCTTGTAAAGAGAAGCCACTGCAAGGAGAAAGAAGGATGCTGATGATGAAGGAGAGGGGCACGAGATGGGGGTGGAGTCCTGATGACTTTTGGGCCTCACCTCCCCAGCTGCGTCACTGCCTTAAGAACACTCCTCCCTAAGTTTGGTCTCTGCCACTTGCACCCCAAAGTGGTCACTGGACACCAAGCACCATCTCCTCAACCCTCATTTGGTGTATCCCTCCCTCTCCAAGTGGGGAGCTTAGATGAGCACAGGGGAAGACATCCAGCCCTGGGTCAGCGCCCCTCAGTTCCTTTATCTGCACCACACTTACCACTACAGCAAATTATGTTTATTTGTATGTTTTCCTGTTTATTTATACCCCCTCTCTCCTGGAGAAATGTAAAGTTCCATTCTGTCTTGTTTGACGTGGTGTCCCTAGTGCTTGGAACCAAGTAGATGCTCATAAGTCATTTAATGAATAAATGACTGAACAAAGAAATCAGGCTTGAAGTCAGGCCACGGTAAACCTCAGACAAGGTCACAATTGCAGCAGATTTGTGCCAGACACTAAGTTCCGGATGTTTGAAAATTTGTGTGTCCAAGCTCCCTGAGCATCAGGTGAGTGAGTGTGCCGGGACGAGGCTGGATAACACAATCAGTGCTCCCTAAACCACAGATAAAGAGCCAGAGGCTGGGTATGACAAATGGGCTCTTGAGAGGAGAAATTCAATGCAGATTACAAAGGTTTCCGGCAGGACTAGCGAACTGAAAGGCAGCTGTAATTAGAAGGCGGAGGCATTCAGAGCTGCCTGGAGGTCACAGGGGCTGGGCTGGCGGGCTGGGGCGCTCAGACAGGAAATGGACACGGAGGCACTGCAGTTCGGGGCTGACATAATTGGACAGCGATCGGCAGCCAGTTGTCATGGTAGCAGCCAATCCGAGGGGCCTCTTCTGTGGCGATGAGTCAAGGTTTCTAAAGAAGAGGCTGAAAAAGCTGCCTTTGTTCCCACTCTGAGCGAGTTGCCGTCAGATCCCTGCGGGGGTGATGCGGCTTAGGGCCTGAGCCAACAAGTGCTGACCACTGTGGTCAAGATGGGGCCACGTGAGGACCCCAGGGGGCTGGCTGGGGCTGGAGAAGCTCACTGTGGTCATTCCCTGTAGCTCCTTTTACCTCCCGATATAGAGCAGTGGCCAACGGCTTGGGTTTCAGAGTCTCAGGGTGCAGGGTACAGATCGATGTGTGGCCTCTTAGCAGCCGTGTGACCCTCAGGAATGAGGGAGCCTCAGTGTCCTTTCCTGTAAAGAGGGACTATACTGCCTTTTCTCCAGGGTGGTTGTAAGGATTGAGACAAGTGATGAGTGTCACACACTCCCTTAGTGACTGGTAGATACTACTGTCACTCTTTAAACAAATGACACAAACTGCTTCTCAGCAGCTCTCCCAAAGGGTGCTTAGCTCCTGGGGAGTAAAAGCCAGGTGTTGCTTCTTTAGGAATATGAAAAAGGCCGCCAGCAGAGCCTCAAAAAAACAAAAAAAAACCCCCAAAAAACCCAGGAGGCGACCAGTTAGATCAACAAAGTGATATTTAAAAAGCAAACATTCTTAAGGCAGTCTTGAGAGCAGTGAGCCATCAGAGAGCCCTTCTCCTTTGTTCTTCCGGCCAATTTGTGGGCCTGGACAGGATACAAAGATGAGGCCATCCCTCCCCTCGCCTTCCACAGCAGGAGAGAGAAAACAGAGGAGAAGGCTCTGAAGGGAGTGCTTCCTCAGATGTTCAAGGGAGGTGGGGGCGAGGGGCAGAGGAGGTGTTTTGCTTAGAGACTAGGACAGGCCAGAGGCAGACAGAGGCAGGGCGTGACTGGGGACTGACCCCCACCCTCCGCCCTCCCCAGAAGACGTGCTGAGAGATGCAGACATTCCTATTTGGACTCTGGCGCAGTCCTCTGTTGCTATGGCAACTCAGTGGGCTCTCTTGTGGGTGGAAGAAGGCATCCGCTGTGTGGAAATCAGCATTGGAGGCAGCAGCTCTGCCCTTTTGCTGCGAGAGTCCAGGCATTTCTGAGTGATGGAGAGACGTTCCCTCTCCCATCTTGGGAAACTGGAGGAGGCTCCTGGGGCTTCAGGGCTGTCACTCCTGTTCCAGTCTACACCTGTCTCACAGTGAGGAACCAAGCTCCTATGTGGAGAGAGAGCTCCCTGGGGACCTCTCCCTTGGAGCGTCTTCCCAGATCACAGCTTCCCCAGGAGGTGTCCTTTTCATTTTCCTGGTTGACGTGTTCATTCGTTTGCTCATTCATTCAACAAGTATATACTGTGAGCCTACTATGTGAGGCACTGGGGGGGGGCAGAACAGTGGACCAGACAAGATAGACAGAGCCCCCGCCCTCAGGGAGCTCACAGTTTTGGGGGGAGAAGTCAGTAAACAGATGAGTAGAGAGAAACTCGGAAGGTGGTAAATAGGGTGGGATGATGCCGAGAAACTGGAGAGAGTGGGTGGTCAGGGAAGGTCTTTCTGCGCCGAAACTGGCAAGCTAAGAAGGAGCCAGGGAATTGCTGCGGGTGTGAGGGGTGTTCCAGGGACGTGGATATGGAGGAGAAAGGAGGGGAGTTGGTGAGGACAGCAGGAAGTGAAGCTGGAGAGGCAGCATTGGAGTTCGGCCTCGCCAAGGAGTCTGGATTTTACTCTAAAGGCAATAGGAAGCACTGATGGGTTTTACGCAGGAGAGGAAACTGACCTGTCTTTCTAAATGGCTCTGCTAGTCTGCTGGACGAGGGACTGGGGGAAGCAGGGCAGCCAGCAGAGAGACTGCTGGGGTGGCCCAGGCGCATGGGCTTGGCCTGGTGGCTGTGTAGAAAACTTGCAGGGCTTTCTGGGGGGCTGAGGGTGGGGGATGATGGAAAGGTGGGTTCACAGATGACTCCCAAGTGTCTGCCTTGAGCGGGGGAGGTGCAGCTGCCATCTGTGAAGGGAGGGGTGGCAGAGTGCAAAGGGGAGGGTTGCACTGAATCTCAGTATCACAGCCGCAGGAAGGGCATTTAAGTTGCCCCGGAACTTCTTTCTCCATCACCACGTGACCCCTGAGAACTAGTGCATTTCATAAGTAACATCTCCAAGGAACTGGGCTGAGAGGAAGCTTTCCTAGGGTGGTGGCAGAACTTAGGGCAATAACAGCTCTCTTGAGAGGTGAAGGCCTTGACAGGTCATGTCCTGGCGTGAGCGGTGGCGTCCTCACGGATACCTAGAACTAATGTACCAGGGACTGTGCTTAGTGCTTCTGATGTGACCGCTGTCACTTATTGAGAAACTGGAGCTGAGAGGGGCCGAGTCTCATACTAAAGGCCACACAGGCAGCAGTAGCAGAGCCTGGATTTGAATAGATGGGGCCTGTCAAGCGCTCTGCAAGACCAAGTGAGGTCAACTGCTGGGCTGAATAAGAATAAAGGAAAGGGAATTGAGGAGCTGTTCCCTGGACAGTGAAATTGGAAGAAATCTGGGGAGATGGCAGAGGGCTCTTGGGAGAGGGGAGGTGACCTGGCAGGTTGCCATGAGGCCAGGGTCTGAGAAGTTTGGCCCGCAGCTCCCCACCAGGGTACAGTGGTCAAGGAGGGGTTCGGAAGCGTGGTGCCTGCTATTCATCATGACGTTTTCTGTCCGGCACTATGTTGTGACACCTCTCCTTTACCCACAGACCTCAGAAAACGTTGATGTTTGGGAGAATTAAAGAAGGAACAGCAGTGGTGATGAATATGGAGAGAGGTGTGAGAACAGAGAGGCCAACAGCAGATTCAGGAACAGGATGGGGACAGGAAGTGACCAGGACAACGTAAGCAATCCTGGCATCTGCAGAAATCCTGGGGAGGGAGATGGCCTTGCCGTAGGTTGTGAAGCAGGAAAAGCAGCCATTTTATTTGGTTATCGAAGGAAAAGATAATATCTGAAGAGTGGGAGATTGGGGAAATCAAGCCGCTCATGATTTTATAACATCACAAATTGAGGAGCAGAGCTTGTCCAGAAAGAAGCCCAGGGGATGCAAACTTGCATGTGAGTCAGTGCAATTAACCATCAGCAGTTCGCTCGCGGGGGCTGGTGGTGGCAGCACCCTGAAGCCTGTGTTAAAGCACATGCCAGTTTTTGCCCTACATCACTCCCCCGAAGGCCCCTCTCTCTCCCATCGGTGTTGCCGTACTGCTTTATTCAACCGGAGGCTGGGGAGGAAGAGGACAGGGACCTAGAAGGGGGAAGAGTGAGGAAAGGGCTCTCCTGACACGTCCTTCATGCTCACCGTTCTCCGCCCCCAATCCCTGATGACAGTGCAAATGGTGTTTTATGTGTTTTTTTTAGAGTTTGCACTATCCTGTGGATTTGCATGCCTCTTTTTGTTTGTGAACACTCTGTCAGTCTTAGGTCACAATCTCTAAGGGTACATACACAGCAGCCCTGTACCACTTACCATGTCACTGCCTAGTGGAGATCCCTGAACTTTCTTTTTGGAAGGTAATTTGAGAGTATCTCTTCACACTTTAAACGTGCATATGCTTTACTTCAAAAAAATTCCTCTTTTCTATCTTAGAGGAATTATTTTTACCTGTGCCTAGTTTTTGTATACAGCGTGGGGGTGTAATAACAAAAAATCATGAATAACCTAAACGTTCATCAAGGGGAAAGTTGTTACATAAACTATGGTGCATCCATACAGTGGAGCCGTAATATGGTTACAGAGAACAAAGGTCTATAGACCCTGAAATGGAAATAAGGCCAGGACAAAGTGTTAAATGAGAAGAGCAAGTTGTAGAGTCCATAGACTGTGATCCCGTGTAGGGAAACAAGAGAAACGACCTTCCCCACAAAGCAAAAGGCTCAGGATGCACAAAATGCCAAATTGGCTGTAGAGGGTACTTCTGAGGAGAGCGTGGATATTGTTTGGCCTTTTTTCCAGCAGAAATTTATTTGTGTTGTTGGGGCCCAGGGTAGGCTACCTTCAAATGTGCCTCAATGGCATACTGATGATTTGGAATTAAAGTTACTTAAGAAACAGCCAAAGCCAGAGGGGACACCCTGCCTCTCTGTCTCCTTGAAAGCAGGAAGTAAATCTCTCCTGTGAAAGGTGCCCTCCCTGCACCTGGAGGCAGAAGGACTCCCTTATCGCCAAAGATAGGGATTCAGACCAAGGAGCCTATATAAACAAATCTTGTTACTTCTTTCATTTCCTACTCCAAGCACAAACTCTAGATTCCTCACTAATTGGTCACCCAAAACCTAGGTTTCTTTGTCCTGTCAACTCCTCACATGGCTGCTTTGGCCACTTCTGAGGTCCCGTTTCTATGGGACCTCCTTGTGCATGAATTAAAATGTGTTTCTTTTCCTCCTGTCGTGTGTCAATTTTATTATTAGTCCAGCCACGAGAACTCAGGGAGGGTAGAAAGGGAAATTTCCCCCTCCCCAACAGTGTATTTCCTGTGTAATTAAAAATGATGAAAAAGCTCTAAAAATAAACAAGTGTCCCTGAGTGATGGGCAGAGGAGGGCTGGTGCTGATCACCTCACCCCGGTGGGCGCTGTTGTACCCAGACCTGCCCCAGCATCTCCAGATGACGAGCTCCAGGATCAGCCTAAGTGCGGGCCCAGTTCCCCAGCCCCAAGTCAGATGGTTTCGGCCCATGAAAAATCCCAAGGTCACAGCCCTGTCACAGTTCATGATGGTCACATGCAATGATGCTGGGCCTTAAGATAAATGGTTGAGTGAAAAAGCAAGGTGGGGGGACAAAAAGCAAGGCACAGGACGTTGTGAATAGAATTCCACTGCTTGAATTAAAATAAAAACTGCTACTATGCAGACTTGTGTATGCATAGACTATTTCTGGTAACAGTGATTGCTTCTGGAAAGGGTAACAGGGTGGCTGAAAGACAGAAGTGACAAAGAGCCTTTCTTACAGACACACTTGTGAAATGTGTGTTGCCTAACTTAAAATAAGTACGCTTTAAAAAATTAAAGTACATATATATATATATATATATAGCCATCAGGGGAAAGCTATGAGAAAGGACCCTTTTCCAAATTGTGAGAGACATTGTTGAGGGATGTCTCCTTGACTTAGGGAACCTAGGGGCCACCGCTAAGATGATATTGACATGCAGGCTACTGTCTTAGGTAATGACTCAGTTTCTCTTGATGCACCTCCGAATGCCCTTTTGGTGATCCAGAAATCATCTTGGTGCTGTGATAGAGCACCTCTGCAGGCATCTTGTTTCTTAGTTTCCTCTTGAAGTTTTTAGGATAACAAAATGCTAATTTATTATATTTTACACTTTAGTTGGTTCATACCACAGGATTTTTTTAAATAATTTTGTTTCTCTTTTTCTTTTTTTTTAATGGAGGTACTGGGGATTGAACCCAGGACCTCACGCGTGCTAAGCATGTGCTCTACCACTGGGCTATTTCTCTCCCCCTATACCATTGGATTGAAGTTTCCAAAATTGTAGCTTCCTGTTGTTGCCTGCCCGGGAAGCGTATGGTACACCCAGCCATTCCAGTGCCTTTGCGGAATGAGGCAGGACCTAAATAAAGATACATGAATAAATACGTATACCCTGCTGTGTATCAAATGGAGCCTATACTACTATCGTGTTCCAGTTTCAATATCGTAAAACACCCTCCTTTGCAAGGGTGTACATGCATACATGCACACACGCATGTTTCTCATAAGTAAGTGCTCTTCCCACAGGGTTCCAAGGACAACGGGAAGCTGTTAAAAGCTTTTGAGCAAAGGAGTGACCCAGTCAAATTTGCATTATTAAAAGGTCTCTGCCTACAGTGTGGAAAATGGAAGGGAGGCCAGAGTGGGTGAGGGGAGAAGAGGTGGGAGGGGAGGCTGCCGCAGTGGTCTAGGCTGGAAGTGATGGCGGTTGATGGTGAGAGGGTGGGCGTGGTGAGATAATAAACGTGCTTTGTGATTTGTAAACGCTTTCCGCGGGGACTCACTGTGCCCACCCTGTGTCAGCCCTCTACAGCTCCACCCCACACTCTGGTCCAGGCAGAGGTGACAGGCTCTCCTTAGGAACAGCTGAGGAGAGACGAGGAAGAGCGGCTCACGTTGCCTCGGCTCCTGATGGGAGGAGGAAACTTGAGTCGTGCTGGAGCCCTGAGCTGCTCAGAGTGCAGACCTCTAATGAGTCCCTGAAGAGGGGCTTGTGGAAGTGATCGCAGGTGAAGGCAGAGTGAGACAGAATTTCATGCAGAGAGGCAGGACCATCCCCTTTTTTCCTTGCGTTTACTTCACCTCAGCTCAGCTCTCTTCTTCGGGAGACAAGCTTTGCTGGAGCTGCTGTGCTACAGACATGTGACACCCCGGCCTGAGTAAGAGGGATGTGCCTGAGGCTTAGCACTTAACCTCTTTGGACCTCAGTTTCTGCATCTGTAAAATGGTGATTATCATCCCTCTTGTGGAATTTAACATGAAAAATTATGAAATGCTGTTCTTGCAACAAAGAAAGCCACAGCCTTGTAAAATGATGTTTCAGGCTGTTTTCCAGGTGCCACTCTGATGAGTGAGGAGGAGGAAGAGTAGGTGGGGCTCTAGACCTCTCCCTTCCCTGTTTCAAGGCAGCCCAAAGGGTTCTGGTGCTAAAACAGTTTTAAAATCTCTATTGCGCAGCATTCTTATTGGGCATTCAGATACCTGCCCTAACCCAGGGGTGGCAAATAAATCAACCACCATAACAGAATCTTTTGCCTGTGGCAGACATCACTAATCAATCACAGGTTTCTAATGAACCTTAGTAAAGCCTCAGAAGTATTTGTAATGTAACACTTCTAGCAGCCGGTTCCACAGTGGGCATGTGAGATGAAATCAATTTTCTACTCTTTTTTGACTTTTCATTGTAGGTTGACCTTGAGTGTTCAACTGAATTGAGGACAACAGTTGCTCTAAAACTTCATTTGGATAAAGAAGTTTTAAAGCAAGGCTGGAATCTTTGCTTTTGTCTTAGTCACTTTGGGCAGCTATACAACTGCTTAGTCAAACTAAGATACTGTAGACTGGGTGACTTAAACAACAAACATTTCTCACAGTTCTGGAGGCTGCAAGTCCAAGACCAGGGTTCCAGAATGGTCCGGCTCTCTTCTTGGCTTACAGATGCAGTATTCTCATATGACAGAGACAGAGGTGTACCTCTCATGATTCTTCTTATAAGGGCACTAATCCCTTCATGAGGGCTCCACCCTCATGACCTCATTACTTCCCAAAGGCCCCACCTCCAGGTAACATCTCACTGGGGATTAGAGCTTCAACATATGAATTGGTGGTTGTGGGGGAGGACACAAACATTCAGTCCCTAGCAGCTTTCATACCTTGCTTTACCAACATATATATTAGAAAATAAGAGCTGTTACTTTTGGTCAATTACGGACTGTCCTTCACCCTAGTATGGCCCACCCTCCTCTTGTTTTATGCGTGCAAATCATACTCATCATTTAAATCCTAATTCAGATGCCACCTAGTTACCTCCTCCACGAAGCTGAATTTTCTTCTCGGAATTTTCACAACATTCTATCTGTTTTGCTTATGACATTTCACACCTTGTCATAGTGGTTTTTTTCTGTAAATGCTTTATGTTTCCGTCTAGACAGTGAGCTCTGTCTTCATACACATTTGCATTGCTCCAGAGTAGCCTAGTAGTTACTGAGTAAATATTTGCTGAAAGAATGCATCTACATGAGATAATCCAAGTACTAGCCCAAAAGGCTATTTCGTTTTGTTAAACTACAAACTGAAGCGTCCTTGGGCTCTGGTGGTGAATTGAAAGTAGTTGCTAACATGTAAATTGTAGGAAGATAGGTGGGCTTTGTGTTATTCATGTTTCACTGATGCCTAGAACAGTGCCTGGCGTACAGTAGGCCCTCAGTTTATTTCAGTTGAATGAACAGAAGAATGAATGAATAAATAAATCATGGTTTGAGAAAAATGTGGTAGCCTGGCAATGACTTCTCTTGTGTTTATCTCACATGAGGTAAGGCATTAAATGATTAACAGGGTCTGGCCACTTTTGAGACCAGCTGGACAATTGCCTGCTCATTTCTATGGAAACTTGAACATTTCACATTTTTCCAAACAGTTGAGTTCGGTGGGTGGGGAGGCTGTTATGTGGCTGAGATGTGACTTTCACCTCTAACTGGGAATTTACTTAATCTTACCTGGTGGAATTCTGAGTAGATAAGTTCCTTTAAAGGATGAAACTCTTCTGCATATTTTTCAATTTATATTTGTTATCAAAATAGCTCCTGAAATTCTATTATTTACCCTGTGTTTGGCAAATAAAGATTTCTGTCTTCTAGGGCCATTCTGCCAAGAAGGCTACTGTCGAATTTTTCAATTTCTCTTTGCTCTGGGCAATTGTTTGATGGTTTGCTATCAAGCAAGACTGTCCTCTAGTTTGCTGCTTTGCTTTACTTTAGGTTGCGCACTTACTGATGGAGAAATCCGCAGTTAGACTGAGGTGGTAATATTCCTAACCTCCAGGCAAAATATATTTTTGAGGAGGGAGGGGAGGTTAACCTCCAGGCACAATACTGACATCAGAGGTGGCTTTTTAAAACCGGATGTTGTAATCCACTCTTTGACACATAGTAGGTGCTTGAATAAACATCAGAGCCTTGCCGTTAGTCATTTGACAAATATTTATCCAATGCCTGCCCTCCATCTGAAGTTACTGGTATTAAATACAGGTTCGGAGAACATGACTGGTGTGGTCTCAGAGTCAAGTGGGCTAATTAATGTGGGTATGCTGTTATTTTCTTGTCTGGCCTAGTGCTGCCAAATGGCTCCATAGAAGCCATAAAACTAAAGAGAGCTTAACCTTCCTTTAACATTTGTTATCAACAGGGGCTCAGTACTGTGCTATAAAGGCCTGAGTAGAGATTTCCTGGGGCCCTTTGTCAATTCAAACTAGTATATAACCATTAACTAGTTGATCCAAATGGGCCCTCAGGGAGGCCTGGTAGCGCCATTATCTTTACATCGCTGGGAGCCAGGTGGCTTGCTCAAGGCCGCAGAGTAAGGTACAGAGCTGCCTTACAATGGCAGCGGAGACTGGAGCCCAGTCCTTCTGTGGCAGGATTGGTCAACTGCCCTCTTCCCAGACATTTGCACATCTGTTTTTATTTATTTTTTTCATTCTTAGTTTTTATAGAAGTATAGTTGATTTACAATGTTAGTTTCAGGTGTCCGGCAAAGCAATTCAGTTATACATATACATACATACATATATATATAATTTCAGTTTCTTTTCCATTATGGCTCATTACAAGAAATTGAATATAGTTCCCTGTGCTATACAGTAGGTCCTTGTTGTTTATCTATTTAATATATAGTAACGTGAATCTGTTAGTCCCAAATTCCTAATCTATCCCATTCCCCCACCCCGTTTCCCTCTGGTAACCGCAGTTTGTTTTCTGCGTCTGTGAGTCTATTTCTGGTTATGTATCTATCTTCATTGTTCCCACGGAAGAGGAGGTTCATTTTGCCACCTTCTAGTCCTGCCCACTGGTGACCTCATTCCGACTGTCCTCGCTTCTCAGACACCCTGCCTCAGAGATGCCCTTTGGTGAAACTGCTGGCCCCTGAAAGCAAGACTTGATGGCCTTTTGTTCCAAAAATCATGCTCAGGTGCTGTGCAGACATCAACAGCTGAAGCTGTGGAGTCAGGCAATTTGGGCACAAACCTTGGCTTTGTTGCGCGGTAGCCGTATGACTTCAGACAAGGCACTTAACCTTCCTCAAACCTGTTTCCTCCTCTGTAAAGTGGGGGTGTGTTAATAACAGTACTTACGTATGGTGACGTTGTAGAAATTAAATGACATCATGTCTGTAAATACTTAGCATACAACTGGGTGTATAATACTTGCTACCTAATTATTAGGCCACTTTTACAAACTGCCTCCAGGCAGAAAAATAAGAGGCTTCTAAGTCACATCCAGTCTCTTCAACTAAACGCGCCTGACAGATCCATAGATAGAAGAGAAACCACCCTGTCAAAGTGGCATGGAGCCAATCTGACCTATATACATCTGTGTTGGCTAAAACTTGAGGAGAAGTATTGAAGAAGGAGTATACCTTATGGTGCCCAGATGCAGCAGATTGAGGAGAAAGCAGACACACTTTGGAGAGATGCATTTATTACCATTAGGAGGCTGAACTGACGTACAGCTGAGCAACCAGTATCCTGACATTTATCTGTTTTCCTGATGCTTTAAGGGCTCTATCTGAAACCAGTCTAATGACCTTCCTACCAAGGCTGAACAATTTGCTGATGGGGCTGCAGGGTGCTGTGGGCCTTTGTGTATGTGTGTGTGTGTGTGTGTGTGTGTGTGTGGCTTTCATTTCACTTCTGGAATAAAGGAAGTGCAAAAACATTAAGTCTGAATCCATCAAAGAAAGAACTCTGTAATTGCAGTCTGGCAGCAAATGCGCTTGTGCTGTGTGCACTCTGAGAGCCAGTGATGATTAATCCCGCACATTTACCCTGAGCCCAAGAGCAGACATGCAGTCATGACAACCACACCAGGCGAGAGAAGGTTGTGTTTGAGCACTACAGCCTTGGGCCTGCTGTCATGTACACGGGTAGCAGCATCCACCAGCTCTCAGCCCAGAAATCCCGACTTGCACGTCCGCTGTGACAGCCACCAGCCACCAATGGCTATCGAGCATTTGCAACATGGCTAGTTTGAATTGGGGTGTGCTGACAGTGTAAAACGGGCACTGGGTTTTGGAGACTTGATATGTAAAAAAGAATGTAAAACATTTTTGTATTGTGTATGTTAAAGTAATCACATTTGGGATAAGTTGGGTTAAATAAAATATATTATCGAAATTAATCTCATCCTTTTTTTTCGTACTTGAATGGGTCTGCTAGAAAACTGGAAATGGCATATGTGGTTTACATTTGTGTCCTCCTTTATATTTTTATTGATCAAAGCTGCTCTGCAGGTGAGGCAGATGCCTCCTGGGTTTGCCCCCTGGCTCACAGTGATTCTTCTTCTTCGGGTGACTGCCTTTGTCTTGATCTCAGGGTTGAGCGGCCTCCCAGTAGCCATGGTACTGTTCTTTGACCCGAGGATGGATGCTTGACTCTAGGCTGTCAGAGAGCTTCCCTGGGAAGTTGGATTAGGAACAGGTAGTTACGTGGTTACCATGTAACATGGGTGGCCGTGGTTTTCTGCTCCCTGGGTCAGAAAAGCAGATGGAGCTCATCTTCCAAAAGAAGATAAGAATGAAGAGCACGTGTAGGTTTAGAGAGGTAGGGGAGGCCCAGGAGTCCTGCTGGTGTTTGAGTCTGGTTACAAGGCAGATTTGGCCCAGTGAGATTCTCATCCTTGGGTTCTGTCATCCTGCATCCTTATCATAAATACCAGATTTTTTTTCTGACTACCAAAGGAGTCTGAATAAGTCATCCTTCAAATCTACTTTTATTGCCTCAGGTCTAAGCAGAAATAAATTTTCCATAAAGTTCATGGAAGTAAGCTTTAGAGCCACTCACTTGCAAAGGCCCCTTCCAAAGCCCTATTTTATGTTTTTACTTTTGTATTTTTTTTTCTTAAAGAGGGACCCCCAAATTGTCTGCTGTAGACAGTATAAAATGTGGATTTGCCCTGAGTGTGCATTCCTCTCTGTGGTTGCAAATGCAAACCTGGGGTGATTCTGGGAAGACTCTTCCTCCATAACACCAGACTCACAACTACCTTAGGGCTTTGACAAGCCTCCCTCTACCTGTTTTTCCCCCAGACCTTGACAGAGTGGGCTCCTTCTTACGAATCAGGTTTTACTTTCAATGTGACCGCCTGCAAGAGGCCTTCCCTGTATACCCTCCCCGAGGAGCTCTTGTATCTCTATCACACCAGCCTGTTTTATTTTCATGACAGTTTCTTGTTTATTTGCTTAGTGTTCCTGTCCTCCTACTCCTTCTGAAATGAAAGTACCATAAGGGCAGGAATACTGTCTGTCTTCTTCACTCCTGAATTCCCAAGCATCTAGAACAGTGCCTGGCACATTGTAGGCATTCAGTAGACATTTGTTAGGATTGTATTTATTTACCAAATATTTATAAAGTGCTTCTTGTGTGCAGGGGTCATTCTAAGAACTTTACAAATGAATGAATAAATAAAGTTCCTAACTTGCTATTAGGAAATCATGTTCTATGACAGATATTCAATCCTTAATCCCCTCTTACTGGGAAGAAAATTGGAACTCATCAACAAATATTTATTAAGTGATGCCAGTGTTTCAGACCCTGGGCTAAGTACTTGACAAACATTATCTTATTGGACTCTTCCCAGGAACCCTATAAGGTGTGAGCTCACTCGGGACTACAGTTGGTTGCATGTAACTGAATCCTGACAACTGTGGCTTAACCCACTAAAGGTTTATTTTTCTCATGTTAGCATGAAATCTAGAGTATGTAGTCCAGGATTTGGACAGCATCTCCATGAAGTCATCAGGGACCTGGTTTCTTCTGCTCTGTCATTCTTAGTGTGTGGCTCTTTTATAGCGGCAAAGATGGCTACTGCTCCTCTAAATGTCATGTTCTTGCTTCAGGTGGGAATAGGGAGAAGAGTTAAGGGCAAAGAATATACACCAGCTGCGTCTCTCCCTTTTGGTCGGGTATACGCCAATTTTCTTGGAAGCCCCTTGTGATGTCTAAGAAATAGATCAGAGTACTGCTTACATCTCATTGGTCAAACTGGGTCACATGGCTATCCCTAACTGCATGGAAGTCTGGGAGGTGAGTATTTTCAATTGGGCACATTGCTGCCCTGCGTAAAATCCAAGTTCTGTTGGTAAAGAGAAAGAAAGTAGAGATTGCATGGGGAATTAGCTATGTTGACATGACTAGGATCTATTATTGTGTCCAGCACCCTAAAGAGTGACAAAGTCACAGGTACCCTCAGGATTCTGTGTATTCTGGGTAACTGGAAACACCGAATGCACTGACGGTTGTGCAGGATTTTAGATGATTGGATAGGGAAGAAGCTTTTTATTTTACAGATGGAGGAAACAAGGCTGTAAGTGATGAAGTGTTTTGCTCAAGATACAGTGTCTAGAAAAGACTGAGAGGAGGAAGAATTTATAGAACTGAGATTTAAACCCAGGACTATCTGATTCCAAAGCCCGATATCTTAAAAATTGGCCTTCCTGGGACTTAAATATAGTTAAATTGTGATTTTTCTGGAATCAAATAAGCCATCTTTTCCAGTTAGCTTTTCACAGTAATAACAAATACTATTGATTAAGCATTTACTGTATGTGATTTTTATATGCATTATCTCATTTTGAAAATGGCTTTATGTTTTTCATATACATCATGCCTAATCATTATTTTTTTTAATGTTAAATCCCATAAACAAAGAAGCCCTAGCAGTGTGGAAAAAAATGAAGGAAAAAAAAACTCCCCGAAATCCCACCCCCCAGAGAAAACCAAGGTTAATATACTGGTAAACATCTTCCCAAACATCTCTCTTTGCAGATTCACACATAAGGGGCATGTTTACATATCTAAGTGGGAGCAGATATACATACAAGAACCATATGTTCTTCTGTAGACATAAATTGTCCCAGCTGATCATCCCAACAGCTCTGTGGGGTAGCTATATTGTCTCCATTTCATAGGCTTAGAATGATTATGTGACGTGCCCCAGGACACATAGTTAACAAGTGATAAAGTGAAGCTAGTTTCAATTTTACCTGAACCTGTCACCTCAAATCCCCAGCAGAATTAGAACTGACAAAGCAAGTGTCTCCTTCCCTGAATTAAAAAAATAGTCAGACAGACATACAGACAGTCCTACCATCAAGGCATCTTGGAGATAAGAAGGCACGGCTGGCTCAGTGGACTGAGCAGCAGTAGTGAATAACCCATTGTGAATGAAATAAAGTATTTTCAGTGCCTAAGGCTTCTGAGACATTGTGATTCTGAAGTCTATGTGAAGCAGGGCTGCACTGACGTCACCCAGAGCAAGACTACCTGGCCTTGTCCCATGACTGAATTTTCTAAGACTGTCAACGTTTACCGCTTGTGGTGTGTGCAAGTGATATTCACTCTGGTGCATTACAAATGGCTTTTTTTCATGCCACTCCCCAGTCCCCAGCTCTGCGGATGCTTTGCTTTGCAGTTGCATTTGCCGAATGTTGTGAACCAAGCTGAATAATCTTCAGAGCTATAGGAGTTTGAGTGAATTAATGAACTAGGGGTCCCTCCTCTCTTATTGACGAATAGCATATCAGCTGCCAAGGAGCCCGCTGAAGTCTTTAAAAGATGTTTTGGCATTAATAGGGTACAGATTATATGACAGAATATCTGTATGTTGGAAAACCATGCGCTGGTAAAATGAATGAGGTGAATCAGGAAAGAATGCCATGATGTATTATTTAGTAAGAAGGAAAAAAGAAAGATACAGAATATAACGCAGAGCATGATCTCTCTCCGTTTTTCTGTAAATTTTAAAAGATGTGTGTGTGTGTGTGTGTGTGTGTGTATACGGCTTCTTCTTGAAGGACTCATAAAAAATTATTAACAAATAATAGTTGTTACCATTAGGAAGGGCAGGAACAGAAGTTATCACTTATTTTATGCTTTATTTTATATTTTTATACTTTTATATTATTTTATACTTTAAGGTTTGAAATTTCAAACCTTATGCGTGTATTACTATTCTAACGTTATAATAATTATCTGATATCAACAAGAGTGATCTGGGCAATGAAAATAGGGGCCGTTATATGTTTTCCTCTCTGTACTTCTCCATACTTAAAAACATATTCAAGTTTTTGTTTTTTTTTTGAGGCGGGGGCAGTTAATTAGGTTTATTTATTTATGTGTTTAATGGAGGTACTGGGGATTGAAACCAAAACCTTGTGCGTGCTATACCCACCCCTTTCTCAAACTTATTTTTAAAAGATGTTTTCAGAGAGATTTCCTTCCTCCTTAAAAAAAACAAGGGACCCTCTCACCTTATAGACTTTTGGTGATGGCAAAATTTGTGAAACAGCACAAGGGAACACGATCTGGGCAGCAGTGTAACTGAATTCAGTTTGGGGGACAGATTTATTTTTTCTTTTCCAATTTTATTGTAATAACAAGCAGGACTGCCAAACACTGTCCATTAAGTTCAGTGGTTGTGGCTGCCTGCGGTGCTGTGGAGAAGAACCCAGAGGCCACTTGCGGGCTTGGCTGTGACGGGTGAGCCATGGCTGCCCTGGGGGTGAGGGTGGGGGTATGGCGGGCAAGATTCATGTGGGTGGGTGTCGCCAAGGCACATGTTCTCCCCCAAGTTAGTTCCAGCTTCTTCCTAACTCCCAACATGCCAGCCGATCACAGTGTGCTCCCCATAAGATGCCAACATCCCAGAGGGGGAGACCGGGTTTAATGGAAACACGAGAGAACACGAAAACTGATGATGCATGAAATTAGCAGTGAATACTGGGAGACATAAGTCACAGCTCTCTTTGTTCTGGGACAAGGGGGAAATCACCATTATTTCATCCGAATAGGCACTAAAGCCAGAGAAAAACTGCGTAACAACTAATCAAAAGGGCCACCACCCTTTCAGAAGCTGGCTGTGCCACCCCTCACCCTTAGTGAGCTTCTGTGGCCAAGAAAGAGACAGAACTAGGGCTCTGTGCAGGCTGAGAGCAACAATGATTTCATCTCTAGGGTCTCCAGGTCTTTGTGAGGCACCAAGGTAGCCCCTCTGAGGAGGTGACACCTGACCTGATTGCCAAGTAATACAAAGAAGCCAGCCACTGGCACGTACCTACTGCTGCTTCGAGCCTGGGCACCATGGGATTTTTCAGGCACTTCCAGGTAGACGTCACCTCTGGCCTGGGGCATCCGCCAAGGTGTAACCAACAAGGGTCAAAGAGGCTTTTTCCCACAAGGGCCTTTTTGGGCTTCCCTGCAGCTTGTCTTCAGCGTGTCTGGCCAAGTACATGGCTTCTGGTCCACAAAGGTGCTTCTTGCACATTGTCTGCTGCCAGCATTGACTAATCGGACTTGGTGCTGCTTAAAATAGCAGCATTGAACAGTCTGTTTATTCTGTTTCTCCCAGAGCTGCAATTAGCCAACACCGAGGGGTCAGGGAGCCGTGGGAGGAGGACTGGGGGCTTACAGTGCTAGGTCTGTTCCCCTCCACGGCCACCTTTGGGATTTGGTCAAGTCGATTTGATTCAGTATTTCAATCCTTTTTCCTTTGCTTTTGTTTCTATTTTTGTTTCTCAGTACAAACTGCCAGGTATAAAGCAATGGCTCTCCTTTCAAAGCTGGCAGGTGAAGGATATGACCGAACAGGAACATTTGGTTTTCTGCTGTGGATGCCCTCTCTCCTCCCTAAAATGCTGAAGACAGTCTTCTGACTACTCTACCTTAGATAAACCATGATTTGTCCCTTAGAATTGGGTGAAACTGGGGTCTTATAAACAACAGAATGGGGGTAGGTGAGTAGGGGCAGAGGCTAGAAATCTGATTCTAGACACACTTGCTGGCATTCTTTTATTTAACAAATGCAGTATACTTACGGTGCTCCTACCACAAAGATGCCAGTCTCGTTTTGAAGACCTTCGAGTCTCCTAGGGGACTTCGGTCTGTTAAAAAACTATCCGCCTTTGTTTGGCTTCTTTGATTTCTTTTATTGAACCTTGACTGTGGCAATCCTGTTAAGGGCAGGATTAATGGGCAAAACCTATTAAGGGTTTAAGCTAGTTTAAAATTTGAACCTCTGGTACATAAATGAATGAGTGAAGTTACCTGCATCCTATTCTTGCAAAGAAAAAAGCTTAAAAAGTTAGCATTGGTGAGTTTGTACACTGTGCTTCAAGACCACCCACCTTTTTATCACTGTCTTCTTTTTTTTTTTGATGGTTTATAAATATTTGTTAGAATGGAAAGTTGTTTGCTCGCTGTCCTATGAGCATCCATTCAGCTGCCCCTCAACTGGGAAGCTGCATGACCAGCTGCTGTCGTAAATGCCCTGGAAATCTTACAGTTACAGAAGGTCTGCCTTTGCTTAAAATTCCTTATTTCATGCCTCATAGCAACCCATCTCTTCCCACCTTTATACAAAAGGTCTCCGAAATCTGCACCCCAAGCAAGCCATCCATAGATTAAAAACCTATACCCGGTAGTAAAAATGTTGGTCTGGACACATCAAAAACTCAAGTCCACTCCTTCAGCGTCCAGCTAATTCTGCTTAGGGCCTGCCTGCCGTGGATCCTCACTGGATTCCTTTGAGCACCCACCTAGCTAGCCATGTCCTTCACCAGGCTGCAGGTTTCTTAAGT
Organism: Vicugna pacos; assembly: GCF_048564905.1. Taxonomy (NCBI): domain Eukaryota; kingdom Metazoa; phylum Chordata; class Mammalia; order Artiodactyla; family Camelidae; genus Vicugna; species Vicugna pacos. The sequence continues at coordinate 21,282,036 of NC_132989.1, read as the reverse complement.
AATTAATTTCCTAATTTACTCTACTTAGCGGTGGTTCAAATTAGCATAGACTGAGAGGATAAGCCTAAGGCCTCCACAAATGAAATTACATTTGCCTTTAAAGAAACAAGGCTAGGGGGAGGGTACAGCTCAGTGGTAGAGCATGTGCTTAGCATGCACGAGGTCCTGGGTTCAACCTCCCGTACCTCTGTTAAAATAAATAAAGTAAATAAATAAAAGAAGCAAGGCTGTGAACAAATAAACTTTTTAATCCTTGGAAAAGATGGCTCACAGGATTGGTATTGCAAAGAAGTACATGACTTTATACAAAAGATAATGTTCCTTTTATCTTTTGGTGAGAAGGGATAAATTGGGAATTCAAATTTTGCACCTCTTGGGGATGATGGAAATGTTAGCTCTCTTGATTGTGGTGGTGATTTCCCTGGAGTATACATCCACCAAAATTCATCAGATTGTACATCTGAAATATGTGTGGTTTACTGTACAGGAATCATACCACAATAAAGATGTTAAAAAAATGCTCTATTTAAAGGAAATGTATTGTTCACACAAAAATATATACATGGTTGTTCATGGCAACATTATTCGTAATAGCCAAAAAGTGGAAATGACCAAAATGTCCATAACTGATGAATGGATAAACCAAGTGTAGTAGAGCCGTGCCATGGAATATTCAACAACAAGAAATGAAGTGTGGATACACACGCTATAATATGGATGAACTTTGAAAACATTATGCTAAGTGAAAAGAGCTTGACACATATTGTATGGATTCCATTTATAATGAAATATCCAGAATAGACAAATCCATAGAGACAGAAAATAGATAATGGTTGCATAGGACTGGAGATTTAGGGGGAATGGGGAGTAACTGCTAATGGATACAGGCTTTCTTTTTGGAGTGATGAAAATGTTCTAAAATTGTTCCACACTGCAAGTATCCTGAAGGCCACTGAATTGTGCATATTAAATTGATGAATTATATGAGAGTTGTATGCCAATAAAGGTGTTCTATTAAAAAAAAAGACATGCATACATTTAAGCTTATGAAAAATTGAGTCATTTCAGGGATGGTTGGGGCAGCTTGCTATCTGTCTCTTGAAGAATCCTATCTCCTTAGTTTATCTGATTTGTATGCTGAGGATTTTGTGAATTAAATTTTCTGCAATGCAGGACTCACGATAAATGAACAGAAAAGTGAAAAAGAATCAGGGATCCAGAAATAAGCACATGTATTTAAGGTGATATTGTGTATAAAGGAGACTTTTAAAATGATTATTCAGCAAATGGTATGAGATGAAGTTAGTTATTAAAAAAAAAAACCCAAAAACCTGAATTCCTACCATACTCTTTGTCCCCAAGTAAATTGAACTGGATCAAAAATGTCTTTTTTGTAAAAAAAAGAAAGCCATAACACTACTTGAAGAAAATATAGGCGAGTGTTTTAATGATCTGCAGGATGAGAAAGATCTTCCTAAATTAAAGCAAGAAGTTAAAAAAAAAAAAAGACACAGCCATATATTTGACTAAATTTTTTTAATGTAAAAAACTTCAATACAGTAAATATCCTTCCTCTCTCCTCTACTCATTCTACTCAAATTTGATCATTTTTTCAGGGTAGAGCTAAAATTGCCCTCCCCTGTGGCATCTTTCCCAACCACCCCAACACATATGACCATTTCTTCCTTTCTCGAACTTCTGCTGGACTTAGTCAAAAATACAGGGATGGAAAGAGGAGGTGGATGGATTGCATTTTACCCACCGATCCCAGACAACTGGCAGTGGTGACTCAGAGCACTGTGTTGAGAAGGATGCTGAGCTGCGTTGACCTCAGTGGGAGGGTTGTGCTGGATTATTGCTGTCTGTCCGAGGCCTGGGGGAGGTAGCACGAGTTATATGGGTTTCCTCTGCCTATGGGCATCCCTTTATAAGTACCTGAAGCCCAGGGACCACGTCTTGCACTTCTTGTTCTTAATGATATGTTTGTGTTGCTACTGTCGTTACTGCTTTTATATTCCCCCAGAATCTCTTGTGGAGCTATGTACAAGAGTGCCCAATAAATACGGTAATGGTGCTATAAAAATACTCTAAAAACAGAACGATGGCATTCTGAAACTAGTGCTTCCCAGGAGCAGAATGGTTCCCAAACACAGAAAATATCCCCGAAGTGACCTCTAGTTTACGGTGTGGGGCCAGGTGGGTGGCAGGGACTGGGTGCCCTGGAAACAGGCACATCTTTACTTTTCTTATTGAAACAAAACCTGTTTACCTTCAAACTATACTCACTGTGTGTGGGCTTTGTTCGTGGGTAGAAAATGGAGGGGTTTGTTGGGACAGAGAAAGCTGGCCATGGAGTTAGAATTAACAATCTATTTACTGAATGAATGAACACAGGAATAAAATAAAAGAACTGAAAACAGCTCTAACAAGACGAGGTGTTCCATGGAGCTCAAGCATCACATGCCCCTGGCAAGAAGCTAGCAGTCGTGTCTTTATATTAAAACCAACTCCAGGTTAACACAGCGGCTGAGACTCAGTTTGGAGGTCCACTCACAGCTGAACAAGGCTCTCTCCCAGTCTCCTCAGTTCTGTCTTCAAGTTGAAACTCATGCCTACTCATTCCAGCACACTGCATCCCTGCCTGAGGACTCCTTTTAGCAGTGGTGCTCATTTCGTCTCAGCTCACCCACGGAAAGCCCAGGCCAGGAAAACTCCCTGGGTCTCTGTGGTTGGAAGATCTGTGTCTGCAGAGGTATCGCTGGAGAAGTCATCCCTCGCACTTGCTGCAATTTTGAAATGCGGGGAACACGTGCACAGAGGCGTGTGATAGTTCCTGGTATTTGCAGTTTACAAAGTCCTTTTACACACCCAGTCCCATTTAGTTGATCTTCAGGAAATAAAAGTAAGCCAGAGACCACATCTTTTTCCTTGAAATCTATCTGCTTTGGAAGAGCAATTTTTGCCAAAATTCATACGGAAGGGTTTTTTTTTTTTTTTTTTTTTCCTGCTGGCAAGAGACACTTTTCTCCCTACCCTGATAAGGACTCCAGGTGGGAGGAAGGCTTATCTTTAGGCTGCTGGCTAGGTTAGTAAGGAAGGACTACACCCTGGGCAGTGATGTCTGTGTTTTGGAAGGGAGAAGGGAGTGACATTTTTAGGCTGCAAGCCTCTTCTGGGAGAGCTGAGGACAGATCTATTTTTGGAAGCGTTCTCTGCCACCCACAAAGAGCTCAAAAGGTAACTAAGCACCTGGCGGGTTTCCTGTGGGGAAAGTTGTTCAGGTCTGGAGGGCTTCTGCGTGTTCTGAGTCATGAAGTTTGACTTCGTCATCACTGATGCAGAGAGGACACAATATGCCCCCACCCCCACCCCGCCCCCGGCCTTGTTTTGAATCATATTTGGTTGCGTGATGACAGTACACTAGGGGACGGCATGAATTCTCAAGTCATAAAAGACTGGGCTGCAGATTCACAGAGAACAGGAGGCCAGGGTGATGTGTTAACCCAAAATTGCAGATGGCGTACTTCAAGGATGGAAGGAACCTTGTGTTAGGTGTCAGCTCTGCCACTTCCTGGCTGTGAGATCATTGGCTTGGGACTTAAACTCTCTGAGCTCACTTACCTCATCTGTAAAGCGAAGGATCAAATAAAATGATTTCTAAAGTCCTTTTAGCCCCAATTTTCTATGACACATACACACAGGCGAGATACTTAACTTTCATGTCACTTGTTCCCTCATCCATAGAACAGAGATCGAAATGGACTCTGTCTCGTGTATCTACTGTGAGTGGTAAAACAAAAAAAGATAATAAATGTAAATTACTTGGCACAGCCCCCCGCATAAAGTAAGTGCTCAGTGTGTGTGAGTTATTAAAGCACTGTTCTTGGGGCCAGTGCCATCAGAGGCACCTTTGTTGGGGCAGTGGACAATGAAAGGTGTGCCTTCAAACTTTTTATGGTGACAAACATCAGTGGGATTTTAAGCTGGTATTCTGGATGATGTGTAGATGAGGATACTGTCCATCCTTGCGTACAGAGTGACAAAGGCTTAACAGGTAAAGGAAAAACAAGGCAAGAGGATGTTTGGTGTTTCAACAACGCAGCTTCCACTCAGCCCACCACCACGTGAGTACCCAGTTACACAATTTAAAATCAAAATCTGGGGTTTTGCATCCTATTTTGTCACAACCAACTCTGGGAAAGGCCAGTGTTCCCAGGATGCTTTCTCACCTAGTATCCCCGCCCTGTTACAGCACCGCTGACTCGAGGGAAGGAACTGGCACCCGGGAGGGGGAGGGGCTTGTCTTTGCTCCATCTATGGCCTTTAGTTACTGAAGATGTGGTGATGAGGGTGAGACCTGTGAGAGAGGAGTTCCTGAATGATTTGGCCAGGGTGTCAGCACTGCTTAAAAACTAAGGTATTATTTCCAGGTATGGAATCTCATTGAGAACTAGAGATTCTCTCTTATACTTTGCCTGAGGCCTGCTCTGAGTCATCTGGGAACGGTTCCCTGAAGACCTATAGGAGCCAGCATGCATGCCCACAAGCTGCTGCTGAGTTTAAGCCAACATCAGCTTCTTCCACTGGGAGGGCCCCTGAGGGTCGCTTCTCTTTTGTGTCATAATTAGCACAAATTGTTTCTCCCCTGACACACCACGGCAGTGCAAGCTCCGAGCTTTAGTATTTCCCGCGTGTAATTGTGTTCCTTATGATTCTCCCTAAACACAGTAAGAAAACTACCCTCCTGGGAAATGTGAGAAACCCTTTTCTTACCCTTCTAATCAGCCTGAGGGTTGGAGATTTAAGTATTTTTCTCTAATCACCTCGTTCTTTTTTTCAAGGAACTAGTTAATGCAGTTGGCTGGTACATAGTGTCCAATGATGAGGGTCAGTCATTCGATTTCCTTGTGGACGTTTTGCTGTTCTTTGCCACCCATAATGCCCCTAAATAAATTATGAGCCATTTTTTTAAGGGAGCAATCACTCAAAGGTATTACGGGGTCACCTCCTATGGTCACACAGATCATATATTGCCCAGATGCAGGGGGTGGGTGTCATGTGTCATGGCTGTTCCTGGAGTGGGGCAATGTGTAATTTGCACAATCAAATATGGCAGTAAATGGACCAGCTGTAGCATCACTCCTGACAGCGAGGATTCCCAAAACTTAAAGCATATATTCTGTTTAGGAGAGAGGGGTCAGTTTAGCATCTTTATAATTAAATATTGCCGAAGACTCTTGGAAGAAATTTCTCCATTGGTTTTGGTATCTTCTCTTGTTTTACTTAGCTCGGGTTCACTATCAGTTTTATAACCAAACAGGTCTTTACTTTAATTGGATGCCAAATTTATGATGCACTTGAAATATGTGTAACTTCATTTTTGTGTTAACCTCATTCCTAATGTTATTGCAATCCTACAAGGGCCGGCTATGTGTCAGGCTCTTCGCACAGAGATGATAGTGAACAAGAAGACAAAGTCTGTTTCATGTTCGTTGCTACTCTTGTTTTTGCTTTTTCTTTCTCATCTACTTTAAGCTGTGATTTCTGGCTATACTGTAACCACTTAAATCCTTTTTGGATGAAGACAGTGTATAGGATAAGCAAATACTGTTAACATATGCATCTAAAAGTAAAGCACTATAATACATGAAGCAAAACTGACATAACTAAAGAGAGAAATAGACAGTTCAACAATAATAATTGGAGGCTTCAACAATACACTTTCAATAATGGCTAGAACAACTGGGCAGAAGATCAACAAGGAAACAGAAGATCTGAGTCACACCATAAGCCAACTAGATATAATAGACACCCACAGAACACTCCACCGAACAACAGCAGAATATACATTCTTTTCAAGTAGACATGGAGCATTCTCCAGGATAGACCATATGCTGGACCATAAAGCAAACTTAATAAATTTAAAAGGATTGAAATAATACAGAGTATGTTCTCCAACTACAATGGAATGAAATTAGCAATCAATTGAAAGAAATTGGGAACGTGAACACGTATGAGGAAGTTAAACCACACCCTGCTCAGTAACCAATGGGTCCAAAAACTCATATAGGAAATTAGAAAATCCTTAGAAATTTATGAAAATAAAGCCATAACACAAAACCTTTAGATATGTTAACTAAAACAAGTAACCACCCTTAGCATTTCTCAATTTCATTTTGGAGAATAAATGAGAAATTATTCTTTCATAGTTTCAGCTTCTAGGCAGAAAGCCACAATTTAGCACATATTTGATTGTGCTAAATTAATATGTGCTCAATTAAAGAATCAGCTGCATTCTGGTGGCAAGAAGGCAAACCAAGGAGTCAAGAACCTCATGCTGGATTCCTACTTGACTAATCCTTTTCCTCTGACATACTTTTTCGCACAAGCCATTTATGTTTTAAGAGCTTTTATAAATTCCCATCCTCTTCACTCTTTTCCTTCCCTCCCCATTAGGCAGGCCTTCTTCATTATTCTGTGGTTTAAACTTCCTACTCAGGCTCTTAGCATATAAACTTTTTTTGTTCCTCTGTGAAACTAGGGATTGGCAAACTACTGCCTGGGGGCCAAATCCAGCCCACCACCTGTTTTTGTACGATCTGCATTAAGAATAGTTTTTACATTTTTAAAGAGATGAAAAACATTAAAAGAGTATTATTTCATAATGTGAAAATGACAAGAAGTTCAAATTTTAGTGTCCATAAATAATTGGAACACAGCTGTGCCAGTTTGTCTGGTATTGTCCATGGCTGTGTTCATGATACAATGACAGAGTGGAGTATCTATGACAGAAAGCTTGTGGCCCACAAAGCACCAAATATTTGCTATCTATCCCCTTATATAAGAGTTTGTGGATCCCTCTTCTAAGCTTTGATACAAGCATATTCATGACTTGCTATGCCTTCCTCTCTTCCCATCGTGACAGAGCTTTTTTCTCATTCAAAACCCTTCCTCCTCTATCCTCACCTGATTATCACACCTGGCCACAGAATTCTCTTCACCACCTCTTGGTATTATTTAATATAACCCAACACAATTATAATTAACTTACAATTTTTATATTTAAAAGTATGTCCGGAATCTGTGTTTATTATCGTCTCCATTTCGGTGTGAAGTCTCCATATTTCTTCTGTGCCCTCTATTTCCCTCCACACAAAGTTGTCAGACAGATCTAAGTTTGTATGTTGGTTCCACCACTCACTAGCTGAGCAAGTGATATACATTTCCTGAATCTCTTCATCTGCAGAATGGTTTTGTTATGAAGATTAAGGAGATGATATATGAGAGTCCAAGACCCGGGAGGTGCTCTACAAACAGTAGTAATTATCAGTGGATAATTTCTTTCTTTGCCATAGGAAGACATAACCTTTGCCCTTAATGAAAGTCCTAGTAATGTAAGGGGAATTTAAGAAATAGTAAGTCAGTAGAAACGGAAATGCGTGGTTCAGCTGGAGCCCTGTAAAGGTTAGCTGGAGACATTCAAGGCCTGAAATGAGATATCAGACCAATGAGGCTTTGTTTAAAATTTAACCAACCCTTCTTGGTTACTTATTGAGCTCAGTACTGCCTAGGACAGGCCTTGGGTGATGTGAAAGACAGAAGACCACACCTATCCTGGAGGAGACTTTTGTCTAAATTGGGGGAAGGGATGGGGAAGCAGATATGAGCTATGCTCTTACTTGTCCATAATCTTTCTCTTCTCAGGATGGATGATTCAGAGTCAGCAATTCTCATAAAAAGTATTGCACATGGAAAGTATTACTGCTGTTCTGTGGGGAAATAAGCTTCTAAGTGTAGCAATCTGAAATTAATAACTTTCTCTGTGGAAACTCTCTTGACAACATCTCAAGATGAAGCCAAAGAGTGCAATTTTTATAGGCTTGGATTATCTTCTCTGTCTGCTTGGCTTGCAGCAGGCATGGATCTGTGAGCCAGAAATTCAGAGGTTTCCCCTTCACTGTACAATTTGCTTGCCATCCGGACACCTTTTGCCACAGTGACTCAGTTTCTCAGTTCTCCAGTTTACCCAGCCATTGAATCAACACAAACCATTTCGATTTACTTATTTAAGGCTTTGGGAGAACTCAAAGGGGAAAAAAAAAAGAACAAATCTTTACTATTAACACAAAACATTCTTATTCAGGACATCAGAAAAGGAATAGGAAAGGGAGATTAGAAACTGGAGATCAACTTTTTTTTTTTCTTTTGAGAGAAAATATTCCTATGAGAAAGCCCCGTATTTATATTATGATTAATATGTATGTCCACATGCAGGGAGTAGCTATTGAGGGAGAAAGCAATTTAGGAAAGAAGTAGATGGGAAAGACAGCAACTTCTTTTCCACAAAAGCCACAGAAGTGCTGCAGACATGCATGAAGGCAGCAGCTGTTGCTCCAAGAGCCGTATGTTTCAGCACAGACGTCTTCTTTTTTTATTCTTTCTTACCCGTAAATTTAGATAATCTGGGCAAAGGAGTCTGGATTTCTACTTTCCATTGATGAGATTTTCTTAACATTTGAAATTAGACTTTTTTCCCCCTTATATAAGACCACACGGGAGGATAATATGTTTGGAGTGACTCGCTGTACCTTATTAAATGTAAAGTTTGTTTTTTTGGATTAAAAAGAACAACTGCAGGACCGACTAAGGAGCAGACCACTTAGAAACGCTCAGATGGGCACGTGGCTGGATTTGTTCACTCTCCTACAGGGGAAATACATGAGCCCAGTGCTTGGCAATAGGGACAGACATGTTGGAGTTTGGATACTGGTAGAGAACTCGAAGTGAGGAAGAGAAACATACAGAATTCTTGTTGATTACAATTGGCTCCTATATACAGAAACCTCAGGGTAAGTTCAAAACACAGCTAAGGTTTAAAAGATATAGTGAACTAAACTTGAAATTTAGAAGATAAAACAATCATCGTATTAACGCCAACTCTAGACTACCAACTTGGAATGGCAATCAAGAAATGGGAATGGCGACAAGCTTCAGAGATCAAGGTTTTTTTTTTTTTTTTTTTCCTGTATTGGCCATGTGGGTAGAAGCAATTACAGATGGCTGGGTATGACAGAAAGAAACAGCAGACCTCAAAAGCCTGCTACAGTGCAGATAGCTAGACTGTGCTAGATGCAATGGGAGATATCAAAATATTTTAAAGACAATTACTCTCATCTTCACAAAGTGGATAATTTAGTTGCATGATAATGGTTAAGAAAGCCAGCTTGATGAGTTTACATTCCAGCTTTCCCCCTTAAAGCTCTGTGTTCTCGGGTAAGATATTTCATCTCTTCAGGCATAACTTCCTCATCTGTGAAACATCAATAATTGTATCTCCTATATGGCTCTTAATGCTGCCTCTCTTTCCTTCCACAAGGCAAGCTCTCACTTTCCTCACCCTCTTTGCATACATGTTCCTGTCACCTGGAAAGCTCTTAGCATGGCTATGTCTTTTGAAGTTTCGCCTTTCATGTCACCTCCTCAGAGAGCTTTGGTTCATAAAATACCGTGTCTGTATCCACGGATGAGGTTGTTAAAACTATAAAAGGACTGCATGAAAATGACGGTTCTAGTATTATCAGCCACTCTAAATAGGCGTTGAGTTCAAGGGGTTCACTAGGATATAAGGTCAGCAAACTTTTTCTCTAAAGGGTCAGAGAACAAGTAATATAGGGTTTGCACGCCATACTAAACAAATAGGAGCTGCTATGTTCCAATAAAACTTAAGTTTTGGACACAGAAATTTTAATATCACATACTTTCTATGGCCACTGGCCCAGCTTTGGCCTCTGCCATGTAGTGGACAGACCCTTGATCTAGGAGGATGGCAGACATGAAGGGCATGGATAAGAACCGAGATTCTGCAGCCAGATACCAGGGATCCGATGGCTGCTGTGTAAGACTGTCAACCTCCCTGGGCGCCAACGACCGCTAAGATGGGGCTGCGGCCCCTGTGTCAGGGGTGTGTGATGCGGCTTAGAAGAGAACAGGCAGGGGAAGGTCGGGGTTCGGAACCAGGCGCCCTCCACCAGCATCGCCAGCTCCGCGGTGGCCTGAGAGCCATCAGCTTTGGGAAGAATCAATCCTGGAGGCGAGGCGGGGAGGCGGGGAGGCGGGGAGGCGGGGAGGCGGGGAGGCGGGGAGGCGGGGAGGCGGGGAGGCGGGGAGGCGGGGAGAAGGGGCGGGCCCCACCCCGGGCGGCGGCACCGTGGGGCCAGGCGGGGCGGGGCGGCGGCGCAGCGTCGTCGTCGTCGTCGTCGTCCCCGCCTCCTCCCTAGGGGCCGCGTCGGAGGCTCGGCAGCGGCTGCGCTCACAGCCCGAGGAGAGCGGCTGGCCCGGCGGCGGCGGCGGCGGCGGCGGCCACTGAGACCCACCCGAGGCGCGTCCCCGCCAGCCTCCCGGCGCCCCCAGGCCTCAGCGCCCGCGCCCCTTCAGCTCGCTCGCTCGCCCTCCTTCCCTGCGACCGGCTGCGCCATGGCGTTGGCGTTGGCGGCGCTGGCGGCGGTCGAGCCGGCCTCCGGCAGCCGGTACCAGCAGGTGAGCAGCGCCTGGTGTCTCCCCGGACCCTGGACCCGGTCCCTGCCGTCCCCTCTCGCCGCTTCAGGCCTCCTCTGCGGCCCCGCCTGTGGCCAACTCGGCGCCGCGGCTTGGCAGGCCGCGCTGGGCCTGGGCGGGCCGGCCGGGCCCCGGGCTCGGATTCGAGGCGGCCGCGACCCGGGGCGGGTCTGGCGCGGTGGAAAAACCTCCGCCCCGCAGCGTTTCGCACTTCCCACGGCGGGCGGGTCCCGGGGTCAGAACCCACGACCCTCCCGAGGCTTCGACCTGGGGGCCTTCAGGTTTCCTTTTACCACCGTGGGTTTGATGTCACTGGAAAGAAAAAAAAAAAGGATGAAATGGAAAAGGAAACTATGTGGAGAGGAAAGATTAAAATCGCTGCGACTGCTGCCGACAGCTCTCCGCAGCGAGATGCGATTACTCAGGGTTTCAGAGCCTAGTCTGCTTGTCGAAACCCATCCCCCTCGCCTCCGTTTTAAGACAAAAGTCAAAATGCGACAAGGGACAAGCCCGCAGTTTGCAGTAGATTTTTAAAAGGCTACATTTAACTGGTGATGCCCCTAAAATGTCGAGCTACGTTGAAGACTGCAGGGCGTGTGCCTGAGTGTGTGTTTTTAAATCTTGGAAATGACGTTTAAAGATACTGAATATCGTAGCTGCGGAGGCAGTGTGTGGGGATGATTGGATTATTATCTCCGGCATGATTTTTAAATTGAGGTCCTAGGAAGAAGAGCTGCTTGTTTTACTCGCCTCTGTCTGTAGCCGGGTTTCCCTCGGAAATTAAGAAAAACATTCTGCAGGATTTTTAGAGGTATTTAATCTAACACATCATAATTGTGGGAATTGAGCCAGTGTTGATTGGAACCGCAAATAACGGCTTGCGTTTTGTTTCAAATGCTTTCAATATAATTTGCGTACGAATGGCAGTCGTGCTTTTATGAAATTAAATGGCCTATCATAGATGATCCACAGTTTCATATTTTAGACGTAAGGACAATCAATACGATTAAAACATCTAGATTAACCCTGGTGGGGCCAGTTACTGGGTGGTTTTGCCGTCATCAGCCCTGTGTTGTAATTTCCGCCCTCCTACAGCCCAACTCCCGATATGACTGGTTAAGAATTTAGCTTACTGGTTTCATAAGCACGCCCAAATTGTGGCAATGCAGTCTAGTCCTTAGATCTTTCACAGCCAGGGGTCTGGCACGTTCTTTTTTGTATGACCTTGGCCAAGGCTCATGGTTCCTGCCTACTTTAGTAAAATACAAGTGACAGGTATCAATTATCTGTCATCAAGGTGTTCGCAAATCACACGTACCCCATAGTGTAATTTAATTCATTCTTTTCATCCTGCCTTGGATAAGGCAAACAAGCAGAACGCTATGGCTTTTCTTTGTGCTGCCATCTTCTTGAGCTCTTAGGTAATGCTGATACACTGCTAGAATACAAAAAAATTTGGTGGAGTATCACAATTGCGTATTTCTCAGTGTCGTGTTTAATACTTTAAATATGCAGAATTGAGGTATGTTAGGGACAGACCATCTTTTTTTTTTAATCATTATTTTGAAGAAACCTTCAAAAGAATGAAAAAAAGAATTGATCTTACTAGAAAAATTGCAAAATATGAAAACCAAACCCCACAACAAAAACCTATCACGGATAGATAGCCTAAGTTAATATTTTGGTGTGTATCCTTGTGGACTTATAGCTATATAAATACACAGAAGTATAGGTCAGTATACATGTGTACAGATAAAGAAAGCTAATATTGATTGAGCATTTACTATGTGCCAGTCATGGTACTAAGTGCTTTATATCCATTATTTCACTTAATCCTCATAAAACCCCTTTGAGGCAGGATTGGTACTGTATAGATGACCGAAGTCAAGACTGCCAAGAGGCTCAGTAACTTGCTCAAGGTCACAGCTTCTAAGTAGTGATTACAAGGTTAAAATACACATGTACCTCCTTAAAAACACAGGCTTATGGTCCAAATATAGGCATATACATTAGCAAATATATCCATGTGCTTATGTATTCTCTTACGCATCCATGCATACATATACAGGCACATCTTTGTACACGTGCCCCTGATTATACGTGCACACACTTTGTGCATATATGCACAGGTATGTGTACATACTCACATGTTCTCAAACACATGTGCATCCACTAATTTGCATTATGTGTATTGTGCACATATATGTACAAAGGCACACACTATAGCTACATAATAAGGTGGGTTCATATTTTAATGTCTGCATAGTGGACATTTGTATGGCTGAACCAGAATTTAATCAGTTGCCTATTGTTGGTCTCTAAGGGTGTTTATAATTTTTTTCAGTCACTGAAGTTTCTTTTACGTACATCTACAACTATTTCTTTAGTATAAATTTCGAGGTGTGGAAATGCTTGGTGAGAGGATATACATATTTAAAAGGCTTTTGAATTATGGAATGTTGGTGAATTGTCCAGGCAACTTGATCGGAACATGATACTCTGGTTGTCACAAAAGGCCCTTTTGACTTCTATTTGATCTGGTTAATCAAACTGAGCTGGTCATCTAACAAGGTAAGTGTAATGGAAAACTGTATGATTCATTCATAAATGCAAACAATGCTTTTGCCTTTATGGTCTTTTGATTGATAGAACAATATGTGCAATACAACCTGAATTTTTAGCGTCATGACAGACTACACAGGTAGGCTGGGCTCATAGGTTCCCTGTGGCTTTATTTTTTCTCTCTTTGCATTTTGAAGCTGCGATTTTGTGTCCAAACATTCTGAAGCACTGTTTCAGAAAGGTCTAGGTAGATCCAATCTTGAGAAACCTGTTGTGTGTTGCTTTCTTTGAGGAACATTTATTCCTGTTCATCCATTCTAAGCCCTCTTTGCCTCACTACGGTAGATCTTTGGCTATATCATTAATTTTGCCAAATACTTCTTGAAATGTTTTGAGATATTTGTATTTAAATCCAGTGAAAGTAGGCAAGTATAATATTTGCCATAGAGGCTTAAAAACAGACTGCAGAATGTTTTGCTTTAGATTTGACTCATTGTCTGCTAAAGAAGTTGCCTGTTTGTGGACATCACTAAGAAGTTCATACTATAGTCTGATGACGTTGTAGAGCAACTTTGGGAAAAGGAGGTTTTGATAGATGAGGGAAAGAGTTTCATCTCAAGCAGGCCAAACCATTTTCATGTTAGATGACGTCGCAGTCCTGGAAGAAGGAGCAAATGGTGCCTGTGTGTTTTATTTTTTTAGTATCAAAAGACATTTTAATTATATCATGGAATGCCCCTTAGAATGTTTTATCAAGATTTAAAGGTTTTGGTGTATTTGTGGCCTATATGGCCAATGATCAAAGAAAATTTTTAGAATACTGAGAAGATGGGTAGAATGATTTCTTAGAAAAAATTTTTAGTTGTGGTAAAATATACATGAAGTTCACCTTTAGTAATTTTTTTGTGTGTATGTGGAAATACTGGGGATAGAACCCAGGACCTTGTGCATGCTAAACATGCACTCTCCCACTGAGCTATACCCTAACCCCAATTTTAACTATTTTTAAGTATAAAGTTAGTTCAGTGGTGTTAAGTACAGTCACATTGTTGGGCAGCTTTCACCGCCATTCATTTCTAGAAACTCCATACTCATTAAACAGTAATCTCTATTTCCCCTTTCCCAAGCCCCTGACAGCGATCATTCTACTTTCTGTGAATCTGATTACTGTAAGTGCCTCGTATAAGTACATTCATATAGTATTTGTTCTTTCTGACTGGCTTATTTCACTTAGCATAATGTCCTTAAGGTTCATCCATGTTGTGGCATGTGTCAGAATTTCCTTCCATTTAAGGCTGAATAATATTCCGTTGTATGTGTATACCACATTTTGTTTATCCACTTTTAGCCATTGTGAATAATCCTGCTATGAACATGGATGAACAAGTATCAAATAAGTCCCAGCTTTCAGTTCTTTTGGATATATACCCAGAAGTGGAATTGTTGGTTCATATGGTAATGCTATTTTAAATTTTTTGAGGAACTGCCATACTGTTTTCCATAGTGATGCACCATTTTACATTCCTACCAGCAGGGCACAAGGATTCCAATTTTTTCACATGCTCATCAACACTTGTTATTTTCTGTTTGTGTATGTGTGTGTTTTTGATAAAGCCATCTTAATGGGTGTGAAGTGGCATCTCACTATGGTTTTAGTTTGCATTTCGCTAGTGATCAGTGATTTAGCATCTTTTTGTGTGTTTGTTGGACAACTATATACCATTGGAGAAATGTTTATTCAAATCCTTTGCCAATTTTTTGAATTGGGTTGTTTGCTTTTTTTTGTTAAATTGGAGAAGTAGTTTCTTTTTCTTTTAAATTGAAGTATAGTATAGTTGATTTACAATATTGTGTTAGTTTCAAGTGTACAGCATAGTGTTTCAGTATTTTTGCAGATTAGACTCCATTATAGGATATTACAAGATAATGGGTATAATTTCCTGTATGTGTATATCCTTGTTGCCTATCTTTTATATATAGTAGTTTGTATCTGATAATCTCATACCCCTAGTTTGTCCCTCCCTCCTTTGCTCTCCACTTTGGTAACTACAAGTTTGTTTTTTCTATTTGTGAGTCTGTTTTGTATATGTCTTCATTTATATTATTTTAGATTCTACATATAAGTGATATCATATTGTATCTTTGACTTATTTTACTAAGCATAATGTTCTCTAGGTCCATCCAGTTTGCTATAAATGGCAATATTTCATTCTTTAAGGCCAAGTAATACTCCATGTATACTGCTTTGATCAGTAATCCGGTCATCTGTTGATGGGACTTGGGTTGCTTCTAGGAGTAATATCTTAATATTTATTTACATTTTCAACTTTTTATATGAAAATTTCAAACATATACAAAAATGTACTATAATAAACCTTATGCACCCATCACTCAGCTTCAACAATTATCAACAAATGGCTAATCTTTTTCATTTATACTCCCTACCATTATTTTGGAGCAAATCCTAGAAATTATATCATTTCATCCATAAATATTTTTGTGTATAATTCTAAGAGATATAATAGTATGATATTTTAAGCAGATATTATCCCGTGAGGAATATATCATGAGAGCACATTTATAATATGTTATGAATCAGGATTTGTGAGTATCAAGAGGGGCAAATCTGCAACTGTCCATTGTATTTGACTTACTCTTGGTGAGGTGCTCTAGGAAATCCTGGCATTATCTAAACTGATGCCACCCACTTTTTTGCCTGCGCATAAATTCAAATTACTTTATCTTTGACACCAATTATATTACTCTATATTAAACTAGATTATAAAATAAATCCTACCATGAGAGTGATTTTGTATTTTTGTTAATTAAAAAAAGGAAGACTTGAAGAACTTATTTATTTGTTCTTAGGGCTTTAAAATAATTACTTTGATTTCATAATGACTTATTCTTACATATCTTTGAACAAGTACCACTGTTCAGTGGAACCATATTCTTGTAGTAGTGGATGATGCCCCTTTAGATAAAGCACCTTTTAACTCTTTAATTAGAGGTTAATGCTGAGAAGCAGCTTGATGATCTTCTCTTTATTCCCACGTCATTTTGCCAACATGCCGGACGATTGGTAATATCATGTATTGAATCTGTTGAACTTTACACACTCCAGTTGTAATTGCTTCTTGAGGCTGTTTAGATAGAAGTACAGTGTGTGTTGTTGCCTTCACCAAGTGTAGTAATAAAGCGAGTGTTACCAGACATCACTTAGCACATCCTGCTGTTACAATTAAGCTGACTAATTTTTTTGAATAACAGAATTTTTATTATAATTCTAAATACCAGATCTAAATACTGATCACTCTTAAGATGTTTCTAGTGAAATAATTTTCTTACTGATTAAAGCAATTTCTTTCACATGTATTATATATTTATTCCCTACTGGCAATTTAGTATAATCTTTGACAGTGTTTCTTTTAAATTCATATATTGCAGTAATGTCAGTAGTTAATCAGAGGCTTGAATGTGATTTGATGGCCTTTTCTGGAGATTGGATAGTTTATGAATAGAAATACAAAGTTTAGGAAGTGGCTTCTGTTTAATAACATTTTCATTTTATTTGTCATTCAGTGCTTAAATGTGGCATTTAAATATTAAGCGTTTTGTGTTATAAAATAGTACACGTATACATACATTGGAGTCAGACAGTAACTTTGTAAAGGAAAACTTGATTTCCCTTCCCTTCCAGTCTCTCCTCAGAGGTATAACTGCTTCTCAAATTTGGTTTGCATTCTTCGGGCTTCTTTATTTTCCTTAAAAAAAAAAAAAAGAATGTTAAAAATTTAAAAAGTAAACTTAACTTTCTGTAGCATTTTTAGATTTTCAGGAACATTGATGATAGTAGTTTCTGTATACCCCAGACACAGGTTCCCTTTTAACATCTTATATTAGTATGGTACATTTGTGACTATTAATGAACTAATATTAATATGTTGTTATTAACTAAAGTCTATACTTTATTCAGATTTTCAGTTTTTATCTGTGTCCTTTTTCTGTTCCACCATCCTGTACAGGTTACCACATTACACTTGGTCATTACATCTCCCTAGACTCCTCTGGGCTGTGACAGTTTCTCAGGTTTTCTTTGTTTTTGATGACCTCGTCAGTATGAGGAGTATTGGTGAAGTATTTGTAGAATGTTTCTTAATTGGGATTTGTCAGATGCTTTTCCCATGATTAGACTGGGGTGGTGGGGTTTGGGGAGGAAGACCACAGAGGTAAGGTGCTGTTTTTGTCACATCATACCACGAACGCATACTATCAGCACGGCTTATCACTGTTGATATTGACCTTGATCATCTGGCTGAAGGAGTGTTTGTCAGACCTCTCTACTGTAAAATGACTCTTCCCACCCCTCCACCCCCCTTTCTGTACTGTGCTCTTCGAGAGGAAGTCACTGTGGTCACTAAGCACAATCCACTCTTAAGGATTGGAGAGTTAAGCTCCACCACTACATTGAGAGCAGAGTATCTATGTAAATTATTTGAAATTTTTCTGCATGGGACATTTGTCTCTTCTCCATTAATTTATTTATTCAGTGATACTAGTGTGGACTCATTTATTTTGTTTTTTGGGTTATAAGCTAATACTGCTTTATTTTGTTGCTCAAATTGTTCAGCTTTGGTCGTTGGGATCTCTTTCAATTGGCACTTATATCCGTTTGACAGAACTCCCTCTTTGTGGTTTTTTAAAGCACTTTGGCACCAGTCTCACCATGTGTATTTTTTTGTGCCATCCTAGAATCAGCTGTTTCTCCAAGGAGCCCTGGTTCCTTTTATTGGAGAATAATATTAGAAACCAAGATCTGTGCTTGTTGCTGTTAGTGTGTTACGGCTTCTGGGCCTTCTAGGCTGACAGAGTAAAGCGATGTATGTGTGTATGCATGTCCATAAGCATTTCTATATGTAACCATCTGTATCTGTATTAAACTAACTGACTCTACATGGATCACTCCAGCCTCCTGCTCTCTCTAATCTTTAAACTTCTACTCCAACAGTGAGAAACCGGACTTCTCCAACCTGCCGTCCATTTACTTAATTTAACTTCAGTTTTAATATACATGTCTAGCTGTATCAGAATCGTTAATTCACACCCTTGTGGGAAACAGTTTTACCAACTAGACGACAGGGCATACGTACAGTTTCTTTTACCTTGGTCCTGCAGACTTGACTCATTCCCAGAGTTACTTAGGTTAGCACCTTTTCTTCTCACCTTCTTCAGTGAGCTTGTTTCATAAATTTATAATACAGTTAGATTGTTTCATCACATTCTACATACCATCCTGAGAACCGCTAACCACCTAAGTGTTTTTTTTTAATTTCACATGCATTAAAGTTCACTCTTTGTGCTATAAAGTTCCATAGGTCTTGACAAATGCCTTTTTCTGTTTTTGTTTTTTAAACAGTACTTTTAAAGAAAAGTGGTAAGAGTTATTTCTCTTATTTTCCAAATTTTCTACTAATGATCATGTTTTGCTTTTTTTTTGAAAAAAAATTCCTTAAAATTTCTTTTGTTTGTGAATAATTTCAAACTTACAGAAAGTTGCAAGAATAGCATAAAATAATGCCCATGTCTTATCCAATGCCCTGATGCATCCTAAACAGAAAGGTTTGATTAACAGTAAATATAATCCTATAAAAATTGAAAGCACTGCAGATAAAACCCAAGTCCCCTGAACCACCACAATTCTTTCTCAGTTGAATTCAGTGCTTATTTTGCTGTTTACTTTGTTACTAGATTTTAAAAATTTATTTTGTCCTTGTTAAATTTAGGTGAAATTCTGCAGACTGGGTAATCAGGGATACAGTGTTCTTAGTATTTTGAAGTTTTCATTTTAGGAGCTTTATGGTATTGTATCCATATTTTTCACATATCTGTGTTAAAAAGCAGTTTTTGAAGCTTGTGACATACACTGCAGTATTGGGAAGGCTCACCTTGGGCCCTGTCTAAGTATAGACTTATTCAGGAGAACAAAAAAGGACTGTATCAACACATCGAATCAGTAATATACTGTGTAGCTTCTGCCATGAAGTAAGTAGGTGTTGTATGACTGGGCAAGAACTTTAATTTCCTTCTAGCCTTATTTTCTTTCGTATAATGAAGTAGTTTAGTAGTTAGATTATTTTGACTCCTTCCCGCTTTATGATTGATTGTTTTTGTGTGTAGAAGCTGGTGGCTTTGACCCAAAGAGATAGCATTCTATTGATGATTTAGCAAAGTTCTTTCACGATGAGTAATTATTTTTGAAAGTGGTGTCAGTAAATAAAGATGGATGATTTTATGTCCAGTAGATTTTTTTTAAATTATTCATGATTTAAAAATATAGAGAAATCTTAATAGTATGTTTTAAAAGAATGAGTCACTGATGAGTACAGAGTATTGTTCCATAATTTTGCAGTAGTTAAAACATTCTGTTTGTAGATCTTTTCCTTCTGGTCAACTTCAAACAACCATTGTATATCATGACAAAAAATTAATGATGCTATTAGAAAGCAGGAAACTTAATTGATAATTAAAATTTTTTTCAAATAAACTTTTAAAAAGCAATTTTAGGTTCACAGTAAAATTAAGTCTTTTAAAAGCAAGAAAATATTTAAAAGTTTTCATAGCTTTTTTAAAGAAACTGACTCGATTTCTGGTATTATTACTCACTTTTAGTAGTTTCACTTTCAGAATTCTGGAAAATCTGCTTATGTTATCATAGAAACAGCAAAAGAAGTATGACTTGAGGGCTGTCTGCAGCCTTCGAGGTCTTATACATGATTGCTGTTTGATAGGAGATTCTTTTCAACACTTTGTCCTTGTGAAGTTGAA
Source organism: Vicugna pacos (assembly GCF_048564905.1). Taxonomy (NCBI): domain Eukaryota; kingdom Metazoa; phylum Chordata; class Mammalia; order Artiodactyla; family Camelidae; genus Vicugna; species Vicugna pacos. The sequence continues at coordinate 21,262,095 of NC_132989.1, read as the reverse complement.
TTGCATTTTCAGATACAATATTTTAGAGGGTACGTACTTAAAATCACTTCTCAGTCATGCAGGTGAGGGTGGACAGCATTAATGCTCTTAAAACACATTGGTCCAGTTTCATCTTAGGTGAGAGAGTTAATGGAGGTGATCACAGTTAAGTGATGTTATGATCTTTACAGCCATCTTGTCACCATTCAGCTCTGGCTAAAATGACTAGCCAATCAAGGGGGAGAAAAGGCAATTTATGCTGGGGATGAAGGTAATAATCAATCATTGGTTTATTACATTAGCATCTACCATTGTTTGGGAGGTTAGGACATTTTTATTTTTTGTGTATCACGTTTAATGTAGTCCAAGTACCATTTTAAGTTTAGGACTTCACATTTTATTGAAAATATTTAAGGGAGAATCTTAATTGTGTTTGAAAGGATCTTGTACCTAGTTAATGCTATAGTTATTTCTGAGAAGTGAACTTTTTTCCCCTGTGAAAAATACAGACAGACTTTCAAATACTACAGTGATATTATGAAAGAATATTTAATGATGAAGGAAAAGTCTACCATGGAGTGAATGCAAAAGGTTGTAAGATTATTTGTATTCACCCAGAAGGCTAGAAGGACATCTGGAAGATGATATTGTAGTGGTTTTATTTTCTTCTTTATATTTCTGCCAGATTTTCTCCTTGTGAACTTAGGAATTTTGTAATCAAGAAAAAAAAGTATTTTTTAGAAGTCCCACTGTGCTGTTTATTATTACAAAAATGTTACTTTTATGCTTGTCTTAGAGTATGTATAGAGTTAAAAATGTCAAGCTACCATTCATCAAAGACTTCATCTTATGAGCCATTTGTAATTTAATTAATAAGACATTTCTGAAGTTCCGACCTGCATGTTTAAACATTAGGGAATGAAAAAGGATGTACCACAGGCCTTCCTAATTAAGTTTACTGAGCGCCTGTAGATTGCTGCTTTGATTGTTCTCTCTCCTTCGTATCTTCCCTTCCTTTTTTTCCTTCTTTCCCTTACTTTTAATACCCAGCACAATTTTACGCATACAGTAAGTATTCACTAAATACCTGTTTAGTGACTTCAGTCCTTTGAGAATGTATTATGATATAATGTTAATTAGATTAAGTCAGAGAACAAGATAGTGGATAAAAGGCATCGTTTTGAGATGGATGAGATCACCCAGTTGCAGAGACTTCTAGGAAGCTACTGAGAAGATACTAGAGCCTGGCTTCGAAGGAAGGGTAAGATACAGATGCGAGAGGCCAGGACTTGGGAGGGGGTGGAGGTCCACTCTCATGATTTGTTGTTTGCCATGGCGAGCTTGTTTCAGTTCCTAGAATATGTCACTCTCTCTGGCCAGGAGGCCTCCTCTCACCCTGTTGCCTCAACCCAGAATGCTCTCTTCTTTCTAGCCTCCACCTCAGTTTAGGTAGTCTGTCCTAAGGGGAATTTGAGTACCTCCCCTCTCCCGCAGTTAGGTTAGTTTCCCCTGAACATGAGAGTCCCCTTTTGTGACACGTTTTGTAATCACATTTTAATGTTTTTAATCTTTGTTTCTTTTTATTTAGTTTTTATATCTTACATATATAGTTTAGGGTCAAATCTTAAAGGCTTATTACCAAAAACAGGATTCTTCTGCTTACTTGCCTGCTCCTTAGCTCTTTTAGCTGTTTCTTTCTACTGTTTTGCTATTATCCTTATAGGTTAAAAAAAAACATTTATCATGTGTGACTTCTTGATTTTTCAGTTTTCAGTTTTTAAAAAATTGACTCACCACTATGGGATATAAGGATGTAGCTTTCTTTTAGCATCCTCCTACAACTGCATATACTCCACTTCCTGACCCTCCATTTTTCTAATATAGTTATATCTATAATGTAATGTAGTTAGATCACTGTTTAGTGTTTACAATAATTGAGAATAATAAAGGCTGTTCACAGCTGATGTATGTTGTATGCTGTGGTTACTTTTCCTTGCCTGGTAGTACCTAATTTTTTCTAAAGTTAACAAATTTTTTTGTTTGTTTGGCTTATTTTCTATATACATATTGTAAATTGCTTATAGTATAGATCCATCCTCAGACTCTAACCTGTTAATCTTAATAGTTTTTTGATACGTTCAAACACATCAGGTATTTTATTGATTTCATTGTTGAGTTAGGAAGTGGGTACGTGCATCTTTCCTTCCTGGCTTTTGACCTGTTCTAGAAGGCTGCTCTCAAGGCCTCCTGTTTAGTTGTCATCCTGGGGAATTTCCTTTCTCAAGTCTTTTTAATTGAAGACTCTTCCCTTGAGTCACATCTTTTTTTTTTTTTTCTTTCTTGGATTATTGTCTCACTTCCACGGAGTACACCCTCCAGTGTCTTTCTGAGAAAGAATACACAGGGGTTAAACTTTTTTTTTTTGAGACTTTGAACATCTAAGACCTTTTTTTTTAATCTTCACCCTTACTTAGACAATTCTGGGTTGGAAACATTTCCCTTCAGAATTTTGAATCCTTTTGCTCCATTGCCTCCTGGGTTCCACTACGAGGAAGACTGAAGTCATTTGTGACGTTTGATTCTTTAGATGTTGCCTACTTTCTCTGTCTCTCTGGAAGCCTTTTAGGAGCTTCTTTTTGTCCCCAGTGTTGTTAAATTTCACTATGTTACACCTTGGTATGGATCTATTTCCATTCTTTGTGCCAGGCACTCAGTGGGCCCTTTCAGTCTAGAAGCTCAGGTCCATCAGTTCTGGGAAATTTTAGAAAGTATTTGTTTGATTTTTGTTTTTCTGTGCTTTTAATTTTTTTTTCCCTTCTCCTTTTGGATCTTGGATCTTTTGTACTGATTCTTAAAAATTTTTTAACCTCTTCTTATATTTTTCATCTCTTTTTCCTCTACTTTCCATGAGATTTTCTTAATTTTATATTCCAACTCTGATGAAATTTTAATATGTTATTTTTAGTTTTCAGAAGCTCTCCAATTGTCCCCTCCTTTTTTTAAAAAAAAAATAGCACACTGTCCTTGTTTTGTGGTTTTAATTTTTTCCTCTTACTTCTCTGAGAATATTGAAAATTTTTTCTTTTCTTTTTAAAGTTTATGCCTCCCTGCGTAGTTGTTTTCTCCATGTTGCATTTATTCTCTGCTTTGCTCTTTTATGACCTTTAAGTCAGAAACTAGAAGCTTTCGTTAGCTCTGTGGTGATCTTTATCTGCTTGGTTGAGAGTACGTGATCAGTGTGCTTGGTGGAGCTTCCTGCCAAGGCTTCTTGCCTGGTAAACCGACTAGGCTGTTTCTCCAAGTGATAGTGTCTTTAGGTCTTTCTTCTTGGGCTGGTCAGTTTCCCCTGAGAATAGGCCTGGCAGCTAGAATTCTGGGAGCTGATTGGCAGAGGAAGACTGGGCAATCTCAAGGGTTAGTACATACATCTCTCATTTAATCACTCTTTTCTAATATGCTGCTCTTTCTCCTAAACTCTGGTGTCTCCAGCCCAGACCTCTCTGCTTCACTCTCTCCAGAGAGTAAACCTCCAGGTTCCTAATGGGGATCCTGGGAGCTGTGTGTGTTTACCTGGGTCTCCAACCTCTCTTTGTGCTTTTAAATCTCATTTCCACTCCTACTTCCACTGGTAACCTGCAACCACCAATTCTTGAGCCTTTGGAGAGTGTAGTGCAAAGACAAGTTGCTTTTCTGTGTTCTGCTTTAGCATTCTGTCTTCTTGGGTCTGCTGTGTAAGTTGTCACCTGTCATCCTGCTTCTAGCTTTCAGGATTTTCTTGCTGCTTCCTCTCTTGTTACTTGCTTTTTATTCTGGGTTTGATTTTTTTTTTTTGCCTCAAAATTAACAAAACTTTAATTAAGGAAATTAGTAATTTGGCATTAACAGATACACACTAATTAGTAAACAAGAACCTACTGTAAAGCACGGAACTATATTCGGTATCTTGTGATAACTTATTAGAGAAGAATCTGAAAAAGAATATATATATGTATAACTAAACCCCTTTGTTGTACACCTGAAACATTGTAAATCAACTATACTTCAGTTAAAGAAAATACTTACAAACAAAAAATTAACAAAACTTTACTAGTATTTACATTTAGAAGGGTTTTGGAAGGAATAAGAGGCAAGTGTGTGTGTTTAATCTTTAACTGGAACATTATAATTGTAATTATTTCTTCCGATTATCTTTTCTTTGCTGAGCTTTAGACTTTCAGCGAGGTCAAAAACACCAGTCACATTCAGACCCCACACCGGTCATGGCCTGATATGTTCTTTGAATAGTGTTTAGTAAATATAGCAATTGCACACTTACATAATGGTACATTCTGTGATGAGGTGAAGGGGAAGATATGAAGTGCTTAATGCTTCTCCCCTTGGCTCTGGTTCTTACAGAAGGGGACCTCATGACCAGGCCTAAGTTAAGGCAGACTCTTGAATACATTACCATTTCCCATCCATAATCTCTGCCTTAGTATGCTCTACCCCAGGCATCATCATCATCATCTAATAATTACAAGCAAGCATAGCCGAGAGAGCTCTGGTAGCTTATGGGACTAGCAGAGCCAAGCAGGCTGCAGTCAGCATGAGTCTGGATTCTTGGCATGTCTGTCACGTTCAGTGTCTGTATATTTGACTTTGCTGTCTTTTTAATGTAGAATATTCCCCCCGTTTTTTTGGATATGCCATTTGGTTGTTTTTAGAAGGGAAAAACTTTAGGAATTACAGTGTGATCAAATGCCAGTTTTCCAGGGGGATGGTGTATCTCAGTGGTAGGGTATGTGCTTAGTGTGCACAAGGTCCTGGGTTCAATCCCCAGTACTTCCCACGAAAAAAAATAAATAAATAAACCTAATTATCTCTCCCCCCCAAATTGTCCTTCATAGGTACTGCAAACATTTATTGAATACCTGTTTGTACCCAATACACTGTGCTGTGCTATATGTTAAATACTAAATGTTAAATGTTTATTTGTAAAGAGAAGAAAGTTGGAGAGGTCTGCTCCTCCTTTGTGTTTCTTACACTTTCGTTACATTTCTTTTTAAAATTGGCAGCTGTGGAACCATAGTGTTGATAGGTGTATTGCATAGGTACCTTATGAAGCATGAAGACAAACACCTGTGAGTATACAACCTGTATCATAGCAGTCTTTTCTGAATCCTTTTTCCCACCATACCCCTTTGCTTTTTAGACCAGTCAGTAAGAGAGAGCTGCTTTTTCCTTCGTCGTTTTGTAAAGCGCTGTTTCTCCTCGGTTCTCCACATGTTGTATGTGCTTCTTGTGCTAAGTAGTGATGGGGAGGCCACCCGCTGTTGGTCACTCATGCAGCCATCATTCACTGTCCCGTCTACAGATAGAGCAGTCATCTACTTGTGGCTCCAAGCCTTGAGTTACGTTTATTTGGTGATTTGTAAAGTAACACAAATACTTTAAGTAAATATAAACTAGTGAGTTAAGGTGGCATTAAGGCTAGCTGCCATGTCTTCAGGTAGGTTTCTGTTAAAACTACACCTCCAGGTCTGCCTTAGTCAACATGTGCTAATGAAGTATCCATAATGTGCCACTCACTGTTGAAGTGTTGGGGTGACTATAGCAGTAAACCATGCAAAGGTCCCAGTCTACAGAGGGCTCATAGTCTGCATTGTTAACCAAGCCAGGGCTCGTGTGCCTGTGGTGCAGAAAGCCAAACTCTTGACAGCAGGTGTTTGCGGCAAAGTAAGGGTTTATTTGCAGGGCGTCAAGCAAGAACGGGCAGCTTATGCTCAAAAGACCCAAACTCCCCATGGCTTTCACGTGAGGGTTTTTAAAGACAAGTTTAAGGGGAGAGGGTCATAGGATGCGTGATTAGCTCCTGGACCTCCTTCTGATTGATTGGTGGTAAAGTAACAGTGATGTTTCAGGAATCTCAGCCTTCTGGTTCCAACCAGTCTGGGGTCTATGTGCTTGCGGTCAGTATGTGGTCACCATCCTCTACTGGGTGGGGGTGTTAGTTTATGCAGAACAACTCAAAGATATACATTAGATTATCTGTATTCTTTCAGGAGGAACTAGGAGTCCTGTGACTCTGTTGTCCTAATCATTAACTGCTTGAGCCGGCTCTTTGGGAAGACCTAGAAGTCTAAAGCCTTTTTCTCCCCCCTGCGAACAAGAAACAAGGTGGGGAGGAGGGTATATAGCTCAAGTGGTAGAGTGCATGCTTAGCATGTACAAGGTCCTGGGTTCAATCCCCAGTACCTCCTCCAAAAATAAATAAATAAGTAAACCCAACTGTCTCCCTCTCCAAAAAATAAAAATTAAATGTATTTAAAAAAAAAAAACAAAAAAACCCAGGGGAGATGGAGGGGCAGCCCCATAGGGTCCTGACTGGTTTAATTCCCCCATTTTCTTTGGTACCCCTTAATCCTGAGGGAAATTGGGCAGGACAGGAAACGGATAAAGTTTTGGATAGAGTGGTTAATCATAAACTCAGCAGGGAAACTCAGTTTTAGGGGGACTTGGTTTCACGGTTCCTCTGCCAGTCTCCTTTTCTCCCCTTGTGAAATTGTTAATGTAATATGGTTTACATACAGAAACATGCACAAGTCATAAATGCGTACATAGCTCTGTGAATTTTCACAAGCTGAACATGCACATTAACTAGTATGCTGATCAAGAAGCAGCATTACCAGCACTCCAAAAGCTCCCTTTAAGTGCCCTTCCAGCTGTGCCCCTGCCCAGGGTAACCACTTAACTGGCAGGTTAGATTTGCCTGATTTTGGTCTCTATAATATAAAGTACAGTCATACAATAAATGCTCTTGTGCCTGGTTTCTTTTGCTCAACATTATGAGATTCACCCGTGCTGTTGTGCGTTGTTACAGTTTATTCATTCACATGGCTGTATAGTACCCCATTGTGTGAAGTTACCATAATTTAGTTACCCATTTTGCTGTTGATAGGCATTTGGGTATTTTCCAATTTTATGAATACTGTTGCTTTGAACATCTTGGTATGTCTTTTGGTGAATATATGTGTTTCTGTTGGGATATATAACTAGAGTAAAGTTGGGACATAGAGTTTGTATAAATTCATCTTTATGGATATTGCTAAACAGTTTTCTAAAGTGGTTCTACAAATTTACATTCCCAGTTTGAGAGTTCTGGTTGTTGTATACCTTCAGCAACATTTGCTATTTTCTGCTTTTTATTTTAACCATTATCTGTGGTTTTAATTTGCATTTCTGTGATGATTAACAAAATAGAGTGCCTTTTTATAAGTTTATCAGCCATTTAGATATCTTCTTTTGTGAATTGTCTTTTCAAGACTTTTGTCCGTTTTTCAGTTGGATGGTTTCTTTCTCCTTACTGATTCTTAGAAGTTCTTTATATATTCTGGATATGAGCCCTTTGTTCAAAAAATACTATCTTCTCCTATTCTGGGTTGTCTTTTCATTTTCTCGATAGGGTCTTTTCAATGAATAAAAGTTCTTAATTTGAGAAGTGAATATGGGTGAACATCTCCATGTCCTTGTGCACAAAAAAGGTAATGATAAAGGAAGAAATTGATGGTTCACTTTTGAAGAACAGTAAGACAAATATGCACTAGTTCTGCAGGAAATTGCTGATAAAAATATGCCATCCCTCGTGATGACCCAAACACTAAGCTGGCCAGAGGGTGGAAAATATTAACATGAAAAACAAGTAGAGCCCAGAAGAAACCAGTTACTGTATCTAAGAAAGAACTTCCTTTGGTATTTTATTGTAATGGTACTTGGAATAGTGCTTCTATCAAAAGATTTAATGGAAGAGTTATTTTGTCCACGTTGACAAATATTGATCTTAACTTTCATCAAATTAACTTTATAATATTCCAAATTATCAGCCTGAATACTATTATTATGGCTTAAATAACAGCCAGTCTTTCTAGTAAATTAATGAAAAAATGAAAGTGCTCTTTTAGGAACATTAAGAAAAAATAGTCAAAAATTGGTGTGATCCTGGTATGTGATAGTGTCTGGTAAAATTTCACTGAATGAACTAATTCACACTTCCGATTATCCATGTGGAAGGCTCTTGTGGGTTATGGTGGAAGAAAAGGCAAAGAGAATAGTAAGTATGAATCACAGCATATTTACATCTAACTCTAAGCCTGTAGATTATAAATTTACATTAATGGCATTTACATTTTAAGTACTCTTTCTGCAGTACAGCTGTTTTTCGGGAAAGTTGCACCAATCAAGCTAATTTAAATATTTGCTAGATAGGCATGCGGTTTAATGATAACTTTGCATTAGACTGACTTGAAAGAGTTGACTGCTTTTGTAATTATAATATGACATTATATAATTGTTTTACCAGTTAGGATTTTAGGAGGGACATATATATGTATGTATGCTATATATATATCATAAATATGTATATCTAAATATAAATATATATCTTTATATATATGCACAAACATGTCTATATGTGTGTATTAACGTGTGTATATGTATATAAACATCTTAATGGAGGCTAGAGGTATTCTGTATGCCAAGTCCAGAATCCTTTAAGTTCTAGTGTAAAGACTATACATAGATACAAATAATTTTTAAAAATTGTTTTTGAAACCTCAAAGAATCCTTGAATAGATGCTAGTTGTAGTCTGTGTTCTGTTGGGACGTGTCATATTTTTTTTTCTTAAAGCATTGCTTAATATGTCATTTAAAATGGTGAATAGTTAGGAGTTAATTTTTGCTTCCATGATGATATTTTAGAGCACTAACGTATCTTAGAACACAACACATAGGGTTTTAAAAACGCAAACAGTATTTACCATTCATAGGGATTAGATTTTATATAATTATTTTAAAATGAATCTGGTCTTGCTACTATTTTCAATTCGTTTATTCTATATACAATAGGTGAACTACCCTGTCAAAAGCAAGGGGAACAAGCCAGGTGCTTAGTCTCCAATTCAACTTGTCTTTGCAAGACTTTTAATTCCTTCCCAAGTAGGTTCTGGATCACTGAACTAAGACTTGAGTTTTCTTATGGAACAAAGAAGTGAAGAAGAGGTGAGACTCAGGACATGGATTGGTTAGTAAATAGTTGGATGCTACTTCTTAAAAGATACTATGTTCAAGGGTAGAGAGACTTACTCTTACCTATTTGACAACATTGTGTAATTGTCCCTTGTTTCCCCAGTCTTTAGTAAAATCATGAAGCATGGCAAGGGATGGGAGGCTCCTGCCATTAACCTGGAAGGCTCTTGGCTGTAGATTTTGCTGAAGTTGGTGCCAGGAAACACTGGGCACCATTTATTTGACACTGTCTTGGTGAAACCATCAGATGTGAAAATACTTGTATGTAAGATGTGGATCCCAGGACTTGGCAGGTTGATGACTGTTTTCTGGTGCTACCCCAAAATCTCACAATGCCACTGTCATAGCCATAGTTGGCAAGTTCAGTGGCTCCATGGAGGAGGAGTGATTTTTCCCAGTGCCTTGGCTTCTGAGGAAAGTTGAGGTTGGAGATGAGTGGCTACTATCTTGCCTTCCTCTTTTCTCTCTGAATGGTATACCTTCACTTGTTTCTTGGAGCTCAGGTGAAGAAAACAAGAAAAGCCGTCAAATTGGTGATCATAGTTTGAAGCATTTGCTCTCATTTCTGAGGGCTGACATAAATATGGAGTTAGAATATTTTCTCTCCTTGCAAACCAGATCGTATTCATTGGTTGTATGTATGTATGTTAACAGTGATAACCACAAAAATCTTTAAATAGAAAGCTTTATAAACTGATGGCCTTTCTAAGAGGATTTACTGTGGTATTCTTTTCCTGTTATTGCCATTGTCTTTTTAAAGCATTGTTCTGATTACTTGCTTTTCCTTTGCTTTGGTGAATTTTGATTTTTAAATTGTGTTTTCATTTTGTTATTAAGAGGATTTGCATTTGTCTTCTCCCTCTGCCAATGAGAGGTGTTGTTAGGGATAGTCTAAATCTGGTGATTTGTTTTTAAAGTTATCTTTTGGTAAACTCTTGAAGTAGAAAAAAATAATACTGTTTATTCTCAGCTTTTAAAATAGGTTGTTAGTCAAACTACTTTCTCATTTCTTTTTTCTTTTTAATGGAGGTCCTGGAGATGGAACCCAGGACCTCATGCATGGTAAACATGTGCTCTACCACTGAGCTATTACTCCCCACCCCAATCTTTTCATTTCTTTATTGTAATATTTATCTGTTTAGGGAAGGAGAATATTAAGGAATTTTTTTGAACCATGATTAGTTTGCAATTCAGTGTGTTATTTTTCTTTATTATTTCTATCCATTCACAGATTTGTGTTCCATGTTAAGCTCTGGAGATGTTGGTGGGATAAGACCCATCACCTCCCATTAAGGGGCACAGACATTGATAGCAAGAAAATAATGATTTGGAGTAGTCAGTTTTCAGTGTTGTTTTAAATGAAATGCATATTATATAGGTTTGCAGTTGGAAAATTAGAAAATACTCTTACTTTTTTTGAGATGTAATCCACATACCATAAAATTCATCCTTTAAAAGTATACAATTCAGTGATTTTTACTATGTTCACAAGGTTTTGCAGCCATTACCACTGTCTATTCCAGAACATTTGAATCACCCAAAAAAGAAACATTGACGCATTAGCAATCAGTCACTCCACCCTTCTTCCCTTTTCCAGCACCTGGCAGCCACCAGTCTACTTGCTGTCTCTATAGGACTTGCCTTTTCTGGAGATTTTATATATATGGAATCATACAATATGTGGTGTTTTGTGACTGGCTTCTTTTGCTTAGCGTAATGTTTTCAAGTTTCACCTATGTTGTAACACGTATCAGTATGTCATCTTTTTTTTTTGACAGCATGGTTTATTTCTAACCATCCTTTTGTATGGATATAGCATATTTTGTTTATCCATTCATCAGTTGATATAGAATTTGACTGTTACAAATAATGTTGCTGTGAACATTCATATACAAGTCTTTTTTTTTAAGTTTATTTGCTTTTTAAACTGCATGGATTTAAATACACTCTATTTCATGTTGATACGGAGTGGAAACTTCCTCTTACCACCCCCTTCCCCCCCCCCCTTAAAATAAGATGCTTAGTATCTGGGAAGGGGTTAAGAAGTCAGGTTGAGAATGCAGAGGAGGGAATGAAACAACCTTCTGAAGACATCCCTGTCAAGGGAAAGTTGACTTCTCCCTAATCCTGAAAATACAGCCACGCAGCCACAGGGAAATCCAGTGGCATGCTATCTGCCATTCTTGGCACTTGGCTGGTCTACACCTGTCCTAAGCAATTAGAGCTGAGCATACACATTTTCCCTTTCTCCATGACCCATAGCTAAGGTTAGAGCACACTGGCAGGCTGCAGACACCTACTCAGGTGACTGTCTGGGATCTAGAGACCTATGTACAAGTCTTTTTGTGAAAATATGCTTTTAGTTCTCTTGGGATTGTATCTCGAAGTGGAATTGCTGGGCCCTTTTATAACTCTGTGTTTAACTTTTTTTGAGTAACAGCCAAGCTGTTTTCCACAATGGCTATACCACTTTACATTACCACCAGCCATGTATGAGGGTTCTAATTTCTTCACAATATTATTCAGCAATATTTGATTCTCCCACCTTTTTTTTCTTTTTTCTTTTTCTTTCTTTCTTTCTTTTTTTTTTTTTTTGCCATGTTTGTGGGTGTGATGTGGTATCTTGTGGTTTTGATTTGCATTTCTTAATGACTAATGGTATTGAACGTCTCATGTGTACTGGCCATTTGTATAGCTTTTTTGGAGAAATGTCTGTTAAAATTAGATCTTTTTTTTTTAATTGTTGAATTTCTCTTTGTCAATTATTTACCTTATTCAGTTGTCATCCCCTAATTAATAGCAATTTAATAGAGAACTGTTCTTGAATGTAAAGAATTTGGTGGTATTGGAATAATACAATTTACAGTCAGTATACTGTATACAGTTAAAAATCTACAGTCTATACTCATAGATACAAAAACAAACTGGTTTTTGCCAGAGGGGAGGGGAGTTGGGGTGTAGGTGAAGTAGGTGAAGGGGATTAAGGAGTACAAAGTTCCATTTATAAAATAAGCAAGTCACGGGGATGTGATGTACAGCATTGGGAATACAGTCAGTACCATTGTAACAACTTTGTGTGGTGACAGATGGTAACTAGATGTCAAGGTGATCATTTGGAAGTGTCTGTGAGTGTTGAATTACCACAATGTATACCTGAAACTGACATGATATTCAATGTCAATTATACTTCATTAAAAAAAAACTACAGCCTACATACAATAGAAAATGTATAGTCCTCACAAACAACAGAGTGACATTTATAGTCGTCTGAACAACAGAGTAAAATAGCATACCCTGTTGTTTACCTAAAGAAATGTGCTTGTTTACTTTCTGGTAATTACACTGTCTTATTTGGTGGGATTTAAAGAGAATGCAGAAGTAGTGGGTTGGTAATAAGAGGTTTAAAAATTGCATTTTAGAGTGAGGATATAGTACAGCTCAGTAGTAGAGTGTGTGTTTAGTATGCACAAGGTCCTGAGTTCAATCCCCAGTACCTCCACTAAAAAAAAATTAAATAAATAAATTTAACTGCCTCCCCACAAAACAAAAGCTTAAAAAAAGAATTAAAAAATAAAAATTGCATTTCAAGATAGAAGTTTTAGAAATTAACTCTAAAATTAGAAGTGGTAAATAGCATTTAAAGCTAGAGTTTAGGTATTGATCTAGGATTTTCTGAGATTAATTGTTCATAACTTAGAGAAGGGATTAAAAACTTAGAAGAATTTTCTTGCTGTTTAATTAGGACTCAACCAAGAAAAATACAATGAGTGGTACAAATACTTGTAACTTTATGGGTTTATTAGATAGTTTAGCATTATTTTGCATATACTTGTTATGTTTGTGTGAGTTACAAGGTATATGTGTATATATATATTTTTTTTTAAAGGACATGTGTTTTGTATTATATTTCTGTAGGATAAGCCAATATGTAATTGGCTTAATCATGTATTTTGACATATTTGACTGAGATACTTATATATGGTATTTCAAAAGAAAAATAATTTATACAAACACAATTTCTATAATTCACCCCAAATTTATGTTGTACTGACTATTCTAAAGGCAATTTTGCCTTATTATTTAGGTCTTTCTGAGGCTTAATATTCTTTATCATTCAATAAATATTTCTGAAGAACAACTATGTTCTAGGGACTCTGCTAGGCATTCAGTAAATACACAAAAATGTCCCACTTTGGAGAATTCACGGAAGTACATAAACAAATTATCATAATCCAATTAGATAATTATCATATTAGAAATATCTGTCAAATGCTGTAGAAATTTTTTTTCTACTCTGCTGCAGCCTCAATTGAAATGTTGTGTCTGCATTAATTTTTTTTAACATTTTTTATTGATTTCTAATCATTTTACAATGCTGTGTCAAATTCCAGTGTAGAGCACAATTTTTCAGTTGTACATGAACATGTATATATTCATTGTCACATTTTCTTCTCTGTGAGCTACCATAAGATCTTGTATATATTTCCCTTTGCTATACAGTATAATCCCGTCCATCTATTCTACATTTTGAAATCCCAGTATGTCCCCTCCCACCCCCCGCCCCCTTGGCAACCACAAGTTTGTATTCTGTGTCTATGAGTTTGTTTCTGTTTTGTATTTATGGTTTTGTTGTTGTTGTTGTTTTAGATTCCACATATGAGCGGTCTCATATGGTATTTTATAAGGTATATTTTGATACCTCTTCTCATATGTAAGGATTTATGGGTTTTTGGCTTATTTTTCTCTTTGTTGTTTAGTAGAGGTTTTTTTGTTTGTTTGTTTTTGTTTTTTTGTTATTCTCTCATTCTTAGTAAATAGAGTCCAAGAATGGCTTTTATGTGCCTCTAGGTACTGCCATCTGGTGCTGTTGTAAATACTGACCCTGACTTAGGCCTGATCCTAGCCTGTCTCTTCTATTGCTTAAAAAAAGCCTCATTTCGAAATTGAAGACCATCTTCAGAACTACTTAGGGGAGAGTAGTGAAGAAGCCTTCTTACTGGGGTGAGAGCTCAAATAAGAATTTAAACCTGTAGGGTACAAATGTCTTTAAGCTTGTTAAATTCAGTTTGCTTCTATTAGAACTGGAGCTATGTATGATTTTTATATGGGGGATTCTTTAAACTGTGGTTTAGCTAAAATGTCATGTATTTATTTCTAATAGCAACAGTACAGATAGGATACAGAGGAAGGTAGTAAGAAGGAAAAATAGCCTTTACTTTAGATGTGTTATGTTTCACAGGCTAAATCTAGAGGACAAAACATTAATAGCATCTATTTGTAGACAAATATTAAAAGAAAAAAAATTGAGGTTGATCAAGGCTAAGAAGTACCAGAGCAGATTGTAATACATATAAAGTGGGAACATGGAAGAATTTTAAGGTTCTTCTGGGGAGCCATGACCCATGAGTCTGCTTAGAGTATAAGGAGGAACACGGGTAATCAGGATAATGGGAGTGAGAGCACTCTCTGGGGTGTGGTGAAGAGAAAGACAATCTGAATTTTCAGATGAGTGAATTATTCCTATGTCAGCCATGAAGACATAGTTTTGTACTAAACTCAGTACTTTATATGGCCTGTATAGGTAATTGTATAATTTTTTTGGAAAAACCACCTTTTAAATCTTATTTGGAGATAAATAAAATTGATCAGAATTTTTTTTTTTAAGAAGTTATGTGACAGAAAAGAATCCAGGGGCCCAAAGGTATTTGTTGTCTGTTACAAAGACATATTCAAAGGACCTTCCCCCGCCAACCCAAAAGCATAGTCCAGGGGGAGAGCAGAAAGTCCCGCCACTCCTGAAACTTGTCTCTCAGTATCCCCTACAACCAAAAATCTGTAACAGGTAGGTTGGACTCAGGCTTCCACTGACCCAGTTGCTAGAAGAGACTGGGCATCTTTCCAACACTAGCCCCAAAGTGACAATGACACTTAATCTCTTAGAGAGCCTTGAGAGGGAGGCTGAAGATCCCTGAGCTCCAAGATGTGGCAGAGAGGGCTGCACAGGAAAGGTTCCCAAGGACAGAAAAGGAGAATCTTAAAAATATATTTCGGAACCAACTAACCAATTTCATAGCCTTATAGTCAAGGCCCACTCTGGTTCCAGTGCACATCCCTCTGCCTTGTTAATTAGTGCCTGACTTGTTTGGCCTGCCAGAGCCAAATTAATCGTGATAGGTGCTCTACTTAGGGATTCTGTTGTGTAACAAGTTATTATTCACGCAGAAGGTGGTCACTAAATACTTCTTGAAGGTGATTGTCTCTTTTCCTCCTACATTATAGTACTTTATTTTAAACACCTCTCTTGATGGGGCCTAAACTTATCACCAGGATTATGAAAAACAAGTCAGAGCTGGGAAGCCAGTACAGTGAGGTCCTGAGATCATCCCAGTGTGTGGTGCCTCCATAATCATAGTGGATATTTTTTGCTATTCTTGTTTTTTTTCAGTTAGAAATAAGTGGTGAATTTTAATGGAACAAAAAACTTTACTTGTAACTTTCTTTTTTCCTCATCAAAGAGAAAATGGGGGTTTCTGAGACGGTTGGAATTTCTTTGGTCTGTTATCTGTTGTTCTGGTATGGGATGATCAAATTTCACATTTCCAGGTTGCTAGGAGACAGGCAACCTATCTTGCAGATACAGGCATTATAACTCCTTTATTCTTCATTTCTTAGAATTCTGTATTTCTTAGAATTCTCATGATTACTTTCTAAAACCTAAATTATGCAGAGGTAACATGATTAGTTGACCAAGCTCGGGAAATAGAAAAAGGGGTCAAAAATATCAAGCTAGGTTTAAATAAAGAACATGAGTGGCTCCAGTAAATTAAGGCAACATTCTTGAAAAGTCTGTATTTGCGTCTTGGTTCTCTTTCGCTGCTTTTTGCAACATTCCCGAGGCACAAGAGTTGTTAGGTGGGAGGAGGCTGAGAATACCCCTGTCTGGAGAGCTGTAGATAATGTTGAAAATATTCCAGGCGAACCTGGCCCCAGGAACCCTATTTAAATTATTTACTGTTTTGGTTTCCCAGGAACGTTTGGCTTTACTGTAGCTATTTTGTCCATATGCTTTCCTTTGAAAGGAAAATTCATCTTATGTTACAGTACAGTTATTTTGGGAGTGCCTAAAGTTTAACATTAGATTACTAGGGTTCAAAAAAATGTGCCTAGATGGTAGATGTTGATGAAAACTTGGCAGAAGAATTCATTGGACATTGAATGATTTGCAGTGTTAATCAGAACAGTTTTGTTGGCTTCTGATTTTGAATAGTATAGGGATTCGAGACTGAGATGGTTCAAATTTGATTTCTACTTCATGCTGTGACAGGTCAGGCTGTTTTTCTGTCTCAATTCAAGATAAAGTTCTTTCTAGCAGCTGGGTTAGAGGTATTTTACAGTTGGCTCTATATATCATTGCTGGTGTACAGCTAGGACCATGACCTCCAGGTCAGTTACACTAATAAATACTCTGTTAGTACTTTACAGATTGACCCCCATTCTTAGCCAGTTTGTCTCTTAAAGCTGTAGTCAATCTGTTGTCACACTGGAAAATTAAATCAAATGTCTTTCTTCTATAAAGAGGAGTTGGGTAGACTGTCTAGACTGGTGATGGCAGGAAGACACTTTCAGTGTGAGTTATCTAAGGTAACTAGAGCTGTAGATGGTCCAGTGAGAAAGTTGCCAAGATAGGGAAGAGGAAGATACATTGACAGAGGTTATATGTAGAATTAGGTAGAATTTTATGTTTTTATAAATATTTCAATTATTTAAGATACAATTTTTATGCACAAATTGAATATAATGGTAAACCTTGGTTTTGCTGTGATTTGTCTGTGTCTTAACAGATTGTTATTATTAGATTATTTTTCCAATTGAAAAATTGTACAAGTGGTAAATGTTCATTACAAAAAATTAGAACATATGTATAAGAAACAGAAAAAATCCCCTCCGATTGCATCTCCTGAGATAAACAGTGTAAAGTGTAGATGTTTATCATTATAGATCTTTCCACCACATGTTCGTCTTCCAAAACCAAAGTATATGATTCATAGGATTTGTTAAATTTAGCTTTTTTCATGCAGCAGTACAGCATGACTGTTCAAGTCATCGAATTTTCTTTATTTTCATTTTTGTGATTGCTTAGTAGTCCTTTGTGATGTGAACTGTAATTTATTTAATAAGTCTGCTATGATTGGTATTTAGATTGCTCTTAATTTTTTGCTGCAATAACATTTATATCTTCCTTTTTTGCCTCTGTCAGATTATTTTCCTAGGATAAATTCCTGGGAATAGGATACTTTGTAAAGGATTTGCACATTTTAAGGCTTTTGAAACATATTTCCAAGTAGTTCTTCCCGTTTTCAGGTTCTCCTCTGTCAAACTGGCTTTATGCTTGCATTAAAATATAAACATTTTTTTAGCTGCAGAATGAAGAGGAGTCTGGAGAGCCGCAGCAGGCTGCGGGGGACGCTCCTCCACCTTACAGCAGCATCTCCGCTGAGAGTGCAGGTAGGTGACAGCATGAGGTGCTGCTGAGCTCTTGAGATGCATTGGCCAGAAGCTTTTGTCTAGTGTGGCTATGTTGGTGTTTGCTTCAGCTTTCCTTGAGAAGTCTTTGACGTTATTTTTGGTTTGTAGCCTGAAGTGAAAAAAATTCACGTTACTGTTCTGAAAAACAGATAAAACCCTGTTCCAATGTGGCTTTTTTATGGAACTCAATTGCTTTCCAAGAGACTCTTAATATAAAGGAAGTAAGAGTTCAGGAACCATATGGTCACCTGATTCGGGTTTTTTTGGGGGGAGGTACTTTTACTCATTAGCTGTTTTACTCTGATTCTGGTACCTATGACCTAGAATATAGTATGTTAGATTTCTTCTATGCTAATAAATTCTTCATTAAAAAACCTAAAAGTCTCCCAACTCTTTCATTCTGTTCCTCATAGTTTAAACCCTCCTTAATTAACCTTTTGTCTTCCCACTTTATGCCAGATTATCTTTTTAATTTTCACATACGTATGTGGAAGGTATGGGGGAGAAGAAAGAAAATTGCAGTAGTTTAGGACTTTGGGTAATTAGATCTTTGTGATAACCAGTCTGCTTTAATTGCTGAAAATTGACCAGTTTTGATGGAACTTCTTCCATACTCTAAAACAGAACTGTGGTAGAGTGGCAAGTATGTGCCCGATGGTTAGAAATAGAATGGTGCACGCATGTTGGTAGGGGGGAAAAGGTGCAGATCACTATTTTGTATACTCACTTTACCTGTTTTAATTTGTGGTATATAAATTTGAACAATATAACAAATATATTGTGTTTTTTTGTTTGTTTTGAATGTACTAAATAAATTAGAAAAGATTCTCATTAAACTATTCATGGAAACTTAAAATTATATGAGGTGTCTGTATTGATGGATACCATTTTTAAAAAGAATCCTTTTAAATAGAGAAATGAAAATGTTCTTGATTTCCCTCAATTTAAGGTAGTAGATATCAGTTTTATTCATGTATTCAGAGTTACTACGGCTGTGGGCTAATTCAGACTGTACCCTTCAATTTGTAATATGACTGAATAGTATGATTTGGTTAAAAGTAAAAAGAAAATTTAAAGGCAATTATATATATTCAGTGTTTTGTATTATACATGCATGCATATATATGTATACATATGTATGTATGTAAAGTAGCTATTTTGACAGAGAAAACAAGTTTCTTGAATTCAATTAAGTGGCAGCTTTAGTTTCCGTAATATATTTTCCTAATTTTCTTCTAAAAGCTTTGATATTTTTCTGATCTAGATAGATCTGCATTCCATCTGGAATTTTTTCTATATAGTGTGAGGTAGTGGTCAAGATTGTTTTTACATATAGATACTCATTTGATCCTGTACCATTCATTGAAAAGACCATTAATTATGATATTTGCTCTAGATTTTTCATAGAGAAGTGTGGTAAGATTAAGGAATAATGTTATTTTTATTCCTAATTTGCTAAATGTTTTTGTTATTAGTAGGTATTGAATTTTATCAAATGTTTTTTCTGTCTTCTGTGAAGACAGTAGAATTTTTCTCCTTTTTTCTGTTAATGAAGTGAATTCTGTTGATTGATAATTTCAATAATATATTACAGTAAAATTGGAAATTAATTACAATTAACCAAAGAGGAGAAAAGAAAAATGTTAATATTGGTCAACTATAGGAATTTTTTCAAAATTCCTAAGCTTTTAAAAAAATTGTGTAGAAAATTAATCCATTTGTAGGTAGATCTTTTCTAATAATGCATATTGAATCTTTTCTAATAGATGTTAATGAGAATGAAGATGCAACATTAAAAAGAAGTGCAAGATTTAACACAAATAAATAATGGTTCTGTAACTGAATTAGTTACATTAGGCATGTCATAGAAAACAGTACATGTAAAAATAATGTGAAAGAGTCAAAGTGCCAAAATCTGTAAGAAATGAATTTTAAATTTTTTTGAAGTTTATTTTCATGTTTATAAATGCGAGGAAACCATGGTACAGATTTACACAGACAGGTCAAGTATTTTTAGCTTAAATTTTTCCTTTATGCCATTATTAATATTAAATGCTTTTTGTGAACACACCACATAACAGCCAGAAAAAGTGTTCAAAAGCACTTGGAAGGGAGGGCAAAGTGAGCCTGGAATTTAAATAATTGGAAAGAGGATAAATTTAAAAATTGTTCCCAGTCTTATACTCATCTTTAAACATCATTTGATTCAGTTATTCTGTCTGTACTGTTAGAGAAATGGCTGGTTTTTATTTGCCAGAGTTTGCAGAAATCTTCTTTTCCTTCATTTCAGCTAATCATCAGATAATTGTGATTTCCTTTTTATTCTGCAGCATATTTTGACTACAAAGATGAGTCTGGGTTTCCAAAGCCTCCCTCTTACAATGTGGCTACCACACTGCCCAGTTATGATGAAGCCGAGAGAACCAAAACTGAAGCTACTATCCCTTTGGTTCCTGGAAGAGTAAGTCCAGCTTACCATGTTACAGGGTGCTGGTTTATGAGAATTAAGTCCTTTTCATTATCTCCTTTTTGATATATTACTTTGATAAAATTGATTAGTAAAAGTATAGCTAATTTTAAAAAGCAAGTACATTTTCTTTTGGAATAATAAACTCTTTTCCTCAAAATGATGAGGTAAAAGGTATAGATGAGCAGAAAAATCACTAGTCAAGTCAGCTTTTCTTTCCTCTACCTCTACTACCACAACTTTCTCAAGTCTTCTGGCATGGCTGAAACGTCTTGGAACAGGAGCTGATTTAGGAAATACACCAACTTCGTCTTGATTCTGCACACTTAATATTTTGGTGTAAGGTAGATAACCGCTGTGGAGTCTATGAAGAGCAAAAGTGGAACTTCATAGAATTAACTCAGAAGGGCTCTAACAATCATCTAGATGAACCCCATGCCACCAGCAGTCCAGATCATGCCATCTGTGTAGGCCAAGTGAATTCAGTGAATTCCCATCTGGTCTGATGTTGATTCATGGGAGTGGTGGTGGGGTGTGATGAAAGCCAGTGGAGAGTTTTGGACACTCTTGGTCCATGATGTCAGACCTGTAAGTGATACAGTTGTGGGTTTCATAAATACTCATCCAGGTTGAAGCTATGGAGGGAAGGACTTAGGCCAGATATTGGAATAATGGGGAGCAGGATCCAGTACCCAGGAATGTGGGGCAATCAGGGTTCCAAACTCTAGTCCAGGCAGGAAATGAGTGAAATATAATAACAAGAACAGAAGCTTAGTCTGGGCAGTGCAGTGACACAAGCCCCAGAAGTTCAGGCCTTAGGATAGTGGACTGTTTGCAGATCCCATCTACTATGAGGGGTAAAACTCCTAAACCACTACTTGGCAGAAGGAACAGTTTATAAGTCCAGTCTAGGCTGATTCTATATGGTGACATGCATTCACTTCTTGGAGGTGCTAGGGAGAAACTAAGAACCCTCATGCAGCTCATTGTCTAAAGACAAAACAGTCTTAATATAATTACCAAGTATTGGAAGCAAACCACGCTTGATAGACTGTGCTTGGTGCTTATATGTATTGTATATATTATTTCTGTTCCTCGCAATAACCTTGCAAGGTAGAGATTATATTATCTCCATTTTACAGATACAAAAATTGGGGCCCAGAGAGATTAAGTAATTTGCCCAAAGTCATATAGCTAATAAGTAACATGGGCGAGTCAAACCCAGATATTCTAGACTCTGAATTCCTTATATATGTTCTGTAGACCTGTTGGATTATAGTAACTCTTTCATGGAAATAGACCAGATTAGCTCTAATTAATCACAGAACTCTTTAGAATACTTTTATAAGTGTACATATTTAAGAACTTCTTAAAGGCTTCTGTTATTCAGGAAACATATATCAAAAACATTTTTATATGATGTGCTATGTATTTTGCAGTGGATAGGTAGAAGACTTTGTATAAGGCAATGCTTCTGCCATACAAGAGGTTAAAGTCCAGCTGGGGAAAAGGCCGCAAGTACCCATGGTCTAAGCAGCAGCACAAGAACAGTAAGCGTTAAGAACTGTGACTTTAACCTTGTGGTCATGGGGAATTGGGCCCCCAAGTTTTGATGGCTAAGTACATTCCAGAGGAAAAAGCTCAGAAAGCAGATGGTGAATTCAGCCAGGTGCAGGGCAGGTACTGTGGATGTAGTAATTGGTTTTGCTTGATCAAGAGTTTGTGACCAAGGTGGGAGGGTATAGCTCAGTGGTAGAGCGCACGCTTGGCATGCATGAGGTCCTGGGTTCAATCCCCAGTACATTACTTAAAATAAATAAGTAAATAAACCTAATTACCTCCCTCTGCCCTGCCCCAGAAAAGAGTTTGTAACCAAAACTGTATGTAAGTTGTAGAATCTTCTGAATCTAGGCTGAGGCGTGTAGACGTACATATAGGTCATGCAGAATCCTTCACAGTTGTTAAGCAGGGGTATAATAAAACAACAAGTACGGTGTTTTTGAAACATTGACCTGGCAACAATTTGTAGGAGGAATCCCGGTAGTAGAGATACCAAGGACAGAAAGAACAGAAGGCATTTGCAGTATTACTGGACATTACTTCCATTTATTTTTGTAGTATATCTTTGAGTAGTTATGCAAAAAACAGAATCACTTTATAATTTGGCAAAGCCATTTATCCTGCTGATATGAATTCAGAACACTAGGTATTTCATATTTCCGAAAATAGAAAACAAACACATTCTTGTAAAAATTTCACACAGTAGAGGACATGTGTTCAGCTGGATGGAAGTAACAGTGACACTTCACTTTCTCTAGTTCCCATTCCCCAGGGGAACCAGGTAACATCTTGTTATGGATTTCCCAGTCCCTTTTCTGTGTAGGGCAAGTTTTAGTTGTCCATAAAGTTTTGTTTTTTATTTTTCATTTGAGAAACCCTCATTGGATTGTGTACAAGTCAGCCACTTTTACTTTTAAGGATAGAATCATTTATTTTTCAGTATCTCAGCACATCCTACAATTAATTGAAAAGATAAACTACATGTTGGTGTCAGTGTTGGTCAGGATCATGTTCCTTCTAGACTTGTAACACTGTGTTTTCAACTTAGGATGAAAAGGATCCTATCTGCCAATAAGATTGGAAATGAGGTTTTTCAGACCTGTCTACCGATGTAAACAGATAGTTGTGGAGTTAAGCAGTATGCACCCCTGTCAGACCCTTCATGTATGATGACGCCGCTCCCACGGCCCCCAAGTCAGTCTCAGAAAGCACTTGAGCCTGTCAGTGGTATCTCCTTAATAGGCCCTGAATTACTGGTATTCTAGAATTTAAGCCAAAGGTATAGGAACATTTTCTCCTTTTTCCTTAGATATATATAAAAAAGGAAGAGTGAACAGTTCTTTGTGAACTTTATAATTTTTGAAATGTTTTGTTAAAGAACTTGGGTTATAAAATGAAAAGTGCTTTCATGCAGAAAACTATGGGAACAGAAGATTTGTTTTTTCTCTAATTATTATCTTTTACTTATAAGACAAAACGATAACTTTAACACGTACTGAGACTTGCTTACAGTTTTGAATTGAGCCAAAGCAGTACATTTTCTCCTTGGTACTCACTTTTATCCCTTTCTCTTTTCTTGATATCTTTCTTTGCCTTGAAATAATTCGTTGTGAATTCACCTTATTTTTCTTTTCATTTAGGATGAGGATTTTGTGGGTCGGGATGATTTTGATGATCCTGACCAGATGAGGATAGGAAACGATGGGATTTTCATGTTAACTTTTTTCAGTAAGTATATACACACAGCAGAGCTGCTTCCCACAAACAGGAGCGCTTTGCATTATGGGTGAATCTGACTGAAATTAAAAGGACTAGTTGAACTAATATGTTAATACACTATATTTATTTGATGCCTTTTTCTGATCTCTGAACTGAGATGTTCAGAGCTTAGTACACTTTTATCTTAATATCCTTTTTCTTTGTCTTCTGTTTCTGTGAATATCTATGGAAAGTATAATTAAAGCAGTTATGAGGATGCTGCATTTTTCCATGAGCTAAGCTTCATCTTTTGGATCTGCAGGGCCCCTTAGCATTCCTCCTACTCGTTCCTGACCTGTAGGCTAGGAATTAAATGCCTTTGTCTGATGAATTTTGTTTTGCAAGCTGTTTTCTAACACATCAAAGTCAATCCAGTTTTTTCCCCCTTGAAGTTATTTTGCATTTATCTTTCCATATGCTGGACTTGGAAGTGAGCAACCGTTTCTTTTATTTGCTGTATAAAAAAGATAAGAAGGAAATGCAGAGCTTTTAGAGGTGACATGTTACATAAGCTGTTAAAATTCATAGAAGCAGATGGGTGAATGACCTGAATCATATTAGTTGGGGGCACTGATTTAATGTTAAATAATGTTTATTTGATGTATGGAGATGTAACATGCAGTAGAGGGCACAAGTTGTAAGCATGCAGTTTGGTGATACTAACGCATTTTTGAAAGTGACTACTAGTAGATGTAGTGGTACAACACCTGATATTCAGAGACTGTTTTTTTGTTTGCTTTTGGAGGAAAACTGAGGGTGGATGTTTTGGGGAAGTGGGATAAGGGTTGTGGAGGGTGGGCTAGGCTCTTACGTCCCTGGGAAAGCCACTGAAGCAAAAGCAAGTGCAGGGCACTCTTGCTCCTTGGGCAGCAGGACACGTCTGACATCTTTTGTTCTCTCTGCTTTTGCAGTGGCATTCCTCTTTAACTGGATTGGGTTTTTCCTGTCTTTTTGCCTGACCACTTCAGCCGCAGGAAGGTATGGGGCCATTTCGGGATTTGGTCTCTCTCTGATCAAGTGGATCCTGATTGTCAGGGTAAGTTGTACACTAGCAAAGATAGAGTCTGTAGAGAAGGAAGAAGTAGAACAATTTTTAATGTTTTATTTTTTTTCGTTTGCTTTTTGGGAATTATCTCAGCATTTAAAATGATTTTTTGGTTTGTCTTTGTTCTGGTTTCATGAAATTGAACCTAAATCAGTTGCAGTTGGTACATGCACACAAGTTTTGTAGTCATATCTAATGAATGTTGGTGGTCCGAGGGCATCTATTATGCAGGTTGTTCACCAGCTGCTTTCTCTGTTTTAAATGTTTATAATATGATAATACATGTATTCTGAAATTAGTTGTTTTTATAATAAAAGGAAGGTTATCACCTCTCTGGTAGCTCATCAAAAGCTCATGTTCTTTTTATTAATGCTACTGAAATTTTAGTCTCTCTTTTCTCCTTCCCTGTCTTCTTTTCTCCCTCCTTCCTCTCTTCCTTCCAGGACTGGTTATCAGTAGCATCACTGGTTATGCCAGAATGCTTGGAGAGCCAAAACTGTTTAACAAGCCCTACTTTGTTAGGGGCCCAGTGCTTTGCGAGTTACCAGTTAGTTAGAATCGCATGAAGTAATTTAATGTTGAAGATCTAGTCTCTTAAGGTGTCCTCTGATTTCAGTTAAGTTTACTGCTATTGTTAACTTTATAGATAAAACCAATATATTTATCATAAACTGGCATTATTAACTAATTAATGGATGTTCACTGACCACAGGAGTTTTTTTTTAAATTCTTTATTTTAAAGCAGTTGTTAACATTGTTAGGATTCCAAGTTCCTTTGAGAATCTGTTAAAAGTTATGGGCTGTTCTCCAAGACAGCTAGTGTGCACTCACCTAAAACATGGACTTCAGGTTACGAACTCAAGCCCTAAGGAGGTTCTTCATTCCTTGTTTTATTAATAAATACTGTATTTTAATGTCCAAACTGTGTTAAAGCCTCCAGTAGAAAACAAAATAAAATTAGTTACCAGTCTTTATTTTTACTAAAATTTAAAGTGAAATTTTTAGCTGAATTGAATGAATCAGCTTATATCGGTTAGGATGGCTTTGTGAGCAAACCTAGTTCAAAATGGCTTAGGAAACAATGGGGAAATGTTATTTCCAGTGAAAATACGTTCTGACCTGGAGGTTAGTTAAGTGTTTCAGTGACATCATCAGGGACAGCTCACATTTCTGCTCTGCATGTTGGTGTGGCTGTTCCTCCCTCAGAGCTAAGATGGTGATGGCAGTTGTAGGCATCACATCAGAAGCAACAGCGTTCAGCAGGAGAAGAGCTATTTCTTCTCCTCTTTTTCTTTTTAAAAGCAAGGAAACCTTCTCAGGAACCCTCAGTTCCCATTGGCTAGAGTAACATCACGTGCTAGTCCCAGGCAAAGCAATGCAGTGATCATGATGTACCTGAGAAAGCATCCAAGGTCAGGGCGTGGCTGGAGGAGTAGGAACAAAATCAGGGTTCATTAGAAAGAAGCCAAATAATTGTTTTGAGTACTCGGTAAGCAAAATAAAAGTATCAAGACATATTTCTAGGCGAGAGAAAAACGTGGAGGAAAAAAAGATTTTGAAAAAGAAAACAAGTTTAAGTGCCTTCAAAACAAGGAGTATATAAAGCTGAAAGCTGTCGTATTTCAAGATTGCTTTTCCATGAAAGGAAGTATATTGCATACATCATACTCACTTCAAATCAGTACTATGTAAAGTACTTTACCTAACATTTTAGAAATTTTTGTAAGTGCTAAATGAACAGCATTAATATACAAAATAAAATCTTTAGTGTTTTGTAAATTCTTAAGTTAAAATGTGAAATTGTATCTGTTGAGCTGCCCTAAAATATTTTGCTTTATTTTTCAGTTTTCCACCTATTTCCCTGGATATTTTGATGGTCAGTACTGGCTCTGGTGGGTGTTCCTGGTTTTAGGTAAGTGCTTTTAATAAAGACAAGAGAAAAGATTATGTTAAACTGTAGAAGTAAAATTACTTTCAGTAAACCCTCATCTCACCTCCTACATAGTAATATATCCATCAGCAGTAATAAATACAATTTTTAAAAAATATTTCAAAGATTAGGCTGCTGTCACAATCAGAGTAACATGCATGTTCATAAAACATCTCAGTGGTGGTAGATTTTTCCTAACACACTTATCTACACTCTCACCTTCCCCATGTGACCAGGGGGATGCACTGTTAAGATGACTTTATAGTCTGTAGATTTTTTTTTTCCTCTTGTGAGCTGTTGCCATAAAGGGTTCACAAGCCCATCCCCAAATTGCTTACAGATATATTGTAACCAATTGAACTACTCCTGAATGTATGTGGCCTATCTTCAGCTGAATCTGTCAGTGGAAAACAGAAAATGTATAGCCTTGCTAGATGTAACTTCTGGAAGAACCGCCATTGGGTTTCCAGAATTCTTTAGTTCACTATTGGTGAGAATAAGAAGTATTTTGTAATGGGAGGAAGGAATTGTTTTTATTTTAATATACTAGCCACTTCAGATTGTTGGTCTTAAGATTATCCTTTTTACTCTAAATTTTTAATTTTTATTAAAAGCTTTTTTTCTAAGGCATCTTAAGGCAAAGAAATGAACATTGTGGTGAATACTGTTAGCTTCTTCATTCTTTGTAGGGAAAAATGTGTATGATACCATAACAGACCACCATCACTGCTGTTATTTCTATAAAACAATAGGGCTATCCTGTAGCTGTTAAAGGTGGTATAATTGCTTCACTCTGCTACTATGACATCATTTTCTCCTATCCTAACATTTCTCCTACTTCAGGCCTTTTTGTTGTCTCCTTAATTAAGATCCTCGGTGCCAGGGCTGCTGTTGGGTCTGGCCAGCACAGTGTAACACCTATGCCCAGCAGGTGCTTAATATGTTCAGGACCTACCTGCTTTGCCTAGGGTAGCAGAGCCATGCATTACTGACCCTAAATTTTATTTAGAAAATACAAGCCATTCATGACGCCACACCCCACCTCCTTAGTAGCACCATCTACTCTCCTATCAGTCATTGGCCTTCCAAGGAAAGAGAAATAGTGCTTTTTACCTCCTCCCTTGATTATTGAGAAGCCTAATAATAAAAAAAAAACCTGCAGAAGAGTTACTTTAGAAGAATAGTTCCTTGACTTGCTTATTTTCTAAACTGTATCTCTAAGAGAAAGTCTGACTCCTCATCTTCCCCCAAGCCTAAAATCCAAGTGAATTCTGAATGGGCCAAAGAAGAGTCATTAAGCATAATTTTAGGTTGATTGTTGACTGCATAGATACTTAACAGAAATATAATGGACTGGTTTCCTTCATGTATTAAAGTTTCATATGAGATGAATATTTAACACTTCGTAATTGATTATTCTTGCTATCTTACTGCTTACTGGTAAGCAAAAAATGGTGAGACTTTGGATGTACCTTAGTGCATTTGGATTCAGTATTTGGGTCATTTTTGGACCTTCTCTTGCAGAGAGAACCTTTTTTTTTTTGAGTTTTTCCTACAAAGACCGTGTTTACATAAAGCTCTCAAGCTGGCAGCTCATGAGCTCCATCTAGCCTGTAGTTGCGGTTTGTATGTTTCACAGCTATTTTCAGAAGTCTTTTTTTTAATTAGTTGTCATTGTATAAAAATCAATCATTTTTATATAAAATGTCTGAAGTTTTAAGCTTTTCTTAAAAATTGGATTAGCTAGCAAAACTGACCTAAGTTCCCACATGGCACCCATCCTTTGACTGGAGTGAGGTTGTAGCTGTACGTGCTCTTATGGCTCTTATGGCTTGTATCACTAGGATCCCTTCACTCAGCATTTGAGGGGGTGAGCCCTGCTCTTTAAATCACTTGTTGATTTTGGTGCCAAACAGAATGCTGTACGCCATGCTCAGCCCTGATAACTTCGTTTCTGCCAAAAATCATTTCTGTCTGAGTACAAAGAGTTTTCCATGACTTGAGTATATTTTTAAATGTATCCAAAAGAAAGTGGTTGCCTAGAGCTGGGGAGATGAGAGGAGGGAGCAGGAAATGGTGAGGGACTGCTTAATGGGTAGACATATTTTTAGGGACGATAAAAAAGTTCTAAAATTAGGTTATAGTTTTAACTGTACGGAATGCCAGTGAATTGTATACATTAAACGGGTAAACTTTATGGTATGTAAATTATATCTCCATAAAGGGGTTAAATGTCTAAGACTCAGGGACCATCTCTTTAGGAGGAGGGCCAGGAATATGTGAGCTACCCTTGGAGGGGGCTCCTCAGCTTGCTTCCCTGCTGACGCTGAAATTAAGATTAAGAATTAGAGAGTTTAGACTATGAGAATTGTTGTAAAGGGGAGCCTGACATCTAGTGGACATTATGTACTGTCGTCAGAAAAAAAAAAAAGCCCGTGACAAGAAAGGATGAAATTTTTATTTGAGAAAAACACAGTTTATAACCTCTCTGTGTTTAGAGTGAATTATCTTGGAATACTTTTTGGAGCTCAGAAGGTAGGTTTTGATAATGTTTCTCAGTGATGCTTCCAAATGTAAACGTTTGGCCACATCTTAGTTTTTGTTTCTGTTTTAGACCAATTAGATTCTGACTGTGCAAAAGAGGCTATTATTTGGCTCTTGAGATTATGTGTTCTCATTGAGAAATGGGAAATTTGGTGTGGAAATCCTTTGGAAATTTTAGAGGAAACTGTGTTGTGATACCTTTTAGCAGAAAAATGATGAAGTATTGCTATCAGGTGGGATATTTCTGGGGAGCAGACTTAGTATGGAAATTATAAATTCATTCTTGACTTTTCTTTTTTATATTAGGCTTTCTCCTATTTCTCAGAGGATTTATCAATTATGCGAAAGTTCGGAAGATGCCGGATACCTTCTCAAATCTCCCCAGGACCAGAGTTCTCTTTATTTATTAAAGGTATTAAAGAAAAAAACTTTATTCTAGTGCCAGTGTAATCATGTGTTGTTACATTGCTGATTATTCGTCAGATTTAGAGTAGAGAATACACCTTGTGGTGGGGAATGAAGAGAAGGTACGGAAGCTACTTGGTAGTTTCTAGTTTAGTGAGGGGTGTTTCTGTGGAAAAAAGCTATGGAAAAAGGCGCATTAGAAAAACTGCCATAGGAGAAAACATGCTCTCATGTTCTGACAATGCCCAAGAGGCGTGACTGGGACTCAGGTCCCTAAATCTTTGAGCTGTGAATCCTGAAGCCACTGCTGCGGTTGTACCAGTTCCAGAGGAAGAATTGAGAAGGAGCCCTTGAGGCCTAATCACACAGCTCAGTTACATAGGGTCCCTAAGCCCCAGAGCTGGGAGAGACCGGCAGTACTTCAGGAACCCCTTTTGCCTGGCTATTTATTGACCAGCCCACAAAGGCTTCCATGTCTTAGAATTAGTCAGGGAGTCTTCCTGCTGCCTTTCTTCAGGTGCACAGCCTCATGTTACCACTCTGGTGGGAAGGTCAAACCCAAGGAGGGGAAAGGGAGAAAAGGGTCTTTTCTCCTGCCTAGAACAGGAGGACTAAGCCTGCCAAGGCTCTTCTTTGATTGACAACATGGTTTTCCCCAGAGGCTGACTCCATCTCATATCAGTAGCTGCAAAAAGGAAGAGATAGGGAATCTTGGGAAAGAGAGGCCTCTGGTAGCAAGATCTAATGGGCTTTCTTGGAATTGACTCTGTTCCTTAAGACTGTTGAGGATAGGTGGGTCCTGGAGCACATCTAGGGGCCAGGCTGGTTGACTGCCTCAGACAAGGTTCTGTAAAGTTGTAGCCCTTGAGATAAACCTTAATTGACAGAAAGTATAAATGAGAGTGGAAAATGTAGGGTAGGGAAGAATTTGAGAATCACTGGAGGCAAAGTGTTGAGGAGGAATAGAGACAGGAAAATATGGAGCTGGCTCAAGGGACAGCAGTTTGATTGTAGCATTAAGAAGTGTGGAAGGTGAAGGCTGGAAGGCCAGGCTGAGACAGTGGTGAGCGCTGAGCCCGTCTGCCGTGGAGCCGCAGAACTGAGAGCAGCCCTTTAAACGCAGGGATGTGTCGGCTCAACACAAGGCTAGCCCCGTGTGGGCGTCAGTTTGCTCTGTATTTGCTGTTGGGTTATCACAGTTTATCTAGGTAATTAGATGCGAAGAGGTCTCAATTTTGAAGATTTGTGGTGGTCTTAGGACGCAGAGTAGAGTTCTCCGTTTTGAAGATTCATTATGGTCTCGGGATATATGCTTCTAGAGAAGAAAGTATCTCCCATGTTTAATTTGGCAGGTGGTGAGACAGCATTGAAAGTTTTTAAGCAGCAGAGTATTATGTGGGAACTTCCTAAATGAAATAAATTTTTTTTCAAGTATGGTGTTACAGTAATAACTAACATTTGTCAACTTTTCCATATATCAGGTACCGCGTTAAGCACTTTACATGTATAATTAAATGTACCTACATAAGTAACAGAAGGTTACAGTGACTGATAAGCCCAGATACACGTGTGGTAGAGTACGTTCATAAAGCATTTCTTATAAAAGTTAAAGTTTACAAAGAACTTAGGCTTCTTTTGGTGAAAGTCAGTTTCTTCAAAGGAGTATGTACTTTTATTTGAGAGAAAATTTTAGTGTCACTTTTGTTTATGACTTTGTTTTTAAAGAAAGGGCATTTCCAGGGGGAGGGGAATGTTTTATTGCATGTTTAAAATGTGATGAGTGGTATGCTCTGATTCTGAATTCAGTTACACAGTTTGGGTACAGATGGATGTTGACACCACTGGCCTATGCCCTTATGCCTGTAGTGTCTTTGTTTGTGTCTAGGGCGTCTTAATTTAAGAGGCTTGTCAGATGTTTTATGTGGTTTTATGCAATTACCATTGTCTTCTTTTTTCTTTGCTCTACATGCCTGATTATAATTTATAGTTACTTCCAAGCTTTTTAAAGTCTTACCGCCTGTAGATTTAAAAGGCAATTCTTTGAGGTCACCACAGTTCTCCTTATGATGAGTGCTTGAAATAACCTACAGATGTCCACCAATCCACTGGTGACCGAAATATCCTGAGGGGACAGATTCTCCCTCTTCCCCCTTTTTTTCCCTTCAAATAACAGATTCTGTAGGTCTGGTCTGATGGTGGCTTTGAACTTCTAGGTGGACTGAGACCACACCTCTTTCTGTTCTCTTCCTTCTTCAGTTAGAAGGAGATTCAGGCTTTATTAGGGGCGCAAACATTATTCACCTTGCTTCTAAAACATGACAGGTTGACACGACAATGAAGGTTGAGAGAGAGACTGAACTCAGCTTTCCTGTATTGTTAGGGACTTCATTGAGGGTTTTTCGGTTTATAAAATTTGTTGTTACTGTTTTGTTTTGATCTTCTAAAATTTCTGAAATGTTTTATGGGTATATCCTAAATGTAAAACAAAGCACGTTTAGGATTACGATTTGCAGCAGGCTTCCCTTAGTGAGTAGTAATGCTGTTGGAGCTGTGAAGGGGGTGACAGGCCTGCTGCTCTCGGAAGCTTCATAGTGCTTCAGGGGTTGTCAGAGACTTAGGGGCGCGTGGGCGCTCTCCGCTGGAGGGCGAAGTAGAGTTTCTTTGCATTCCTGTCTGTCTTTGCTATTCTAGTTGATTTGGAGTTGTTCCTGGCATGCCCAGAGGATTCAGAGCTCTAAATTAAGGGTTTGGGGACTTGGAGCAGCATTTAGAATTGTAATGACTTCCTTACTAATTTTCAGTATCCCCAGAGGGGACCTGAAAAGCCCTCGTATCCCGTGGGACTGAATTTCCTTTGTCCGTTGACAGGGGTGAAAACTGTCCATCCAGATCCAAACGTAGAATATTTTCTTTCTGTACTTCAGAGGAAATTTAGTTTAATTTAGTTTGCAGATGTCCTAGAAAACCATCATGTAAGGTATGCAGATTTTCTTTTCTTTCATTGAGACTTCATACTTTCTTTAATGGAGATCCCACTAATTAAAAGTTAGCTGTGGGCTTATTTTTTGCTGGAAAGACATAGGTAGGGAATTTCTAAAACTGCTTTGCTGCAGAGAAAAATAATTCAATTCCCATGCTAAGATCTGGCATTGTATTAGAAAGAAATGTAAGAATAGTGACTTCTCTGTTCAGGCTGTCCACAAGATGATATAAGAACACACGCACGCACACACAGCTTGAAATGACCTCAAAAGGCCTCTTTCTAAAGCCAAAGTAGATGTTACAAAAGCTGAACACTAAACTCACGTACTGCTGCCACAGGGGCAGCTCTCAGGTTCCGTTAGAGCTCATTTAGGCTTATAAAGGAAATCTGGTTTCCTCCCTCGTGGCAAGAAGAGCCAGAAGGACGTGCTACTAGCGTTGGGCACAGTGGCAGCAGGAAGTGAGTGACTGACTGTGAGGAGGCAGAAAACACAAAGTGTTCCTTCTGCGTTGTTAACAAGGAACAAATACCTTTTAGAAACATCTTTATCTGAAATGGTCAAGAAATGTGAAGTGTTCATACTTTTTTTAATTTACCAGTTAACTAGAAAATAAATTTTTTATGGGGTACCACTTCCTCTGATGCCGCTAAGTTATTGAGGAGTTGGCTGTCGTAATGTACGGTTACTTACAGTCACACAGGTAACTGTTTTCTAACTGTGCTCCAGAAGCACTTGTATATGTGAAGCGTAACATCTTAAATTTGTTCTTTTAACCACGTCTGAGATAGGAGGAAAGAAAGTTTGTAATCCTTGGTGGCATTGATGAGATAGGGCCCTTTGTAATTGTGATCGCTGTGACCGGTGAGCTGTACCTGTCAGGCATCACATATCTTAACTCTTTCCCATATGATGATAAATGTTTTCCTTTTTTCCTTTCTGTAATCTTCTCCTTCCTCCTTAATACCTCTCTTATTTTATTAAAGGAAATTCCCCTCAAGTTAGTTTGATTTGTTGGACTGTATTGTAAAGTAGCAAGACAGTAG
Organism: Vicugna pacos; assembly: GCF_048564905.1. Taxonomy (NCBI): domain Eukaryota; kingdom Metazoa; phylum Chordata; class Mammalia; order Artiodactyla; family Camelidae; genus Vicugna; species Vicugna pacos. The sequence continues at coordinate 21,228,794 of NC_132989.1, read as the reverse complement.
AAAATGTTTCCAGTGGAATTTTTACTTAAAAAAAAAAGAGTATCCAAGAAGAAATTGTTGTCTTCCTCTTGAAATTAAATGATCTGTAGGCTGTTGGATTCCTTTCATTTCTGAAGTGATCTAATCTGAAGTTCAGTAATGATATCCACAGTCCCTAAAACCTGTCTCTTCTCCAGTTTGCACTCTGTCATTGTTTTTGTAACAGCTTGTAAGTCAAGTTGATCTGAACAGGCCTCTGAGTCCTAGAGAGCAGTGAGTGCCAGTCTTTGTCATTTGGAGTTTGTATGGTGATTGAGATCACCCAGTAGTAACCTGTCTAGGTCCTCTTCATGGATTTTTAATGTTGGATGGCTCTGACTTTGAGGGAATCTATTAAAGCTAGTTTACCTCTGTGGAAGCAGCTGAACTAAGGAAAGTGGCCAGGTAGTTATCTGGATTGTATCTCATGTTCTTGCAAAACTAGCATTTTGATCTAGTAGTAATTATTACATCAGTTTTCATCCATTAATGGAAACTGATAAAACTGAATTTACTTAGGTTTGTGATGAGTCTGGATAGCCTTATTGCAAAAATCTCTATTTGACATCTGTGTGCCAATTTTCTTTTTGCTTCTACTTGGCCTTCAGGGTTCCTTATATCCTAGTGTCTTTGTTCCTGCACATTCTCAAGTGTCTAATGTCAGTGTCATTGGTGTACTTCAAAAGACCAACTGAATTTGGGAAAATATTAACAGTTCAAAAAGAATATGTTGATTTCCTCCAATGTTGTAGCTTCTCTGCATCTTGTCAGCCTTTTAAAGATTTATATACAGTAGTCTAATCAGAAAAGGGCTGCTTGTGGCCTTTGGAGTGATTTGGAAAGATGGAAAAGTGAGCTGAGGGCCTATGTATGAGCCCATCCAGCTGTCACTTGGTGCAGGGTTGTTGTTGTTTTTGTGGGGCTGGTAAGTAGGTTTATTTCTTCTTTCTTAGAGAAGGTACTGGGGATTGAACCCAGGACCTCATGCACGCTAAGCACGTGCTCTAGCGCTTGAGCTATTCCCTCCCCTCCACAACGTAGTTTCTTAATAAATATTTGTTAAGTTGTTGATGTGTCTCTTTAGACTATTTGTTAGCATTAATACAGGGAGTTACTTGTATTTTTTTCCTGTTATTTCCATCAGAACCAAACCAATTTATATGCCAATACAGAAATGCCTCAAAGTATTAGATGAAGACTGCATTTAACAAAGTATATGGACATCGTTTTGAGAGCATTTATTTTAGTCATACATGTTCCTTTTTTAAACTTAGTTGGGGCTACGTATGTCTTTTTTCCCTCAGAGATACATATCCCAAAATATAGTCACTTTTTTCCTAATTGATCAGGAAAAGTACTTGTGGTACCTGTGAGTTTACAGTCATTTTCTTACTTTGCCCTGCTCTAAGTATAGCGTGTTACCATTGGCATCCTTATTGAAAATCCTCCTTGTGTGAGATCTGGCAGAATTGGCAGCGTAAACATCTTTCGATGTAGTAGGAAAATTATCTGTGCATTTGGATTCTACTGTCTCTTTGTCTCCAAGTTTCAGTCATTGCTGTTGAGGTTAAGTGTAGGATGAAGGAAGTGTTACTTGCTTTCTGTTCTTTTGTTAGGAGATTTAGAGAGAGAGACCCTTCACCTCGTGGGTGTTAGAGAAAGCATTTAGGTTCTTTCTAGTTCTAAAGTCCTTGATAACTTTCAGAACCAAAAATGAAATGTTTATTGAATACTATGATGTCAGTGTATAGTAATCTTAAAGCTATGTTAAAATGTACTTCTTGTCTCCAAACATCCTGCCTTCTTTTGTGACTACATCCTTCTTTTAGCCAAAATAACAACCTAACCAGAGTTTCAATATTCAATATCCTTCTCTGGCAGATGTTTTCTGGCAGAGGCCTTCCTGCATTTATGAATTCTCTCTCAAGAAGCAAGAGAACACCTGCAGGAAGTGAATCAAGATGCAGAACACAGAGGAATAATTACCTGCTTTAAAAACAAAATGTACTGTCGAAAAAGATCATTTCTCTCTATTTGTTCCTAGGTGTAAAATTTTAATAGTTAATGCAAAATTCTGTAATCATTGAATCATTAGTGGTTAATGTTTGAAAAAGCTCTCGCAATCAAGTCTGTGATGTATTAATAATGCCTTATCGTTTGTAGTCATTTTAAATAGCATGAGCCTTGTCCCTGTAGTCAGTAGGGGGCAATCTTGCTTTATTCATCCTCCATCTCAAAAATGAATTTGGAATTAAATATTTTAGTGTAAGATATGTATAATGCTGGCCATTTAAAAGGGGTTTTCTCAAAAGTTAAAACTTTTGTTATGACTGCATTTCTGCACATAATCCATTTTGCTGTTAAAATTAATCTAGAAATTTATTTAATCGTACTGTGAACACCTGGAAGCAAAATCATAGTGCAAAATACATTTAAGGTGTGGTCAAGAATATATTCTTAATTGGTAAATAATAAGCATTAATTTTTCATAGTCTGTATTCTAATTTTGCAGTATCTTATTCTGTGTTGTGTACCTAAGGGATTGTAAAGGTGTTGTCACTGTATAAAATAGAAAGGACAAGGACACATGCAGCCTAATTACTAAAATGCAATTCTTGACACTTTCTGTATGATTATAGACCCTACCCCTTTTTTTCTTTTTCTTTTGTCTCCTGATGATTAGAACAGGGGCTGGGAGTAGGGAGGGGATTAGGTACTAGGAGCAAAGAAAGAATTAGCTTGGAACTTTTGAGATGATCCCTAACATACTGTATTCCTTGCTTTTACAACGTGTTAGCAGAGACCAATGTGTTATAAATGTAGAGTGATGTGCTTTCTGCCAAGTGGTAATCCTCCTTGGTTTGCTATGTTAAAACTGTAAATAAACAAAACATTAATAAACGTCTCTTGTGTAGCAACTTTTGCTGTGGATGAGTGTTTAATTTCTTAGTTTGCCCTTGTTAATTGCTAAGGCAGTTTTTTTCTAATCTTCACTCATGCAGGTTCATACAGAATCATTCAGTGAACACAAAAAAATCGATCTTGGGCCAGTTTTTTCTTCTTTTTTGGCACAGAAAGTTTCTTTCTTCCTATCATACTCAGTATACTCCAAAGAATGTATATGAAAAGTAGTTATTCAAAAGATATGGACTAAAATATGGAGGAATTGTAGAGATCTTAAGCCATTCTGGAATTCCTAATTATGCTTCATTTTTTTTAGACGTAATCTTAGATAACTTATTTCTAATGTTTTTTACATGTTCCCTCTCTTTGCCCTTTTTCTCAGTTGAATGCAGCAACAGGTTTAAATCCTTTGAGCACCCAGTTGACGCTAAAGATTTCCCATCCCTCCTGATGTCTATTCTTGTATCAGTTGTGTTAAATTTAGAGACCAGTATTTCGTGTAATACCAGCCATTTAATTCTTTTCTGTCTTTGACTTCTTCAAAATACAAAGAAAAAAAATGTAGCAAGTTGGTCAGATCACTACACAAACCAGCACTAACATGATATAATAGTGGCAAATGTTTGTTTACGTGCTGCATGTGAATATCCAGGATCAGCGTGGGAAGGCAATTTAGGGGAGTCAGTATATAGTGCACAGAAGTGTACGTTACTTGAAAGCCAAACAGGAAAACCGAGTGTCTCCTGGATGGACATTTCAAATGATCATTCTTGCTCGAAATTTACTGATTACTATGAATAATAGTATAGTATGTTCTTGTTCAAAAGTTATATTTTACCATAGGTAAGAGTGTGGGGGGGTGGGTTATGAAAGTCTGAGAAGTTTTTATATTTTGAATTAGATTATACCAGTAGTAGAGTTTGGAAGAGTTTATAGCCTATCAGGTTCTAAGTTTCTAAATGAATATCTCTCTTAACCATCTGAATAAATTTGGACATGGGCAACAGAGAGAACTATTTATCTTACAGGACAAAGTAGAGGGGACCTAAATCACATTACCTAAAACACTGTAGTTTTGCTTTGTGTTTATTCTGTACAGGTCCTTGTGCCTTATTTGCCTTTGAAGATTCAAGGACTGGAATTCTCATTTCTACATATGTGGTGGTCCTTAAGACTTAGACACATGTAAACCTACAGTTTGATATGCTTTACAAGTAATTGGGAAGATGATTTCTCTTTTTTAAATGTTCTAAAAGTCTTTTCAGACTCATAAAGATGGCACCATATGTTACCTAGAGTCCTTTACTATTACGGTGGAGATGTTTGTACTGCACTGTTACTTTCCATCTTTTTCTATCATTCTTTTCGGTCTCCCTTTGGTAGGTTCATTATTAAGAATAACCTTTTCAGATAAATGGTGAATGTTTAAATTATTTGAAAGAGGATACTGAGGAACCACCGTTATTTGTGTGAGGTTATGGAATAAACTGGCTTGACCTGGCTAAGGGACAGCTAGGGCTCATTCATGACTACAAAGGTCCCTCATGTCTCTTACTTGTTGTTACCATTTGGTATTACACAAACTAAATTGTCTGACTTAAGCTGTGTCTCCCTATGAGTCATTAGTAGCCCAGATGAAATTTGGCCTTCATTATATTCTTTTACTATGTTTAAAGGAAGAAGTAACTACTGAAAGGGAGTTTCAGGGCCATTGGAAGTGACAATTCAACTTGAGTGGTTACCTGAGGTAGCAAGGTTCTGGGTGAGAATTGGCAAAAATAGACCCCACAAGTGGAGTGCTGGCCTCAGTTTTGAGTCCAGCCCTACCACCTCTTCTGACCTCTTCTCCTTGAGGGGTTGCCATAGTTGATACTGAAAAACCACTTGGTCCTGATGCTAGTAAACACCGATGATCAAATTTTAACTTAAAACGTGCCAGGCATAGATATAGAACTATACATTTACGTAAAATGAAGGGAATATTCTATGAAAAAGTAATGTGGCCCCTACTACCTGACCGAATCTGGTTCTTAGTGAAACACTGATGATGAATACAGAAAAATCATGTAAGATGTAGCTTAATAATTTCCGGGTTCTGCTGATGTTTTTTAGCTATTTAAATTTTCACCTTTTCAGGCTTTCTGAAGATGACTTGCCGGGTGATGAGAGGCGTAACAAAATGCAAATATATTTCCGTTGATGGTTTGTCTGTTTTTAAAAAATCTTGTTTTGTATATCTTTAAGCCTAAATAGCATTTAGAGTCTGTGAGGTTGGTAAGGTAGATTGAGTGAGAGCATGTGCTAAACTACCAACACTAAAGTAAGCTACTCAGAGGTTTAACTCACCCTTTGTCTATTCCGTGTACTTTGGTGTGACACATGGTTGCACTCATTTAGGGCACCCACAAGGAGCGCTCTTTGACAGGGAGCCTCTGAGTTCTGGTTCTCTGTAGGCGCTGCTGCTGACGTGGAGGACATCTCAAAGAAACACACCAGGAATTCCTGAAGGAGAGAGTGAGTTCAGGTCGAGAGTAAAAGGTTTTCAGGAGGAAAAGAGAGGTATGAAAACCGATTTTGTATCATTCGAAAAAGAGGCTCTTTTATAACCCAGTTCATTGCATCACCTACAACTTGACCGCCTGTCGAAAGACCGGCTCTTTGGACAATTTGTGGATGGAGAGCTGTCCGTCTGAAGACAGCTTCCCTGCCTAGAAATTTGAAATAATCCAGCCTCCACTGCATGGCATTGTCTCTCTCGCCCTCCAGTTCCTCTCAGAATTTGTCGCTTGTAGAATAGATGTATTACTCCAAGTTGTATTTTAATACCCATTTTTGCTTAAAAGTCTGGTGTTTCCTTTAGCATGGCTTTCTGATTTTGAGCATTTTCATTCAGTTGGCAAATTAGGAAGACGTAAACTTAGATGCAAACCTGTTAAACCTGAATATGGAATATATGAAACAGACTTCTTGTGTTTATGCAGGATTTCATCCAGGTCAGAAACTGAGATGTAGTTGTGTGCAATAGACAGCTCCAACCCTGCTTTGTATGTTGTTCATCCTGCTCTAAAAGTGATTAATCATTTGTGTGAGAAATGAAATGTTTCACAAACTTTTCCCCATCCATACATGATTGCAGGTTGATAGACACCCAGACTGAGGAAAGTGGTTTACTTTAAATCTTAGATGAGTGCTGGAGCGCTGAGAAGACAGTATTCATTGTTATTCATTAGTTGTCTGGAAGGTTCACCATAGGGTCAAAAACCTTTTAAAAAGAAAACTCAAATGGAGAAGGAGAAGTTAATTTCTTGACACAAACCATTATCAGCTAAATTATAGAACTAAGAAAGTGCTGCCTTCTGACTCTGAAACTCAGCTCAACTCTTTTCTGAAATTCAGAGCTGCACTGATTTTTCACCTTGCTAGTGAGGGTTTGCATTCACATCCCCTACTGAGAGCTGCTTCCCCCATTTAAGCCCATTTAAGTTACTTCCTGAGCCAAGTAGAGAGGATTGGAGCAACCTATTATCATAACTCGGCTAGAGTTACACTTGATGAAACATCCTTTTCATTTGCACGACAGTCAGAAATGCCTAAAATGTTCCCTTAAGTGAGGTTTTAGAAAGAATTTTGCCATCTGCTTCCTGCTTCCACATCTTTATTTTGACAGAACCATTTCTCCGGCTGTGTTTGGCAGTCGCTGGGTTTAGATGTCATTCTGGTCATTTTAGTATGTTGTTTTTTCCTCTGATTATCAACATTGAGGGTTTGTATATTCATGATTTATTTCCAGTATACATTTTAACTGGGATTGCAGACAAATTACTGAGCGAGCCACTGGATGAACAAATATTTTTACCACCCCTGTTATCACTAGCATCATTTGGTACCGTATAGTTCTAAGAAGTGGGCACTGCTGGGCTAAAGAAGTCAAATTAGTCCATTTTCTTTCTAGGTTTGGCTCAGTGACTCTCAGACCCTAAATCTGTGTACCCACAGTCGTGTGTGTGAGAAAAGCCCCCTTTTGGGTAGTTTTATATGTTTTCCCTGGGGCTGTATGTGTGAAATGGGTTTTAATCTATATGCAGGTCTCCCAACTTTTTTTGGCCTTAAGCCCTTCTGTGATTTAGCAGTTCCCTGGATTTAGGTATTGGAACTAATATTTTTCTGACACCCATCTTGTAGAATTATAAATGGTCAGACTTGGTTCCTGCAGAAGTTCTACAGAGTTTCCAAATGAGGATAACGGGTAAGTACTCCTCTCAAACGTTCATTTTCCACAGAAGACAACCGAATAGAAGAGACCTGCAGAGCGTGTATACCTACGCTTAAACTTACAGTTAATTTTTCACTAGCGTATTTTCATGGCATTGATTGTTGGGTAAAATTAAGATTAATTTTGTCTTCATGTAGGTCTTCTCAAAGTTCATGGCTACAATATTTTCTTTTTATAGCAGGACTATAGGAAGGCATGTGTCTGCAGAGCAATGGTGAACAGCCATAGGAAACATAATTTCTAAATACTTGGCTGGCTACGAGTGATTGTGGACTGTTCCTTAGAGGTCTTTAAAAATAAGGTAGATCCTATCCTCTGTTTGGAATGGTTTAAGGGTAAAGGAAAAAGAATGCATTAGCAGGCCCCTTAAAGTCGCCAAGAGCGCTTGAGGTTTGTATGTGGCCCATGTCGGTGACAGATGGAACAGGAAGTTTGACAGATGTCACGTCTGCAGTTCCCAGGCTGTGCTCCCTTTAATGTATATGGTGACCTTCCGCAAGCACTGTCCTAAATAGTCTGCAAGAGGAAAGGGAGTGTGTCTAAACGTCTGGTAAACCTAACTTGGGTGGCTTATTACCTCCTGCTACTTTTTTTTTTTAAGATCCAGTCATCAGAAGAGTTGCACTTTGTCAGAATTTCCAAAATGAGGAATCAGAAAAGCACCCTCTAGTTTCTGAAGTCATTTTCAATGTTTGTATATTCTGAAGGAATTTTGTTTAGGTGGCATTCCCTAATGTTACCTTTAAGAATCCTTTCCCTAAGGGACCATGGGAGAAAGAAGGAAGATTAGGTGGGGAAGGAGGCCCCGGAGGAAATGAAGTCTGATTTGTTAAGAGGACAGGGGAAGAGTGTAGCAAATCGGTTCCTTTTGTTCTTTGCTTCTGCTTTAATCCTTTAGACTCACAGGATAAGATTGCCTGGTAATTGCTCGGAGCCCCCTATAAAAGAGGATTGGCCTAAACTGAAGAATAAATTTGAAGAGTGGCTAAGGCTTTTTAAAAAAAAAATTCCTCCTTAATTTGGATCACTTTTCTTTCCATATGATTATGTCTCCAAGAAGTGGTTGGATACCTTCTTGAGAGGTTTTCTTAAAAAAAAAAAAAAAAAAGGAAAGAAAGAAAGAAAAAAGAAACAACTGTCTGAAATTCCAAAGACTCTTCCCCCTCCACTGTAGCATTTATGTAAGAGTGTGGTGGATTAAATTCACTAGACTGTAGTTTAAACTTAAGAAAAATAAGAAGACTAATGTGTTTTATGGTGGTGTTTTTATACAAGTGGCTGGTTGGTAGAAGTATATTGACCATTTTAAAGTGCAGTTTGATTTTTCAAGGGGAGACATTTGAATTCTCTAAGTACAGACACTGTACTTAGGACAAATTATTGTGTTTGGTCCTTGGTGCCGATCTCAATCAAGTCCTCATTAGGTGCTTATTTTCAAATAGTACCTGATTCATCTAAAAACAGTATGCTAAAAATTGTCACTAAAACATATCAAGTTTTACTAGCAAGCCATGGATACTTTCACTGCCTTTTATTTATTGCCGGATGTATTTTATTAGAAGGAAAGGTAAATAAGTGTGTTTTGCAGGAAATACGTAGCGCAAGTCAACTCCAGAAGCAGTTATTATTTCTTAACTAGACGGTCGAGCATTTACACACTTAGTTTATTAGTGACCGTCCCATAAAACTTGTAGGAACACAGGGCAAAACAGAGGTCATAAGTGTACCCAGGCTGGCCCTCTAGAGTGCAGCTTTGGTGACATCAGACACCTGAAGGGAGGCCAAGACACCTCCCCTACATCTTCATGTCCCAAGTGGCCTTGGCTTCACCTCCATCTACAGTGTTTTATTTCCCTTGGAAAGAATTACAGATGAAATTCAGACAGGCACCTGTGTGTCAGAAGTGATGAAGTTCTACCTCTGAAAAAGAGAGTTTCTATATATTATAAATACTTCTGATCTGGATTTCTACTTTTTATTTGTTGTAAACCACTTGACTGAGATATGGCTGGCATACAAAAAGCTGTCCATATTTAATGTGTGCAACTTGATGAGCTCAGAGATAAGTGTACATCTGTGAAATCATCTCCACAATCTGTGCCATAAACATCTCGTCACCCCCAAAAGTTTCTTCTTGCCTCTTTTTTACTATTATTATAATTTTTTTTGATGATAAGAACACATAACATAAGACTTACCCTTTTAGCAAATTTTTAAGTACACAGTATTGTTAACTGCAGGCACTGCACTGTATAGTGATTGCTAGGACTCACTAATCTTGCTATTGGAAATGCTGTGGCTTCTTTTTTTTTTGGAGGGGTGTTGTTTGTTTTATTTTTTTGGGTGGAAGGTAATTAGGTTTATTTATTTAGTTTTTTAATGGAGGTGCCGGGGGTTGAACCCAGGACCTTGTGCACGCTAAGCATGCACTCTACCACTGAGCTATACCCTCCGCCCTGCTCTGGCTTCTTAGCTATAGATGTTTCAGGCCTTCATTTGATAAATACTAATTTGTGATAGCTGATTATGATATGTATGACCTTGTGCTGGCTATAATGTATGCAGGATTTGTACAGAGGAGCCACTGGGCACAAGGAAATTCTGGCAAGAGAGAGGGCAGGACATAAGACAAAGAGATTTCCTGTCCAAGAAATCATAACACACCATCATTTTCTCTGCCTAATTGGCGTCAAAGGTGAGACTTTTTTTTTCTGCATTTTTCAAGTTGTGATGACCTGCCCCTAAAGTAGAGTTCACCACAAGGGCACTAATGATCTTCCTAAAACCAAGTACTCTCCAAGGAAAGAGATTCCTGCCACCTGAGGAAGCCAGCCCCAAAGAACCTAGGAGGATGGAGGGAAAGCATCTCAGGGCACTTGTGAGGCTGGAACCTGGAAAACCACTGCGAGGGGAGATGCGAGCATGAGTCCACTGGTGGGGCTGGACCTGTGGCTCCCCACGTGCCAGCTGTGTAATCGCGGGTCATTGGCTTGCCCCACCCAAACTTCAGTTTCCTAATCTGTGTTCCAGAATATTTTCTCACAGGGCTGTTTTTAGTTCTAAGTGGGATTATGTAGGTAAAGGGCCCAGCACTCAGAAGACAGCTCTTTGCAGGTCTCTAACCAGCTACAGCACTGGATCCCAGGGCAGGACATTAAAAGGCCAAACCTATAATTCAAACCTGGACATTTATTTCCTTATGCGGACCATGTAGCTTTCATAAATTCTGCCTTTCTTCATTCATTCTTTCCTAAAGGCTGTCATTAGCCCATCCCTGATAAATCAGACGACTCTACATTCCTGCTGCCCAGATGAGAATATGACTTGCTCTTGCTTTTCTGGGAATTCCATCATGTGTTCCTGTAGGACCTCACACATACCCATGTTCATGTGATCCCCACGGGTTGCTATCAAAGGGATTATTGCACGTTCTTTACCAGCAAGTAACCAAAGCCTCCCTCCCCCGGCAAATAATTTTTCAACACTCAGTCACATCAAAACACTCTATAAATCCAATAAACTCTGATTCTCATTTCCTTTCCTGAGTTCTGTCGGCTGAAATTCTGGCCTCCTTTTTTCTTGGGCCATATGTATTGTATGAGGAGATTTGCCATACGCTCAATTCGTGTGGATTTAGGTCTTCAAAGCGTCCTTTGAACTTCTTATCCTTCGCCTTGTTTCTTTCTGCACTTGCCTTAAATTCTTTGCTACTTTCCCGGCTCTTCATCATGGCCCCTTTACCTGCCTCCCTGCACCTCCCTCTCACAAGGTTTCCAGTACTTCTTAGATTACTCTGCTACTTTTGGCCTTTTCCTGTCTCACATCCCTACACATCTTGTCTCCCACCGTGGAGAGGGCCATTTCCTCCAAGGCCCCCTTTTGCCTTTCCTTTCAACTAGTTTTTTTTTTCCCCCTTTTTTTGAATTAAAGTATAGTCAGTTACAATGTGTCCGTCTCTGGTGTACAGCACAATGTCCCAGTCATGCATATACATACATATCTTCATTTTCATATTCTTTTTCATTAAAGGTTATTACAAGACGCTGAATATAGTTCTCTGTGCTATACTCCCTTTCCTTTCTCTGCATCCTGGTTGGGCCTTGTCAATCCAAGTTACTCTCTGCCCTCTTTACCTTCCCACGCAACCAGATCACACTTTACCTTCCTTCCTGAAGCCCTCCCGTTAGCATCCGCGAGTGCCCCAAGGTCGATGTTCCCAGCAAATCCAAGCCCGCCCAGTACACCTGCCTGTTTCCTCCTTTCATCTGGGACCTGGGGAGCTCTGCACAGATGAGGCCGCTGTTACAGTGTCCCCGGGCTCACCTCTGCTCCATACGCTTCTATGTTAGTTCGGCTTGGTCATTAGACAGACGACAGGGGAGTGTCTTCTGCTCGTTGCTCCTTCTCTCTCTCCGTGGACACACATGACTTCTGCATGAATCTCTGGAGGCTTTGATCTCTCTGGAAAAGCGCCCAACAGTCAGCTAGCCCCCATCTTCACAATCTGCTCCATGTTCCTGAACCAGCTTCCAAGAGATAGTAGGATTCTGTGTTTTTCATTGAAACTTGATATTCTAAAAATATCCTAACCATTAAAAACTATAGTAAAATATCTTTATTGAAATGTATATGCAACCTGTGTGATTATATGTGCTCTTGTTTACAGACCGAAGTGGAGCAAAGATGAACACAACATATAAATGCATTTCTTCAATAGAAGCAGTATTTTATCTGCTTTGTAGATGGGAGTCTCAAGATTTTGTTTACAAAAAGTGTTCCACAGCTGAAAAGAAGGTTTGAAAACCACTGCCCCAAATCATCTCTTACTGTGGCTGAAACTATTAAATCATTGTACATTTTTTCCCCCGTGAACTTACAGGGGCTTCAAAAATACCGTGATTTTGTAATCATAATAACAATAACAATAATAATAATAATAAACAAATCTAAAAGTCACCTCTAATCCTACTACCTCCAAAAATCGACTCTTGGGACTTTTTACCCTTGTTTTTGTGAATTTATCATTTTTACATAATGTAGTACTAATCACTTGTATAGTCTGGTGAGATGTGGTTTCTCATTAAGCCATTTTGCTTAAGTTAGACATTAAATTCTTTTGTTTTTTCACAGTCTTTTTGCTACAATGGAGATTATCTTGCCTTTTCTTATTTTTCAACTAGTTCTGATGAATCCTAAATGATAGTGTTTTTAAAGCCAACTTTTAATACCTCTCCTTTCCACTGTTTCATCCCTAAGGAGAATGACTAGGCTTTCGGCAGTTATAACAAAGGCGTCCTATGATCTTAGTCTTTCACTGATAGGGTGACCAAAATGTCTCTTTTCATCTGAAATTCACATCAAATTCCTTCACCCCATGGATTCAGCCCGCAGTAAAGTTGTGTTGCAGACACCTACCATAGACAGATAGTAATGGGTACCATTTACCCATCGTTTACCATGTGCTAAGCACCCTGCTGCATTCTTTATACACATTACCTCATTGAATCATCATCCCAAACTTTTGAGGAGGGTAGTACTATTATTCTCGTTTTAAATTTTTAAAAAGGGAGGCTTGCGAGGTTAATTGACTTGCTCCGTAGAGCTCTTGGTGGTGAGGCCGCTTAAGAGCTCCAAACTAACTTGTCAGAGCACAAAGTCTTCCCAAAGCTGCAACACCTGTGCTTTGAGCGCACCTGCTCTGTTCCCTCTTTTTGTTTTTATTCTCCTGCCCCTACAAACACTTCCTCTTCTCCCTCCTCCCAGGCTCCCAGCTTCCAACTCTCCTTCCTGGGAGTGGGAATGGGGGGATTCTGGCCTGGAGGCACAGAGCAGCCTCTGTAACACAGCCTTTGACCTTGGCCTCAGGCTTTCCAGCTTGTACCACTGGTTGTTTTTCTTACCACCTCCCCCCCACAAGCCAGTGGGGCAAGCCCAGCTGATGATGTGGGTCTTTCTAGTTGCTGCTCAGGTGGAGCGATTCCTGTAGGCTCTTAAGGCTAGTGCTGGATAGAGACAGGACAAGACCCAAGTGGCCTTCACTTTCTCAAGTTACACAGAATGACATCTTGAGACAGTATATCAATACTATTTTTTTCATTAAAATTAAAAAAGAAATTTTTTAATTGAAGTAGAATTGATTTACGATGTTGTGTTAGTTTCTGGTGTACAGCATAGTGATTCAGTCATATATATATATATATTCCTTTTCAGATTCTTTTTCATTATAGGATATTATAAGATATTGAATATAGATCCCTGTGCTATCCAGTAGGACCTTGTTGTTTATCTGTTTTATGTATAGTAGTGTGTATCTGTTAATCCCAAACTCCTAATTTATCCCTCCCCCTCCTTTCCCCTTTGGTAACCAGAGTTTGTTTTCTATCTCTGTGAGTCTGTTTCTGTTTCATAAATAAATTCATTTGTATCTTTTTTTTTTTAGATTCCACATGTAAGTGAGTCAGAGAAAAACAAATGTCAATACTAATTTCTTATTAGTGGCTTCTATTTACTTAGCACTTACTATGTCCAAGTACTGTTGTAGTGCTTTTCATGAATAATATCTTTTAATCCCACAATAATTCAACAGTAAAAGTGCTTTTATCCCCATTTGACACTGAGGGAGCTGGCTCAGAGGAGTCAAGTAACTTGGGTAATGTCACACAGCAGATAGAGCAAGGATCCAAACACAGGCACTCTTGACCACTAATCAGCACATCTCAACCTCTGCTGCTTTTTTTTTTCAAAGATAATTCATGTTGATTATGGAAACATTTCAACTGATTTTGCAAAATTTGCCTGCTGACAATAATGCTAAATCTGAAATATATTTTTAACTTGTTAAAATGCCACTAATTCTAATGTGTACCACTGTGAACCTTTATGGGATGAACATGTAGTCTTTGAACTGCTGAAAATAATCCTGTTTTCACATCAGAGAAGGGTGTTGGAAGCTGCCCAACTGATGTCATATATATTGAGCTGTTCATGAGAAATATTTCTTCACTGAGATTTGAGAACTAATTACTGAAAACAAAAGTTACATTCACAGGTCTACTATTATTAGTCTCATCCTTTTAAAGTGAACTTTATTTTTTTATACATGATACTTAGGTTAAGCTCTGTTGTGAACCTGAAAGGAAACAATCCATTATATTTTATCATCCTTTAATAGACCTTTCCAAGAGCTTTATAAGTACTCTAACCAGTGCTTCTCAGACTGTAACATGCATATGCATTGCCTGAGGATCTTGTTAAAATGCTGGTTCTGGTTTAGAAGGTCTGGGCTGGGGCTCAAGGGTCTGCATTTGTAACAAGCTCCCAGATGATGTCCAAACTACCCATCCAGAAGAATCATACCTGGAGGAGTGGGGCTCTTATCATCTTAATATTCAAGAAAGAAATTCCAATTCAAAACTCTTAATTTACAAACACTGTTTGCTAAATAAACCAAAATTCAAATGGTTGTGAGAAACAACCCCCATCTTCCAGCTCCATAGCAGTCTAACTTTCTTGGACTTCCTCTGGCCTTGACCTTGACTCCTTTTTTGGTTGACATTAGTGCCTATGGGTAAACTCACCAGCTTCCCCAACCCCCCTTGCTTCTTTGTGAGCTGAATCATTCATGCCTTACTTACTAGTGTGAGGTGGGCAGGTCATGGCTTGAACTAGCCCGCGTGTCCTGCTTGAAGACTCTGCAGTGAATTTTCTAGAAAACATTTTCTCAATCTCAATTGTTAAGAGGCTGCTGTGAGGCAGGGCAGGGGGCAGAGAGAAAGATTTGGAGCCCCAGGATTGAAGATCAGCCTGGTCCTCCCTGTGTGCATTTGTCTGATGAAGTGCAGGAAAAGTTTGCCTTTCTCCCACCCCTGCTCCGCCTACTCTGAGCCTGGTCCATGTGCAGAATGGACTCCGGATGGTAGTTGTGGATGCTCGGAGCACAAAGGGTTTCTTGTTTGCCCAGGGGTCTATCAGTGTTTAAATAGAACTGGCGGAAGCGCAGGCGCACCGTATCAGCAGCTTATCGGGGCTCATGGTTTTCCATGTACCTTTGCTAGTCTCTTGCGTTTACCCAGTTCCATTAGCACCGAGTTAAAAATTGCAAGGCCAGGCTGTACTGCACCGAGATAGGGCAGAGAGAACAAGCCACTTACAGAGTGTAGGGGGCTATGTGGGTCCGTGAGCTCTTATTTGCCTTCTGCCCATGTTGAGAATTAAGCTGCGGTGGCCTGTGTGTGAAGAGGCAGCCAGACAGAACCAAAATCTAGTTTAGGAATGCATCCAGAAGATAGGATGATGCCGGGCATCCCTGGGGCACGAGTAGCGGAGAAGCCTCTTGGTAGCCTAGCTCTCCGTCTTCGCTCACCAGGTCTGCCGCCAGCTCAGGAAGTGATTAGAGGAGGTGTCACCTACGAATACCTTAAAATCGTGTGCCATTTTGGCCTTGGCAAGAGTGTCTGCAAGCGTGTTTCTCTGGGAGCGGATCCATGACCCAAAGGGCTAAATATTCCTGTGCTATTTGGGTTGCATCTTCCTGGAAGGAAATCTTTATGACAGATAGATGGGGAGCCTGCTTTAGAAATGAGTCCTTTCCATTTCTAATCCTCCCTCCTACTTTCCAAGCACTTCCTCTAGGCTTTGTGCGATAGTCTTTATCAATATTACCTCATTTCATTCTCAGAACAATCTAATGAGATAGGAATTCTCATTTCTATTTTACAGACAAAGAGACTGAAGCTTAAAGAGTTGTAATTTGTCCAAGGTCACAGAGCTAAGTAAACAATAGCGCTCAGCACCTGAACCTAGGCTTTCTGATTCCATAGCTCTCTGTACTGTGGAAGGCTGTCTCTAGTGTTTTAATATACTTGCCTGAGCTTTTCATGCACATTGGTTAATTTGTCTAGTTGGCACAGAACTGTCCCAAACTTTGGTTATTGAAAACTGAGCTTCATGAGTTTTGTCCTATTTCTATCTCATCTATATTATTAAATTTCTACTTAAAATTTTTCTATTAAATGTTACTAAATTTGTTATTCCTTAGCCTCATTCTAAATAGCATTCATGAAGTAACCCTTGACATGCTAATTTCACTTTTCTCAAATTCACACTAAAATAAATATATTACCAATAAAATGAAAAAGTGTTATGCCCACCTAACATCATTTAAGGTACCGTCAGGGTCTTGGTACTGCACTTTGAACAATCCTGCTGTAAGATGTGAAGGCCGAGTGTCTGTACTGCTGCAGAATTGTGCCTGAACTATTAGCCTTTCTCACCCAGGCCCAACTCCTGGAGCATGGGCTGGGAGCCCCAGAGAGGTGGTTGGGTTGACTCTAGGGAAGAAACACTTCTGTGTCTTTTAGGACCTGTTTTCATTGCTCTAAGGAGGCAGCAGTACCAAGAAAAAGAATATGACTTCGCTTACCTTGAGGGTGTTAAAGTATTCCAGAGATGGGGGCAAGATTCTGTGCTCAGTGCTGTGTGCTCCCACCGAAAGGGAATTGCTGGGACCCTGGGAGTGGTGGAAGAAACAGCCTCACTAGGGGGCAGAATTTGGGTGGTCAGGGGTCCCAGCTGACGAAAGAGTCCTCTACCGAAATCCCATTTGTTCCCATTTCCATTCTAACCAAATGTTCCTCCCCAAATTCCATCCCCTCTGGGCCATAAATTAATGGGAAATTTGGAGCCCTATTGTCTGAAATAGTGTGTGTATTTGACCTACAACACTGTGTCTTTAATATAAGCAGCTAAAGAATAATTCCGAATTTCCTGACTTCGCTGTTATGCCAAAAATGTAACCCTCAGTAACCAAGCATCCTCATTTTTTCCAATAAAGTTGCAGTTGACGTGTTAAACTTTCTGGTCTTGGACCTTCAGCAACTTGGTCATTTGGCAATCCCTTCAACGGGCAACTAAGACAAAGAGGGGGGCTAGTGGTGTGGGGAGTCCACACTCCCGGAGTCTGTCTTTTTTTCATTGGCCTAGAGAAATCAGAGTGCTTTTCAAGGACCAGCTGGTTCGGATCTCTCCAGCTAGGCCCACCTGTAGCAGAATGGTGACGTCAGTCTGCCCCTCAGCTGATCTGGTACCTTCATCATTCCAGATAGCGGTCGCCTGCCAGTGGTGAGTTGGGCTGTTACTATTTTCAGTACCAAGATGTGAAAAAAAAATCTGCAAAAAAAGGAAGAAAAGTCTGCTCTTGGATTGGGCTGGGCATTTAGTATCCTGACTCCTCATCCTTGAAGTTCAGCAGTAGCTGACTCAGGATTCTCCTCTGGGAGCTGCAGAAGTTCTGGTCTCGAAACAAAATTCGACCTCTCCGGGGGTGCGGTTCCTCTACTGTCTGTACCCACAAGCGCCACGGCCTTAACCAAGGATTCCCGGTGCGGGACTTGTAAAAATGTCCCTCGTCGGCCTCCCTCTTCGTATCCCATCTTCCACCGCTGCCCTCCTACCCCCAGGAGCCTGTGGCTGGAGTTTGCAGGAACACCAGGCGCTCGTGGAACGCTGCCAGTCTCGGGAGATTCCGAGGGAGATAAAAAGCACATCTTTGACCACTTCTTTACCAAACAGACCCGAATGTGTAATTAAAGGCCCTGGGACTCTGCTGGAAATAGGTTTAAACTTGAGGTAATCCCTTCTGGCACTTCCTCTTCCTAATAACCATCAACAAAAATCAAACAAATCCACCTGGCTCCAGCCAGTAAGTCTAACCAGCAAAGGTCACGGGAGGAGCGATAAGAGAAGAAAGCGGCCACAAACAGCATTACTGGAAACACATGTCGGGACGTGTTAGCAAGTGACTCCTGCCAGCACCATCCTGGCCCCGAGATGGGCCGGCTCCGCTGTCGAGAAACTCATTCTCTGCCACTGGGAAGGAATGTGACACGCATGGGAGGGGAAGGCGACTTCGGGGAACTCCGCCCAGCCTTCGTCTCTTCTCTCTGTAAGACGTGACTCAGCCAGAGAGACTAGAGGTGAGGCATGTTCTTTTGAAGCTAATTTTTTCTTCTTTCCTAAAGTACTGCATGGCTGTTACTGAATATATTATTGAGAAGCAAAACACAGGAGAAAATGATTTCCCCCAATCCTGCCATGTGGTGTCTGCCCCGCCAATACTTCGGTGCATCTTCCTTCAGGATGTTTTTGGTACTCGCATACGTATCTAGGTGTGAAATACAGAAACGCAAATGCATGGGAAAGGTTTTTCAGAAACTTTCAACTTGCGAACTATTTTGAGCTTGCTTTTTGTTTCAATCTATCGCGAGCATCTTTTTTCATTGTTTTGCGTCGCATCCTTTTAAGAGTGAGTCGTATTTCATCACCTGACTATACCGTAATTTACCTTAATAATCTGTTATAGAATGTCAAGTTTGTGTCCCAGTTCCCGACCTGTCCTCCCCACTCAAGCTATGCTGTGGAAACTTCCTGGGTATCCGGCTTTGGGCCGAAAGGGCAGGACGGTCTGCTGGTTTGAGTCTGCCCAGGTGAGCTCAGCATCCCCTACCTCTGCTTTGGACGGGAGGAGACCTGGTGTCTCAGAGATAGTAGGACCCTCACTGTGGGGGGCCATGCCGAAGGCACCTTGAGAACCACGTGGAGCAACCCTGTGGGAGGGGGATAAGGCCAGCTAGACCCTCCCCACTGCCTGGAGACACTGGCTGCCAAAGCCAAGGTTAATCCAGGATAACGCGGCTGGTCGGGTGGGGGTTTGCTGAGGACCACATGAAAAAGTCTATGAGAGCTTGAAAGAACAGGAAGAGTCTTCCTTCCCTTTCCTAGGTGCCTATGCTCCTGTGGGCCCTGGGTGGGTCCATGCCAGACCGAGGGCTGTGACACTAAAATCGAGTGGGTCACTGGTGAACTCAGCCCCCAGAGTTCTGCAGACCGCTTGCCTATTTGTTCCCCCCACGTGTTCGCTATCTGTGACATTTGCAGCAGGGGATTGCAATTAGGTAAAACTGCCAAGTCAGGACAAGGTGAACGAAACGGGTTGTGAGTGCCCCTACTATTGTGGGGCTGGTGCCTGTTAGCACCTCCGTTTTCCAGGAGAGGAACGTCAGGCGGAGAATTGTTGAGTTGCTTGCCTAAAGTTGTGGAGCTGGGATTCCAGCCCAGGTCTGACTCCAGAACCTGCCCCAAACCATCATGCCACACGGCCTCATTAGGAAGCACTTAGAAAAGCTTTCTGGCCAGGAAGGTTTATAGATATAACTTACTTAGAGTTAACAGGACAAAATCAGGCTGTAAAAAACACCATTGCTCAGTGGTATTTAGACAACTAGCTTTGCACAAAAAGCTGGGATTGGAGGCAGGGAGGGCGAGTCCTGGAAGCATCCTCCTCAGAATGGTTTTATGTGAATTTGTCACAACAGGAAGTAGGACTAATGGGGCGACACTGAGTGTTTGCATCTTGGGCTAGGATGCAGCTTCAAATATTTACTGTTTTGAACTGTATTTCTTAGTTTGCATATCTTTGACTATGTAACCTCAGAGTGGGTCCATCTTAAATCTAACTACATATTCCCAAAAGTTGGCTTTAAAAACAAACGAGGACAGAATTCCAGGTTTGTGCTTTTCCAAACTTTTCTTTGAAATTTGGCCTGAGATGCTAATAATTTTGACCTCATGGGCCAAAATGAAAAAAGGCTTTGGAAGGGAAGAATGGACTTGGCAGTATGTGTTTGTTGTAGGATCTCCAGACTGTCAGTGAACAGCATACGGCGAGGAAAACTGTGGCATCATTACAGCCATGTGGGAGCCTGGAACTGGTTTTTTAGCGCCATTCCCGGGAAGGAGGGAAGAAAATGTGGTACCAAGGAGCGCGCTCTCACTTAAAATAAAATCCCAGCCCACAGAGGCACGGACTTTGCGGGAGGGAGATTTCCTGGGGAGGAGCTGCTCTTGCCAAGATTATAATTGGCCCACCCACCCCCTCCATCGGAAAGACGGTGGCACCAGGTCTGTGAGGGTTGTTTTTTTTTTTTTTTGCCTACTTAGGGACACTTGGGGAAAACCCATGTCTTTGAGCCTAAGCGCCTAGAAACTGACCTGGTTTTGCGTCACACTGTCATCCTGCCAGAGCCCAGAGGACTTGCTGAGGGGCCAGGCCTGGCCCCGGAAATGGTCTTAGCAGCACCGCTGTGCACACAGAAAGGGCTTTCTCCTGATGGGGTAGGGGATTCTGCTCTTTCTGCCCTCTTGCCTGGGTCTCAGGGCTGGATTGGAGGCAGTGAATCCCATCTGCTTGGTGAGTCCCTGTCACCCATAGAGAAATTGGATGGCCTGGAAGCCAGGGGCTGGGGGACATAGGGACCAGCACGGGCAAAAGTGCCCACCTGCCCAAGGACAGAACATTTAGGCAGGGCTCAGGGCTTGGAGGTGGCCTTTGGTGGAAGCAGATTCCAGCAGGGCCCCTAGCATTTCCTGGCAACTGGGGAGGAAATCAAGGGAACACAGGCCACCTGGAGGGATTCTGGAACGATCAGGGTAGGGGAAGGCAGAGTGGGGAGTAGGACCCAACGTGGGCAGATGAGGTGGGGGATGGGGATGAACTCTGAACACGTGGTCACTTTTTCCTACTATGTTGGGTACTGCCCACACCCTCCCTGTGTTGGGCGGCACTGCGGGTGTGAAGTGTGTAAAGACAGGACAAGATCCTGAGCGTGAGGAGCACGGCAGTAAACTGCAGTGGTAGACAACCCCCTAACTACGGCGTCACCCGCACAGTAGCGAGAGGAACCGAGAGCAGAAGGTGGTGTTGGTGCCGGTGCCCTACAGCTGGTGTGTTACTCCCTCTGCTTACTCACGTTTCTCAGCGAGGTCTTCACAAGTGGATCGCAAGAGCCTTTAGGCCAGACACCAGTCTTCTGCCTCTCATGGCTGCGCGAGCCTCACCCGTTTGAGAGTAAGTGAAGGTCACTGCTTGTGAACTGGCCAACCAGCCTTGAACCCTGTGGCGGGAGGCGGGGCGGGGCTGATGTGTTTGGAGACGGCAGCCCCACAGACTCTTTAGGGAAGGAGGCAGAAAACCTTCCAGGTAGCTCACTCAGGCTCTGCTTTCTGAAATGCCCGTTTAAAATCTATTGCACATCAGCTGTCCTGCTTTGGGCGAGTTACTTAACCTCTTTGAGGCTATTTCCCTGGCTGTGAGCGTGGACCACCATGCTGACCTCACGGGATCTGAAGGGCTGCTTTAGTTTTGTGCCCGGCTGTGGTGAGCACTCAGGACCGGGCTTGGCTTCTCAGGGCTCAGCTCTGAGTCTCTTTATCTTTTTTTTTTTTTAATTGATTAGGGTTGACAATATTGTGTTAATTCTGGTGTGCAGTGATTCAGCTACACATGTATATATTCCTTTTCATATTCTTTTTCATCATACGCTATTACAAGATATTGAATACAGTTCCCTGTGCTATACAGTAGAAACTTGTTGTTTATCTGTTTTATATATAGTAGTAAGTATCTGAAAATCCCAAACTCCTAATTTATCTGTTCCCTCCCCTCCCTGCCACCTCTTGGTAACTGTAAGTTTGTTTGCTATGTCTTGTGAGTCTGTTTCTGTTTTGTAAATAAGTTCATTTGTGTCGTATTTTTCAGATTCCACATATAAGTGATATCATATGGTATTTCTCTTTGTCTTTCTGGCTTATTTCACTTAGTATGACGATCTCCAGGTCCATTATGTTGCCACAAACGGCATTATTTCATTCTTTTTCATGGCTGAGTAGTATTCCATTTATCTATCTATCTATCTGTCTGTCTATCTATCTATCTATCTATCTATCTATCTATCTATCTATCACTGTAGGTGTATCATATCTTTTTTATCCAGTCATGTATCTTCTTGAACTAGAGTTCCCTCCAGATATATGCCCAGGAATGGAATTGCTGGATCATAGGGTAAGTCTATCTGTAGTTTTTTTAAGGCATCTCCATACTGTTTTCCATAATGGCTGCACCAAACTACATTCCCACCAACAGTATAGGAGGGTTCCTTTTTCTCCACACCCTCTCCAGCTTTTATGTTTGTGGACTTTTTAATGATGGCCATTCTGATTGGTGTGAGATGATACCCTATTGTAGTTTTGATTTTCATTTCTTTGATAATTAGTGATATTAAGCATTTTTTTTTCATGTGCCTATTGGCCATTTGTATGTCTTCATTGCAGAAATGTTTGTTTAGGTCTTCTGCCCATTTTTTTGATTGGGTTGTTTGTTATTGTGGTGTATGAGCTGTTTGTATATTCTGGAAATTAAGCCCTTGTCAGTTGCATCATTTGCAAATATTTTCTCCCATTCCATAAGTTGTCTTTTTGTTTTGTTTATAATTTCCTTTGCTATGCAAAAACTTCTGAGTTTAATTAGGTCCCATTAAAAAATTTTTTTTTGCTTTTATTTCTATTGCCTGCGTAGACTGCCCTAGGAGAACTTTACTAAGATTTGTGTCAGAGAATGTTTTGCCTATGTTTTCTTCTAGGAGGTTTATAGTGTCTTGTCTTATGTTTAGGTCTTTAAGCCATTTTGAGTTTCTGAGTCTCTTTATCTTGTTTCATCAGGCACTGGCTCTTTCTAGAACCGACATTCTGGAAGGCAGCTATGCTCACCACTATACCACCAACGCTAGAACCGACATTCTGCATTCTGCTCTGAGACAGACTCTGTGGAGGTCCAAAAAGAAATTAGTCCTAGAGGCTTAGTTTTTTAAAAAATTGAAGTATAGTCAGTTTACAATGTTGTGTCAATTTCTGGTGTATAGCATAGTGATTCAGACATACATATACTACATATATTCCTTTTCATATTCTTTTTCATTATAGGTTACTACAAGATATTGAATATAGTTTTCTGTGCTATACAGAAGAAACTTGTTGTTTATCTACCTAGAGGTTTACTTTTAAGGAAAAAAGGAGGGTTTAAAAAAATGCTTTGACCTCCTATTGGTTTTTTGAAAGACTTAGGGTCTGGCTAGGAGTAGAGAAAAGACCAGTGTTACACAGTGTTGTGTAACCATCACCACCCTCCATCATCATCCCATACTGTAACCCTGTACCCAACAAATAATAACTCACAATTCCCCCATCCCCGCAGCCTCTGGTAACCACTATTCTACTTTCTGTCTTTATGAAGTTAACTATCATAGTCACTTTATATAGGTTCGTTAATATTTGGTCATCTCTGCCGTATCTTCTTTCACTGGTATATTTTAAAGTATATTAGAAACATGACATTTCCCTAAATATTTCCTTGTACATCTGTAGGAAGTAGGAATATATTCCTGAGTAAACTTAAGATCGTATATCAAAGTTAGAAATAAAATTTGCATTAATTCCTTAACGTCATATCATACCAAATCCATATTCAAATTTCCCCGGTTGTCCTAAGAATATCTCTTACAGCTGGTTTATTTAAATCAGGACCACATATTGCATCTGGTTCTTATGCCTTTAAGATGTTTTGGTTCTAGAACTTTCCTCCGCACTTCTCCCCACTCTCATGACATTGGCTTGTTGAAGCAACCAGGCAGATTCCCTGTAGAGTCCCACCTTCTGGGTTGGTGTGATTGTTGATTTGGTGATGTTAACTCCTTCTCCATCGTCTGCTTTTCCCATAAACTGAAGTTAGACTGAGAACCTGATTAGACTCAGGTGTGGCCAAACTGCATGTTTTTTTTTTCTTTCCCTCTTTAACAGAGGCACTGGGGATTGAACAGAGGACCTTGTGCATGCCAAACATGCACTCTACCACTGAGCTATAACCCCCACCCCACTGCGTGCTTCTTATTGCCTGGAATTAGGGTGTATCCTGTCTGGTGGCCCTACTGTGGGTCCCTCTGTGCCTGGGACAGAGGTTGATTGGGGGTAAGGGGCTCTTGCCTGATCCCACAGTGTCAGTAAGTTTTCATTTCCCACCCTGCTACCAGCAAACAATGGTCCCATGTTGAATACTATCCAGTTCCCCCAAACCAGTGCATCCATTCATGATCCCTGCCTGACTCAATTATGCCATTGTTACAAAAAGTGATTTTTCTAATTTTTTTTTCCCTCTACATTTATTCCCTACAATTTGTAAAGAAGAGCTCCCCCCGCCCTTGCGTGGGACAATCTGATTACCCTGAAATAAAGTACTCCTAAAAAGACGGGATAAATGCTAAATTCTGTCCTTTTCATTACCAATTTTCAGCGTAAGGAGTTGGGGGCATGTTTGGCCTTTAAGGGGCTGAAGATTGAGTGTAATGAAGGATTAGGGTTTTCACTTCCTTCGTTTTCTCCAGTTTCACTTGTGATCCTCAACTCTTGGAAAATAGGCTAGAGCACCATGGGGGATCGGCTGCCCGTCCTCATTGGTGGAGCCTTCTACTTGGAATTTTCTCATTCCAGGCTAGTTCCTTGGGTGGAGTGTGTGTAGGGAAAGTGTCATTTCTGGATCCTGTGTTTGTTCCATTTTTAGAATGAGTTGGGAGGGCCTTTGGAAGGGATATAGTGTCATTATTTCTCGAGGGTTTGTCTTCCTGGCTCTCTGCTTGTGGGATGTCATGGATTTTCATCATCCTCTTCCTGAACGGTCAAATGTTTCCAGTCTTTATTTTGCCCTTCGTATGATTAGCTGATGACTAAATGGGTATCAATCCATCATTCACCTCATATTTATGCAGTGTGGTCTGCGGGCTTCATCCTTGGGCTGTGTCCAGAGGAGGTACCCCTTAAGAAGCTCACTGTCTTGTTTGGGAGGAAAGACATATACATATAGGAGGTGGAGTCAAAAACAGTGCTAGCCCAAACAGAATTGTAAAAGTAAGCTCCAGTGGAATGTCTGGACTGATAGCGATCATCTATTGAACACTTACGCTATACTAGGCACTTATCTTTAAAACCCTTGGAAGGTAGGTAGACATTATCATCCTGTATTTCGATGAGGAAACCGGAGCTCAGAGGGGTTACATAGTTTTTCCAAGGCCACACAGCTCTTAAATCCAGGAGCTCAGCTGTGTCTCAAAGCCCAGGCACCATTCACTGCGTCATGGTATTCTGTTACCAGATATTAAAAGACATAGGAATTTAGAGAAAGTAGGAGATTAACTACAGTTATTATTCACAAAATATTTGTTACTTTGGAAATTAAAATGTTTCCCATTTAGGGGAGGGTATATAGCTCAAGTGGTAGAGGGCATGCTTGACACGCATAAGTTCCCAGATTCAATCCCCAGCACCTCCACCAAGTAGAAATAAATTATTAACAACTCCCCCCACAAAAAAGAAAAATAAAAACTTTGAAAAAATAAATTGTTCCCATTTACATGGGATTGTCAAAATCATAGTGTGCTAGCAATGTATTAAATATATTATGGCAGTAAAGCAAACATTCATAGGAAAAAAAAATATGTCCATAATCTCACCACCATAATAAGTGCTTCCGGTCTTTGCCTGTGGACATTGGTCTTCCTCCGTGGTGTTCATCATTGTGCATATATTATTTCATATTTTTTGGTTTGGCTTTATATACATAGTAAAGATTTTCATGAAGTTTTGTTTTTAAATTTTAAAGACTGGATAATATTCCATTGATGGAATAGAGAAGAATTTGCTTAACTGGTAAATTCTTCCTTTTGGGTCTCATGTAGACGGTTTTTAATTCTTGTTATCTGAAAAAGCACGAGGGAGGTCTCTGTGCAATTTTCTTTTTATCCCCTTGTGACACATCTCCTCAGCAAATTTCCAGGTGTTGGTTGCTTGGTTCAAAGACCTTAACATTTTCTTTTTTTGTACTTGACATGTTTTGCTGAATCGCTCTTCGGAAGGACCCCACACCGTTCCATGCTACCAGCAGGGATGTGGGGCCGTTTCTTCCTCAGCCGGGCCAGCGCCGGGGAGGCTTTTGGCTTGCATTTTATTCTCTGCTGATTTAAAAGGTAATACATAGTCCTTAGAACTTTTATGTATATAAATACATTAAATACACTAAATACTTGCCCACCATTTGTTTACTATTTTGTATTTCTTCTATATGAGTTGTCTATTCCTAAACTTAATTAATCATTTCTTGGGGCCTTTGTAATAGTTTTGTGTCCTGTATGAGATATTTACATGTGGGAGTCCAGTCCGAACAGGAAGCAGAGTCGCACTCAGCTGGTGAGTCTGCAGAGTGTAGTAAAGGGACAGTTTCTGGCCGTGTTTGGGGAACCAACAAGAAGAGAGCATCAGTTTGCCCAGCCACTGTGACACCTCAAGAAGCAAAGGGGGAGGGTGGGTGCAGCACAGTGGTAGAGCGTGTGCTTCCATGCATGAGGTCCTGGGTTCAGCCACTGGTACCTCCACTAAAAAAAAAAAAAAAAATGCAAAGGGAAGCAGATATCAGGCCCTGATAAGGGTGGTATATGGAGGGGGTCCCAGCCGGTGATGACTCCTCTCTCCCCTTCTCCTCTCCAGCTGGTACGCTGATCTCAGACCCCTGACCCTCTACACCTGCATTTCCCAAATTGTGAAATGACTTTAGGAGGTCCATGGATAAAGATCTTTTAAAGTTTAATAGTCATATTAAAATATACACACATTCAATGCTTCTATCTTATTTATGTAATAACACATTTATAAAATCTATTATTTCACAGATGTTTATTTTTGGTATAAGGCTAACTGTATATTTAACTTTAAAAATGGACTGGATTTGGTGGACTGTATGGAAGAAGACAGTACAGGGCTACATGGGCATGGCACAGGGGACGGAAGTGTGGGGAAACCGGCTCTCCTATAGGGACACACCCATCTGATTCTTTGATCTCCAAGTTCACACACACACACACCTGAGATAACTATCCTGCGAGGCCAAGGACTCTTGGTTACTCGTGGTCACTTTTCCCTGTTGTCCCAGTATTGCAGAGAGGATTCAGGAATGCACCAGAAGTTTGCTGAAGCCCCATCCCAGGTCTTCCCTCACCTAACTAGTAGGGGAGCCAGACAGGGCGCCCTGTGTCTGCTGGGGCTCATCAAGTATTGGCCCAAATGCTCGTGGGCTCCCCTGAGTCCCCACAGTCCTAAGACTGAACCCTGGGCAGAGCCAGAGGGAAGGAGGTAAGTGGAGCCAGGAACCTGGCCCACATTCGCTCTGGGGGACCTAAGTCTCACTCCCTTACTCAGGCTCCCACCCCCCCGGGGCATGTAGGTGTACCTCAGAGGACAATACCCACAGGGGCTTTACCTGGTCATCAGTGGCTAGTCCCCTCCCCTTACCCACCTGGGAGAGTTGGTTAAAGGCCCTGCCTCCCCCCTCGTCCCACCCCCTCCAGCCCCACACAGCGGTGTCACTGACAGACGCGAGTCCGTCAGTACAGCGGGCTACTTAGTGTCATGTGTCTTGTCTTTGGGAGTGTCTGCTGCACTCAGAGAATGTGCCTGACATGCCCCTCTGCGTAGAGCTTTTACAGGAGAAACCGGAGGACTTTAGGCAAAGGACAGATTAACATTATGATTTATTATGGATCTTATTATGTTACTCAGAGAAGTGGTTTGGCAATATCTTTTTGAGAAGTGGCTAGTTCTTGTGGAATAGTTTCAACAGTGATTCCGGGTTGGGAGCTAGGCAAACCTGAACTCCAGGGAAGTGCTCCCTGTCTTCAACCCCGTAGGTAGAAGGACCCGATGTCTTGGTTTGCCTGGGGGCAGGCCCAGTTTATGCCTCTGTCTTCTGTCATTTAAAAAGTATCTTGGTTTAGACAATAAATTGTGACCACCTGAACTGTAGAACCAGCCCTTACGGGTGTCTCAGTGGGAAGATTCCACACCACCCCTTCTCTCTGCTCAGAAGTTTCTGATAAAACATGGGAAAAGATAAGAGAGACAGAAGAGCTGGGACTTTTGGAGGAATGACCTCTTTGTTCTGACGGGGAGGAAGCCCTTGGGCTTGAAGACAAGCCCAGGAGGTAACTTGTTCTCCTGGCTTCCTCGGGATAAAAATATTGAGGTCATGGAGAGCCCCAGGGAGGAGGCCAGGGAGCGGCCCACGGGAGCAGCAGGACCGCTGCTGTAGCCCCTTCTGCAGGGGCAGGGTCGCCAGCACCCAGAGCCCAAATGGCCTTGATGCATCTGAGCCCGACCAGCCCTGGCCTGTCCCAGCACCTGCTGCGGGAGGGAGAGGAGGCCTCTGCCGTTTCTCCCTGGGCCTGGACCCATGCTGGGGCTCTAGGGTGGGGGGTGTCAGCCTAATTCTGGTCTTCTTCTGGCCCCCACCCCTCGCCCCATTGGTCAGCCACTTCCCGGGGAGCAGACAAGGGACCAGAATGGGCCCGTCTCTGGGTTGAAGGAGTTACTTCTCTATTTGTTACTTGGGGAAGGATGTGTGTGGTTTTACTTAATTATAGGACATGCGTTGTGTTCCTGCTGTGGGGCAGACAGGTGCCTGTGCTTGCTTGGTGCTGGAGGTACAGAGGCCCTGGCTCCAGACCAGACCTTTGAATGCCTTGGGTCTGTGGCGCGATGCTCAGGGCACAGAGAAGGGAGCGATTGCTCTGCCTGGGCTGGGCCAGGGGTCAGGGGTGGGGTAGGGGCCGGGCAAGGAGGCTCCAGAAATTAACATCATATGAGCACAGCCTCGGAGGATGAGATGGACTCTCATGGTGGGCAAGTTGGGAAGGGCTCTCCAGGCCAAGGAGAATGCTTGAACCAAAGTGTTGGAGGAGTGACACAGCTGGGTGGGATTGGCGGGGGAGGGAGGTTCTCACAGACGGGCTGTGCGGCCTCAGGCAAGTCACTTCGCTTCTCTCAGCCATGGTTGATTTATCTGTATAATGTGGATAATATAACCTACTTTCCTTCATGTGAGAATGAAAGGAGACATTGGTGTCTGGCATATAAATGCTTACAAAATGGAAATTATTGGCCCTGTTTTGAGTGCTAATCATAAAGGTGGACTGTTCTTTTCTAAAACATATGGCTTGTGTCACTGGAGTGAGGGCAATGCTGCCCTCCCAAAGCAGGTCTGGACTCGTGATTTCATTTAGGAAGATGCTATCCGGTAGGAGACGTTAGTGGAGGAAAACTCACACGGCTGGCTCGCTCCAGGCTCTGCTGTCCTCTTCCTCTGACAGTTGCACTGGGTCAGCAGTGTGGCTCTCGGCATCAGTAAATGCGTTTATTAATTACTTTTTATTCCGCAAATACTTACTGCGACCCTACTGTGTGTCGGGTCCTAGATCCAATGTCTTAGTAAGAGTATGTGGTTAAAGGTGACAGGGAGGCACTAAACCTGGTTTTATAAAATTAGAGATGTGTTTGGAGGCCATAATTTAACTGCTTTTTGTTACCTGGTACCTGGAAACTAGGCGGGGTGGTGGTGGTGGGGAATGTTTCTGTGTGTGTCTTTGGAGTGTGAGTGCCTCAAGAGTGGCCGCCATGGGCACAGAGCACATTTGTCCTTTGGGTTGTCACAGATACTTATTGAGCACCTACTATATGCCTGGCACTGTTCTATGCACGAGCTGTTTAAATGGCCTTTGAGATATGAAGAGTTCTTTCAGGACCATGATGATGACCTCTCCATGATCATTTTTGCTTTGGAAAAAACCCAGCCCCTTTTTCCATGCCTGTTTTTGCTCACATGGTCTTGGCAAGAGAAAACCCACAGACCTGTATTGTTGTGCATGCTTGAATCAGATGCTGCTCCGAGCAGTGATGGCGGGGTGCACTGTGGAGGGGGCGGTGCAGAGGGGCCTCAGCTCCTGTTTTACTCTCTATGGGGTGGGGGTTTCCCTGAAGGACAGCCCATGGACTCTCCCCTCCAGGATGTCACACTTCACCCTCCGTGGGGGTGATGATCCTCCTCTGTTAGTGGAAGGACCACCTGCTTCCTCTCTCCTCACCCCACACACACTTTGAAATTGGTCTCAGTAGGAGGGATTCTCTCCCCTGTGTTTCACTGGAGCAAATGGCTGCCTAGACACGTTAAGGAGACCAAGAGTAATCATAAAACTAATTTAAACAACAGGATCCTACTGTATGGCACAGGGGACTATATTCAATATCTTGTAGTAACCGATAATGGAAAAGTATTATGAAAATATGTATGGATGTGTGTATAACTGAGTCACTATGCTGTACACCAGCGACTAACACAATATTGTAAATCAACTCTACTTCAAGAAAAAAATGAATAAATAAATAAACAGAAGGGAAAAAAAATCTACTTTAATAGTATCAGCTGCCATCATGTTTGTGTACTTAAAATGCTCCAGGCAAACAAGTGCTTTTCATATGTTATCTTATTTAATCCTCCCAAAAACCCTGTCAAATTTGTTCTGTCATCCCCATTTCACAGGCAAGGGAAACTGAGACCAAAAGATCCAAGTAAGTTACTAGTCCATGGTTACACAGATGTAAATAGAAGACCTGGGAGTTGAACCCATTTCTCTCAGACTTGGGGTGCCTTCACCCACACACACTGTCCTGCTGGAGGGGTTCACTCACTTCTCTCCTGACCCCTCCCTTCCCCTCCCTCACCTCCTTCTCTTTCTTGATGATTCTTAGTTAACAAGCCAGGCTCAGAAAACCCTGATGAT
This sequence comes from Vicugna pacos, assembly GCF_048564905.1. NCBI lineage: Eukaryota > Metazoa > Chordata > Mammalia > Artiodactyla > Camelidae > Vicugna > Vicugna pacos. The sequence continues at coordinate 21,198,059 of NC_132989.1, read as the reverse complement.
AACTGAATCACTTTGCTGTACAGTTGAAACATTGTAAATCAACCACACTCCAATAAAAAATTAAAAAAAAAAAAAGAAAGAAGGGAAACCTGATATATAGCTCAGTGGTAGAGTGTGTGCTTAGTATGCCCCAGGTCCTGGGCTCAGTCCCCAGCACCTTCATTAAAAATAGATTAAATAAATAAATAAACAAACCTAATCCTCCCCCTATCCCGAAAAAACAAACAACAACAACAACAACAACAAAAAAATAAAACCCTGATGAGCTTTCTCTACAGTGGAGCCATTGATAGTAAGGCACTCACGCTGGGGCTGCAGGGGTTAAAACTCTGGCCTGGTGCTGCAGGAATGAAGGCCTTGGCCTTGGCTATTAGTCCTCCTTTCTAATTAAAAATCGCCACCACTGGCTTTCCTCCCGTGCTAACTAGAAGAGTGTGTGTGTGTGTGTTTGTGTGCAGAGCTCTTCATCTCCGTTTCCTGTTTCATATTTAATTCGACATTTTTTCCAGTTTGTGGATGTGGAACACGTGTAAGCTGGGGACATGGTCTGTTAGTAATCATTCCCGCATTTGGGGGCTGGCTCGCTCCCACTGAGCCCAACCAGAGCCTTGTGGATCCTAATCTTCCTGCCTCATATAAGTTCCTTTGTCCTGAGCATCCTGGTTTCTGGAGGGACTGCCCCTGGAGTTTGGCCTTGCACATTGCTGTCTGGAAAAGTCTGGGATGGTTCTTGTGTAGGGGGTTGGGTTGGACTGGGCTGGAACTCCAACTGGTAGATAAAGCTAGAGGAGGCTCTGGGAAAGACAGCCCCCATCGGTGGTTGGTTGGGTCGGGGTGAAACGCAGCTCCAGATCTGTTTTTGGTCCAAGCTGGATGAGAGTCATGGTGAATATTAAGGGTTCCCCTTCTGCCCTTTTCCTGAGGTCTGGGGTCCCAAACCAGCCTGGATTGTACTCTCCGGTGCGGCTGCCCTGCTCAGCAGCATGGCCTTGGGGACCCTGTCATGGAGTGTGGGGTTGAGGCCCCAGGAGGGGACAGTGGCACTGGGGACTGGGGAAGCTTTGCCTTCTCACTGGTTCCCCCTCAACCAAGCAGTGGCTCTGATGAGGCAGATGGCAGTCCTTTGGGGCCTTACATGTGCTAGGGACCCCCCCTCAACGTCATGGGTGAGAGTTGGGACCCAGAGGTTCTGTCGGGCTTGCCTGAATGCCCTGATCTGCCCAGTGGCAACAGCTCTCATCCTGCTAACTTGAGCTTCTCCAGTGGCCTGGGTGTTTTGGGGCCCTGACATTTTTGTTGTTGTTGTTGTTGTTGTAATTAGCGTCTGCTCACTAAGGATTATCTCCTGTAGAGAATGGAGTCAAAGCAGTCATAGAACTGGAAGCTTACCAGTCAGTCTGACCTGGAAAGGACAGAAGCTGAGGTCCTTGGAGACTTAGAATGTGCCTGGGGGCAGAGAGGGAGGTCTGGGGACTCCTGACGTTGCATGGTTCTGTGTGGTGTGCACATGTGCATTTCCTAGGGAAAGGGTCTGTGGCCTTCATGAGCTTCCCAAGGTGTCTGGACTTCTCCAGAAAGTGAAGCATCACCGGTCTGATCACTCCCTCGCCTCACCAAAGGGTGCTGTAGGAAAGTCCCAGCGGAATATGATGGGGGTAGGGGGCACGGAGGGGGCAGTGGGGCCAGGGTGTGTGTAAGCACTTCTAGATCGCATACTTTCAAGTAACTTCTGGTGATAGCATGGGACACTCTCAGAAGGGTGGATGAGGTAGACATATTTTGTATGTCTTTGCAGACAGGAGTGATCCATTTTTATTATTTGCTTTTAGCTTGAAGGATGTACAGTGGGGAGTCTCTAGGATAAAGAATTATAACCAGCCTGGACTCCCTGACTTTGAATAATCCATTATAAAATATAGTTCCTTTAATCACAATATTCTTATCTTCTGTTTGTTTCTGAGCTGAATAGAAATGCACTAAGCTACACCCCAGCTGTAGAGTTTCTAGACCAAAGGCTACTGTTTTCTTCCTGCAGGAACCCTGGGGTGTTTGGGGGTTAAAAGGCCTGGACCAGCCATGTGTGTTTAAAAAACAAGGCTGATTCCGCAGCCAGCGGCTCCAGCCTGACTCCATCCTGCTGTTAATGGAGGACAGAGGACCACTTATAGCTTCCTCTTCACCCCATAACAAATAACCCGGTGCTCCCCCAGGCCTTCCTGCGCCCCCACCCCCACTGCCTTCCCGGCGGTGGCAGCAGCAGGCCTGTTCCAGTCTGGTTTCTCGGCAGGCCCTGCTCCTCTTTGTGATAAGGCCCTACTAACTGTGTTAGCGGGGGGGGGGGGGGGGGGGGGCGGGTTCGCCTTGCCTCTGTCTTGTTGTTTGGCTGGTCCAGAGCCTCCTGGGCAGGGTGTAGTCCTTTGTCCTGCAAACAAAGCTTGGTCCAGCTTTGAGCACAGGCTCCTGTGGTCCCTCCTCTGGGGCGGCCTCCCTGACTGCTCTCACCCAAGTGGGTTACCTCTTTGTTATATTCATTAAACAAATGTTAGGCACCCTTGAAAAAAATTATTTATCGCAGCCTCTATGTACACAGTTTAGCTCGTCATTTTCATCATCATTATCATAATTCCCGTTTATTGGAATTCGCTGTGTCCTCAGTTTGGTACTGAGCATCTTGCATGAAATGTTTTACTGACTCAGTGCAAGAGTCCCATGAAGTTGGCACCATTAGTATCCCATTTTTACACATGTGGAAATTGAGGCGTTTCTGCACTCCCTTTTCTTAGCTTTTAATGCAACCCTCTGTGGTCACATGATGTGCTTTTTTGGTTACTTGTTTCATATCTGGCTTCTGTATTACATCACGAGCTCTAGGATGGAAGGGATTTCCCTTCTGAGGTGCTGGGGACCCGGCATGAGTAGTGCCCAGCACTTGGGAGGTACTCAGTAAATGCTTGTTTGATGGTTGAATAAGACACAGCAGGTGGTCACTTGTCCACGGCCTCACAGCTCCTCAGCAGTGAAGCTGGAATTTAAACCTGGGTCCACGTGTGCAGAAACTTCAGCCAGCAGTGCCTCTCAGATGTCTGAGTTCCTTTCCCCAACTGGACCTGCAGCTCCATCAGGCAGGGCCTAGGTCTTCCCTGAAAGGGCACCCAGGCTTTGGAGTGGGACCCTCCTGGGTTCCAAACTCAGTTGGGTAACATTTGGAAAGCTACCTGTCCATTCTGAACCCGAGGGTCCACATATCTGAAATAGGGAAACTAAAACTCACCTGCCCAGCTTGTTGTGGGAATTAGAAATAATACATGGGGTTCTTGGTTTATTGTAGGTGCTCAGTGAGATGACAGCCAGCTTGAAACTGGCCTTATCCTACGTTTTCAGAAAGTCAGTGGTCTGGGCTGAAAAGGCTTAACAATCTATTTGTCTTTTTTTCTTTTTTTTTTACTTTTTTTTATTGAGTTATAGTCATTTTACAATGTTGTGTCAAATTCCAGTGTAGAGCACAATTTTTCATTTATACTTGAACATACATACATTCATTGTCACATTCTCTTTTGCTGTGAGCCACCACAAGATCCTGTATGTATTTCCCTGTGCTATACAGTACAGTCTTGTTTATCTATTCTACATTTTGAAATCCCAGTCCCTTCCCACCCCCCGTCCCCCTGGCAACCACAAGTTTGTATTCTATGTCTATGAGTCTGTTTCTGTTTTGTATTTATGTTTTTTTTTCGATTCCGCATATGAGCAATCTCATATGGTATTTTTCTTTCTCTTTCTGACTTAACTTCACTTAGAATGACATTCTCCAGTAACATCCATGTTGCTGCAAATGGCATTAGTTGTCGGTTTTTATGGCTGAATAGTATTCCATTGTATAAATATACCACAGCTTCTTTATCCAGTCATTTGTTCATGGACATTTAGGCTGTCTCTGTGTCTTGGCTATTGTATATAGTGCTGCTATGAACATTGGGGTGCATGTATCTTTTCGAATTGAAGTTCCCTCTGGATATATGCTCAGGAGTGGGATTGCTGGTTCATAGGGTAAGTCTACTCCTAGTCTTTTGAGGAATCTCCATACTGTTTTCCACAGTGGCTGCACCAAACTGCATTCCTACCAGCAGTGAAGGAGGGTTACCTTTTCCCCACAGCCTCTCCAGCATTTGTCATTTGTGGACTTTTGAATGATGGCCATTCTGACTGGTGTGAGGTGATACCTCATTGTAGCTTTGATTTGCATTTCTCAGATAATTAGTGATATTGAGCATTTTTTCATGTGCCTATTGATCATTTGTATGTCTTCCTTGGAGAATTGCTGGTTTAGGTCTTCTGCCCATTTTTGGATTGGGTTGTTTGTTTTTTTCTTATCAAGTCATATGAGCTGCTTATATATTCCGGAGATCAAGCCTTTGTCGGTTTCATTTGCAAAAATTTTCTCCCATTCCATAGGTTGTCATTTTGTTTTACTTATGGTTTCCTTTGCTGTGCAGAAGCTTTTAAGTTTAATTAGGTCCCATTTGTTAATTCTTGCTTTTATTTCTATTGCTTGGGTAGACTGCCCTAGGAGAGCATTTTTGAGATGTATGTCAGATAATGTTTTGCCTATATTTTCTTCTGGGAGGTTTATTGTCTTATGTTTAAGTCTTTGATCCATTTTGAGTTGATTTTTGTATATGGTGTAAGGAAGTGTTCTAGCTTCATTGATTTACATGCTGCTGTCCAGTTTTCCCAACACCATTTGCTGAAGAGACTGTCTTTATTCCATTGTATATCTTGCCTCCTTTGTTGAAGATTAGTTGACCAAAAGTTTGTGGGTTCATTTCTGGGCTCTCTATTCTGTTCCATTGGTCCATATATCTGTTTTTGTACCAATACCATGCTGTCTTGATGACTGTAGCTCTGTAGTATTATCTGAAGTCTGGGAGAGTTATTCCTCCAGCCTCTTTCTTTTTCTTCAGTAATGCTTTGGCAATTCTAGGTCTTTTGTGGTTCCATATAAATTTTACTATGATTTGTTCTAGTTCTGTGAAATATGTCCTGGGTAATTTGATAGAGATTGCATTAAATCTGTAGATTGCCTTGGGCAGTATGACCATTTTAACAATATTGATTCTTCCAATGCAGGAGCATGGGATATCTTTCCATTTTTTTAAGTCTTCTTTAATTTCCTTCATCAGTGTTTTATAGTTTTCTGTGTATAATTCTTTCACCTCCTTGGTTAGATTTAGTCCTAGATATTTTATTACTTTGGGTGTATTTGTCATCTTTTATTAGATGGTGACACTAATGCATGAGCCCATGCTCATTGCAAAAACAAACAAACAAACAAACAAACAAACAATGCAGAAATCAAAAAGTAGGAGTTTTCGTATCCTTCTTTGACCTCCAAACCCATGTTTCTCCCCAGAAATAAGTACTATTTTAATGGCTTGGTGTATATGCATTTACCTAAATAATATATATTTTATATAAAATTATACTAGGCATATTGTTCTAAAATTGGGTTTTTTCATCAGTCTATCTTGGGGTCTTTCCCTGTCACTACGTTCAGACTGATTTCAATCTTCTCAGTGGCTATGCAGCATTCCTGGTATGGCTGGACCATTGCTTATGTAACCATTCTCCTATTGATAACCTTTTAAATTGTTCCCAATTTTTCTTTATTTTGTATAAGATGGCAATGAATATTGTTTCTCTTAGCTATTGCTGAGGAACAATGCCCTTAAAATTTAGTGGCTTAAAACGACAACTTTTTATTTCCTAGAGTTTCTGTGGATTGCCTGAGTGGTTCTTCTGCCTCACATGGTGTTGGCGAAGGTGGAGTGTCCACAGTGTTCTCACTCATGTGGCTGGCAGTTGGTGCTGGCTGGTGGCCTGGGGCTGAGTTGGGCTGTCACCAGGGACACCTTGTTTCTCCTCTGTCTCCACACATGACTTTAGTTTCTCACAGCCCAGGGCTGGGTTCCAGAAGGTCACTTCTGTCCTATTCTGTTGATCAAATCCAGGCTAGACAAGCCCAGATTCAAGGGGACAGAGATAAGCTCTACCTCTTTTTTCTTTTCTTTTTTTCTTTTTTAAATTTTTATTGAAGCGTAGTTGATTTACAATGTTGTGTTAGTTTCTGGTATAGCATAGTGATTCAGTTATACGTATATATCCTTTTTCATGTTTGTTTTCATTATAGCTTATTACAGGTTATTGAATGTATTTCCCTGGTGCTATACAGTAGGACCTTGTTTATCTAGTCTGTATATAATACTTTCTATCTGCTAATCCCAAACTCCCAATTTATCCCTTCCTCCCCCTTTCCCCTTTGGTAACCATAAATTTGTTTTCTATGTCTGTGAGTCTCTTTCTGTTTTGTAAATAAGTTCATTTGTGTCATTTTTTTAGATGCCACATATTTGTGACATCACGTGGTATTTGTCTTTGTCTGACTTATTTCACTTAGTATGATGATCTCCAAGTCCATCTGTGTTGCTGCAAATGGCATTATTTTATTCTTTTTTATGGCAGATTAGTATTCCATTGTATAAATATACCACAACTTCTTTATCCAGTCATCTGTTGATGGACGTTTAGGTTGCTTCCATGTCATTTTACTATTCCATTGTAAAATAGTGCTGCTGTGAACATTGAGGTGCATGTGTCTTTTTGAATTAGAGTTTTCTCTGGATAAATACCGAGGGACAAGCTCTACCTCTTGATGTGGAAGCAACATCTGTGCCTGCGCAGGAGGGGAGAAATTGTTGGGATCATTTTTGGAGACTGGCTACACATTTATGTAAAAATATACCTCTGGCACCATCAAGGAAACTGGGTGATGGTTTAGGGGGCTGAGGGGGACAGATACCGCATATGTGGACTGTCATTCAGGGCCTCATCAAACAGTTCTGCTGCCTGTGGCCTGCCTTTGAGAGAGAGGGTTTCATGGGGTCAGTGAGAAAATTATTAGCCCTGTATTATCTTCGGCTTATTACTTACCTATATTGGTTTTCAGAGGGCTCTGTAATCCTAATAAAAGAATGTTCTGCACTTCACTGGAATTTTGAGACCAGCTCCGAACTCTGAGCCTAGCCGTTGGGCCGAAAAAGCCTGTTTGGTAATGAGGAGCGAGTAGGCTACAGGTAGCCAGATCAGAGGAATAAAACCTCCACTAAATTCCCTCTGTTACCATGCTTTTTAGGCTTTTTCCCTCTAGTATTTCCACTTTCCCACAAAAGGAAGATACGGAGATGTAGGCAGTGATGCCTTTGATGGAATAGTCCAGGGTTTAATTCAAAGATACTCACTGGTCAAGGTTGGTGCCACTGTTTTTCCAACTTTGAATACAAGCCTCGTCACCTAGACTTTGCACCCTAGCATGTCAGACAGGACCATTTTGCTTATAAGAGACAGAAAAGCTAACACACACTCTGGCTTAAGCAGAAAAAAATTTTAAAGATATTTATTGGATTACATACTAAGATATATATGGGCAGAGATGGAGTGGATTGGAGTTAGTGCTCAAAGATGGCACTCGTCAGCCCTGGACTCTCTCAGATCTCCTCTCCTCTCCTTAGATTCCTTGTGAGGCACCAGGGCGGTGGCCTGGGACCCTCATCCTCCAGGTTCAGTCCAGTGAACACCAGACCTGTCTCTGGCTCTGTCCCCAGCAGGGCCCCTGTGGTCCATTGACTCTGGCTCCCCCAGGGCTATTTTCCCATCCCTGGTACAGGCTCTGAGGCCCAGGGAAACTGGCACAATGATTTACTCAGGCTGGGCAATCTGTTCCCCACTGAGGCCTGTATTTTGAAACCTCACCTTGAGCCTGGAGAAAGGGTGGACCCCAAACCAGCCCTGGCAGCTGTTTCCTGAAAGCAGAAGAAAGGACATGGGGGTGTCCGGGACACACGTCCTTGTCCCTGGTTCCTCCATGGTGCACATCACACGGTCATTCATCTAGGATAGAAAACCCACCGTGGGAGGGATTTGAGGGTGCAACAGCTCAGGTAAAGCCAGTTCATTTCAACTGCAGGTAGCCCAAGAATAATTATAAATGATCCCAAAGCCTGCGTTTAGTCCCTGGTTATGGTCGGTTTTTCTGCCTTCACAGACTAGAGGAGGACAAGGCCAGATGTGAACCCCCTTCCCTGGCCCCTCTTGGCATAAGGGAGGGTGGCGGAGTAGCCAAAAAAGGTCAAGAAGGGAGGGAGGGCAGGGGCTGGTAGAGTACCCCCTTTGACAATCCAACTGCAGGATTAGTATGTGTAAAACTGATGATCTTTATTGCAAACTGTCTGTGTAGGTTTAGGTCAAGGTTATATATTTTCTTAAACCACAAACCTAAACAGTGTGGAGAAATGAAATGTCCTTCTTGGCCAGGCTGGGCGCACAACCCTAGGATGTGTTAACAGTTCCCAATGGGGTTATTAGCCTCCTGTTAATCCCTTTATGGTTTACTCTTTTGGTTTTGTTTTTTAGAGAAAAGTCAGGTTCAGTATTTATTGTGGAGGAAAGGAATCCTTCTGCTTCTCCTGCTTTGTTACTGTTAGTTGTCTACCAGGCAATAGCATGCAAATAGGATAAACCCTAAAAGGTACTTTCAGATGCTCTGTGGGAGAAGTCTATCGCAGGGACCCTCTGGCCCAGTCCCCCGCTCACCAGCCCAGAGCCAGTCCTGGGACCAATTTCCATTGCATCCTTCCTGAGACAGTCCACACACTGTTTCTTCTTCAGAGAAAAACATCCCACGCACACATTATTGAATGACGACTTGTTCTTATGTTCTTTAGAATAAAACAACTAGAATTTTCCACAGCAGTGACTTCAAAGCCCCTGCCCGAGTTGAGACCACAGAGCTAGAGAAATAAATCAGGCCTCATGTCCAGCCAGCTCCCTGTGGACGGCTGAATGCTCAGTGCCTCCAGTGGTTTTTACACATCTGCCTGCTTTCTTCCCAGTGCTCCCCATTCAATCAGCCCCATTTGAATGGCATCCTAGCTCTGACCAAAAATGATTTTGCTCAGCAGTATTGGGCAAGCCCCCCGCTGGCCTCATCTGCGTCTGGGCTCCAAATGCCCCACAGTTTCCACAAGTAAAGCCCATCCTCAAAGTTGAAGATGCGTCACCACCGAGGCAGTATCAAAGCCGCCAGCTTGGAACCTGAAGGTCTTTCTCAAAGAAGAGGCAAAAAAACATGGCAAACAGGGCAAGACTCCACCGGGGAAGCCTTATTGTCGCCATTCCTGTGTCCCAGGAATGGGGCCCTGGGGATAGAGTGATGAAGGCCTGCCCGCCCTGTTCCCGGCATTGCTACGCTGGGTCCCGGGGGAGGGGCTGGCGCGCGGCTGTGACATTACAGAGCTTCTGGCGGGGTTCGGTCCCTTGGAGATGCCTGTGAACCACATTCATTTTAGACGTAAAAGTGCTGCTGTTTGTTAAAAAACCAAGAGAAACAAACAAACAGAACCTCGTAGTCCTGTGCCTTACAATGCAGCAGACAGATGTAGAAGTAATAAGTGATAATCTTGACTTACTGCGGAGCAGAAATAATAACTGCTGGGCACAGGGGTCAGGCCCTGTCCGGAGCGCTGCTAAGCTTTACCTCATCGAGGCTTCAAAAGAGGCCAGTGAGGTAGAGCTGAGCGTCACAGTCATCTGACTGGTCAGCCCTTGCCTCAGCGAGCGTTTCACACCCCAGGTCCTTCTGATCCCCATGCCACGCACACACCCATCCCCCCGCCCCCCAACTGCGTTCCCCCTCCCCCACCTTAGCCCCTGTGCAAAAGCCCTGCCCACTTGGCACAGTGATGCCACCGACACATCCTTTGGCAGTTTGTTGAGACGGAAATATTTTTTAACTGAGCAACTATTTCTAGAAGAAATCTTTGATGCCTGGTAGACAGGTTCTTACTGCTGAGCCCAACTGGTATTCCAACTGGTATTCCATCTAGAAGAGGTAACATCATTATTTAATAAAAAGAAACACTTCCGTTAATTTGCAGTAGGGCCATAAACTTTGTTTACACCACTCTCAGCTGTGCAGAGGAACTATAGATTCTTTTTTTCTTTTTGATAGTAAAATATATTTTATTTTTTAAAAATTTATGGAAGTATATTGATTTTCAATATTACATTAGTTTCAGGTGTACAACATAATGATTCAATATTTTTGTAGATTATGCTCCATTTAAAAATATTACAAACTAATGAGAGAAAGTGTAGTTTCTTTGTTTAGGACTGTAACTGGTAGAAGCCCCCACATTACCCCACCTGCTGGGTGGCAGAGAAAAAGGCCAGTGCAGCCTAGTGCAGCATGTGATGGAGTCTAATCTTTTAAACAGTCTCTTGAGGTTTCATTTAGCCTTTTCTCCCTGGTCTGAGAGGGTATGTGGGGAGGGTCTTGGGAGAATTCACAGTCAGGGGTGAGGGTTCCCTCTGTCCTTGTGTTTGCCTTGGGTGTGAGCTGGCTACTGTCATGGAGGACTGTTTGGGCCCAGTCTTGTCCCTGAGTCACCTTGGTGTCTGCTGTACATCTGAGTCCATTCCTCTTCAGCTCAGGTAACAGCCAGGAGGGCATCCTTGCTGACTTGTTTCTCCCTCAGTAGATCCCTGTGTGTTTCTGCCTGGCCCTCCGTCTGGCCTCTGGGCAGGAGTTTCGCCCTCGGCCTCTGTCCCTTTGCTCAGTGTGTGCCCCAGCGCAGGAACTGGGGAAGCTCTGACGGTACCCAGACCCTCTCCTCCTGGCCATACTGCTTGGCCTGCTGTTCTCTATTGGTGGCCCTTCCAGAGGCCACATCAGAGGCAGGGCAAGAACCTCCCCTGCTCACCATGTCTCCCTCACCTGACCTAGCCCCCAGCTCCTCTCTGAGAGAAAACTGGGACCTACACACCTACTTGTCTACCTCTTGATTCTTCTGCTTGCTGTCCTCTCCCCACAATCCTTTGGCCAAGCAAGGGTGGGCTTCTCTTTCCCTTCCTCTACCTTCTGTTTGTTTTCCCATCTCCCATCTCGTGGCTAAGTCTGAATGGCCCACAGCAGCAAGAGATGCCGCTGGACACCAGCAGTTTTCTCCAGAGAAATGGTCATTGCTAACTTCTTCAGTTTTTTCCTTTTATTGTCCTTAAAGTGGATGTTTGTCAAGGATTGTGAAGTCATTTTTGACAGTCTCCTTTTGCATCTCTCACTGGTGGGTTAGTGCCCCAATTAGCATGATTTTGTTCTCTGTCATGGAACCTCAGAGAACACCAAGACATCAGAGTCATTTTTAACGTCTGGCGTCTCAAACCTTGCGGTCTCCTGAAAGTACATCTGTACGCTCCATTCTCAGCCTCGCAGCCACGCTGTAGGGTGGATAGGTAACCTGAAGCTTAAAGAGCTTAAGTTACTGAATAGATCACAATGAGCTAAGCTAAGAAAAGGTCATGGTAGACATTGTCAAATTTGAGATCATTTTTCCAGTTTCAGATTTTTTTTTTCTTCCACAGATTTACCACATATTTGTTTAATGTTGTGGTTTGTCAAGTTTGACTTTCACTTTGGATAAATAGGCTTAATTTGCTTTAAAAAGATTTTTTAAATTTAATTTTTCAAATATTTCTCCATTCATCTTTTCTGAGATGCAGAGGCCACCTTCATAGAAGAGAGCATATTTTCAGAACCAAAATGTTCCTGGGTTCAAGGCTGGAACTAAGTAGGTCAGTATTTTATGGTGCCTGATGTGGGGACTCCTGAATTCAACCCCACCTGTACAGGTTGGCTGGTAACGCCACTTCCTGCAATGTGTCCTTAGAGCTAATTGTTATTAAAGAAGGAGCAACGGCAGGAGGTGTGTGTTCCAGGTCAAAGAGGCTTGGGAAACAGGTTAAACAGACTGAACCAGGCTTCTTAACCACTGGACTTCTCACCCCTTTCACCGCACACACCATTGTAATAATCCCGGGAGAGACTATCATAGATATGAGTATTGCCCAAACTTATTTTTTAAAATTGAAGTATAGTTGCTGTACAATATTATATAAATTATAGGTGTACAATATAGTGAGTACAATTTTTAAAGGTTATACTCCATTTATAGTTACTATAAAATGTTGGCTGTATTCCCCGTGTTCTACAATATATCCTTATAGCTTATTTAATACCTAATATTTTGTACCTCTTAATCCCCTCCCCTATATTTCCCCTTCCCTCTTCTCTCTCCCCTCTGGTAACCACTAGTTTGTTCTCTATATCTGTGAGTCAGCTTCTTTTTGTTATATTCACTAGTTTGTTTTATTTTTTAGATTCCACGTATAAGTGATGTCATACAGTGTTTGTCTTTCTCTGCCTGACTTATTTTTTTAGCATAATGCCCTCCAAGTCCATCCATGTGGCTGCAAACGGCAAATTTTATTCTTTTTTATGGCTGAGTAGTATTCCATTGTATATATAGACTGCATCTTCTTTACTTATTCATCTATGGATGGACACTTAGGTTGCTTCCTTATCTTGGCAATTGTAAATAATGCTGCTGTGAACGTTGGGGTGTATGTACCTTCCTGAATTAATATTTTTGGGGTTTTTTTTTGGATATATACCCAGGAGTGGAATTGCTGGGTCATGTAGTAGTTCTATTTTTAGTTTTTTGAGAAACCTCCATAGTGTTTTCCACAGTGGCTGCACCAATTTACATTCCCACCAATGGCATACAAAAGTTCCCTTTTCTCTACATCCTTGCCAACATTTGTTGTTCGTGTTCTTTTTAATGATAGCCATTCTGACAGGTGTGAGGTGAACTCTCCCTGTGATTTTGATTTGTGTTTCCCTGATGATTAGTGATGTTGAGCATCTTTTCATATGCCTGTTGGCCATCTGCATTTCCTCTTTGGAAAAATATCTATTTAGTCCGTCTGCCCACTTTTTCATTGTTTTTTTTTGTTTGTTTGTTTTTTTGATATTGAGCTGTATGAGCTGTTTACATATTAATCCCTTGTCCGTCATATCATTTGCAAATATTTTCTCCCATTCAGTAGGTTGTCTTTTTGTCAAACTTATTTTTTGTTGAGCATTTCATGGGACTCATGTTGCATGGAACCCTCTCTGAAAAGTGCTGACCTGGACTGAACCACGTAGAGGAAAACAGGGAACTCATATTACCTTAGTATTTCCTTCTGAGCATCTGTGGTCCCTGAGTCAAAGAGGGAGCCTGCAGGACAGAACAGTTTCCATGTCAGTGCAGAGCCCAGGGTCACAATGCTTTACTGCTCTGGCCAGCAATCCAGCACCAGCTTCCTTCTGCCTCTGACAGAAGCTAGTCGCTCCTGAGGAAGGTGTTGGGGTTAAGCTGCTTGGCTTGGAGGTGGGAGAGGGTCTGTTCAGTCACAATAAGTAAATATCCTTCAACCTTCCCCTCACCCACCCCTACATCAAACACTGAAGCTCTCCTCCAACCAAAGCAACACTCCAAAACGAAGAGATGAGGGGAAATAAACAGGAATTTCAAGAATTTGCACGACCCTTCCTTTTCTGTCCTCTATTGCTTTAGACTGCAACTGTGATCCTAGTCAGCTAACGTTTGAATGACAAGTGGAATTAGTTGTAACAAGATTCCACCCCTGTTTTGTTGTCACATAGCCACTTTAGCCAAGGTCTTAGAGATGATAGAATTAACTAAAGCGGACGAGTATCAGCAAAATTAGCAATTTGGGTTGATTCCCCAAGCTTGTGGCCAGTAGCAGTTGGATGGCTCGGTGAACTTTTAAGGGCTTCAGGAAGGAGCTAGGCCCCATCTCTCAGCTGCACTGAAACTGTAGGTTGGGCTGGCTTTTCCAGGGAATAAAGACAGCCTGAATGCATGGGGTGAGGGTGGAGGGGTCAGGCTGGAAGGGCTCTGAAAGACTCTATAGATGAGAACAAAATCTTGCCCACCTGGGAAAGATCTCTTGGGCTACATAGCACCCCCTAACAGATTTATATGTCTGAGGTATGAAGCCAGCTCTTGGAGAAGCAATGCTGTAAAAACAAAGCCGCAGAGGGTATAAATTTGCTGACTGCACAAGTCATAAATCAGTGGTGAGGGGACCCAGAGCCCTGAAGAGGCCCAGTGCCGGCAAAATCAGAGGACAGCCCAGCTCATGGGACTTCTGTTGCGCCTGCCATGTCCACTGCAAAATAACCAAAGATTTCCCCTTCCCCTCCCCGTCCCCTACCAGCCTCTGCTTTGGGAACTGAGATGCTGCTGACAGAGCCTGGTAGTGTTGTGGGAGGGGAGGGAGTTCCACTTCTGAAGGCCATCAGTGCTTCTTGGAGCTCCTGCCACATGACCCTGGCTGTCTTGAATCATTTTCTTACTGTTTCATATCTTAGTTCTCTTCGGAGATTGTTGGCTTGAAGATAAAGGTTGTGTCTTGTCTGCTTTTATATACTTCTCAGCAGCTACTCCATCCTTTACATTTAATAGATGAATAGGTGACACTCTGCGGGTGTGTCTGACCTGCCCATTAATCCCCTAGTCCATAAAAATGGCCCCCCTCCCTCATCAAGAATGGGTCCAGGAGCCAAGCACGTTCTGTGTAACCCTGCTCTCCTGACTAAAAGAGGTAGATTGCTGATAGATGCTGGTCCACTCAGCTGATTTCCCCTGGGAATCGGGGTCTGGGACTCAGACAGTAGTTGGTTTCCTCTAGCCCTTTGAACAGGGCATGTAAAACAAGAGCCATGGATCATTGTTGCTGTCTTCTGTGTGGAGAACAGAGGGAGGAGGTCTGCCAAGAGAGGAGAATGGAGCAGATGTGCAGAGAACAGCATTGACAAGTGACTGTGTGGCCAGAGGGTCAAAGAGAGAGGAAGGGTGCCCGCCCTGGCTCCTAGTGGCTCTGCACGTCCTGGTTCCTGCCCCTCACGAGGCCTGGCTGTTCCTCCTGCCTTTGGGTTCTGAGAGATCCCCCTGAATCTGTATCAAGTCATCTTTTTTTGCTTATGCTTGTTTGAGTGGGTTTCTGCTTCTTGCAACCGGAGAGCCTTGACTAAGCAATATGAACAATAAGTGATCCTTGGTTGAATTTCCAAGTTATTTCATGAGCATATCTTGTTGGCTTTGCTTTTAGAATATGTCTAGAAGATGACCATTTCTCGGCATCCCCACTGCTTCAGAGTCTCCATAATCTCACTGGGATTTGGCAGAAGCCTCTCCACTGTCTCCCGTTCACTCACGCCTCCCTACAGTCTGTTCTTCACCTAGCAGCCAGGGGGGCAGAGGGCAGAGGGTCCTTCCCTTCCCTTCCCTCCTTTCCCTTTCTTCTTGTGTTTTCCCATCTTTCATGAATAGATTGGTTCTAAAGCTGTTAGGTGGGACAAAGCAAGGTAGGTGCGTAGTGCACCTGGGGAGAGCTGCTGTGGTGCCGGAGGGGGTCAGAGCCTGAATGGGGTGAGGAGGGAGTCTATGTAGAAAGACTGCCTGGCTTGAGGAGTCAGAACCCAAAGAGGTGATAAGGTGTCTAAAGAGGAGGCATATCAGGGCCTTGAAAGGTGAACAAGGTGTCCAAGTGGTACAGAGAGCAGCCTCATGCAGAAAGGTGGGAAGACAGACCTGGGTGGGAAAGGAGGATGCCCACGGGAAGGCATATACCTGCATCATAGGTATGTCCTATTATGGGGTTTCAGAGTCCAGATAGAGTGAAGAAGGTATCTGTGTAGAGGAGGGCCCTGACGTGAAGGGTCAGAGTCCAAGCAGAGTGAGGAACATACCCCTGTGGGTGGGGGTTGTCCCAGCATAGGAATCATAGGGTGAGAAGGGCATCCAGGGGAAAGGTTGGGGGTGGCAGATTGGTGACATCAGGGAGAGGGATCAAATAAGCAGATATATAAGGACTAATGAGAGCCAGATTTCTCACTGTCAGAGAAGGGAGTTACAATTAGGGAGAGGGATAAAACTTAAATGAACCTTATAATGTTGAATTTGGACTGGAGATATCTATCAGAACTCATAGCTTTAAGTACATAGATAAGTAGGTAGGTAGGTAGATTGATTGACTGACTGACTGATTGTGACAGATACATGTAAATGTCCACTATCTCTGACCCCACTGAGGGCCCAGGCATAGTGCCACCTCAAGAGCAATGAACACACCTAGCACTCAGATCTTGGCTTCTAAATGTATTTTCCAGTAGCAGGAACTAGGGCTCCTTGGAGAAACGGCTGATTCCTGGATTAGGGCATGAAAGGTACAAGAAGAGCCTGGAGCATCTTGTTATGGCAGAAAGCAAGCACGTGCTCAAAAAATGAAGGAGAAATGTCAAATGGACACAGAAGCCAGCTGGAAGGGGCCTCTACTGGCCTAATCTGGGACAATTTGAACATCAAAATAAATAATGATAGGGATGAATTATAACCCACTGATTGAATTAGGAGACCATTACTCCATACTAATATAAATTATCAATGAATATTTACATAGTTTAAAATATTCTCTCCACAAGATTTTTTAACTTCAAACAGGAAAAGGGTAACTTTACAGTGAAGTCTGGCAAACATCACATTAATCAAATGATCAAATAGAGCATCACCAGCCATGGGACAAATTGAAATCATGCGCCCCTGATAGGCAATCAGTCAGCCTTACTTCTGTGTGTTCCTGCCAGAGACGCATAACCAGAATCTAATCATAAGGACCACACTGAAAGACATACTCTGAAATATCTGACCAGCCATCTTCAAAAGTGTCTAGGTCATGTAGGCTGCGGACCTGTTTCACATTGAAGGAGGCTGATGAGACGTGTCGTGTGTGTGATGCTGAACTGTCTTTGGACTACCGGGGTCCAGCTGATCTAGGCTCTGTTGGTCTTGGCTCCAGGCTGCAGGTTGGGTCCAGGTCTGCACCACGAGTCTCTCATCCTCCTTGGATTGTCAGGTCCCCAAGGCACATTCTTTTCATGGCTGAAAAGCAAGTCATGCACAAATGTATCTCAAGTGTCTGCTCACTTCACATCTAAAATGTCTCATTGACCAGTGCGAGTTCCAAGGCCCAGAGTCAAGGGTGGGAAGTCACATTCTGCCCTCTCCATGAAATGGTAGCAGAGGTCTGGGTGTATGCTTCTGCTGCTGTAGGCTTGAGTCTTTCGCAGATAAAAAATTTTAAGTTTTGATGAAGTCCAGTTTAATCAATTGTTTTCTTTTATGGATCGTGATTTTGGTGTCATGTCTAAGAACTTTTCACCTAACTCTAGTTCATGAAAATTTTCTCCCATTTCCTTCTAAAAGTTTTGTATTTTACATTTAGATTGATGGTCCATTTTGAACTAATTATTATGTAAGTTATGGGATTTAGCTGAGTTTCATTCTTCTTGCTTATGAATGCCTTGCACCATTATTCCAAGACCATTTGTTGAATGTTCTCATTAATTGATTACTTATTTCCACACAACCATCTTTTTTACTCCTTATATAGTAAGACGAAAAGTAGGGACCACATCTTATGTCACTTGGCACCTCCCTCTGAACTTAGTATTTGTTCATTTATTTAACAAATATGAATTGAATACTCATTATGTGTTCATTTTAGGAAGTGAAGACTCATTAATTGAATGCTCACTAGAATTATGCTAGGTGCTTAGAATACATCTGTTCTTGCAGAGCTCACAGCCTAGTGAGGACAAAGATGATGCACAAAAAGCAGCCAGTTAACATTGTGATGAAGTGCTCAGAAGGGAAAGGAAAGCTTACAGAGGTAAAGACCAGTGGGGGGAGAGGACCACGCAAGTGGTTAGGGAGGTGCATTCACAAGAAGGTTGACCCTAAGCTAAGCCCTTCCAGTCTTAAGATCTGTGATATCTTTGTGACTGTGATCAAGCAAGAGGGATGAGAAGCCCTAACTTGTTTTTCTGTCCATCCATCCATCCATCCATCTTCACACCCTCCAAATCTTAGCTGAAAATGTACCTGAAAATAATTTTTATCACTTTATATTATAAAATGAATGCACACAACTATATCTCCTGACACACAAAAATATCCTCAACATATTGTTTAGTGAAAAAAGACAGTTTTGGAAAATTAGGTAACATTGCCCCCTGCCCCCCCATACCACCCCTTAGGCACCAGGGTTCCCCAAACTGCTGATTTCTTCCCCTTCGTCAGAAATTAGTAACGAGCAGTGAAAGGACTCCAGCTATCAGAGGGTTCCAAGTCATCTCCTTCAGTTACTGACCCTCTGAGCTATGTCCTGGACCCCCACCCCCACTCCACTGTTTCCCATTTTCAAGACCACCTGGGGCGACAGAAGGTGTTCCCAGTCACAGGGCTGGATGCTGAGACTTGGAAGACTTCCGGGCCTGGTGGACAGGGAGTGGATTCCCACCGCTACCCCGCACCCGGCAGAGCCTGGCAGGAGCCCAGTCCAGGGGGAGGACGCAGGGGCATCCCCAGCATCGGCCTTCTCAGTCCGTTGTCTGCAGCCCAGCGTGGTTTTGTTGTACCCCTTGGATTTTGGATGTTCATAAAACAAGCTGCCAGCTGCCTGCCTGCCATGTGGGTGAGGCTCTGTGGGAAGAGCGCCTTGCACAGCCGGCCTGTGAGCCTCTTGGTTGGCTACCCAGAGCGCTTCCCCGAACTAGCACTTGGAGCCTGCTGGCAAATGAGGAGGAGACAGGCGGGTTTACACAGCCGCGTCTGTTCGAGGTCCTCACGGTGCCTCTAAGGCTTCCATTCTCCTGTCCCCTCTTGGCCGTACCTCTCTCCAGGCCTGCCTTTTGGCATCCAGATCTCAGAAGCCTGGCAGCACTTGGCACAGGCCTGGCACAGTGGGGCCAGCCTCCACCTTTCCAGGGCATTCTCAGCCTCTGGGTATTTGGGAAGTCACAGAAGTCTGAGAAGTGAGGACTGAACAGGTTCTTTCTCTCCCATGGGTGTTTTTGGCCACTTCTGGGCAGAGGCCAAAAGTTGTTGCTTTTCATATCAGGGGCAATCAGATCTTTGCTGGAGGACCTGGCAGGGCCTCCCTTCCTTGGCGGGAGGCAGCAGTGGAGTCTAAGCACCTTGGTCCTGGCACTCAGGGAATGTGACCTGCCAACTCTGCGGCTGGGGGGCAGGGGGATGCCCGTTCCAGCCCTACGGTCTCCATATGAAACCTCGTGGTTGCCTTGGTTACACAGGCTGACTCTCACTGAGCCCAGTTACTTATTACCTCTCCCTAGGCTTGACCTGACTTGAGCAGGCAGCTTCGCTTCCTGGCATTTGATCTCCCCACCCAGGCTCACTCCTCTGGGGGAAGGTCCCCCAACATCTGTCCATAGACAGAGGGGCAAAGGCCACTGAGGCTTGGATAGGATTCTCTTCTTGCACTTGCCATTCGTTCCCCAACACCTTGCCATCTTGTCTGGCCCTGAAGGGAGGCCCTTCTCCTCCTCCTTGGAAACCAGAGGATCCCTGGTGCAGTGCAGCTGCAGGCCGCCCACTGTGTTCACGGCACATGATCTGCCTGTTTCCTTTAGCCTCTCACTACAGAGGCTCTGATCCCGGAGGCCAGGATAAGCCTAACAGAATTGATGTCAGCACCAGCCTGCCCAAGTTCAAGCCTTGACACCATCACTTACCTGCTCTGTGATCTTGGAGAAGTCACATGAACTTGCTGAGGCCTAGTCTCCTATATCATGGGAACAATAAGCGACCACCTCAAAGGACTGTCACGGAGATTAGAGAAGATAATGTCCGTAAAATGCTTAGCACGGTGCCTGGTACATGTTAGTTGCTTATTAAACATTAGTGGTTGTTTCTGCCACTCTTTTCAAAATCCATCTGTCGTTCGAATTGTTCTTCCTGCTCAGTGACAGTGGCTGGTAGTAATTAACTTACTTAGCTGGTTAAGATCTGAATGACAACAACACTAAATCCTTGTATAGTATTTTCATTGTTCTCAGCACTTGGTATCCATTTTGTACTTCATCCTCCTCAGGCCTCTCTAGGATGCCTACCCTCATTATACCTATTTAAATGAGGAAAGTGAGGCACAAGGAGCTCAAGTGAGTTGAGTTGGCTGAGGCTTCACAGCTAGTGAGTGGCAGATCCAGGATTCAGAACCAGGGAATCTGGCTCAGAATCTACAGACACACTTGGTTTGCTTCCCACAGAAAACACAGGGCAGTAGAAGACAGTGCCTTCTATGCGCATGGAGTGATGGTCAGGCTGGGCTCTTAGCGCTTTTCGCATCACCCCAGACAGGAAGCCACCTTCTCTGCTTAATGCCTGGTGTGTCTGCAGCATCTAACTGTTTGCGAAGCATCTCGCAATTTGCCGGGCATTTTTCACACAATGCACTGCAATTTATCTGCTCCTTTCTGACAGGTGGGACAGGCAGAAGACAGTATTGTTATTTCTGTTTTACTGAGGCTCAAAAAAGGTGAAGCAACTTGCCCAAGGTCACCCAGCTAGTATAAAATTACGGGTCTTCAGTTTCTAGATGCCAGTACTTTCTCCTATACTATCCTGCCTTTTGTTGATGCCAAGGGTAGGTTCCTATACTTGAAAGTCATAATATAATAACATCCTGGAACTAGAAAGTCCCTTAGAGCCATGCAGTTTATCTTTGAATATGCTTGAACACCTCCTGTGATGGGGAACTCACTACCCATCTGATGGTGGCTTCTGATGGTATACAAGGAGGGGCTGGCCAAGGGCACAGGGCTGAGCTCTCTGAAGAATGGCCCTGCAGCCCGACCCACAGGGTCTCCTCTAAGTCCTGCCCCGGAGCCCTCTCAGTCCTCCCTCCCTAAAACCGCAGTCCCTCCCTCGGAAAGGAGCCCTCTCTGCACAGACTGGTTAAGGTTTATTAGCCCTTAAAATTCCTTTGAGATGAGTTGGTATTTATTTCCCTGCAAAGCTTATGTAACCGTAAGAGGATACCGAGGCTGCCAGAGCTGTCTGTGGTTTGGATGGGGCTTGCAGTGGTTTCTTCTGGGAGCTGAGTATTATAATGAATGATCTCATACTACCATTTTCTTTGGAACTGAGTTGTGCTGGTCCCAGTGGTACCTGGAGCTACCTCCCAGGCCCCTGCTGTTTTCATTCAGGCTGGGACCTGCAGGTAGGGTGAAGGGGACAGGGAGAGCCAAAAATAGACCCTTGAGGCAAACTTGGCCCCTCAGCATCTTCACGGAGGCTCAGATCTGGGTCTTCAGCCAGATGAGGCTTCGGGTGGCCCACAGTGATTGGGCTGTCGGGGAGGTGACAGGGAGAGGACAGCCACCGTCTGTTCCCATCTGAGCTTCTATAAGGAGGCAGATTTGGGGCTTGGAACAGGAAAGGGTCAGGGAGAGTCTGACTGCTGGGAGGTCACAGGCCAATCCCAAACTGTCAGAGCTGGGGCAGCCTTGTATTGGGAGCCTCCGGTTGCTGAATAAAAGGTACCATTTACTGAGCACTTACTTCGTACCAGACGCCCAGCCATGCACTTTGCCTGCATTCACAGCGGGAGGCCGCATAAGGAAATGGCTTGTAGGGTAGACTGCAGTGACCATGGTGGGTCTGCATCCTAGCTCTGCCACTTGCTGGCTGCGTGACACTGGGCACTGATGTAATGTCTATCCTCATCTCTAAAAGCAGGGGTGATAACAGCTCTCCTTATGGGGTTGTTGGGAAGATTAAATGTGATAATTCGGCCAAAGCTCTTAGCCCAGTGTCTGGCACTAGCAAAGAACTTCAAAAACATCAGCAGTTATCATGAGCATCATCTAACTGAATCCTCATAACCACCCTTCGGGGTGGGGACTCGTGATCTTCTTTTGCAGGGGAAGAAATAGAGTTTACGGAGGTCATGTTCTTAGGGTCATGTAGTTAATGAGCCACAGGGCTGGGCCAGGAAAGCTTGAAAGCTTCATTCCTAGTGTCTCCTTGGCCTGAAGTCAGTGGAGGTGGGGTTTGCTGCATGGAATCCTTCCTTGGGCATCTTGAAAGCTGCCACATGCAGAGATGGGGGAGGGTAGAGCTGGAGGCCCTGGCCATGGACATCTGGCCTGGGGAACAGATGGCTCTTGGAAAAGACTTTGAGGAACCCATTAGATTGTGAGCTCCGAGAGGGTCAGGGACCATATTGGTCTTGTCCACCACGTCCTGGCTCTGAGCGCTGTGCCCACCATTTGGCGGGCACTCAGGACCCTTTTTAAAAAACTTACACTTGCAATAATCTGCTGAGTACCATCATTTAACAAATGAGGCCTGGCTTTGCTTTTTGATATCAGTAACCTCTTTGACCTCAGTGACTTGATGCATTCAGCAGCCAGCTGGACTGATAGACCCCCCACCTCCGCCACCCTGGAGAACAAAATGCCTGGGAGGTATCTCTGTGCTGGGGACACAAGTTGGCAGTGGCAGTTAGAGCTGTGGAGCCAGAAAGAGACAAGAGGGAAGGCTTGATGGGAGCTTTCAAAGCCCCAGTCCAGTGCCTTGAATTTAATGGGTAAATATAAACCACCTACTAGGTGACTGCAGTGTACTTGGGGGCTGCAGATATAGCCTAAAGAGACAGAAGGGCCCAGCCTGCTGGGGAAGGGAGGCCAAGAGTAATCTAATGAGTCATTGGTAATTATAAATTATGATAATCATCATGAATTAAAAAAAAAACCCAAAACAAACAAACAAAAACCTCTGAGTATAGAGATAGAGAATAACAGGGAGGTGGAATTCCTATTTTAGAGTAGTCAGGGTGAGCCTCACAGAGGAGGTGACACTTGAGCTCCTTGGAAAACATTGTATGGCCTCAAATGGGCCTCAGTCTTTCTTCCCCATGGTCACAGGGGAATTTGAAGCTCTGAGGCCCGAAGCTGGCGCCAAAGCCTAAGTAAAGGCACACTAAGGCATTTCTGAAGGCTGTGCTGGGCCGGAATCTCATGAGAAAAGCTCCTGTCCCACCGAGGAGCTGGGAATAATTAACAGTGAAGGGGCTTAGGGAGCTTAATTAAAGAAAGGAGCAGATGGCTCCAGCCAATGGGGTTAGAGGCGCCATACATCCCTGTTTCCTGAGGGCATACATGAGACTTGTTTTCGAGAGTTTTTCCATGTTTATCCATTAGGTTTGGAATCTTCTTAAATGTTTTAAGTGTCTCTAGCAAGAAGGCAGCTTGGGGTTTTTGCTTTACTCCTTTGTTAAGTATTTTCAACCTCTAGCACTGTCTTCTGATCATCCTCACCCACATCCAACGGGTCCCATGGGTTCTACGTCCAAAATGTCTCTTGAATTCAAATCCATCCTCTTCCCTTTAAGTCCACCACCCCTCCCACCCCCTGCTGGGCCCTATTGCCCACGGGCCATCTCCATGCTACTAGAGTTTCTTTTAAAGAGGTTGGTTTTTTTTTTTTTTATTATTGCTTTCTTATTGTAACTTGGAACAGAATAATGAAAACCCCTTTCTATGGCCTGGGAAGCCCCATGATCTGATTCTGTCCCCTTCCATCTTCATCTTGGACCCTGTGCCCCCCTCACATCCCAGTGCTCTTCACCTGCATTCAGGGAATGCTCCTAGGCTGCTCCCTTCTCCCCGGGATTTTGTCTGAACGCAGGCATCAGGGACAGTGATGGATGCCTGGGCGTCGGTGCTCAGTAGCTGGGGGCAAGGTGCTCTGTGAACATCAGTTTTCTCTAAACATGAGGCATCAAAAAGCTACCTTTGACAGTGGATGTTTACTAAATGTTAAAGTCTGTTTCCTACTTAGGCTGAAACAAGAGTATATCCCCTTAGTGTACTTTATCCTTTTTCCCATTCATTGCCTTTTTTAAAGCTGTTGAAACTTGGCCTTTAGGCAGGATGAGTATTGTGATATCTTTATCAACCAGAAGTGGCTGCAGAGAGGTTAAAGGTCTGCTCAAGGTCACACAGAGAATGACAGTGAAGCTGTGATGACAGCCGCACTTGACCTCCCGAGGGTGACGATGTGGAGGGGCCAGAGGAAGACAGTGAGGCTAAGTCAGCCGGCGTCTGGCGGGCACAGGCAGGGGAAGAGCTTTGCTTTCCGGTCAGCCCCTGCCCCATCTGCCTGGCCCCCGGGAAAGGCTCAGAGTCCCACACCACGGCAGCCCAGAGCGGGGGCTCTTCCGCCCAATTTTTCTCAACTCTCATCCTCTCTCTGATCTTCTCCTGGCCACTTCTCCTGCCAGAGCTTGGCTTCCTCAGCCTTCTCTTTCCAGTTTAAACCAGCCCAGGATAAGGCCCAGGCAGCCCCCACCCAACTGGCAGTGTGGAGAGCTGGGCCGAGGCTGGGGTTTGGCGGTGCGCGGGGTGGTAGTCACTGGGCAGCTTAAGTTCCTCCAAGCAGATTTTCTACAGCCTCCACATTCCCAGCCGGGGGTGCCTTTCCTAAGAGGAGCCTAGTTCATTACCTAAATCCTCCAGATGAGGAGCCAGAGGAAGACCAGAAGGTCTTATGGTCTTTAACTTCTGACCTTGGAATAAAGACCCTGCCCAGCTGAGGAGCAGCAGTACCAACCATCCCCATGATGGAAGGGTGTTCAGCGGGAAGAAGAGATTTTGCTCTGGGGCCGTGGTGGTTCTAATGCTCTCCCAGCTGGTTGGATGGGTGCCTGCTTCTTGGGGCTGGGGTGGCTACGGGGAGACGGCAGTGGGGGAAGGTGGATGCGGGGAAGGGAGGCTTCTCAAAAACAGTCTAAAGGGTTGTTTAGTGTAGCTCCATGCAAGGGAGCTGTCTGAACCCCAGCTCCGCCATTTACCCGCTGTTTGACAGTGGAAGGAGTGGCTTAACTTCTCTGGACCTCGATTCTTTCACCTGGATAGAAGCAGGGCTAATACTTCCTTTATTAAGCAGATACCTTCTGGCTGCCTACAGTGTGCTTGACCTGGTGCAGTGAACAAGCCAGACAGGAGGCAGGTCTCTGCTTTCAAGGACGTTATGGCGGAGAGGGTGGCAGACAACAAACAAGAAATATTTCAACAATAAACACACAAGATAATTAGTGGTAATTCTAAGTGTCAGATCAGAAGCCAGAAGGGAGTGGTAATGATGGGGCAGACAGAGCAGGCCTCCCTGAGGAGGTGATGTTTAATCTGAGGTCTGGAGGTGAGAAGTCAGTTCTACACAGAAAGGAAGGAAGAGCATTCCAGGCAGAGGGAACAGCAGGTGCAGAGACCTTGAGGTGGCAACAATCTTGGTATATTTCAGGAATAGGCAGTGATTACAAATGTACAGTGTAGTGAGTAAGTGGGAGAGTACTCTGAGTGGAGGTGGGAGAGGCAAGCAGGGGACGGATCTTGTGGGGCTTTCAGACCATGATAAATTGTTGGGAAGCCTTGAGGAGGTTTTAAGTTAAGCAGGGGAATGATATGGTTAGAAATGTATTTGAAAAGCTGACTCCCTTGTTTGAGGGGATTAAAAGACATGAAAGCAACAATCAAATTGATTAGCACGTATTAAATGCACAACAAATGTTAGGGCTACAATGTAGAGACTTTGCAGGAGACAGGCAGCTCCCTGTTTGGGAGTGGGGTGGCTCCTAAGGGGTTAATCAAACCTGTCTCGGGAAAAGCTATCCCATTCCACTAATATAATGGTAAGGGATGCAATTCGGGCTGTTTATTTTTTAGAGATTCGGCACTCCTATTAAGCAATCACCCTGTTTATGTCACTACTAATTGAAGTAAATTGCCTTCTGCAATCAAATCGGGAAGTTCCCCCTTACGATCATGAAGGGACTTGGACTCCAGTTCCTGATTTCCAGTATTTAGTCTGCCTTGAGTCTTACCCTTTAATTAATTGCATACATTCCACTGATTTCCTTAAACGTGCAGTTGGCTTGCTGTTGGGTCCGCAATGCGTTGATTTTGAAATTGCCTTCTGGGATAGGAAGTGTTTCCTCTGCTCCTCCCCCGCCTTCCCCCAGCCCGAGCTGTCTTTGGGCTGGTGGGGCTGGTGGGGGGTGGGCTTCCGGCAGATGTGAGAGGTGGAGGTGAGCCATCGGTGTGACTGCTACCGGTCCAGCAGTGGAAGACTTCTACAGTACATTAGAACCAAAGCCTCAGGTAAATCAGGCTGGAGGCTGTCTGGGGCTGGGGTTGGGGCAGAGGTTTCTGCTCTTGTCAGTGGTGCAGGAGGAAAGTAAGAGGGAGATGGGCAGAGAGTAAGCACCCCAGTGCATCCTGATTCTCCTGGAGAAGACAGTGAGTGGGGCAGTGGCTGGGACCTGGGGCATGAAGGAGGATGGGCGGGAAGGAGCTGGAGGGGTCTCCTAAGGAGGGGGGAGCAGTTAATTCCAAAGCCTGTGGCCCAGCCCCATGGAGGGTCACCCCAGAGCCTGCTCTTAGTCTCAGTGGTCAAGGGCAGAGGGTGGGGAGAATGATTCAGTGCTGGAGAGAGCTGTCAGGTGCCTTGCAAGTCTTTCTCCCAACTTTTGCTGGATAATGGAGAAAGTAGGCAGAAAGTGTCCCCCATCATTTTCCTTCCATGCCAGTGGAAAATAGGGGGCCCCAGGGTTCAGTCCAAGGGGAGGTATTGTGGATGCTTTACCTGAGGTGTGAAGAGTATCTGTTTATGGATCAGTCTTGTACCCTTGCAGAAGGCAGCCTTCAAAGTCCAGCTTAATGGCCACTGCCTCCAGGAAGCCCTGCCCCATTCACTCAGCAGGACCCTCCCTCTTGAACCGCATGGTACCATGTGCCTCTGGGACGGCTCTGCCCTCTTCTGTCCTGTAATGGGCCCTGTATTCAAGTTCCTGAGACTCTGCTAGGGCTGGGGAAAAAGACTCAAATCAAACACAATCCCTGCCTCCAAGGAAGAATTAGTCAAAGAATTAGGAGCTAATTATACCAGCTAGCATACGCAGTCTTTCGCGAGCACTTACTTCAAGCCAGGCACTGTGCTGAGTGCTTTGCATACATGGACTCATTCATTCATTGACTCAGACAAGGTACGGACTCAGTGTACTGAGTTTTCAATAATAAAATCAAGGCTGAGCCACTTTGGAAAACTGTGTGGTAGTTTCTTAAAGCATTAGACCTCAATTTAAGATACAGCCCAGCAATTCCACTCCTAGGTATATGCCCAAGAGAGCTGAAACAGTGTCTGCACAAAAACTTAAACTCAAACGTTCATCGTAGCACTGTTTTTAGTAGCTTCAAACCAGAAATATCTATCATTTGACGAATAGATAAAAATATGTATATATTCCATACACTGGAATATTATTTGGCAATAAAAAGGAATGAAGTACTGATACATGCTACATTGTAGATAAACCTTAAAAACATTATGCTCAGTGAAAGAAGCCAGACACAAAAGGCCACATATTGTATGATTTCATTTATATGAAATGTTCAGAAAAGGCAAATCTATGGAGACAGAAAGTAGATTAATGGTCCCTCGGGGCTGAGGATTGAAATAAGGATTAACTCTAAAGGGGCACAAGGGATTTTATGAGATCATAGCAATCTCCTAAAATTCAATTAGGGTTGCACAACTCAGTAAATTTACTAAAAATTATTAAATTGCACAATCATTAAATTGTGAATTTTATGATGTGTAAAGTCTACTTCACTAAAATTGTTTTTAAAAAATCGAGGCTCAGTAAGATCACATAACCTGTCTGAAGTGACTGATTGTTAAACCGTGAAGCCGGAATTCATACCCAGGCAGCTGGGTTACAGAGACCACATTCTTAAGCATTAGACAATGTTGCTTCCCTGAGATAGCGTTTATCTGGGCCTTGCAGGGGGAAGCCCCCACGGGCCTGGGAGAAGGCAGGCATTCTTGGGATGTTTCTGGAGAAGGTGGTAACACTTGGGTTGGGTCCTGAGGTCTTGTGTACAAGTTCACCTTCTCTGCCAGGAAGCCTTCTGGGCTCCCATCTGTGACCCTCACTTCCTCTTAAGAACTGGATCTCATTGAGTAAACAGAGGAGGGGACGTTCGCACAAAGAGGAGGAGGAGGAGACTAGCCATCTCTGCTTGAGGAAGTCCATACTGGGGACTGATGCGGCCACTGGAGGGGTGCTTAGCTGGAGCTGGGAACAGGCCGAAGACTCAGGCTCTGGCCCTGCCGACGTCCGGGGCTGAGTCCCATGGGCAGGACCTGTCCTCTGCCCTCTACAGGCTGGCAAGAAGGAAAACCTTCAGGCGCCTTGGGAATTCTTTCTGGGGGCTCCTTCCAGAATCACATTTGAATTAGGGCTGGAATGCAGAGGGAAACACAGACTTCCAGAAACATTTCCAAACCCTTTCTGGTCTGGCCCTCACTGACCTAGTCTTTGTGGTGTCCCAAGAGCAAGGTGATTGGGAGCAGCCACCTGGTGCAGACACTCAGGGGCACATTGTCTGCAGGGAATGAAAAGTTAGGAATGAAACGGAAACAGAGGCCTGCTCGCCATACACCAGCAGTTCTGAACAATGTCTGTGGTAAGATATTCCTCCCCACAGGGCAGCCTGCTCCTCTGCCCTGCCCTGGTATGCTCACTGCTGGGTCAGGCTGATTTAGTGGCAGGTTACACAGACTCCTTACAAACTGGCTTAAGCCAAAAAGCTCATGTAGTATAAGGCCCAGGTCTGTATGTTTGTGCTGTTTCATGAAGGAGCCTCAGGGATGCCTCTGCGACACGCTTCTGGCCTTTCTCAGCTTTACTGAAGTGACACATCCTCGATTCCAGCAACTGGTCCAGAGACGGACCAGCCTGTCTTAGTTCTAATGTCAGATTCCTGGGGGGGCAGAATCCAGTGGGACCAGGGTAAATCCTGATGAGGTCACCAATTCCTGACCCAGTGGCCAAAGGAAGAGGTCCTGAAACCCAGGGCTTTTAGGGTCCGTGGGGGATTATGTGCTGGCCAGACACTCCAGAGCATGTCTGCCGTAATTATCTAGGTGTGGTGTGAGAGCAGTTGGACAGTTCTTGTCTGGGGATCCCTGAGAGTCTGTCTGTTTTTAAATATATGTTTCCTTGTGATACATCCTTTTTCACATTGGTACCTTAAGTGGATTTTTTATTTCTTGCAACAAGACCATCCTTAACCAAAAAACGAAACAAAGCAAAACAAAACATAATTTGATGGACAAAAGGGACCACTTAAGAGAGACGAACATCCTTGGTTGTGAATAGGGTCCTGCTGCGGGTGGTGGGGTGCAGCTCACCTGTGAATGAGGCACAAGTCTATGTGTTTGTGCTTCACAGTGGGGAGCTGTCCTTTTCTTTGAAGTGGTTGGCATATTTTACAACTGCTTAGAGAGAAAAAAAAAGGCTCCTGGAAGTCAAGGTCATCTGTCCCTCCCTTGTCTTACCCTATTCTTTCCCATGGATTTTCCATTCTCCCAACCAGACAACACTCAGTAAGGAATTCCTCAGTCTGGATTTTTCCAGTGGTCAGCAGATTCATCCTTAGCCCTTCCCTTACCCTTCCTCCTGGCTAGGGGACTGGCCTCTGATTGGCAGGTCAGAGTGTAGGCTCTGAGAGTCCCTTGGCATCACAGCCCTCCTGAGGCGACGCAACAGGAGGGACCAGCACCACCTGTAGAACATTCTTACCCCAAATATTTAACCTGAATCTAATCGAGCCTCTACTTTCAGTTTACAGAAATAAAAGGGATACAGAAACAAGTTAAGTAACACCACGAGGAAACAGACTACTCAAGAACATGGAGTATTCCATAGGGCAGCAGGCGGGACCCTTCAGAAAGCCCATGTCATTGAATGAAAAACGTTGGGAGTACAGTTCTAGATTAAAAGAGGCTAAAAACACATAACAGTTGCATGCAGTGCATTAACTATTGCATTCTGGGTCAAATAAAGAAATACAAGACATTTTGGGGAGTATGAGAGAAATTTGACTCTTAAACTGGTTTGCTTGGTATTAGGAAATTCGTATTAATGTTCTTAGGTGTGATAGTAGTAGAGTGATTATGAAGAGAATGTCGATATTTTGGCAGATGCATGAGGGAATATTTGCAAGTTATTTTGTATTTTTTCTAAATAAAAATCTACATATGATATATACACGCAGATAAAGCAAACAGGACAAAGTATTTACAATTGTTGCATTTGAGTGGTTGAGATAAGGATGTTCCCTGTTTTATTTTTTCAGCTCTTCTCTACATTTAAAAATGTTCTTTGTGAAAAGTGGGGAAATAGAAAGAAAAGAGTAAGAGTCAACTTGAATCCCTATTCCATTGAATAAGTGTGGATCTTGAACCAGTTACATAAACCTTTTGAGGCCCAGTTTTCTTATCTGTCAAATGGGGATAATAGCCGTGTTCACCCCATGGGGCTGTTGTGAAGATGAAGAAAGATCATTTACATAATGCCCTTACTGCAGTGCTTGGTGCATAAGTGCTCAGTGAGTTGAAGTTATCCACAAACAGCAATGACACAGAGGAGCTCCAAGTGGCTTCTTTCTCTGTTAGCTTCATCCGGGGTCCGAGGCTGGCTTCTCAGTCAACCAGCAACTCCTTATTGAGGGCTGGGCTGGATGACCTCGGTTTGCCCCTCCAGAGCCAGTCCCTCCCTTCTCTAGCTTGCTGTGTGACCTGAGGGACGGACTGGGGTGGACCACACCTTGGGTTCACTTCCCTCTGGTTTCTGGGTTGGGTTCGTCCAATGGGAAGCATGGGCAGGAGGCTGGGGGGAGTGGGGAGAGTGAGCTGGGTTGCCTTGGGTGGCCTCTATCCCATCCTCCTGCCTGCTCTGTGGCTCACCCTGGGACACTGCAGTGTTCCTTGTTGCTTTCCTTCAAGTTTGTGAATTGAACCTTTGTTAAACTTCTCATCCATCCAGTTCGAGGGTCCCCCCTGTTTCCTACCAGAGCCGTGACTGATGCGGGGTCTTCTACACGCTATCCATTTTGCCAGACAGGCTCTGAGGGACGTCACACCAAGTAAACAGACACCGTCCCATCCCTTTGGCTGCTTATCGTGTCTTCACTTCCAGCCTGTCCCCGTAGGGATTTCTGACCTGACCCTGAATTCCCTATTCCAGTGAACTAGGGTACACGACAGGACAAGCCAGCATCCCTTCCCCGCCTCCACTGCCTCACACGCTCACGGAGAAACCTGACTTGGATCCTGGGGTCTCTTGGCCCACCCCATATCTTCAGATCAGCAAACAGAGATGTGTTGACTGTGCCCGCTTCCTCTCAGCTCTGTGTGTCTAGAAGCCCAAGGACTCAGTGCAACCTCCTCAGGTGTCTGAGGCACACTGACAACAGGCAAACAAATGTGGTAGACCTTAGCAGGAGGCTCTGTGCAGGGTGAGGTCCCATGAAGTCAAGTTCATGATGGGAAGAACTCAGAAAGCACATCTGTCTAAGACAATAGGATTAGATCACGCTCTGCTCAGATGTCTCCTTGAGTCTTTCAATATCTGTATAAATGACCTGAAAGGAGATTAGGATTTAACATCTTTGGGGAAGGGGGTTTAGGAGCACAGGGCCTTGTTTTATACCTACTCTGAGAATGGTTTTCCCACCCCCACTGCAAACATGAAGAGGTAGACATCACTTGTAGGCAAGAATTATTTGCAATAATATGGTGACCAGTCTCCACCCTGGTCCTGTCCATACGGTTCAGTGAATGATTTTAAACTTCCTTGTGATCATCCTGTTGAGAAGGAAGGTCCTTAGGATGGGACCCGCCTTTTTGTCCCAACACCAAGCAGATAGCTGATGGGACGGAGTCATCTTCCTGTTTGGGGGCTGAGAAAGGGTCCTCTCACAGGGTGCTGTTTTCTCTCATATAGCCCATGACATAATTAGAAACCTTCCTGAATTCTACTTCTCAAGGACCTCAGAAATCTGAACCATATGGAGGGTTTGTTTGCGCTTGGATCCCGTCCCCTGGCTCCATGCGTTGGCTGCAAAGTTACGATTATAGCTTCTCAGTATAAGCCTCGCCCAGAGGCTCCTCCATGTTTGTGGTGAGCACAGGGACAAAT
Organism: Vicugna pacos; assembly: GCF_048564905.1. Classification (NCBI taxonomy): domain Eukaryota; kingdom Metazoa; phylum Chordata; class Mammalia; order Artiodactyla; family Camelidae; genus Vicugna; species Vicugna pacos. Next base: position 21,166,193 of record NC_132989.1, on the reverse strand, counting down.
GGGAAATAAACAGCCCAGTGAATTTCTGGGTTGGGAGCTAGCTCAGGATAAGATGTTGCAGAAAAGGGAGCAGTCAGGGCAATTGGAACTTTTGCAAGTACACAGTAAACTGGAGCAAAGATTCCTCGTCCAAGGAATCTTTTTGCAAGTACTTTTTGCAAGTACTGTGGAGGACACCTGATGGCACCTGAGCATTTATTTATTACACGCCTGACACTGGGCCAAGCCCTTGGCATGTGTCTTCTCATTGGATCCTCCCGACAACCCCTGTGATGACTGTTATCCTCAACAATACTGCTTATCTTCCTGCTAAAACCCCACTGTACAGATGAGAAAACTGAGATGCAGGAGGCTAAGAAAAATTCTCCCAAGGTTATACAGTTTGCACATGGGTAGAAGCAGGCCTCAAACCCGGGGCTAGTTCACGTCAAGAATCCTACCCCTAACCCCGGTACCGCGCTGCCACACCTCTGGCCAGGTTGTCGAGGGGGCGTTTTCTTGCCACAGAGACTTGGCACACAGGTGAGGGCAGAAAATGAGGACATATGCTTCTTTTTTGTTTTTTTGTGAGTTTTTTGGGGGATGGGGTAGATGGAGATAACTACATTTATTTATTTGTTTATTTATTGGAGGTGCTGGAGATTGAACCGAGGACCTCGTGCATGTTGAGCACTCACTCTACCACTGAGTTGTACCCTCCCTCGAGACATAAGCTTCTTAAGGACTGGAATCTATTTGGTTCACTGCTGCATCCCCGGACCAGGCCTGTGTCCTTTAAAGGCAGTGATGCCTACAATGGAAGAAACTGATTTTGATTAGCATTCTCCACCCCACGTGATCATGGCCCTGGGAATTCCAGTGTGGGGTCTACAGTCTGGGGAGATGTTTGGATTTCAACTCTGTGGGTCGAGGCTGCAAATCTGCAGAAGGAATGTTGCAGAGAACTCACAGGGCAAGCCAGGACTGGCAACAGGTGACAGGCACCAGGGCTGGGCCCCCTAGCCCTGAGCTTCCTGCAGACTATTGGCATGGTGGGGGTAGGGGTGGAGAGAGGAAGAAGAAGAGGGGGTGTGGGAGGGAGGCAGGAGAGAACAGAAGAACCAGTTGGAGGCTGGAATGCCCTGGTTACTGCTGCTCCAGCAGGTCAGACAGACTCCCAAGGCACCTCCTTCCTCCTCTCTTAGTCCCATTGTTGGGCAGTCTGAGTGAGAACAATAGGAATGGAATCCTCTTCCCCTCCCGCCTGGCAGGGCTGGGCCCACTTCCTCCTTGCCCCACCGAAAGGAATGCTTTCTTGTCCTGGCTGTGTGGTACCCGCAGGGAAGAGTGGCGCTGGGGGCTCCCCGGGGACAGAAGGCTTTTTGGCTGGAGCTGATGGCAGCTGGGGTTGGAGCAGGGAGGGAGTGGGTGTGAGGGATCCTTTTGGAGTTCCTCTTGAGTATTTCTGCTCTTTTTCCTGACTCATCATGGGGTCTCTGTTCTGCAGCAGACCACTCAGGTGGGTCTGTGAAGGGAGGGATGGAGCCAGACGTCCCCAGGGAAGCCCTTTGAGACAGGTTGTCTGTGCCTGGATGCATCCTGGACTCTTGATTCCTGGCCTCCCAATAGTCTAGAAGCTGCTGCATTTTGTGTGCCACGCCTCTCAGATGGCTCTTAGACAGATGAAATTTATCCCTCATCTTGGCCAACACTAGCAGCAGGAGGGTGGCCTGAGCGGAGAGACTGGGGTTTTCATTTCAGGTTTGGAAGACACAGAAGCTGCTCCTTTTCCTCTTTCCCTACATGTGATGGTCTCAAAGCAATTGTTTAACTTCTCCCTTTCTTGGGGAAGAGGACATCCATTCACCCACAGCCTATGGGTATGACCAGGAAGTTCTCAAATGTAGCCCTCTAGGACCAGACTCCGCCCTCTGGGACCTTTTCTCACTCCAGAGCCCAAGACCCCTGGGGACTCTTCAGATCTCCAGATTTTCAAAAAACCCTCCTCCCAATGACTTCTAAGGCTAGAAGGTGAAGGAAGACTCCCCTGTGACCCGGAGTACCACAGGTGCAGGAGTCTGAGGGCTGAGCTGAGCAAGGACGAGGAAGGATGGCTAGGCCCTTGACGTGTCTGATGGGATGCCAGCTAATTCTTTCAACCAGTATATTGGAGTTGGGGACGGTGGGGTGAGGGTGGGGCATCAGAGGGGCTTGTCTGCCCGAGCTGGGAGATCCAGTAGAAAACTGGGAAAGCACATGGGCTTGGAAGTCCTGGGCGGGCGTCTGGGTTCTAGTCCTGCCCCTCCACTATGGGACCAGGGGAAGGAGGCATGCTAGTGACACGGTGAGGAGGGCTGGCAGGTACTGAGCTCTTCAGGGAACCAGGCACCACACTTAGTTTTCCTGGCTGCCAACCTTCTGAGGATCATTGGGGCAGAGGGCTGGGGGTGTCTCAGCGCACCGTAGGCAAACATACACGTAATCCCACTGCTGTCAACTGAGCTGCTGCCCCTAGGAAAGAGATCCCTCTTCAGAGAAGAAACCTCCCCATGTCTGTCAGCCTCTGGGGGAGACAGACCCGAGACTGCATGGAGTTGGGGAGGAATGGCGTCCGGCTTCAACTTGAACAGGCTTTCAGTGCATTCTCCAGCTCTTAGGGTCCACCTTCACCCCCACATCTTGGGATGCTTGGTGCTGTCAGCCCTGAGTGCTTTGCAAGGATCTGCGTGCAAATCACGTGGCTGCTCAGCCTGCCCGGCTCTGGCTTGGGAGTCAGCTTCGTGGGGCCTGCCAAGTTTAGGGCCACTCATCCATCTGCTTGCCAGCTTTTTTGTTGCTGGGTTTTTGTTTGTTTTGCCTTTTTTTTTTTTTTTTTTTTGCTGCTCTCTTCTGCTTATGTTGTCCTTCTGAGTATGTCTTTTCAAAAAAAAAAAATTCCCTTCATCTTATTTCAGTGGGCTTTGGAATATTAAGTACCTGTGTTCAACCTTCTATCTTTAACTGGATAGAATTTATACGGTCAGGAGATTTATCCCTTTAACAAGTATTGAAAGCCTTCAGGCTTTGGAGTACCAGACAACATAAGTCGTGGCCCTCAAATGCATTTCACCTTGCAAATTAATTTTGCACGTAAGACAGTGTGTGTTTTCTCTCTTCTCTCACCTCCCAACACTTTTCCCTGCAAATCTGTTCCTTCTTTTTGGAGCCCAGAGCCTAGCTCAGTAACTGCCCTCCTGGGAGCTGGTGCCTGTGTGTCAGGTGACTGAATGACGTGTGACAAGACTAGTCCATATCCTGTGGAATCTTTCATCTGAGGAGAGACACTCAGCAAACAGACAAGGTTAATTTCCATAAGCCTATACTTTCTTTGTTAGTTAATTTTTATTAGATTTTTAAAATTGAAGTATAGTCAGTTTACGATGTGTCAATAAAGATATCAAAAAGTCTATAAAAGGTACACGTAGAGTGTAAAGAGAAATACTATAAGAAATTCCATCGTTCCCCCACTCCAGCTCAAACCCCACATCCTTACAAGCCCTGAGTGCCCCTTCCCTCCCTGAAGTAATCACTATTTTGTGTTAGTCAGTCACTTGCTATTTTTTATAGCTTTCCTACCTGTGCCTTGAAACCTAAACAATACATTGTTTCCTTTTGCCTATTTTTGAAATTTATATACTCGGAAGCATATATTTGTAGTTTTCTCTGACTTGCTTCTTTCACGCAACTTTTTTTGGGAGGTTCTTTCAAACTGACCCGTGTAGCTGCAGTTTATTCATTTGGCTGTAATGTTTCCTTGTGAAATAACACCAGAATTTATTCATGTATTCTCTTGTTGATGGACATTAGGATGGTTTCCTTTTTCTACTCTTTTGAACAACAGAGCTGGGGCTACAGAGAGGCAAGAGAGACCCTGTCTTAGTTTCCTTGGCTGCCATAATGAGTGACTATACATAGGGTGGCTTCAAACAACCAAAATTGTATTCTCTCACAGTTCTGGAGCCCAGGAGTATGTAATCATGGTGGCAGCAGGGCTACACCCCCTGTAAGGATCTAGAAGAGTTTTCCCTCGTCTCTTCTAGCTTCTGGTGGCTCCAAGTTTACGACTTTATGGCTCGAGGCAGCACAACTCCAGTCTCTGCCTCCATCTTCATGTGACCATCCCTTTTCTCCTTGTGTCCCTCCTCTGTGTCTCTCTCTCTCTTTTTTTTTTTTTTTAAATTTTTTAAAATTGAGTGTAGTTGACTTAAGTGTTGTGTTAGTTTTGGGTGTACAGCAAAGTGATTCAGTTATACATATATATATATATATATTCTTTTTCAGATTCTTTTCCACATATTACAAGATATTGAATATACTTCCCTGTGCAATACAGTAGGACCTTGTTGTTTATCTGTTTTATATATAGTAGTGTGTATATGTTAACCCCAAACTCCTAATTTATCCCTCTCCCCACCCCTTTCCCCTTTGGTACCCATAGTTCATTTTCCATATAAGTCTATCTCTGGTTTGTAAACAAGTTCATTTGTATCTTTTTTTAGATTCCACGTGTAAGTGATATCCTATGATACTTGTCTTTGTCTGACTTACTTCACGTAACACATCTGTGTGTTTTTTATAAGGACACTTGTCACTTGCCACCCAGATTATCCAGAGTGATCTCATCTCCTAATCCTTAATTACATCTTCAAAGACCCTTTTTCCAAATACGATCACATTTACAGGTTTCATGCCCCTTTTGGGGGGCCACAATTCAACTCACTGCAGACGTGGAGAGTGCGATATTAGAGGCAATGACCTACAGCGACCCTCGGGGTGAACGCTACCTTACCTTTTGTGCCGCAGGAGCCCCTCTTCCTCCCTCAGTTCCTGACTCTGCTAAACAACCCTGCCGTGAACATCTGTGCATGTTGCCTGTATCCTGAACATCTGAGCAGGAGTTTGTCTAGGGCACAAAGCACAGGATTGCTGGGTGGTAGAGAGTGTGCATAGTAATCTCTATTAGGTAAGGTCAAACTTTTTTCAAAGGGGTTGTACCAGTTGGCAGTTCCCATAGGTCCATATCCTTTCCAAGCTCTGGGCTCACCGACTTCCTAATTATAGTGAGTCTGGTAGGTGTGAAGCAGTAGGTGTAGTAAGACTGGGTGTGAAAGAGCATCTCATCAAGGTTTCAATGTGTATTTCTCCGATGACTAATGAGGTTGAGCATCTTTTCACGTGTTGGTGGGCCATTTGTGTTTCTTCTTCTGTTAGCTTTCTTAAGGCTTTTGCTCACATTTATGATTTATTTTTGCTCCTATTTTTTAAATTTACAGGAGTACTTTATATATTCTCTTTATTAATTCTTTGTTAGTGAAGTGTGTTTCAAATATCTTTTCCCAGCAAGTTTTTGCACTCTCCTTTTAAAATGTGGTTGAATTGATCAGTGCTTTCCTTTATCATTTAGGCTTTCTGCTCTTGATTAAGAAATCCTTCCTATCCTTGAGCATATGAACATATTTCTCTTTGTTGCCCTATAAAGATTTTTCACTGTTATATTTCATACTTAATTTCCTGAATGGATGGGTTTTTGGGGGTTTTGGTTTTTGGTATATGGTGTGAGACAGGGATACAACTTCACCTACTTCTCCTTAATTCACCAATTGTCTTAGCACCGTAGTAAATAATCCAAGCTTTAATCACTATCTGAAATGTCCACTTGGTCATAAATCAAACTTCCACAAATACAGGTTTCTATTGTGTTTTGTTGGCCTATTTTCTCTCCTTGTTCCAATGAGCACTGTCTTTATTATCCATCTTTAACAGTGAGTTATGGCATCTGATTGGGTAGGCCCTACATCCCCACTTACTCTTTTTCAGAAGTTTCTTGGCTTTCTTGGACAGTTGCTTTACCATACACATTTTTAAAATTTTTTTAAAACTTTTTTTGGGGGGAGGGCTTTATTTATTTATTTATTTTTCTAGTGGAGGTGCTGGGAATTGAACCAAGGCCCTTGTGCATGCTAGGCCTGCACTCTACCATTAAGCTATACTCTCCCACCTACCATACACATTTTTGAAACAGCTTTTCAAATCCCTTGAAAATACCTGTTGGAATTTTTATAGGCACTACATTAAAGGTATAGATGAGTTTGGTTAGAATTGATATAATTATGATTTTAAATTTTCTTATGTAAGAACATTGTATTTCTCTCCATCTATTTGGATCTTTCAAAATGTCATCTAAAGTTTAATCATTTTTCACAAAGAGCTTTTCTAAATTTTTTACATAACTTTTCTAGACTTATTCCTAGGTGCTTTAAATTATTTTGATGGCCTTTAGAAATGGGTATCTTTTTAAGAAAACAACATATTTTAATTGATTGTGGCTGATAGATAGGAATGCAGATGATTTTTTTATGCAGTGATTTTGTAGACCTCTCTTATTAGTTCAAATACTGTATCTGAGTATTATTTGGGGATGTCTTTTTTTAATTGAAGTATAGTTGATTTACAATGTTTTGTTAGTTTCTGGTATACAGCATAGTGATTCAGTTTTATATATATGTATGTGTATATATATATATATACACATATTCTTTTTCACTTTCTTTTTCATTATAGGTTATTACAAGATATTAAATATAATTGTCTGTGCTATACAGTAGCTCCTTCTTGTTTTATCTATTTTACGTATGTAGTTTGTATCTGCTAATCCCAAACTCCTAATTTATCCCTTCCTCCTATTTGGGGGTTTCTCTGTAGCCAATCATTTGTCTGCACAAAGGGACAGTTTTATTCTACTTATCCTTTGTTGAATGCCTGGAATCTTTAATGAAACACTGGTAGTCCTGCAGGTCCAGTAAGAAAACATTAAGTAACACTAAATTCAGAATGATCATTTGCCCATTTTATGTAAATGCACCTTAGTGTTAAAGAGGCCCAAATCCAAACATGTAGCAGAAAATGCAAAAGTCAGTTGGATAAGCAAATCTGAATGCTGGTTTGTTCATTTGCTTTTAATACTTTATTTATTTAGTATTGTATCATTTAATTACTTTATTTTGGTAGTGCGGAGGTGATTAGATTTGCTTACTTTTAGGAGAGGTACTGGGGATTGAACCCATGGCTTTCTGCATGCTAAGCATGAGCTCTACCACTTGAGCTATACCCTCCCCATAAATGCTGGTTTGTGAGGCACATAGAATTCTGAGAATTAGGAAACAGCCCATTGACATAGTTCCTGAGATTTTAGGGGCAGATTCCTCACTCGAGCTGGGAGGTCTCTGCTGCAGTCAGACTGTGGTGACACTTGCTGACAGAATGACTGCTTCGTGACTTCCTCCCCCTTTATTCTAGGATGGTGGAGGATGGTCATGGGCCTTGGAATCAAACAGATCACTCTGTGTGGCCCTAAGCAAGTGGCTTAACCAATCTGAACCATACTTTTCTCATTCGTCAAATGGCGATGATAAGTATCCCTCATAGGGTGTTAGGGAGGGTTAATTGGTTAATGAATGTAAACCGTGGAAGACAGCCTGGTACATGGTAGAGGCATCATCAGTTTTGGAAACCAAAATGGCTCCCAAACCCTGGTCAGGTCTTTGAGTCTCATGACTTCATAATTCTTCAGAGCAGGTCATAGATACTATTAAGATGGCAAGCTTGGGCTTTGAGAAATCCTTCAGTCCAGGGATTTCAAAAAGCTGTTCATCAAGGAAATTTTCTTAAAAAAAAAAAAAAAGAAGAAGAAGAAGAAGAAGAAGGGGAGGGGCTTATACTCCCATTAAAAAAATAGCTAAAATAGGTGCTAGTTCCATCGAAGTCAGGTATGAAGGATTCCCCCCCATCCCTCCAGCCTCTCTTTGCCCAATCTCTGTCTGCCTGCCTCCCTTGGCTCCCAGCCTCTCAGCCACCTCTGATATACCCCCTTACTCCACAGAGCAGCAATTCTGTTCACCATCTCTGCATCCGTCTGCTCAGGCTGCCATAACCAAATACCACAGGTGGGTGGCTTAAATGACAGAACTTTATTTTCTCACAGTTCTGGAGGCTGGAAGTCCAAGATCAAGGTTCTAGCAGGGTTGGTCTCTGGTGAGCCCTCTCCTTCTGGCTTGTAGATGGCTACCTTCTCTCAGTGTCCTTACATAGTCTTCTCTGTACTCACAGAGAAAGAGGAAGCTCTGGTGTCTCTTCCTCTTCTTATAAGGACACTAATTCTATTGGAGTGTAAGGCCCCACCCTTATGACCTCATTTAAACTTTTATTACCTTCTTACAAGCCCTGTCTCCAAATACCTTGGGGGTTTAGGACTTTGATATATGCATTTTGGGGGAACACAGTTCAGCCCATATCACCCTCCCATTTTCCAGATAAAGAAACTGAAGCTCCTCTAAGGTAGGTGATTACTCCCAGCACACTTTGACGATTAGTTTCTGAGGTTAGATCAGAGATTCCGTGCAGTTCTGGGCACAAGCACAGGTGCTCTGGTGGTCGAGTGAGGTCCAGAGCTTGACAGGGACCTCCTGGCCTCTGCTCAGAATCCAGCACTCCACCTGTGCTCTGAGGTAGATGGGAAGCTCCAGGAGCACCTGTGGGAATCATTGCAGACACAGACATCAGCGTGGATTTGGGAAGTTTTCCCCAAAGGGCTTTGTGAGCTGGAGCAGAAGAGCTGAGCAGATCCCACGTGGTGACTATAGTCCGTGCAGGTGGGATTGGGGAACACTCACAGGGATTGAAGGGCACAGAAGTTCTGCTATTTTGAGGCAGGGGAGTCTCAAGGTAATGACCTTTGAGTTGGCTGCAACAGATCACATTGATCAAGTTCTTGTCATGCGCCAGCTGTGCTAAGTGCTTTGTAAAGCTACATCGTGGGACCCCCATGACCACCTGGTGAGACAGGAGCCCAAGTAAGCCCCCAGTGTGACACAGCTAGGAAGTGATGGAGCCCAGACAGACACGGGTTGGGGCTGATTGGCTCTACAGTCTGGGTCCTCCCAATCCCTCCCCTTAAGTCCCCTTCTTCTCTGAAACAGAAGAGAGCAGCCTCTTGGTGATGCTACTGGGCTGGCCAGGCCGCTTCCCACAGCCTGGTCAGACCTGGGTGTTTCTCATCTCTGGGAGGAAAAATAGGGAAGGGAAACGTATGTTCTCCAAGCCCCGTCTAGGAGCCAAACAGATCAAACAGGGTCGGGGTGGGGGTAGGGGGCTGGAATGTCCCAGGCTGTCTTTTCCCAAGTTGAGGAGCGGAAGCCATGACAGCTAAGGGGATTTGTGGAAATTCCTCCCCGCATTGTTACCAAGCAAAGGAAGTGTTTGAGAGTTGAGCTCTCAGTTTCTGCCCTAGGGAGCCAGAGCCAGTTTCCGCTTCTGAAGCTTGTTTGTGGGAAACTCAAGGGGCTATTTCAGGTCCTCCGTCTGGGGGGCTCCCAGTGACCCCCCCCCAATCCTTCCCTCCCAGAGGTGAAGGGGGCAGAGAGGGCAGAGGGTCCAGTGAGCCAGACAAAACAGCCCCGGAATCTGTTCCTTTTCTTTTTCCTTCCACTTTGGTGCGGATGGCTCAGAGCCCAGGCAAACGAACAGAAACATTTTTTCCAAGCCTGCTGGTATTTGTTTCTGGCACAATCAGCACAAGCAGATTAGAGAAATAGTTGCATTTTTCAGTCTGTGTTCGCCCTCTGGGAGACCTGATCATGCTCCATGTGTGGGTGTGTGGCCCTCCATGATCACTGGTCCACTCTGACATCCCTGGCACAGCTGTCCACACCCTGCCAGCTGGTGGGTCAGCTCCCTGCCTCTGGGGAAGGTCGTAACTGTAACTGACTCACCAGGAAAGCTCTACATGCATCTGTATGTGCGTCTACATACAGAGACTTACCCATGTAGCTATGTGCATACGTGTGTCAGATGGCTGCCTGTCTCATCTCCACAGCTTTCCCAGGTTTCCTCTGGCTCCACACTCAGATGCAGGAGCACTGGGTGGGAGTTCTCAGCAGGACCCCGGAGGAAGGGGAGGCTAGTATGAGTTCCTTCTGGAAAGTCTTGCTGGGAGCCAGACACTGAGGGCTGTACCAGGCTGTTCCACCCAGGCCAGAAACACCCTTTCCCAGAAAATCACCTTTGAGGTGTGACAGAAACCTGGCAGCGGGAAGGAGGGGTATGTAGGCCCACAAGGTCTTTCTCAACCCCCACACCGTCTCTGGTTGGAAAGTGAGGGTATCTCAGCTTGGCTGAACAAATCGAGTGGGAGTAACCAGCCTGTGAGAGAACTTTTACCAGATGAACTGACTGAGCAGGAGGTGCTCACTTGCCTGCCTCCCTCCTTCCTGCCTCACTTCTGTCTCTTCCTCCCTCCCTCCCCCTCCCCTCCTCCTTCTTCCCTCACTTTCCCCTCTTCCTCCCTCCCCTCCCCCTTCCTCCTCCCTCTCCCTCCCCCTTCCTCCTCCCTCTCCCTCCCTCTTCCCTCCTCCTCTCCTCCTCTCTTCCCTCTTCCCTCCCTCCCTCCCTTTCCTCTTTCCTTTCTCTCTCCTTCTCGGGCCTCTTTCTTGCTCTTTATTCTACCTTGGAAATAGAGCACCAAACACCCTTCCCCTTTAGCTCTCAGTGTATCTGGCTCAGCGTAAACACTGAGGTTGGAGGATGTGACAGGCCACAGCCCGTGGACCAAGGCCTCCTAAGTATCTTTCCTGTTCAGAACTCCACTCTGGGTGAGCCGTCAGGATGGCCAGGATTGATCCTGTCATATCTCAGCCTCCAGCTCCTTCCTTCTCCAGCCGTGAAGAGACGGGCGACTGTGGGACCCAAGCTTGCAGGCTAGGGATGAGAATGCCTAAGAGGAATGGAACTTGAGGTCATATGTCAAGCAACGTATTCTTTTGGAAGAATTATTTCAGAGTTAACAGAGGAGTGGTTCTTTTGTTGTTGTTGTTGTTTTAATGGTTTATATCCTTAGGCCTTCTGGGAAAGGGACAGTTTCCCAATGTGTAAAATATGAATTTTTCAGAGTCAACACTCCTAAGGCCCAAGTACACCTCAGGACTATGAAAACTTCATGTACAATGATATGTTGTTAGGGACTAAATCGTACTGAGCAGTTAGTTGTAAGAGGGCATTTTATGTTTTATTTTTATTTCCACACACGGTTTATTTTTGCTCTGACGTTTTATTATAATTTCTTCCTACAGTAGGTAAAGTGCTTGGGAAGTTAATTTAAACCAGCCTGCCTTTCTGTGTGTTTTTTAATATTTGTTTAAGCTTTTATTGAGCTTGTCAGGCAAGTCAGTGTGCAAAAATGCAGCCGAAAACTCCGTTTTCCTTCTGCGGTGCCTGCCCATTAATACTAGGTGGTGACAACAAGATTCGCGCACACTTCAAATGGGGGATTATTCTGGGTTTTCAAGGAAATTTGAGCCACCTGTTTCAGAAAGCTCTTAGTGACTTAGTGGGATGAGGCAGGCTGTCTCCCCGCTCAGCTGTCACTCAGAGTTCCAGCTCCCTGGGCCCCCTCTGACCTGGCCGGGCTCTGCGGGGGCAATTTGCATCACCGGTCGGAGGCCTGGGCTCAAGAGTTGTCCTCCCAGCTTGTGGCTTGGCCTCAGCCCGGGCCAAAGAAGCAGCTGCCATCTTTCTGCCTGCGGGGAACCTTCCAGATCCACAGCAGGCTGGCTTCCCCTGGGTTTGGGCTGCCCAGTCTGGGGCTGTTTATCATGGACAGCAGAACAACATGGGATCACCTTGAGGAAGTGGGTTGTAAGAGCTGATTGTGTGGCCTACGTGTCTGGGAGCCACGCTACCCACAGAATTTGGCTAATGGAGAAATAGAAAGTCAACATTCTCCAGCGAGCTGGGAAGCGGCTGGGTATTTCTGGAGCCCAGGCCTCTCCAGTAGAACAGGCTGGTGGTGGTGAGAGGCAGAAAGGTGGTGGGGACAGGGACACAGGCTGATCTTGGCTAGGCTGGGGGCAGTCTTTGAGAACCCCTGGTCTGATTCAGCCTAGTCATTTGAGCAGTGGGAAAACAGGCCTGGGCTGGGATCCGAAGGAAGGACCATGTACATCTGCATTCAGTTTATTTGTGGCAAAATCGGGACAAGTCCTGCCAGGCTAGGTTTCTTTCTGCTCCTTCTTTTCCTGCTGGTCCAGTTAAGACAAGGCGGTGATTTCTGAAATCCCACCAACTGACACAGTTGATCTGCCCATCACTCCCTCAGATGGGCTGGGTCCACTGCTGACCTGATAGCCATTTGCAAACTTCAGGTAGGATCCATTCCCTTTCTCCTAGGGGGCCTGTAGTTCATTCAGCTTTTGGCTTTTCAGTCAATGTCATGATTAAGAAAGCCAAAAGAATTCTCTTTGACTTGAAGGAAAGGCCAGGCCCCTCCCAAGGTGAGTTAGCTAAGTTCGGGCTCCCTCCTGTTCTCTTCTAAAGGAGGGCTCTGTGCCCACCGCCCCTGCTGAGTGGACAGTTCCGCTCTGTGCGATGGTGCCTTCTGGTCACTGATGTAGATCTGGGGTGGGCTCCTGACTGAGGGGAGGGGGCAGTCACAGCCCAGCTGGGAATCTCCAAAAATCACAGAAAAGATGATCTAGGCCAATCAGATTCCTCCCCTGGGAGTTCAGAATTGGGAAAAATGCAGAAGCTGGGGCTCTTAGCAGTGGAGACCAAAGCTGAAAGGCTCTTTGGGATTGCATGATGTGGATGGGGTATGGATAGCCCCGAATAGCCACGTGCAAGTTGAGGGAAGGCAAGGGAAGCTGAAGAAAGCAGCTGTGGAAAGAGACCAGAGAAGAAACGGAGAAGCAGAAATCCCACGAGAAAGATCTGTAGTTACTGTTGCAGTTCCCACTAGGCCTGCTTTCTCTATGGCTTCTAACCCTAGCATCTAGCACATTCCCTGTTATGGCCTGACCATAAACATCCTTTGTTTGAGCTAACCTGAGTGGGTCTGTATCCCTTACAATCCAAGGTGCTAGGGCAGGGATTGGCAACTTTTTCTATCAAAGGTCGATAGCAAATATTTTAGGCTTGCCACCTGGTCTCTGTTGAAACTGTTCCATTCTGCCTTCGTAGGGTGAAAGCAGCCATAGACAATGTATAAATAAATGGGCATAGCTGAGTTCCAATAAAACTTTATTTTTAAACTGGTGACCAGTTTGCTGGCTGAGGTCTGTACTAGATGAAAACGTTAGTGTTGCATAGACCTGGGGTGGAAGGCTCTAATTCTTTCGGAAGACTAAAGACTACTGCCCACCCCCTCCCCATCCCCTTGAGTTCAGGCCAGGTCTCATTTGAGTGTGGATTAAGGATGGGTGAAACAGCCTCTGATTTCCTCTGTGCCCTCTTTTCTCATAGTGTTCTGCCACTTCCCCAAGCTGGTCAGCTACCCTCTGAATCGTGGTAGAAGCCCCAAACTCAAAAGTTTATAGGAGCCAGGATTACCTAGTCGGCAGACCAAGCATGTGCACGAGGTATCTGCAAAGCAAGGGCGCTCCTTCAACTCAGCTTCTGTGAACTTCGCCAAGTTTCACACAAAGGAAATCGAGAAGGAAACCTTGTCATTTCAACATACGTATTTGAGTATTGTAATATTCTGAGAAAGTGAATAAAAGACTTAACATACATTTTCATAATTACTCACATAGAACAGGATGAACAGTATGGAGTAGTGGAGACTGTGGCAAACTGATCGAAAGAAATACTGCCCTGTCTAAAGTCAGTAAAGCCAGTACTCAGCTCTGGTTCCTTGTTCCCTTTGGGAATGCAACCCATCTAGTGTTGTTAATTTCCATTTCCTGGATATCCGAATTTTTACAAATGTAAAACCTCCTTTTTTAAAAAAACTGTTAGCCACTAATTTAAATTTAGAAAAAAAAATGTTCTTTAAAAATAGTATCTTCAAATCATACTCACCCCATGGGATTCTCAGAGCCAATTTTTCCTTTCACCTGTACCGACGTTGGACTGAGCCTGCTTTGGCATATTCACCCTACCCCTCAGAGAAAAAAAGCCCTGCATTTTTCTCTGGGCTCTTGAGAAGGAAACTGAATCCAGAAAGAATGGGAAGCTTGCTTATGATTTATGGAGTCAGGACCAGAACTGAGCTAAAAACTATGTAGACTCCAGGTTTCCACTTCAAACCTGCCCTCTGGCTCAGACCGAAGCAGGCCTTACAGGCATTTCTCTCCACTCACTCACACTTCCACGTCGGGGCTGTGTTCATGGCAGTATCCACCTGTGGTCGCTGCAGTTGGCAGGAGGAGCTCTGAGAAACCAAGAAGAGTTGGATATAGTTAATAGGTCGGAATGAGAGCCGGGATCTCAGCCTGAGACGTGAACAGCTCTCGGGCTTGCCCTCAAGCCTGTGCTGGGAAATGGACCTTACCCTGGTCCTGGCACAGAGTTACTCCAGGATGCATCATGGGTGGTTTTTTTAAATTAAGGAATATGTTTTCATCCCCAGGGCACAGCAGGAAGAAATATGCTGTTTGCAAAACAAGTGTTATAAGTAAGATATCAGGAAGAAAAGAGACTAAAATACAGGGACATATCTTCCAGAGGTGTGTGTGTGGACATTCTTTTTCTAGAGAATCTTAGGGAGGCTCAGGGCAGTTAGGAGGGCAAGAGCTGGGTCCTTTGAGGATCCCTTCCAGAGAATATCAGCCCTGGATGCAGGTTGGAGCCAAGTCCAGATGGTTTGAATGTAGCTGCTCCTCTGAGAGTATGTCTCTGGCTATATTCCTGAGCCAAATGAAAATGGTTTTTGGATTATCCAGTATTTTAATTCAGGCCTCATCTTCCTTCCATTAGTCCAAGCCAGCCCGTTGTTAGCAGTACGGGTTCAGTAATTACAAGTTGTCAGTCTATTCTTCTATGGCCAGTGGGGTGAGGGGTGGTGCTGGAGTCCGACTGTCTAGGTTCTAATCCGAACTCTACCGTTATTAGCCATGTCACTTGGCAAATTATTTAATCTCCCTGTTTCCACCTGTAGAATGGGAATGATAATAGTTTCTACCTCATAAGGTTCTTGTGACATTAAAATGAGAAGTGCATTCATTTAATTCTAAATATTTATTGAGCGTCTGCTTTCAGATGCTGGAAATGTGGTAGAGAACTAGACAGGCAATGCTCCTGTGCTTGAGATGTTGGCATTCTTACCTGCGCTCAGCAAATGCTGTTATTGTTGTTGGTGTTTTATTGATGCTGTTGCCATTGATGTTCTTGCTACCCAGCTCGTCGGGAAGGGGAGAAATACTCCAGACCGTGGCTTGTTTGTTTTCCAGAGTAAGTGTGGTCTGAAAGACCCATCCTTCACTGTGCGATAACCGTTTCTCAAAGCCTGTTTGGTGTCAGAGACAAGCTCCCAGAGTAAATGGATGTTTAAAATATGCCCGCAAATTGTTGGGTTTTTAAAATTTTTTTAAATTTAATTTAGCTTAATTTTTAATCAAATTGTTTTTATTTTATAAAATGTTATTTTAATTTTTAATTGAATTATTTTTAATTTTTATTCTTATATTGAATTATTTTTTTACTTTTATTTTGTAATTGAAAGGACTCAACAAATTACTTGATGCATCTCCCTTCAAGAAGTTGAGCTGAATTCCTCCCCTTTTGTGGATTGTGTGGGTTGTACTTAGTAATTAGTTTCTAACAAATAGAATGTGGCTGAAATGATGGGGTGTGTGACATCTAAGGGCAAATTGTAAAAGGCCCTGCAGCTTCCTGCTTGGTTTCTGTGGAATCAGCTGCTCTGGGGGAAGCCAGCTTCCATTTTGTGAGGACACTTAAGCCGCCCTAGGGAGAGGCTCATATGGTGAGTTCTCCTTCTAAACACCAGCGAGGACCTGGGTTCTCCTGATAACAGCTATGTGAGGGAGCCGTCATGGAAGAACTGCCTCCACCCCGAGTCAAGCTGTCAGATGACTTGGAAGCCCCAGCCAGCATCTTGACTACAAACGCCTGAGATCCTGAGTCAGAACCACACAGGGTCAGCTGCTTCCAGATTCTCGACCCACAGGAACAGCAAGAGAGTAAACATTTGTTGTTTAAACCACTGTGTTTTGAGGTAATTCGTTATGTTACTAACAAGATGCCTTTACCTAGAACAGAGCTTGGAGGAAGGTTCTGTCCAGGTGAACATCTGTAGGGTGATTTATATCCCAGATATTTATTGAGCTCCTGCTTCTAGTGGATTCTGTCTTAAAAATCTCCAAATCTCAGTGGATTTCTTTCTTAATAGGAGGAGGAAACAAGAAAGTAGGGGAAGCTGGAAGACCTTGAGTGTAGCCATAGGTCTCATGATTTCACTGGTGTGCAAATCACCCACTCGGGTTGAAATCAGAACATTACAGAATTGGTGCAGCACATAGCTTGATATTGACTGTTTATCCCTGAGCAGCCCTGCTTGTGCTGGAGCTTTAGAGGGAAGGTTTTTCAAAGATTCCATTTCCATGTCAGAAGACGGTGCCCCACGTAATCCAGCTTCGCGCTGATCCGTTTGCTTGGTGATAGTGCCTTCACAGCCAAAGGGCTCCTTCATAATGGGAGTAATTTGCCTCAGTAGTTGGCAGGGAGATGCTTTTCCAGAGATGGAGATAGAAGCTGCAAGAGAGCGCTCAGTGCTGAGGCAGTGACTCAGCTCTCTTCTCCAGCAGGGCAGCTCCACCAGCCTCGGACTTCTCTGCGGTCTCCCCTCTTCATCTCTGCCATTTGCCACTGAACTGGGCTACTCAGTATACGTCTCTTCCTGGGACATGAGACCCCGCATTCCCTTCCTCCCTCTTACTCTCCACCTGTGCTGGTCAGTTTTATGTGTCAACTTGACTGGGCCACAGGGTGCCCAGATACTGGCCAGTCATTACTCAGGGGGAGTCTGTGAGGGTGTTCTGGATGAGTTTAACATTTGAATCAGATTGTCTTCCCTAATGTGGGTGAGCCTCATTCAATCCACTGAGGACCTGAATAGAACAGAAAAAACTGCGTAAGAAGGAACTCACCAGACTAGACTGCATGAGCTGGGACATTGCTCTTTTCCAGCCTTAAGACTCAGACAGAACCTTGGCTCTTCCTGGGTCTCAAGCCTGCCAGCTTTGGAACTGGAATTTACATCACCAGTTCCCCTCGTTCTCAGGCTTTTGGACTCAGACAAGAACTTACACATGGGGTCTCTTGGTTCTTCCCCCCTCGTGACAGCAGATCTGGGGACTTCTCAGTTTCCATAATCATGTGAGCCAATTCCTTATAGTAAATCTTTCTGTGTAAGTATATCCATCTTTTTGGTTCTGTTTCTCCGAGGAACTGTGACTAATACACCACCCACCCAACACATTCACTTTTCTCCATCTCTGCTGTCCCCTCCCTACTCCAATCCACCACCGTCTCTTACATGCATAACCACCTTAATCTCCTCACTGATCTCTGTAGTGGGTTGAATGGTGGTCCCCCAAAGATATGAACAACCTCTAGCCCCTGACACCTGTGAATGTCTCCTTATTTGAAAAACAGGTCTTTGCAGATGTAATTAAGTTAAGGCTCTCAAGAGGAGATCATCCTGGATTAACTGGAGGGGCTCTAAATCCAACAACAAGTGCCCTTATAAGAAAAGGAGAAATGCAGACACACTGGGCAGAAGACCCGGAGAGAAGACCATGTGAAGACAGAGCAGAGACTGGTGTTACGTTCTCACAGACAAGGAACACCTGGGGCCACAGAAGCTGAAAGAGACGAGAACTCTCCTGGAGCCTCCGAGGGAGTACTTGCCCTGTCGATGCCTTAATTTCAGACTTCCGTCCTCCAGAACTGGGAGAGAATGTTTCTGTTGTTTTAAGCCACCAGGTTTGTGGTAACTAACACACTGCCCTCTTTCCAGTCTGGATCCACTGCGATCCATTCACTAGCAGCAGCCAGAGTGTCCTTTGAGAAAGACAAATCCGATGATAACTTCTAATAAAAATACTACATTTTAAAAAACCATTTTTAGAATAAAATACAACCCTATTCCCTCCCATAGACTGCACAACCCAGCTAGACCCAGCCCCTGCCACCTCTCAGCTCTGAGGGAAAACGTACAACCCCCACCCCCCACCCGCCCCAGCCAAACTCAGCGTACTGGGGGCACCGGGCTGTCAGTCATTGTCTGAAGCACACGAAGCTCTCTCCTGCCTCAGGGTCTTTGCAGCTGCCCTTCCCTCTACCTGTGACACTCTTCCCCCAGATCTCCTGGGGCTGATCCTTTGCCATCCTTCAGGTCTCAGTTTAAATATTATCGTTGCAGAGAGGACCTCGGTGTCCCATAGAAAATGCTTCCCGTCTGTACCCCTGCAGCAGAATCCAGTGTGTGGTTTTTCTAACACCAGCTTCACTGTACTGCCCTCGAAGCCGCCAGTTCCCCGCTCCTCAGAGGTCTGTGTCTTAGCACGTGATTCTAAGCTTTAATGATTCACTTAATTCCAACTCTTCCTTTGGTTCTTCCACCCCAACCCCATCATGCAGTTGTCACTTCTGTGAAACCTTGGAGTTTCTACCTTTCAGTTACATGGTTAACAATTTTACATCATATTAACCATTATATTAAATTCCCTCTGATTGAATAACTAGTGTGGTTTCTATTTCCTGGGTCAACTTTGACTGATTCAGCTTCCTTACTACATCTCTCCCTCTTGTGTATCCTCCAGAGAGCAAAGGTGTTTTTGAGTCAAATAGTTTCATCAGAGACGGGATAAGATAGAAACCTTCAAACTTTGTCAATAATTAAGGTAATAATAACTAATTTTGTTGTTAGTACCAGGTTCTGTGTGAAGTATTTTGTGTGGAAGATATTATCATTCACCCCATTTTACAGATGAAGACTCCAAGGCAAAGAGTGATTAACTACCTCACTCCAGGTCACACAGTTAGTGAATATCAGATGCGGTGTTTAACTCCAGGTGTCTTGGCTCCAGCATCCTCACATTTACCCCCTTTGCAGCATTCCTCCCCTGTGGTGGTATTGAGAGCTTGGGCCTTAAATCTAAGACAGGAGGCTTGATTCCTACTTGCTGGCTTGTATCCTTGAACAAACTGCCTAATCTCTTTGGACCTCAATGCCAACATGTGTAAAGTGGGTAAAAACAAATATCTACTCATAGGGCTTTTACCAGATTAAGTGAGACAATATATGAAAGCATCTAATACAGTGTGTGGCACATCGCACTTACTCCGTAAATGTTAGCTCTTATAATTAACGTCATCACTGTATCTTGCCTGTTAACTCCCTTTGGGTCAATTTCCCCCCTTTTAACACATGTATGCAGTGGTGTGCTGGTAAATGATCAACAGCTAGCTTCCTGAAATTGAATCGAAGCCCTAATTCATAGCTTACACTGATTTTTTTGGGGGTATTAATACTCCCAGCATAGTCAATTTCAAGCTCCCAACATGATAACAGTTGGCTTACACATTTCTTACAATTGTAGCATTCTGCTCTTGAGACCTGGTATGAGAGGGTCCAGCCTACCACCCCACCTAGGTCTTGGTGAGAAATCTGATATGCGAGCATTCTTTGCCTAACAAGAGCCTCAAAGGCCTGCACCTTCCCACTGCTTAGGGTTCAGAAAGGCGAATCTGAACCGCTGAGAAACCCCTGCCTTTTGCTCTTGCATTCATGCGTTCTTCAGATATCCCTGAGCTCCTGCTATTTTCTCTGTCTGGAAAAAGTTTTTACTCAAGAATGAAAGCCTGCAGCTGTTCCACTGCAGGGTCTTTGTCCTGGGCTGAGCTCCCATTCCTGTCCAGGGAGCATCCTCTTCCCTCCTCAGCCGCCCTTCCTTCCTCTCCTCCCACCAGCATCTCCACTGGGAGCCTGAACTTCTACCTCCTACAGATTCCCCTTTCCCTGTGCTTCAAACCCTCTCATGCACTTGAGCTGTCCCTCGTGACTCCCCCAGTGCCCAGCTCAGTTCAGGGGACGTTTGTCTGATTAACTATTTGTTTACCCACGTGCCTCTCCGTCTTTGCAACCTCTCACTAACTGTACCCTTGGCGCCTCTCTCTCTGCCCGAGGTGCCGTGTTACCCACCAGACATCTGGGTCCACTCCAGACCAGATGAAGACTTTGCGGAGTCAGTGTCTTGTTGTGCAGTAATTTATAGAAAGTGGTGTGGAGCCAGATGAACCTGGGATCAAAACTTGGCTCCGTCATTTGCCAGCACCATGAACATGGGTGAGACAGGTTAACTAGTTAAAGCTTCATCTTCTTTCTCTCTTCCTTCCTTTCTTCTTTCCTTTCCTCCTGCTCCCTTCATCCCTCCCTTTCCCTCTTTCTTTCTTTAATAAGAGTTGGTGGCTGTCTTTGTCCATTCAGATTACTAGAACAAAATCCCACAGACTGGGTGGCTTATAACCGACAGAAATTTGTTCCTCACAGTTCTGGAGGCTGGAAGTCTGAGATCTGGGTGCCAGCATGATCAGGTTCTGCCGAAGATCCTCTTCAGGATAAAGACTTCTCACTGTGTCCTCACACGGCAGAAGGGACTAGAGAATTCTCAGGGGTCTCTTAAAAGGGACTAATCCCATTCATGAGAGCACCACCCTCATGACACAATCACCTCCTGGAGGTCCTACCTCCTAATATCATCACATTGGGCATTAGGATTTCAAGGTATGAATTCAGGGGGAGACAAACCTTCAGACCATAGTGGTAGCTATACCTTTATGTTTTGGCTAATTTTTAAAAGTCAGAGTACCACCTGTACACAGTTTAGAGTCAAGTACTTCTACAAAACTTATTTATTTTATTTTATTTTTTCTTGAAGTATAGTCAATTTACAATATGTCAATTTCTGGTTTATAGCATAATGTTTCAGTCATACATATACATACACATGTTCCTTTTCATATTCTTTTTCATTGTAGGCTACTCCAAGACACTGAATATGATTCCTTATGCTATACAGAAGAAATTTGTTGTTTATCTATTTTGTTTATACTAGTTAATATTTGCAAATGTCAAACTCCCAATCAATCCCTTCCCACCCCCTCTCCCCGCTGGTAACCATCAGATTGTTTACTATAGGAGTCTGTTCCTGTTTTGTAGATGAGTTCATTACAGTCTTTTTTTTTTTTTTTTAGATTCCACATATGAGTGTTATCATATGATATTTTTCTTTCTCTTTCTGGCTTACTTCACTTAGAATGACGATCTCCAGGTCCATCCATGTTGCTGCAAATGGCATTATTTTATTCTTTTTTATGGCTGAATAGCATTCCATTGTATAAATATACCTTGGCTTCTTTATCCAGTCATCTGTTAATGGACATTAGGTTGTTGTATATAGTGCTGCTATGAACGTTGGGGTGCATGTATCTTTTCAAATTGGAGTTCCCTCTGTATATATGCCCAGGAGTGGGATTGCTGGATCATAGGGTAAGTCTACTCCTAGTCTTTTGAGGAATCTTCATACTGTTTTCCATAATGGCTGCACCAAACTGCATTCTCACCAGCAGC
The DNA here is from genome assembly GCF_048564905.1 of Vicugna pacos. Taxonomy (NCBI): domain Eukaryota; kingdom Metazoa; phylum Chordata; class Mammalia; order Artiodactyla; family Camelidae; genus Vicugna; species Vicugna pacos. The sequence continues at coordinate 21,144,754 of NC_132989.1, read as the reverse complement.
GTAAAGGGGTTCTCTCCACACCCTCTCCAGCAATTACAAAACTTTCCCCTCGACCCCATTTTCTCCTCCCCAGAGGCAACTACTTGGCAGTCCTTTAGCTGTTTCTTTCAGTAACTACCTCTGCATATGTAAATAACATACTTAGATCGATACTTCTTGACTTTTCAGTTTTAAGCATTATCTTTGATTTCTCACTATGGAACAGGACCATCTGCATCATAATAAAACTATGTATTTTTCTACTTGGCAATACTTTCACAGGGAGTAAAATCAGAAGGTCAGATTGTTACCTGAGAATTCTAGATTGGAACATGAGTATTGTTCCTTCAGCATCTTTCATCCCTTCCCACCGTGTACTGATCCCCCGCCCCCCTCCCTGTCTCCCAGTGCAGTTACATCTAATATTTATTAGCTCAATATTCAGCATTTGTACTGTTACGACTGTGGAATGCTGTTCACAGCTGAGCCACATAGTCTTCTAGGAGCAGTTTTCCTTTCCTCTGTAATCGTTGTTGTTTTACCTGGAGGTCAGACTTGTCCTGATTTTGTTTGTTTGTTTGCTAAGGATCTGATTTTATTACCATAAAATCAACCCAAGGAATCTCTAATTGTGAGTCTCCTCTTGATATGTGAAAATACATGAGACATTCTGTCAACCTCATCACAGAGAAATCCCTACAGATCCTCTGCCCACTAGGCCTGGCCTGGTTTTCTCTGGGCCGCAGGCACAGCTGCTGTCTTGAGGTCTCCCTACACTGTCATCCAGGGCCCCTGTCACCGTCCGCCACAGCCAGATCCACCTTTGCCAGAAGCTCACATCTCCTGGAATATCAGGAGCTACATCGCATCAGTCAGCAGCTCCCTCACACCGAGCAGGTCTGAAAATGCCTTATTCTACCCTTACCTTTAAGTGATCATGTGGGTGAAGAATTCTAGGTTGGAAATTGTTTCTCTTCAGAATTTTGAAGACATGGCTTCGTTTTGTCTGTTTCTGAGTCGCTGCTGAGTCATCTGGTATCGTTATGGTTCTTTGTATGAAATATGTCTTTCCTCTCCGGCATCTTATTTTCTCTCTGTCCTCAGTTTTCAGAAATTTCACAGTGACGTGCCTTGATGTGAGTCTATGTTCACCCATTATTCAGGGCACTCTGTGGACGCTTTTAATTTAAAATGTCCATTCTGTTAAGCGTTACTAATTATTTCTTATGGTTGTTTTGTGCGTTGTCATTTTGGCTTGGCTGGAACCACATCTCCCAGAATTCCTTTCTCTATCTGGTGTCGGGCTAGTGTTGGCCACAAGAATGTTTGTTACCAGATCTGAATGGTGGGAATAAAACAGCAACCATGTCTGTACACTCTGAATGCTGGTCTCCAGTGCCAGGCACTGAGGCATCTGCCAACTCACCTGGTTGGTTTGTGGACTCACAGCTCCACTTAGCCCCTGCCGTATCTGTTCCTTCAGTCTCTCCAACTTATTTGGCCAGTGTGCGTGTGGCTCTGTGCTGGTGGAAGGGTGCCGGATTCTCTTATAGGTCACCTGTGGCATTCAGGTTGGGGGTAGTGAGAAAAGACATGGGTTCCAGTGTGGCCTCTTGGGTTCCACCTTGGCTTTGCTCTTGTCCACACCCAGTTTTCCTTCTTAAGTGCCAGTCGGTAGCGATTTGAGCCCCAGAACTAGTTTGCAAAGGCAATAGTCTGCGTAGGTTTCTCCACCACCTCCACAGTTGTGGCGAGCCTAAACTCAGTAACACATCCCTTATCCTGCATCTCTCATGGTGGTTCTGCATCTCTGTTCACACCCTGCCTGAGTCATTTCTTTAGTGATTTACTCTCCTTCATTTTTTTCTATTCTTTCATTCTGGAAACGCAGTTAACTGAAGAATGACCTCCTAGACACACCTTCCACTTTTCTTTCCCTTTCTTGCTTATTTTCCACCTCTCCGGTTTTTATTCTACCTTCTGGGAGAGTTCCCAAGTTATACCTTCCAACAGTTCTCTTGAGCTTTTAATTTATGCTATCTATTTACAAATTCCAGGAGTTATTTTTTATTCTCTTGATATTCCTGTTTTGGAGCGTACTTTTCTTTCTTCGTAAATGCGAAAATCTCTTAACACCCTGGAAATAGTAATGACAGTTTTTAAGGGAGATTTCCTTTTCGGGAACTATTTCTCTTCCTCCAGAATGCTTTTTCACATTTGCTTTGGCCTCCACCTTTCATTTGGCTTTCCTCAAATGTCTAGGGACCCGTATTTGTTCATATTTCAGAATGAGGTATTTTTTGGAATCTCTGAGTGACTGTGAGTGTTGCTGTAGGCTGATCTGGCTGACCCCTTCATTGGGAAACTCATGATTTTAGTGTTTTATATCTTTCCTCATGGGCTAGTCAAATCCCCTGGAGAAGGGGTTTCCCTTCTGCCAGGAGAGTATGCGGTTGACTGCCAGCTTTCTGGGAACCAAGGTAGGAAGGAGGGCTGGGGACTGAGCATTTGGCATGTCAGTGTCATCTGCTCCCTCTGCTTTCCCATGGCCTCTTCATCCTCAGCTGTAGGGTTTTCTCTCATCCAGACTCCTCCCGTTCTACCCTCTCCTGAGAAGAAAGCTTAGGTTTCTGTCCGGGGGGAGGAGGGAGTCACATGACTGACAGGGATCTGGGATCCACCAGCTTCTTTAACTAATTTTTTTAAAAAATCAAAATAGAGTTAATTTACAATGTTGTGTTAGTTTCTGGTGTACAGCATAGTGATTCAGTTATATATACACACACATATATATATTCTTTTTCATTATAGGTTGTTACAAGCTATTGAAGGTAGTTCCCTGTGCTATTATACAGTAGTACCTTGTTTATCCTAAACTAACTTTTTCACCAACCAGTCCCCTGGTTTTAGCTCCACCTCACCCCTAGTGGAGGAGGAGATAACTAACGCTCCCCATCATGAGCCTTTGGGGAAAGTCTAAGCTGTAATCTGTTCCTTGGCTTTCCCTACAGCTGACTGAGGAGTCAGATTTCCTCAGGTCTACAAAGTCCGTTAAGATTCATTTCAGCTTCCTTTTTTTGGCGGGAGGTGGTGGTGGTTATGAGCTCAATGTCTATTTTATTTACCTTGTAGTTTCATTAGTTTTTTCATTCATTACTTTATTCATTTATTCAACAAATATTTATGAGCCTGTACTATGTGCCAGATATTGTTTGACTTAAAAAAAAATTCTCTTAATGGGGTTTTGGATGGGAGGAAACACATTTGTGTATTCAATCCTTCCTCTTTGCCTGGAAGTCAAAATCTTTTTTTTTTTTTAAATCAGTTAAAGAAGAGTAATAATATTTACCCATGGGATTGGGAAAGGATTAATTGAAACAACATATAAAAAGTACCTAGCATAATGCTTAGCACATAAGTGCCCAATAAATTATAATCACTATGGCTATCTTTTTGGTATTTGCTGGTATAAGGTAGTTCCAGTCTGGGTGGTAAAGAATTATATAGACATTTTGTTTTCTTGAGGGCAGTATATTCACGTAGATTATGCACATTGTGGATTATTTGTAAATTTTAAATGTTGGGTGGACCTCTCCCACTAGGCCATTGGAAATGTGCCCAGAGGACACAGTCTTATCTTATGGAGCGCTTACATGCAGTCTGGATGATGACCCTGAGATTTGGATGGAGGGGAAATCCTATGTTATGGTCCAAAGTCAGATAGCCATTACTTTGAAGTTTTCACTACTGATCCCCTCCATTAACAAGACACTTAAAATTTTGTTCAGCAAGTGACATTTTACCAAGCATGGCCACATTTATTCTCACATCAACCCTGACAGGTGGGCAGAGCTGGCGGTGCTGTTGCATCTTGTAACTCAGAAAAATGAGCGTCCCCAAAGTGATGGGTCTTGTCTACTGACGTGTAGTTAACAAACAACTAGAACACAGTTCCTTTTCTCTCTCCAGTTCTACTAAATGAGAAGTACTGAGGAATTCTGAACTTCTGTGGCATAGACATGACGAGGTCTAAGAAATAAATGGTTTCTGTAGGTCAGGAATTCAGGAAGGTCTTGGCTGGGCAGTACACACTTGGGATCTCTTATGCAACTGCAGTCACATGTCAGCTAAAGCTGCAACCGTCTAAAGCTCACATGCCTGGCAAGTTGGAGCTGGCTCATGGCTTAGGGCTGACATGTAGCTCTTGTATTTGCTACTTAATGCTGCATAACAAATTACCCCTAAAATTAGGGACTTAAAACCCATCATCCTGGTTGTTGTTTTAAATAAAAAGTAGAATGGGTACATTGGGTCAGTTGGTTGCAAGATAAAACCTTTTCAGAAAACAGCCTGGATATGCCTGAGAGCACTGACAACGTCAAATACTGACAAGGATGTGGAGCAACAGAAACTCTTTTTTTTTTTTTTTTTTTTGCTGGTGGGAATGCAGAAAGTTACAGTGACTTTGGAAGACAGTTTGGAGGTTTCTTACAAAACTAAATATACTCTCCCCATATGATCCAGCAGTTGTGCTCCTTGGTATTTATCCAAATGAGTTGAAACCTTATGTCCACACAAAAACTTGTACCTGAATGTTTATAGCAGCTTTATTCATAATTGCGAAAACTTGGAAGCAACTAAGATATCTTTCACTTGGTGCATAGACAAATAAACTCTGGCATATCCAGACAGTGGAATATTATGCACTAATTAAAAATGAGTGAGCAAGCCATGAAAAGACATGGAGGAAACATAAATGCATATTACTAAGTGCAAGAAGCTGATCTGAAAAGCTACTTATAGCCTTGAAAAGGCTGTATAATTCTAACTCTGTGACATTCTGGAAAAGGCAAGACTGCAGAGAGAGTACAAGGTCAGTCAGTGGGTACCAGGGTTCTAGAGGGAGAGAGGGATGGATAAATAGGTGGAGCACAGGGGATTTTTTAGGGCAGTGAGACTATCCTGTGTGATACTGCAATGGTGGATACCTGACATTATGTATTTGTCAAAACCCACAGAATGTACTATGTAAAGAGTGAACTCTAATGTAAGCTATGGACATTAGTAATAATGTATCAAGACTGGTTCATCAGTTGTAACAAACACACGACACTAATGCAGGATGTTAATAATAGGGGAATACTGCGAGAGAGAAGCAATAGGGTGTATGGACTTTCTCTGTACTTTCTGTTCAATTTTTCTGTAAACCTAAAACTGCTCTAAAAATAATATCTATCCAAAAAAAAAAAAAAAAGATGGGGAGATGGAGGTGGGGGTTGGTTACAAGATAAAACCTTTCTGGAAAGCATAGCCCAGATGTCCCTGAGTGCTTTGTGCTAAGTGTTTTCTGGACAAATCAATTGTGAGGGAAAGATGCTTTAAGGATAATGATGTATTTAGGATAATTCTGCACCATCCTGAAATGAGGACCTGGTTTGGGTGACTTTGAGGTTGTTTGGAGATCTGTATTTTTAGTATATTTGAGCCGGAGGAAAGAAGAGAAGGTACTCATGTTCATAAGTTTTCTCTCCCATCCGCTCTCCCTCTCGCTGTCTGGTTTTCTCTCTCTATTATCATTACCGTATTTTCCTTCAAAGCCTATGCCATGAAGCCCCAGAGACCCAAAGGAGACCGGAAGCCTGTTCTGAAAAGACAGAATGAGTCACACTCAATGAATAGGGATTTTCACAGAGGGGCATTGTTCAAAGCCAGCACTGATACCCCCAGTCCCCACACCCACCTGGTGACTCACACTGTCACCTTTAAATTGGAAGTGCAGCTGAGGGCGCCAAGCCTATAGCGATTGCTGGGAGGCAGATGATGCCTCAGATAACCCAGCTGGCCACTGACAGTTGGTACTGCCCCGTGTAAACCTCCGGGAGGAGCCGCACCTGGCAGTAGCCACAGGACCCGTCTTTGGCTGGTGCAGATCTAAAGCCCCTTCCCTAGACATGGTGCTCAGTGGTTTGTGAATCTCATATAGAATACTCCCACTTCAAAATTTTGTTTTTAACTTGCTGAACCCTTTCTTGTGCTCATTAGACAGGCACACTGTGTGCCTGTGTATCAGGTGTCGTGCTAGACAGCGGGGTACAAAGATTAATAAAGAATAGTCATTGTCACCAAGGGCTTACACCTTTCTGATGTGCTTGCAGAGAAAAGTGAAGTCCCAGGGCTGGCATGAGGACCATGTAGAACTCATTGCCGATGTGATGGGCGTTTTCTGGTGTAGCACTGATTCTACTGACAGACCTCTGATGGTCGTGTGGGCCAGTCGTGCCTGCCCATGCTCAGATTTGGGTGAAATTGGCTTGCAAGCTTAGCTCCAGGGGTAGATACTGGTTAGCCTGAATCAATCACTGTATCCCATCCCATGACCATAGTCATTGTTTGGAGAGGGGCATGTATCCCCGGTTCAAGCCAAAAGCAGAGGAGGAATCTCAGCCTGGGTAGGAGCCACTAGAAAAGCCCTCTTCCCTCTCCTAGAATGGGAGGTATAAAGGCACACAATTGGAAATTGTGGTGACCATTTGGTTACTATGGGAGGGTGACGCTGACACGGTGGAGGCAGAGCAGAGAGACAGAAGGTATGGAATCATTCATAATGTCACTTGAAATGCTAGATCAAATCTCACCTGAAGGCAAATACTCAATGACTTTTTTTTAGCTCCATCAGCCCATAAATTCTCTTTCTTGGTTGAGCTGAGTTTTCCCATCGTTTGTAACTAAATGTGTCATAATTTACGGTGATGAAGGAAGTATAGGCAACAGTACAAAAAAAGTGATGGGTGATATTCCGCATGTTTCCAAGAAGCACAAAGAAGTGGTTCGTGCATAGGTAGCCAAGGAGTTAGAGAAAACCGGCGTGTGAAAGCGAGAGAGCTCCCTGAGGCTACGCAGCATCTGAGCCCCTTCCTATGCTTAGGGATTTCCCCACTGTAAGCATCCTGATGGTAGGATCTACCTCCTCTCCCGAAGCCCACCCCACCCCCTAGAGGTCAGGGTGGGGCTCAGCTGATCACATGCTCCCACTGGGGCTGGGGACCCAGGATAGGCAATGCAGAGAAGCAGGACAAGAAAATTTATCTCAGGCAGTGGCAACTATTTCGAGTTTCCAGTAGCAACAAAGTGTCCAATGGTACAGTGACGGCATTGGTGTCCTTACCTGGTGGGTGCCTGGTCTCCCTTGATTCCTGCTTGTTTTCCAAGCTTTATTCTTTACCTTTCTAGCAATTTTGTGAGTTACCTTGTAACTTCTAAGTAAATCCCTTTTCTGCCAGAACAATCAGAATTGGTCTCTGGTGTTTGCAGATGAGGACTGACTAGCCAAGATGGAGGTCAGTACTGCTAGGAAAAGAGCGGCTTGTCAAGACTGGTCAAGAGAGAAAGCTGTGAAGGTCTCCGCTAGAGAAACAGTCTCCATGCCAAGTGCAAGGGATGTGGGGACAGACATACCCAGACTGAATCTCAGCTCTGTCATTTACTACATGAGTAAATGTGGACAAGTGACTTGATCTATCTGAGCCTCAGTGTCTCACCTGTGAGATGGGTATGACAGTACTGTTGGGATGATTAAATGAGACGATACAAGTAGAATTCTTAGTCTGGACTGTGGCACAGACCTGGTCTTTAGGGGATGTTAGCTTTGGTAATTACCTACAGCTCAATAGTTGACCTGTTCACATGCGGTGCCACTGCACCCGTCTTTGAGTCTACTTGTTCTCTCTCTTTACTCTTCATTCGTAGTGGGAAGGAAGAAAATATTCCTGACATGCAGTGGGAGAAATTTAAATTGGATCCAGGCACTGATTTGTAGCATTTACCAATTTCCACAGTGTAAATACTCCCAGGCAACCAACGTGATGTTGCAAAACATGGAAGTGGGGAGAGATGTTCTCAGACAGCTCTTAGGAGCCAGCGCTGGCATACCACTGGACCTGGGGAAAGGTATCTTAAAAACCCTGGAGAGTGGGGCAAGATAGGTAGTTCCTAAGCTCTGGGGCGGATTGTCAAAAGAAACTCCTGAAGTCCCGTTGACAGGATGGGGGATGGACTCACATCATGCTTTGGCTTAAAACTTTAGTGTCTCTTTAAATGATGCCCTTTAACATCCAACACTTGGAGCCAGTCAGCTTCCAGGTCCTGACTATCCCTTCTTTACAATTTCTCCTGCATCATCTGCCCTTCGTCTTTGTGTCCACCATGGCTGCCTTGTCCATGGGCTTAGCTTGTCAACTCTGAAACGTTACCCTCTTCATTCTGTACCATAACGGATCACATGTGCCATCCCCATTCAGGGTTTGCTGTCCCAGCCCTTTCCTGGCCCCACTCACTCTGGAAATGGTGTGAGTGTCAGTCTCAGATCCTCTGCTTACTAGCTGTTAGCCTTGGGGCAAATTATGGAACACTCTCCTAGCCCTAACTTCCTTACCTCTGAAATGGTCAACATGGATATGGGAAGAGATGTGCTCTCAAATGGTGAGAATAAAAGAACTTTCTTAGGGTTGTTTTGAAGATTAAATAAAGTAAGTCTATTAAAGGCTTGGTGTGGTTCCTGGTCCGTTGTGAACGCTGCATTGCATATCAGCTCTGTGATGACGGTAGTGATTACTGCTGCTATTGCTAATGGAAAATGGTGGCTAGTGGGGATGATTTTCCTCCCACATGGAATGTTACCACAACTCTCCTTGGCTTATCCAATGCCACTTTTCCCTCGCCTTCAGTTCTCTTTTTTCTGATACCCCTTTTCTCTGCACTCTTAAGCTCCTTTTCATTCTGAGCTTCTGAGGCAGTGACACCCCACCCCACCGTGGAACATTTAATTCAATACGGTTCCTTTACTGTTCCCTTTTGATGCTGATCACACCCTCCTGGCTCCTGTCTGACTGGTGTGCCGGGAGTGACCTGTCTCCTTCATTTTCTGTCCTGAAGGGTCTTGGATCAACTGGCACAGAGGAACAGCCAAAGTGGCTGATGATGTTAACGGCCCAGAACTGTGCCTGGTATTTTACCACCATCATCTCGTTGTATTTTTTCCATCCAACCAAGATGCATTTGAGCACTAGCTATGCACTAGGCACTGAAGCCCCTCACTAAGAGCCTCTTTCTTCTGAGAGCCTGCGGTGTACTGAGTGGAGCTGGCCTTAAACACGAGATCATCCAAACCAGGGTTGGATGATGGACGGGGCCAAGTGCTGGGAAGGGAAACAAGAGGGTGTGACAGGGTGGAAAAATAGGGCCTTGATTTCCCCATTCCCCCCCCCCCTTTTTAAATTGAAGTATAGTTAATTTACAATATTATGTTCATTTCTGGTGCACAGCATAGTGATTCAGTTATGTATATATTCCTTTTCATATTCTTTTTCATTACAGGTTACTGTAAGCCATTGAATATAGTTCCCTGTCCTATACAGTAGGACCTTGTTGTTTATCTGTTCTGTACATAGTAGTTTGTATCTGTCAATTCCAAACTCCCAATTTATCCCTCCCTCCCTTCTTCCCCACCGTGGTAACCGTAAGTTTGTTTTCTATGTCTGTGAGTCTCTCTGTTTTGTAAACAAGTTTGTGTCATTTTTTTTAGATTCCACATGTAAGTGATACCATATGATATTGTCTTTTGCTGACTGGCTTACTTCACTCAGTATAATAATCTCTAGCTCCATCCATGTTGTGGCAAATGGCATTATTTCACTCCTTTTTATGGCTGAGTAGTATTCCATTGTATATATACACCACATTTTTTTCATCCATTCACAGCAGGGGCCTGATTTAGATAGAGCTGGGGTCAAGGCAGGAACATGTAAGTTAAACAACAAGGACCTACTGTACAGCACAGGGAACTATATTCAGTTTATTATAATAAGCTATAATGGAAAGGAATCTGAAAATGTATATATGTATGCATATGTATAACTGAATCGCTTTGCTGTACACATGAAACTAACATTGTAAATTGACTACACTTCAACAAAAAAGTAAGAATTAAAGAAAAAACTCTAAAAAAAGAAGAAAACTGGAGCTACCCAAAGAGAGATTTTCCCGGAAACTGGTCCAGTGGGTGCTGAGTGCAGTGCTCAGAATGCTGAGGACCTAGATAAGATCCAAGAGCCAGAAGTCCAAGCAGGAGGGACAGAGCAGGCGCCATGATGGACAGGCACGTAGCCCAGGACCTGCTGGGCTTCTTGGGCTGGGTTGGGTATTTTGGTCAGTAGCCTGGGAGCAAGAAGCATTTTGTCCTCTCAGAAATCTTACGAGGTAGCTACTATTATCAGCCCCATTTTACAACAGAGGAAACAGGCTCAGAGTGATTAAGTCACTTGCCCAGGGTCACACAGCTCATTGGCACACAGCCTAGCCAAAATGTCATTGTTGTCCAACATGGCTGAGACCCCCACCTGCTGGGTGAGTGATGGCAGCACAGACCAGTGCAAGACCTGCCAGCCTCATCCTCCACACAGGCTGTTTAGAAAGGGGCTTTTCTCTGGCGGGGATCCAGCCTGACGCCCCTCGGGCAGCGCAAAACCCGTTGTGTGGGGGTAAAAGTGTCAGCCATTCCGATGTCATAGCTGGGTGTTTACATGGCCAGGCTTGGAAGCGCAGGGTCCCATGGTCGCATTGGTTCTCGGGCTCTGCGGAGATAAAGAGAAACTCTCTGGGCTTGTCTTGCTTTCTTTTGTTTTGTTTGTCAGAAGTCTGGGGCTGTGGAACCAAGACAAGGAGGTGGTGGTTCAGGGTGAGCAGATTGTCAGGAGTTTAGCTAGGGCAGTCTTGGCTGAGAAGCCAAGGCACAAAGGGACCTGAGGAAGTCTCGTGGAGACAGGATGTGCTTGGGAATCTGAAATAGGCAGCGTTTGTCCTCTCAACTCCTCTGAGTCCCCTTCAGTCTAAGACCTCCTTCCTTTCTCACCACCCCTCAGGGAGATTTGGTCTAGAGCCCCTTCCTTGGGCCTCCCTTACAGCCTCAGCATTCCCAGCCTGGCCTCCTCAGCCCCTCCCAGAACATTAAAACTTACTTAGGCTGCTAATAGGTCATAATGACACCTCCCAGGGCCTGGGACCCAGGCGGTAGTTAAGGGTGGGAATTCTAGGCACCAAATGGAGGTGGCCTTTTGGTCCCCCTCAGGTCACCCATCACCCTCGGGAGATAACTCCTTTCATTTCCAGAGTCTTCTGTAGTAGGGAGCTTTCTCTTCATCCGTCGAGGGGCCTCCCACCCCCACCCCTTGTTTTGTAGAGAGGAAGGTGCTTGCAGCCCAGTGAGCAGAGGGGCCATTGGAACACTGAGAGGCGGGAAGAAAACGAGGCAATTGAGCCTCTTGGCGGCTTCCTGCCAAGGAAGGTCCCTTTGTTTGCCCTGAGCCTGGCCCTTTGGCCGACATGACCAGAGACCCTTGGGTCAGGAGGCTCGCCCCCTTTATGGCCTTCTAATGGACCTTCCTTCCGGCCACTTGACCAAATGCCCCTGCCTGCCAGGGAGGGGCCGACCCCGTAGCTCTCACGTTGGTTTTCCCTAAGGACCCCTCCCCCCAGCCTCACCCTGGAAAGAAACTAACACCTCTGGGGCTGGAAGAGGAAAATGCAACCTTGTTTTCCCACCGCCTCCTTTGTCTGAAGGGACAGGAAGGTTCTCTGACTCCCCAGCCCTAAGAAGATGCTCTCTGAGCCGTTCTCTTTGTTGTTTGGTGACCTATCAATTCATGGCTTCCCCATGCTGCACTGTGTGTTTTAAACACTATCATTTTGTCAGGACAGGTTGGCCAGCAGTTTCCATAATGCCAGAGTGGTGGCAGCAGTTTTCAGGAGCCACTGAGAACCCTGAACCCCCACCCCCCCCAAATAATATCTTCAGCCCATCCCACCCCACCCCCCTGCCTTCTTTGTGTCCATTTACCCCCTAACGTGTACCTTGTATATCCTTCCCCTTTTTTGTGTTCTCATAGCCACACTCAAGCTCAGTGCCTCCTTGGCCCATCTCCCAGATGTCTCCTGCCTCGCTAATCCATCTATAAATGGCTAGCACAATCACTCACCTAATCACAATTGCTACCTCTGTTGAGCACTTAATAATTGCAGCTAACATCCTGTGACAATGTCCTGTGAGTCAGGAAGTGGACTAGAAACTTACATTAAGCTGCCCAGTATTACCTCTACTTTGCACTTGAGGAAACAGACCAAGTCACAGCTCAGAAGTGGCAGAGCCAGGATTTGAAGGCAGTCTGCCTGGAGGCAGAGCCGGCCCTCTTAACCATCATCAACATGGAATTTAAAAATATTTGTCCTAAGTGTTTATTGTGAAGAAAGCACTAGGGGAGGTCCTGAGGGCATTTAAACACAAGTAGATGAAACCTGCTTCCTCCTGCAGCTCCTGCCTCAGGGAGTTGATGATAACAGAGGTCATCTGGGAAGATGAGTAAGACAAGTCCAGACATGATCTACTGCAGCAGAGGGCAAAGTACGTGCCATAGCGAAGATACACAGAGGGCTTTTGATAGAGAGGACGGAGAAGCCACATCCGTTTGGGAGACTCAGGAAGTCAGGAGGAGTTCCAGGGAGGCTGCTGGGTGGGGGATGGTTTGGAAGGACAGATGGGGTTTATGGCAGAGTCCTGGGGGTGAGGGAGGACCAGATAGGAGCAGAGAGGGTGGGTCTGATACCTGAAAACTGCAGAATGAAGGATGACAGATTCAGAGCCGAGGCTAAAGCCTCCTGACTACAAGGCACAGATCCCCGAGAACTGAACATGGTCGTTGAAGGCAGTGAACTCCGAGGATTCCAGTTCCCATTCTAGCACTTAGCAGCTCTGTAATCAACAAATAATGTTCCCCCTCCCCCATGTACCAGTTTCTTCATCCCCAGAGTGGGTATAACTCAGGGCCAGGACCACGGTGAGGCGGGTGAGGCACTTGCCTTAGGTACAAAGTTTTAAGAGGTGCCCCACTTCCCCCAACCCCTGCCAAAAGCTCAGAGATCAAGACAAATAATAATTTAATGCAATATTGTTAGAGAGTCAAAAATCACTGCAAAAAATCCATGGTGAATGAATTGTCAAAAATGTAAATAAAGAAGGGCCATACAGAGCTATGCTGGAGCCTAAGCTAAAAGGAGAAATCAGCAGCACTGAACCTGTCTTCAGTTAAGATGAAGGCACTCAGCTTACGCTGGTCCTGCGCCTGCTAACAGCACTAGGCACTGGGTGGCTGCAAGGCTTCGGTGAGAGGGCGCACGCTGAGGGTCTGGTGTGGTGTCTGGCAAGGGGGTACCTCATCGAGTCTAGGAGTCTGAGGCCTGTGGCTGGGGTGAGATGGAGCTGTTTGAACATCTCTGCAGCTTGGCAGCTATGAGACCCTGGGAAGAGCCTGTTTCCTCAGCTATAAATGAGGAGAGCGTCTTGCTCCCTGGGCTCTTGGTGGCCTGGGGTGATGGCTGCTAGGTGCCAGCACGTAGAGACAGAGTCCCCTGCGTGACCCAGCAAGCGTGCCTGCGCACCATACAGACTTTTGGGATGTTCCTGGTGAATTACTGTTTGTTGGTTTTTTGAAACTACCTTTTATCTTATTAGACATGCAGGTGAGGGAGTTAACATTATTACACTGTCCTCACCGCCAAGCCTGTGTCTCTCGCCATATTCCTTGGTGCTTCCACACCACCCTCTGTGCTGCTGCTCCTGACCCGACTGTGGGGGGATCCACGCCCCGGCTCACAGAGTCCTGCTGCTCAGACTGCAGCCCTGTCCCCTCCTGCCCTTCTCTGACCAGGCCAGAATGGGCTCTGGGATGGATTATCTGGTGGTATTATCGCTTGAATGTTAGGAGGCCTTGGCCTGGCCCTTCCTGGCTCTCCTTTGACTGGGTGCTGACAGCCCACCTTTGACTTCCTGTGGCACCTCCCTGTTGATGGTGCTCTTCTCTGGTGCTTAGACTGAACCACTGTCACTAAATGACAGTTGTCATTAAAGTGACCCCCTTGAAAAACCCATCCCTGCCACTGCCTGCAGTCAGACTGCTGCCCATGAGACCAGCAGAGCCATTAGCCATGGTGTGACCCTCAAGGCCATCTCAGAAATGCGGTCTGACTCCCGGACAGGAGGGTAACAGCGTACCTCCCTTACATGATACCGGTTTCTAAAGGTAGGCCACTCTAGGCTAGAATCTGGACTCCACTATTTTTTGCTGGTTGTGTAACTCCAGGCAGATTATTGAATGTCTCTAGCCTCAGTGCTGTCATTTGCAAAATGGCACTGATCCTGATGGCTTGCTGCGAGGATGAAGTGGGAAATCGGCGTCCACTCCCATGTTAGTTATTTGTGTGTACTCCTTTGGTGAGAACGTGAATTGAGGAGATTCACTCTCTGGACGTGTACTAGGCGCACAGTAGTGTTCTAGATTGTACAAACAGATACAAAGGCAATATATAATCACTGCACATAGGCAGTGGTCACATGGAAGGGGAAGGTACATGAAGGTTTGTACTGCAAGGTAGAACTGTGAAGGGTCTGACACAGTAGTCACTCAGTTAGTGTTTGTTGAATGAATCAAAGAAAGAAAACCAGGAAGGCATTAAAAAGTAGGAGATATTTCCATGGGGCAATCACACAAGCTTCACGGAAGAGGCTGAAAATAAGCTGTCAGTATGTCCACATAGTTATTAAAACGTCTTTTTAGCAGGCATCAGAGATATAGCAATATACGACAGACAATACCGTTGCTTCAAGGAGCTGATACTTCAGCGGGAAAGACAAATAATAGCAAATACTGAAGAATAACTAATCGTCACAAGTGTAATAAATGTTAGGCAGGGATGCTGAGGGACCATCAGCTCCTGGGAGACAGGAACTGTGCACCGGATTTTTCTTTCTTTTCTGCTGTACTCCTATAAGCTAGCCCTGAAGGACAACAGTTTTTAAATTAACAGATACATTTAAAAACTGATGTCTTTTGTGGATAGGTGCTACTTGCAAGTGGTACAAAATTTTTAAAATGCCGAAGAGTGTCTAGCCGAAGTCTCCAAACATCCCCTCCCAGAGGTGAGTGATGCTGCATCGTCTCGAGTATCGTCGCAGACGGTCTAGCCATAGTCAGGCAAATGCATGAGGAATCACAAAGTTGGGGTCACGCCATCCTCACTGGTTAGCACTTGACCTTTCTCTTAGAGACTGTTCTAAACTGTACATAGTTTTTATGGTCGCGTGGTTCTGTCACTCTTGGTGGACACGTTGTTTTCGTTTTTCACTTCATAGACTTTATGTTTTAAAGTTGTTTTAGGTATACAGAAAAATAGCAGAAACTACAGAGTTTCCATGTTACCCCTCCCTCCCCCCATTTTTCCTGTTACTAACATTTTATATTAATTGTGTTACAATCGATGAGACACTATTGATGCATTATTATTAAAACTGAAGTCCATAGTTTACATTAGGGTTCACTCTGTCTGTTATACAGTCTATGATGGGTTTGGACAAATGACGTGTAGTCACTATGACAGTGTCATACAGGACAGTTTCCCTTCCCTAAGAGTCCCCTGTGTTCTAACTCTTAGTCTCTCCCTTCCTCCTTGAAAACGCCTGGTGAAATGTAGTTTTTTCCAGTCACAGTTATTTGTAGTGCAGCTCTCAGAGCTTTTATAACCTACTTGCCACCCTCCTGTAGGGCCTCGCCTCCTGCCCCTGTACTCGGGCTGGCCCGCGTCGCTCCTGCTCTCTGAAACATTCCCGGCAGTGCCCCCTGGCCCACACTCCAGGGCTGCTTCTCCTCAGGGTACACTCCTGTGCCGCCTGCTGTCTGATGCCCACAGCAGAGTCAAGAGCCCCTCCTCTGTGTGGCTTTTATGTTAATTTATTCATTCATGCAGTAGATATTTACAAAGCCTTCCACATGCCAAGCAGGGTGCTGGTGCTAAGGGTCTGGTGAGGACACGGCCATAAAGCCCAAGATGGTCAAAATTTCCTTGAAGAAAATAAAACTGACTAATGTGATGAAAGATGCCAGCGTGGTCAGGGAAGGGCCCTCGGAGGTGATGACATTTAAAAAGGAATCAACACAACAAAGACCTACTGTACAGCACAGGGAACTACATTCAGTACTTTGTAGTAGCCTATAATGGGAAGGGATATGAAAAGGAAAATATATGTATAAATAAACTATCCTGTACATCAGAAATTAACACAACATTATAAATTGACTATACTTCAATTAATAAGAAAAGAGAAGGGACCAGAGGGGAGAGTATTCAAGGTAGAAGAAATAGCAAGGTGGATGCAAACCTGGAGGAACACTTAGCATCACTCACACAGCTGCCTATCCTGTGCTTCGAAGGCAGCGAACAGTCCCTAGGCGCAAGTTAGCCTGTGTGTGCTGAGTGACCAGCTGGGGTCAGGGGCGCAGGGGAGAGCAAGGGGATGGGCCGGGCCTGTCTCAGGGCTTGGGGCTTCCCGGCACACCCTCCCCTCCTCACTCTCCCAGCTGGGCGCTGGCAGCTTCGTTGGCTGAAGCATTTGAGCCCTGGATACCAAACCCCAATTACCTGAGAGAAGGCTATTGCCCCTTTAAAGGGTTCAAAAGCCCCAGACTTTTTTTTTTTTTTTTTAATAGCTCATATCCTTTCACCAGCCCTTAAGACTGGGATTTATGGCCCACTTCCCCAGAGGCAGACAGACCAACAGACAGGTTACTTCCCTTGGAGTCAGGGTTCCTACAATTGTGGGATGCTCCACTTCCTCTTTGCATTTTATGACCTCCTGGCTGGCTAATCCCGAAATGGGTTACACGGGAAGGAGGTGAATTGTGCGGGGCTGCAGCTGCCTCGGAAGCCACGGCAGACTCAGGAAAAGGATGGCAGGGGTGGGGAGGCCCGGGCAGCCTGGTCCCTGGGCCATGCTGGCTCTTCTGGTTCCCAGGGCCTTTCCCCAGCAAGACACCCAGAGTAGAGGCCTCAGTGTGACTGATCCAGTGTGGAGTTTGCTGCAGAGGGACAGCCAAGAGGCAGAAATAATCTCACAATCTAGTGGGGTGAAATTTATAAAGAGTCACTTGTCACAAAGAGACAGCATTCTTTCACTTTTAGGGCACATGCATGTCCCTTGTTGCCTTTAATTTAGTTCTCATGGAACTCCAGTGAAGTAGGTCTATGACATCCTCATGACAGATGAGGAAACTGAGGCAGAGACCAGCCCAGTTTGCACAGCCAAGAGGTGACAGGACCAGATTCTGATCTTGGCTTCTGTTGCTGGGTTGGGGTCAGAGGTGCCCAGAGCAATGGGAAGTCAGGAAAGGGACTCTGGGATGCGTGGATCAGCTTTCAGTGACACCCATCATCCTGGCTGGACCAGGGCCTGGGAGGCACAGACGTCGAGAGATTTTTCTGCAGGTCCCTCTGCATCAGCCATCAGCCATCATCCTCTCCCTTCCCACAGCTCTTCCTGGAGTTCCTGACCTCTCACCCAGAAGGGCGAGGCAGTGGTCAGGAGCTTGGGCTGTGAGTGCAAGTCCCTCTCACCAGCCCTGGGACTTCGGGCAGATGGTTTATTCTCTCTGATCCTCCTCTCCAACATGAGCTCGATGACAGCAGGCCTGGGGCAAGCCCAGAGCTCGGCAGTAAGAGCTGGTATTAGTTCCTTCTGGGATTGTTGCTCCTGACAGTGCTCCTCCTCGTCAAATACAACTCCTAACTTGTCTCTTTCCCTGCTCAAAAAGCCAAGACTGGATGTGCTGTTGTGGCACTCCAGACCCCCTGAGGTCTGATCCTAAACTGCCCCACAGCCAGACCATCTTCAGACGGTCTGAAATCCTCAGAGGATGGGGACATATTGTATTAATTCCCTGTGACACAGTGGAGAAAAAAAAAAAAGCCAGTGTTCAAGTCCTGGATGTCAGCGGTTCCTGTGTGAGGGTCACCTAGCCTCCCAGCATCTCAGCAGCCTTGCCTGTACGGACCAGGCCGTCTTTCCCTGGCAGTTCTGTGAGCCTGGGACCATGATGTGCTTCACTTTCTGGACCATCGTGGTTGCTCCTTCAGTGTGTTTCCTTCTCTTCGTTTCAACAAGTAATCCATTCGTGCTGTCCATACAAAAGCACTCTGCTAAAAACCCTTCATCAAGGGGCTTACCAGCAGAACTCACACCACACCCCAATGCGGGTCTTGGCCCAGCCCTCCTGGCTCAGGGGTCCCTCTCTCTCTGGGGGAATGAACTAATGTGTGACAGTGTGCCAACTAGGTCCTCTTTCCTTAGCATTTTACAGCTATCATCCCTCGTAATCCCAACAACAATGTGTAAAGTGAGAATTACTACCCCCATTTTACAGATGAGAAAACTGAGGCAAAGAAAGGCTAAGTAACCTGTCCAGATTTCTCAGTCAGTGAGTGGTGAAGCTGTGATCTGAACCCAAGGCCAGCCCCCAAACCCACCTTCTTTGGACTCAATACCCCATCCTTCCTGTGGCGACCAGGTTAGCCCACGGTGGCTTTCAAATGGCCCATCTATCATTCTTTTCTCGGCACCCGTTTCCCAAGCTAGCAGGACCACTTTGGAAAGACCAGACCAACCCATCAGAGTTTGTTTCCAGTTTTGGACAAGCCCAAACTGCTCTGTGTGCTGGGTGCTGGCAGCGCTGGGCTACGCGCTTCCGACAGTCCCCGAAGGGGGTTGAAACTCAGGGCAAGTGGAAACTTCCCCCGGTGTGGTGTTCAGAGATGGAACTGTTTTTTTTTTTTTCATCTCTCTTTCCCAATTTTTAAACAGTCAGGAGGATCGGGGCTGCAGTCTGGGATGGGCTTCTCCAGGCTGGATGATTTATTCATCAGGTGGCTTTGGGACGTGCATTCCTCTGCAGGAATTTGTGGTAGAGGGAAGTGGAGATACTAGGAAACCCAGGGGCTTCGCGTCCCCCTGTGCCCCTCAACCCTCACCCAGAGGTGAACGATGACAGTTCTCCGGCTCTGCACCCGCACCGCAAGCTGGGTGCCTGATTGCCAACGAGATAGCGTCTGGACAGCAGGAAACAATTAGCGGCCACTGTATTATTTAGGCTGGAGCCAGAGCGAGGTTAGGGACAGGGTGGGAGATTTGCAAGTTTATTAGCTCTGTCCTTCCCTTTTACACAGAACTGTACACTAATCCCCTTGAGCCCTGGGTTGGCTAAGCCAATAGTGAGGTCAAGTTGATTTCCTTCCTTCCTTCCTTCTCCTCTGAGTGCAGGCTTTACCACTTATTTGGGTGGCAATTTGCTTAAACTTTGAAAGCCTCAGTTTCCTTATCTGTAAAACAGCAGAAATTATAGTACCTTATGAGTTTGTTGTGAGGCTCAGATGAGTGTTTCTATTTTAAGTGTTTGGCATCTGGCCTGGCACATAAAAAAGGACATACTACATGCAGGCTTGCACTGTCACTGTCGTTGGCTTAGCAAACAGTGATTGCTGGCCTACGGTGCGCCGTGCCTCGTGCGAGGTGTGAGACAGGTCCCAGGCCTTCCAGGAACACCCAGCTAGTAGGAGGAGATGGCTGCTAAACAACCCATGACAACACGGAATGGTAAGTGAAAGGGCCAATGTTAGGACTTACTGTATATCAGGCAATTTTTGAAGGTTATTACTTACTTCATTTAATCTTCACAACAGTCTCCTGAGGCAGGTACTTTTCTTTTCTGCACTTTTTAGAGGCAGAAACTGAAGTGAAGGGAGCGAAGTAACCTGCCCAGGGCCGCCCCGCCTGTTGGAGAAGGAATGGGAAGGCAAGCAGGCTCTACTGGGTGCCGGAGGGGCACCTGGCCCGTCTGGGGCAGGAGAAGCTACATGGAAGAAAAGATGTCTGAGTTGACCTTGGAGGTCCATCAGGCCAAGCAGGCCAAGCGGGAGTGACAGAGGCAGGAGGGACAGCCTGTGCAACCCTTTCTGCTTGGGGCTCACCTTGCTGGGGAAGGTTCGGTGCTTGGGCTGGTTTCCTTTGTCTTTAAAAATGGGAGTCCCACTTAGTGATATAGTGATTTGAGGACGGAACAAAAGGATGTGTAGCATGTAAAGTGCCTTCGACAAGACCAGGGTGTGTAAGTGCTCAGGAAATTCATTCATTCACCCAACACGTTTTTATGAAGCACCTATGAGCCATGTACCATCCTGGGCATTGGGAATATAGTGGTGAAAAGCTTAACTTCCTCGTCCTCATAGAGCTTACAATCTAGTGGCCAAGACAGACAATGAGCAAGCAAAGGGAGTGGGGGGAGGGTAGAGCTCAGTGGTAGAGGGCATGCTTAGCATGCACGAGGTCCTGGGTTCAATCCCTTGTACCTCCATTAAAAAAAATAAATGAGGCCGAATATGCTTGGTATAATGGCAGAACCTCAGGGAAGGCCACGTGGCAGGAAGGAAGTGAGTAAGAGGAAGGAAAGTCGGAGGACATGCAGGCAGGGACAGATCATATGAAGCCTTCAGGGCCACCGTGGGGCCTTTAGGTATTGTTAAATCAAAGGAGAAGCCACCCGGGAGGGTGTGAGCAGAGGACTGACTTCTGATTTTGTGCTGGGTATGAGGTATGGTCCATGACTTCCAGTAACACTCAATCTTGTGGAAAGAGATGCCTCTTAAAAACTAGTTGCCGCACAGCATGGTGAGTGAAATGACAGACAAATCATACTACTAGGACTTCCTATTTGCCAGGCACTCTTACTATATTTCATTTAATCTCCCCAGCAGTCTCTTGAGGCAGGTAAAATTATTTCCTCTCTTGTGTAGACGCAGAGACTAATGTGCAGAGGAGTAAAATCACCTGCCCAAGGCCACCCAGCTGGTAAATGTTCTCAGTAAATTCCCTCTGGCCCCTACACAGAGAATCAATTAACTGTGCGGGCGACGCGCGGAGGCAGGGAGGCCAGTTCGGAAGCCAGTGCGATAACCCAGAGGAGAGAGAAGATGGTGGGTGGCTTGGATGGTGGTGACAATAGATCAGATTCTGGATTTTTTTCTGAATGTAAACCAACACGATTTGCTGCTGGATCAGATGTGGGGTGGGAAATAAAGCCAAAAACAAGCCCAAGATTTTTGGCCTGAGCTACTGGGTAAATGAAATATTTACTGAGATGGGGAGAGCTGCAGGAAGAGCCGGTTGGGAGAGAAAATCAAGTCTCTGGCTTGCTTAAAACATGGAAAAATACATGTTTACCGAGTGGAGGAAACTGGCTGCTGACTGCCCGTATCCGCCCTTCCCACACTCTTTTATTATAGTTGAGGGGCATCTGTAGTCAAAATGGTTGAAAAGTGCTTTTCAGTCAAGTCCTTTTCACACCTTCCACCACCCCAGGGTTCCAGAGAGAGAGACCCATGCCTGTGTGACCTTCTCACTTTGTTTTTACACCATTAACTTTGTTTTGGCAGCTTTGACCTGAAAAGAGCAGTTTCAACTCGGCTTGTGCTTGGGGTCAAGGGGAGGCATCCTCCCTTGAACTCCTTCCCCGGCTCCCCCTGGCACCTCACCCCTCAGCACTTTTTTTTTTTTTTTTTGGTATGTTCCTTAGCGTCCTGGTGGCCTGGGGAGGGTGGAGGTGGGGGCCTGTGGGGCTGAGAAGTGTGAAGCCCCCCCCCCACAGCTGTGGGAGGAAGCCCTGGTGATTCAGTGAGCTGAGGTGCTCTCAGAGGAAGGAAAATAGCTCCAGTGAGGTGGGGGAGGGGTCTCTATCTGGGCCATTTGTTTGCTGCCCCGTCCCTGCCCTGGAGGGCAGCCCTGGAGGGCGACCCTGGGGGCTCGTAGCCTCTGCCTGCTCATGTCCTGGGAGGGGGCCACTGAGTTCTGAAGGACTGCCCATCCGGTTCATCTCAGTCCTGCTTTATTTGGGTAGCTTCTGCAGATTTTTGTTTGATTCCCTTTTATGGGATATGTTTGTGTGTAAGGACCAGGTCCTGGGAGACCCAGTGAGGGAAGACCACTTCTTTATTCTGACCTCAAATATCTCCTTGGGTTTCAGGTCAAATACGACTTCTTCAGAGAGGCCTTCCCTGACCACCAACTGGGTCATTCTCCACCAGGTCCCTTGATTTCTTTTCCCTGCAGCATTTTTTACTTTCTACAATATTTCTATCTCTGACGTATCCTGTTTCCTTTGCTCTGGAATGTCAGTGCCGTGGTGGTGTGGTGGGTGACCAGCCACAGAGCCCGGGCCTGTGCACAGACTATGCAGCCTCCGGTCCCCCTGTGAGTCTTGGGGCAGGGCCAGCCGGCAGGCACTTGCTCCGCCGTCGGGTCTCTGCTTGCTGTGAGGAGACCCCAAGTTGTACTCTTCCCTGTCTGCACTGTGGAATCTCTGTTACCCTTATCAGGCAACGAGGGATCTGAGGGGAGCATTCAGCTCAGCTCCCAGCACAAGGCCCAGGCAGTGAGTTACCGACCCTCCACCAGGAGAGGAAGCCGCTCTGTCCCTCCTTTGCCCTCAGGACTTCCACTCCCCAGATCCCCATGTTTCTCTCTGCGTCTGGGCTCTGTTTTCCTTTCCCTCCACCTCTGTGTCTCTGTGATTCTCTCTCCCTTTCTGTCCCTGTTTCTCTACTTCTGTCTCTCTCTGCTGCCCTCTTCTCCTTCTCTCCCTCCCCTCCTCTCTTTTTGTTCCGTCTTCTTCTATTTACTGAGGTCTTACCTCATGGAAATGCTGTGCACACTGACTCTCGCTGACCCCTGACAAGAGTCCACGTGAGATAGGTCATTATTGTGCCCATTTTTCAGATGGGGAAATGCAGGCCCAGGGAGACTTGGTGACTGGTCTGTTCACATAGCCAGTCAAATCCAGCCGGGATTGGAACCTAGGTCCTTTGATGTTTATACTCCATGCTACATCACGGTTCTGACAGAAAACATACTATCTTGTGAGGACATAGGGATCTCAGGTCCACCACTCCAACAGGTTTCTAAGCAGAGGAAAGAGGAGAGAGGTAGAGACAAGGCTGGGCAGGCGAGAAGGTGTCTGGAAGGGTGGGCTGTGACGTCACACCCCACAGTCACCCTCCACACTCTGCCTCTTGGGGTCCTGCCTGAGGAGAGAAGTGGGGAGCCCCTTGGGTCTCAGTCCAGGAGCTACCTGCAGGTCTGTTCGGTTTATTTATAACCCCAGGCCAGAGAAACTAGGGGAAGTTAGAGCTGGAAAGGGAGAGGCCGCGATAAACCGTCTCTACCAGTTCATCTGTGACAGATGTAAGAGGAAGGCTAACGCCGGCAGATCCTTTTCTGGAAGGAAGTGGTGAGGACAGGAATGAAATGCTCTTCTTACTCAGCCTAATGAATACAAGCCCTTTAGACTTCGACAGAAGGGTAGAAAGGCTACCTGAACCATGATCTCCCAGGCTGCGTTTTCAAGAGGAGTTTGAGGCAGCCTTGGAAATAGCAACTTCCCAGCTCGCCTGGCAAGTAGAAGTGATTGTTCCAGAGCAAGAGCGAAAAGTGCACCTAATGCATGACGCTCCTAGCCTCGCCCACTGAGCGGCTGGCTGGTAACTGTTATTTACAAGGCTGGCTTATTCACGGCCACTGAAGCTAGGAGAGGCAGGATGGAGACAGAATCTAACAAATGAGTTATTTATATCTCTATCCCAGACCCAGAAGGAAAATTCCCATACTTAGACATTCCTAGATGGCCTGCGACACAGGATATTTAAAGTAACAATGGGCCAAATTCTTGCTCACATTTTTGGCGGCGCTCCAGTCTGAAAGTCCACAAGAGAAAGACTTGTTGGGCTGTGTGCAGCTTTAGCGGGGTGGGGGGAGAAAGACTGTTTCTAATTCGGGACTTATTTAAGATCTGACTTCCCCCTTCCTTCCTGGAATTACAAGGAAATCATGATTTTGATTTTAGAGACAACATTTCATGTAATCTACTTCGGAAGATTTTAGGAGGTCTGTGGGTACCCCCACCTTGATAAAAGGGGGGATATTAAAGAAATTAATAGGATACACTTTGAAAAACTCTCGAACTGCTGCTATATTTCTTTACCTGGTGGTGGAGAGAGCCACTACCTACGGGTAATCTAACAGCCAAACCCTGACTGCTGCAGACAACTGTACAGAGCTGAACATGGCTCTACAAAACCGTCATGGGCCCATTTAAGACATGACTTTGTGGTGTTAGTTCCAGGAAGGGTTGAAAATGGTGACTTCTTGTACTTACACATTTGAGGCAGTAGTCAAGACAACTTCTTACAGCCCCTCCCAAGACTATGATATTTCTAAACACCAGCCTTGTAGAAAATCTACCAGCTCTCTCGGCGAGGATGCCTTTGATTGCAAGTCACAAAAATACCCCGCTCAAAATGGCTTAAATAATAAGGAAGATTTATTCACTTAGATTAAAAATGTCTCCAGGTAGAATGACTTCAGGATTGACTCATTAGGCAGCTCAACAATGTGAAAAAGGAGCCAGGTTTTCTCCCTGCTTTCTCTCTGCCATTCAACTTCTAGCCTTTATGCTCAGACCAGCTCCATTTATGACACTAAGAAGATTGCTGTACCAGTGCCAGAAGACACTACAATGGGTTTCTTCTTTGTTTCTCACTTAAGAATGAAGAAACTTTCCCAGAAGCCTCCAGCAGATTTCCCCTAACATCCGATTGGGCATCACTGTGTCACATGTCCATGTATGAACCAATCACTAGCAAGGGGGCTGGGGTCAACATAATTTCATTACACACCTTAGGGCTTACCGCTGCAGTTGTGAATAGTTATTTTTCCCTGAATTATATGATAAAGAGGTGAACCCTAGAAGAAACTTGGGACAGCAAACAAAAACAGGGAATGGGTATCAACCAAGGTTTCTGCCACATTAGCTGTGAGAGCAAAAATTAAGCAACTTAAATGTCCACCAGGAGGGGATGGGTTCATTTATTGAAAAAAAAAAAGAAAAAAATCAGTGATAACCAATGTGCCAGGTACTGTTTAGCCCATGAAGATATAGCAGTGAATAAAACTGCCCTTGATGGGGGAAGACAGATAGTAAACAAGTCAATGAACACCTGTGTATGTCATTGCAAAGTAAAATAAGCACAGTGAAGGAAAAGACCAGGAGGATAAGAGACAGCCCAGGAAGGCCTCTCTGAGGAGGTGACATTTCAGCTGAGAGATGAGAGGAGTGGGCCATGCATAAGGGAGTGGAAGAGTATTTTGGCAGGAGCAGGAGTATTTTGCAGTGCAAGGGCTCAGAAGCAGGAAGTGGCTTCATGGGGGTGGGGCAGGAGGTCAGCAAGATGAGGGTAGGAGGGCCAGATTCAGCAGAGTCTTGTGGGCTTCAGTAAGGGGTTTGATTTTCATTCTAAATGCAATGGGAAGAAACTGAAGATTTATTGATGTAAAAAAGCCTTTTAAAAATTAAAAAATAAAAATTGGAAATCTTTTATTTTGAAATAATTTTAGATTTACAGACGAGTTACAAAGATAATACAGAGAATTCCCCCATTCTTCACCCAGCTTCCTTTAATCTTACATAACCATAGTAATTTATCAAAAGTAGGAAATTAACATTAGTACAATATTATACAGACTTTATTCCGATTTCATCAGTTTTTCCACCATGTTGCAAGTCTCCTGTGTTTCCTAGTATGTGACAAGTTCTCACTCTTTCCTTCTCTTTCATGGTCTTGACATTTTGAAGAGTACTGGTCAGGTACTTTGTAGAATCTCCCTCAGTCTGGGTTTGTCTCTCTTCTCTGTTCTCTCATGATTCGATGGAGGCTGTGAATTTAGGAGAATAGGAGAGGTGACGTGCCTTCTCATCACATGATTTCAGGCAGTATACAATGTCAATGTAACTTGTTAACATTGATTGTTAGGTCAAGGGGCATCTGCCAGATTTCTCCACTGCAGAGTTTCTGTTTTTCTCTTTCCATGTTCTCTTCTTTGGAAGCAAGTCGCTAAGTCCAGCCCACACTCAAGGGGAGGGAGGAACTGGAAGGTTTTAAGGGCAGTGACAAGAAAGGATTGGATAAATAAATGATGGTCACTGTGGAAGACATATCTCTAAGCAGTGCCGACTCAGAGCTGCCAGCCCAGTGAAAGCTGTGTATCTTAAGGACAACTGCCTTTTGTCTTCCCTCCTGTTTATTTTCATGGTCATCTTTGAGGTGAATGCAGCACCATCTAGGATTTTGCCCTATGTCAGAGCTGTTCCACTTGGCAGTCCTTCCGGGGAGAGAGGAATTTGCTGTGTCCCTCAGTGGTGGCCCTAACGGGCTGCCTTTTGTCCAGCAACCCCCCTCACCCCCTGTGCCCCATCACACACACATTCATGGGCTCCACAAGGCTCCTGGGCAGAGCAAGCAGATGGTGTGTCTGGTGTGGTCCAGCTGAGGTCTGTGGCTAGGTGTAGAGAGCAGAGTGGATCACAAGGGGAGGTGGGAAGAAGAGATAGATGTTGAGGCATAAAGCAAAATGACACGCAGCACCAGCCATTAAAAAGGAGGAGGCGGAGTGCTGGAGATACAGAAGAAAGTACACATTCATTGTTGAGTGAAAAAAGCATTTTGCAGGAATAGCTTTGTGCCGTGTGATCTCACGTATGGTTTTTGAGATGGAAGGACAGTCTCTAGCACATATTAGGCACTTACTATTTGTTAAATGAACGAATGGTATAGACCAAAATGTTAAGCCAAAGCTGGGAATGTGGTGAGGAGTTTTGTTTTTCTTGTTTTCTTTTTTGCAACATTCATGTTATTTTTTAAAAAGATAGATGAACTTTTTACAAAGTTAAAAAAAAATTAAATACTGCTTTGATTTTTTTTCTCTGAAACTGATCAGTACTAATTCTTTTACTGGCCTGGTCTGAGTGATGAATATTCAGTACTGACCCTTAATCATTGCTTCTGGTAACCACCCGTCTTCTAGAAGGGCCAGAAAAACCCAATTGCATAAGTTCCTAAACCGACTTCCTTTTTTGCTCCTTGGGGATGTTTTGTCATAGGCAAGTGGTGAAGGGAGCAGAGGGCTGGGAATCTGCCAGATTCAGTTTTGCAAACTCCTGGCCCTGAAGACCTTTGCAGACCATGAATGATTCTACAGCAGCTGGCCAGAGCCTCTTCCTACACCAGCCACCCCCCTTTGGCTGGCCAGACACCCTGTTGTTGCCTCGTCCCAGTGTCTGGGGTTGGAGCCCAGGGAGAAAGGCTGGGGCTCTGGAGCCAGGCCTGTGTGACCTTGGGCACATGACTTCACCTTCTAGAGCCTCAGTTTCTTCCTCTGTAAAATGGGGGTCATAAAAGTAAACTACAGAGTGAGGATGAGAGGACATAATGGGTCAAAAGCACTTGGTTGGCATCAGGCCTGGCAGGTGGTGAACACTCAAGTGTCAGCCACACCAGGCAGAAGCCGGTCCCATTGTTCACATTGTTTTGGTTTCGTGGTAAAAATGTTGCATCCGCCCCCATGCCCAGCTTTAGGACAGAAATAGAGTCGGAGGCCACTTGTCCCTTCCTCTCTGACCCTCCTCTCAGTATAGCATTCATTAATTAACACATTTAATAAATGCTGTTTGACTGCCGCTCACATGCCAGATGCCGTGCTGGAAGTCTCCCGAGGGGCGTGGTGTCAGTGCAGGTACTGATCCCGGCGGCGCTGCTCAGGGCAGTGGGGGTGGCCTGGGGAGGACAGCGGCCCGGACTCTGGAGGGCTGCCCGCCACTGGCAAGTGACCTGCTGGTTACTTCAGTGGACAGTTTCCACGTGTGCCGTGACCTAGGCCAGACAGCCCTGAAGTCATGAAGGACAAGAGGCCTCAGAACCAGAGCTCATCGTCTAGCAGGGAACAGACAGGTGCGAACAGGTCATCACAACACTGGGTGTTGCAGGAGTGGCAAGCAGGAGCCCGGTAAAGATGAGAGACAATCAGGGCGAGACAGAGGAGGGGTGGTGGTGCTGACAGCATCATTACCGTTGATGTCACTTTGGGGGAATTTTTGGTCGGAAATACTATAGATTGGCTCATAAGGGCTTGAAAACCAGTTTCCCAGGCAGACAGAAAACCTGGCTATGTGGTCCACACTCCCAGGCTTAAGATGGAGAAACTGGGGCCAAGAGGAGAGGAGAGTGAGTCCTTTTATTCTCTGCTCTCCCGCAAGTAAGGCTTTTGCCTCTAAGATACCAGGAACAGTGTTTATCAGTGCTGCGCACGAACACTGTCTCATCCCCTAACTGTTATTTGAAGGGCAGCGACTCTCCCCAGGTCACGCTAGTGAAGGCGGCAGAGCAGGGCCCTGGGAATTGGGACCATAAGGTTCGGTTGCTCTTCCCGGCACATGGCCCTAAGGGGAGGGGCCTTTGGAAGTGGCAGTCGCTTCTCGGAGAGCCCCAGGGTCCTGGCTGTCCCCAGTCTAGGAAATGGCTCCGCCTGGATGGACACTGGTTCTCTAATCCGATTAGATCCGGCACCTCAGAGAGCTTTAGTAATCCAGGACTGGCTGGAGTATTGCATGGAAACCCGTCAAGCAGCAGCCCAGGGGGTGGGGAGGAGCTCAGCTTCTAACAAGTGGGGGTGGTCCCCAGCCCCTTAGTCCTGCTGCCTTCTGCGTCCACCCTGTCTGCCATGGCTCCCTGGTCTCTGCTCTCTTTGTGCTTTGCCCCTGGAAGCCCCGGGTTGCGGGGGGGGGGGCTGCACTCTGTTCCCTGTGCACGCATCTCTCCCCACACAGCTGTTTGTCTCTCACCCGCCCATGAAGCCACCAGACCATACTTCTGAATTATCTGAGGCAACTTACAGCTCCCCCTCAACTCCATAAGATTCTTGCCTCTGGCTACCACAGCCCCAGTAACTCCACAGGTCTGGGAAGCAATTTCTCTTTTGATTGCAGAGGAAATGAGGAAGGCTGGCCAATGGCAATGTTGAGAGGGTGGTTACAATGTCAAGTGATAATGCGGAATCCTTCCTGAGATCACTTTGAGGATGGGGCCTCAAATATTTTACTTTTTTATTAATATTTTATATGGGGTGTTGTGAAGTGGTGGTTAGATCCGGGTTCAAGTCTCATCTCAACGTACCGATGTAATCTTATTTAAAGACCACCTACTCTACTGACCTGTACAGAAGCACAAGTGGGAAGGAAACCTCTTTCTGGGGACACAGGAAAGCATCCCAGGAGAGATGACACTTGGATTGGGTCTGAAAGTTACAACGGGACCTTAGCAGGTAGTACACCGGCTTTGGAGGAAGGCCCATCACTTAGCAGCTGTGTGGCCTATGGCAAGTGACCTACCCTCTCTGAGCCTCTCGGGGTTTCTCATCTGTAAAACGAGGCTGATTAGATCAACCTAATATTGAGTATTTTCAAGACTGTAAATGAAAATGCAGCATCTTGACTGAGAAGCAGTAGCTTTTGTAATGATTTCATAAGGCCACTTGACTTCTGTTACTCTGTGAAGGCTTTCTACAAAACTGCAGGTGTTCCAGTTCCAGTTAAGAGCATCACCTGGAGCTCCATTCTCTTGCTTTGCGGAAGGTGGATTTTCTGTTCAGGGTCCGAAGCCACTCCCTCTCTCACCTCGCCCAGTGGGAGAGGAGCCAGTCAGGAGCTGGTTACCTAGTCTCTTTACGTATAGAAGAGAAACAGGCCAGCCCCAAGGGAGAAAGGTCGGGAGGAAGGGAGCAGGGAGGGTTGCAAACCTTGCAACAGTTAAATGTTAATGTAGGTGTCGGCATAGGAAGTGTCTTCTAATGACAGAAGGAAACGAGGGAGTTTTTCAATCATCTCCTGCTTAACAGATACAGATGTATTCATAATTATCCCTTGCCTCGGGCCTTGAGGCCCAGGTGGGCTCCAGAAGGCCTGTGTTCCTGCCAGACAAGAGTCCTGAAGGAACATCATGTAGACAATTGGAATGCCATTTATCGTGCAAAACACAATAAAACCCTGAGCTCTCTTCCTGTCTCAGAGACCCATAAATTATGAAAATTATACCTGCCCCAGGCCATGGACATATTGTTTTATTAAAGTTCCGATGAATAAACTGAGGGCTCTTAAAAATGTCCTCTCAGCTTTCATCTGGCACACACCTCCAGCACGGAGCTGTCTGCCTGGGTGCATTGGACAAGCTCACAAACGCACTGGGGAGAGCTGAGCTCATCTCAAGATGCAGGTTCAGCAGGCTGCGGGGGCCACCTGGGGAGCTGTAGGAGCGGCTTGGGGCCTCCTGGCCTGAAGACCAGGGGTTCTAGTTGTCTGCCACCAGGGCTGGGACCGCCGCCCCGCACCCGCCTCCCTTTGCGGGGCCCTCCTAGGAAGTATGTGGTTCTGGCTGTGGAGACAGTTGAAGTTCTGCTGCTTTTCCCTTTAATTTTAAATGCGACCGCTGGGGATGGAATCTTTTTTCGTCCGTCCTGTGCTGCTTCCCCAAACTGAGCTGCTAACCCTGTAACTCTCCATTTTCCCTTCTACCCCTCGACCACGTAACAGGCACGTAACACCTTCTCTGAACCTCACTTTCTGCATCTCTCAGAGGTAGCTCACAATGGTATCTGCTACGTATGTTCAGTACCTGGCAGAAAGGACCCATTCATAAAATGCTTACCATTATTACCCAAAGCCATTTCATACCTAGGACCATGGGAAACAGGGCCAGTTGAGGAAAGAAAGACAACAGAGGTACATGGGGATTTTCTCTGATTTTTTTTAAAACAGAGGCACATGTTCCTTCAGCCCCTCTTTCCTCAGGAGCATTTGGGTGGGCGAGACTCTACACACCCAACGTCCTGCATAGGTTTTTGTTCTTTTTAATCTCTCAACGTTGGAAATGAAATAAAGCCAGGGGCAGGCCTGCCCCACATGCCCGCCTATCAGGACAACCAAGACTTAATCACAGCCTGGTACACAGTAATTGGGACCAAGATGAGGGAAAAGAAAACCATCTCGAAGTGCCGGTGACTCACCTTGTCAGTGAAGGAAAACTCCAGGATGCAGGGGTGGGACAGGCCACACGGCTTCATGCTAGAGCGGACAAGACTGCGAGGAGGTTGTCCTTTGTGTCTGCTTGGGCAGTGAACAGGAGATCCCTCGGAAGGAGTTGGGATGTCTCGAAGAGGAACCCAAGGCTTTCACGAAGACTTGGAAAACACTGTAACTGGTGAGCCCAGAGGGACCAAGAACTGGACCCAGGCTCCTGCTCTCACCTCTCGCCGCAACCCTTTTCCCCCCACCATTGCTGGTTGTCGGACCCCACTTATTGGTAACAGAAAATATCTTCAGTTATTGCTCAATTCCTTTTCTTTCAGCAAACAAGAGGCATGCGTTCACATATTCAGAAGAAAGGTCAAACTTCCCTTGTGATTGGCAGACGAATCAACAGTAATGAAGAAGTTCCCCCAGCTCCATCATCTGAGAAGGGGCTGAGTGGTGTCCGGGGATAGAGGGAAATAGATGGAGAGATGGAAGGTGCATTAGAAAGGCAGAGGCAAGTCCTGTAACAGATGGAAGCCTGCAGAGGTCAAAGGAACGCGTTTCGTGCAATGTCCACCCATCTAGTGAAAATAAGGAAACCGCCAAGGGCTTTTGTGTTTGCCGTCCAGCCTGTATGTGTCTGTCTGCGCGTGAAACTCTGTTTTAGGGGCCCCAGGGCTGCAGAATTTCTGTATACTGGGCTGGTCAGATGAACCTCCCCCACTTCGCAGTTTTGTTGTCCATCTGTTACAAATACACCGTGGTGTAGGGGAGAGCTTGCCAGAGGAGTTAGCAGCACCTGGCAGGATTTAGCTTCATAAGAAAGTGAAGCTTTCCTCCACTGGTTCTAAGGTCATCCTAGAGTCACCACAAGGGCCAGGAAGCCCTCCCCACCACCCCACCCCCCGCTTTGTCCCGCCAGAGCTTGGCTACTCATTTCCATTTGGCGTGTGATCTTTGACAAACTTGGCACCTTGCTGGGTGAGGACGTGGCGGGGGGGCGGGGTGTGAAGACACAAACACACGAGAAACAGCAGTCCTGTGTATATTTAACAATATATATTTATATATATTTTCTAGATCAGTACATTCAGTTTTTAACTTGCTTTTTCTTCACAAACAGAAGAACTCTTACAATAGTAGACTTTCTAAAATAAATACTATTAAAATAGAGCTTCAAAATAAATATTCTATACAAAGAAAACCTTCTGTGGTAACTTTTGTTGTGGGGTGAGAAGGGGTTACAGTGAAGAGGGAAAAAATGTGCCAGGGTGGGACCCTTGGACAGCTTTTCTGTTTGTAACACGAAACCAAACGGCGGGGCAGCAAGAAGAGAAAGCAAGATAAGACACCACACGGAGTTACCCACAGCAAAAAATGGCAGCGTAAGATGTGTCTTCAACTGTCACAGTCAGCAGAGGGCAAGAAAATGCTCACCGAAGGCATGAACCAGAAGACGGGTGCAGACTGCGGGATGGGATGCCCTAGTGACTTGTACAGTGCAGAGTCGCGTGGCCCACACCCCAATGGACATCGGCTGGGGCAGCACGGGAGATCGGGAAGCTTCGCGGTGATGTAATCTGGGTGCTGGTCCCAACCCACACTTTCCAGTGGGACTCATCCTGAGCCAACTGGGCCTCGCTCCGC